>NC_081414.1:790128932-790756432 GCF_030272615.1 Cryptomeria japonica
ACCACACGATATTCATTCGAATATATTTTTCCTTATCCATTTGATCAAAGTCTGAACATGGCACCATTCCCACCTAACTTTGAAATACCAAAGTATGACAAATACAATGGTAAAAATGATCCTTGTGATCAAGTAAGGGAATTTTGCACGATGAGCTTGGATTTTGCCCATAATGATACTTACATGATGAGGTTATTTCCAAGAAGCCTAGGAGGACAAACAATGGAATGGCTTTCAAAAATCACACCTCCCATCAGATCATTTAGGAGTTGGTAAACAAATTTGTTTCCCAATATTCCTATAACATTCAACACAAGGTTACCATGCTTGATCTTTGCAACACAAAATAAAAGAACAATGAAACATTCATGATGTTCTTGCAAAGTTGGATAAGATTGATCTCTAGATATCCTCGCACTATACCTAAAAAGGAGAAAATGGAAATCTTCATAGACAATCTTAATAACGAGATGAGCTATCAATTGAAACTACAATATCTATCTATTTTTAAAAAGTTGATCAAAAATGACATCCAGATAGAAGAAGCCTCAATCAAAAGAGGAACTTTGAAATTCTCTAAAGAAGGTGCTAGTTCATCAAACAACAATTATAACAACAACTACAACAACTGCAACAACTCAGACAAGTCTAAATTTTGGATGAGAAACAAGAATGTTGTCAATGATGGTGTAGTGGACAATGTTAAAGCAAAACAACAGGTGTTAAACTTATCTGGTGTGACTCCTCCAACCAACAATCAAGGAAACACTAATCAAAGAACCAACAATCCAAGAATGAACAATCATAGAAACATCAGCTAAGGGAACAACAATCTGGGAATCAACGCCAACACAAAACCAGCACCATATCGATGAAAGTTTGGACCTTTATGACAAATCCTTGAATCTGCATTTTTAGAGTTGTTCGCAAATAAACTCATTACATTGCCAAACACTAGGGATTTTGAACCTCAAGTCAACCATCATGGTGGAATGATGCACACTACTGTGAATATCATTTAAACGAAGGGCATCACAAAAATGATTTCCTAAGGTTGAAGAATTTGGTTCAAGATTTTATAGATAACGGTGACATAACGGTTCACGGTCATAAAACTAATGATGATCATGAGGCCTTTAAAAATCCACTTCCAAATTATGACAAAGGAACATCATCATCCTTAAACAACAAAGGGGCCCATACCAATCATGTGTACAACAATGTTATCAATCACATATCAACCTACGATGACCAGGTTAATGTCGTAAAGATTAAAGACAAACAAGAACATGTTATGGTCAATGTGACTGCACAAGCTCAATCTAGATATGTATTGAAAGGGAGTGCCTCCAAAACAACAACATCTCCAAACACTCAATACAATCTAGTAGATCAATTGAAGAATACACCAACACACATATCCATATTGGAGCTTCTCAAGATCTCACCCGCTCACAAGGATATCTTAGAAAGAGCTCTTGTTGACACTACAGTTCTATATAACCTGGATATTGATCGATTCCAAGCCATGTTGGGACATTTAACTATGCCTCACAATATATTATTTTCAGAGCATGATGATGTCTCACTAAATCATCTACACAATAATCCACTCCATATGGAAGTTTTGGTGTATAAACATCGAGTGAAATGAGTACTAATAGATGGAGGAGCCGGTCTAAATATTTGCACTCTAAAACTTATTTGTGCATTGGGTTTGTTGGTGTATTTATTTATTCCTGTTGGATATTATTACACCTTACTTAAGATTACTTAGGATAATGCATTTCATAGTAGTTTGGGTATGAGACACTTGGGTGTTTGTGCCACATTGGGATAGTGTGTGTAGGAGAATTTCCACCTTTTGTGGTCTTATCTTGTTGTTACATTCCACATTCGGTGGGTGATCCACCTCATGTGGAATATTATATTGTTTCTCCTACCTACAACACCTATTTCCTACCTACCCTTGTTTCTCATTGAGCCACATGTCATGTTTGTGTGCTCACATATCCATATAGCCTTTCCTATATAAGTAGGCTCATCTACATTGTATGTATTGATTGATGATCCAGTTGATTAGTATTTTCATCTTGATAGAATACAATTTATTTCTATCATCTATTTTGTCTCTCTATTGTACTTTTCATTGAGCTCTTGATCTTGGCAAAATCTCACATGGTATAAGAGCCTGTAGAGCATCATTGATTTGTCTTTGATTAGTCATTTTTGGAGGCTTGAATTTTCAGATTTAGGGAGGTGATATTTTTGGGGGCGTCCTACAACATTTTGGACATCATGGTTGAGTCCAGGAGGCCATTTGCATAAAAATCGAGTATAAACTCGACCTATTTTGGTGAGAATTTATTTTTAGCCAATTCGGTTATATTGTACGGATTTATTATATATATATATATATATATTCTGCAAAAAAACATTCTCAGATTTTTTATTTTTTAAAATTTTCTTTTTTTGGATCCGGGGCTTTGTTAAAAAAAAATTGTTTTTGGGGGGTTCGTACCCCCCGTGTGACCCTCCTGTTGTATGTAGACTGCAGAATTATTTTTTGCAGTGTTTGTCGGTCGTCGTACGACAGCCTATGTCATCCCTTGACCGACCCCCGCCTGCATCTCTCGTGCTAGCATTGCTATTACCATCGACTGCTTCAACACCCAACTGCTCCAAACCCCATCGGGATCTCTCGGGGCCCAACTTGCACCCGTTGGCCCATGTTTTGCTCCTTGATGATGTGTCCTTTCTGGTGACCTATACACTGCCCCTGTCGATTGCAACTCCATCGCTGACCGTCCTTCCTTGCACCTCCGACAACCTATTTTTTCTGGCGACCGTGGTCCTCCCAACTACTGCTCCTACCTGACCAGGCCCCGCCACGCCACCGCTGGTCCACGCAAACACCTCACTAGCAGGCCATGCAAGCATATGACCTGTCACGTAGACCTGCCACCTCAACGTATGGAGCCACACAGTCTCACCACGTCACCATTCCGTATAGTACAAAATCAATCGCAGGTCACCACGTGTCGTTTCCATATGGTTAATCATAGGGGTGCAACAGTCATTTTGACGGGCATACGACCGTCAAGTTTTTATGCAATGAAATTTTGACATCAACACACATCAACACTTTTTGAAAATTTTAACCTCGCTCTCATTTGCATTTTTGAAATTGCAGTTCAACTTCAAATGGCTATATCTTGCTCATTTTTGGTGCAATTTTTTTTGAAATGGGCTAGAATTTTTTGATATTCATAGTGGTGGAGGAATTTTTTTTATTTTGATGGACTGATTTTCCATAATTTGTAGATTTTCATGACTATACATGTCTATTCCCTAATTTTGCAACTTCAGAGGCTTCGGTTGGGGTCATACAACCTCCTTTTTAGGTGCCATTTTTTTTGAAAGTGCATAATTTTTCATCTACTTTCATAATATTCCATTATTTTGCACTTATTTGAATAGAAATTGTACTTTTAGTATTTGGTCATTTTTGGCCTATTTGGTACTTATATTTTTCTTGGATCTCGGATTAGATCACTTGTAGCATTTGTTAAAGTCTCTTATATTCCATTTTGAGAAGTTGTAAAATTGAAATCAAAATTCCACCTTGCCTTGTTTTGCAAGTGGCCCATTGTATACACACTAAGTATAAAGTGCCAAATCACCATTTTTTTTTGGTGGGGGGGGTTTATTGATTGAGTAATTGGGGGGGGGGGGGGGGGTGTCTTGTGTAATTGTGCATCTCTCTATCTTGTGTTTTTTCATTTTGGGGCTATGGGTTCTCCTAAATTTCCACTTTTAACTCCTCATAATTATGTTTCTTGGAAGATAAAGGCTTGGATTAAACTAATGAAAAAAGGACTCATTCATTATGTAAATGGAACTATAACAACACCACCTAATCCTAAGGCTGATCCTAATTCTCAAATTGAATGTCTCACTAAGAATGCTATGGCACTTGGAACTCTTAGAAAGTATGTATTAGATGACCTCATTTTTCATATTGATAAGTGTACTACAATTAAAGAGGCTTGGGATATTTATGAGAAATTGTATGGCCAAGTTGATGAGATTAAGGGCTACAAGCTTGATAGTGAACTCACAAAATTGGATCCCAAGGATTTTGATACAATCCAAGATTATGTCACAAATGCCAATGAGCTAAGAGTAAATCTAAAGGATTGTGGAATTGACAAAAAGGATGCTCAATTGGTTTTATAACTTGTTGGACAAGCTTCCTTCAGAGTATGCAACCTTTGTATCTAGCTTTCACACCCATAGGTTAGCTCAAGGTTCCTCATACACTTCTCCCTCATTTGCTGCATTCATAGGAGATGTTGATACTTGAGCAATCTAAATTGACCAAGATGGGGATTCTCAAATCTTCAAAATCACAAGCATTGATGGCACATAAAGGGAATCAAAGCAATTAAGGAAAAGGCAAGAATCAAAAGCAACCTAAGTTTAAACCACAACAAGATGGAGCATAATCATCCTCTCCACAACAAGGTGATTCTACATCCTCACCTAAGAGGAAATCTTACAAGGACAATGTTTTTTGTGTATATTGCAAGAAGTCAGGACATGATGAACAACATTGCTACAAGAAGGATATTGATGAGTTGAAGAATCTTCTTGAGAATAACAAAATCAACCTACCTTCTATAATGTCTATATTGAATTCTTCTTCCAAGGAAAATGATAAAGGAAAGGATCACTCTTTTGGGACAGATAAACGAAAGGGACAAGCTCTTTGTGCTACTACAAGTCATGATTCAGGGAGATGGCTTCTAAATTCAAGGTCTTCTCATCATATGGCATCTTCACAGTCTATGTTCTCTTCATTTGAGCCTTGCTAAATGCCACAGATTTTGATGGGCAATCATACATACATGGATGTGATTGGGAAAGGATCTATTGCCATTGGGGATAACTCCTTCAATGATGTGTTGTGTGTACCCCATTTTACAAACAATCTTCTTTCCATTTATCAAATCACACATGGGGCAACTAGGAAAACTGTGGAGTTCACACCTGATTTAGTTATCATTAGAGACTTGGAGACTAGAGCTAGATCATTGCAACTAGGGTGGTTGCTCATGCATCTCAGTTGTAATTTTCACATTTTGGTCCTATTGATGAGGTTGATTCTTCCTATGTGGATGATTTAGATTTTAAGGAGAACTTTGGGTACTTGAACTTTGGGATTCTCACATGTTCCCATTCCTAAACCTTGCATTTCATCTCCTCCTATTGATATTACATCACCTCTTGCACCTGATGATGCAGCTAGTGCGACAGTTTTGCCTTCCTGTGATTCAGTGCATCAAGATATTTCATGTCTTCTAGCTTTAGTTCATTGGGATGACTACTTGACAGACATTGCAGGTTTGTTTGTGGAATCCTACATTGCAAGTCTGAGAGACATCATTGATGATATTCATCTTCTATTTGATGAAGGTGATCCTTCTTTGGTTGTTGCGAGGGAACACTCTGACCCTCTTGTGCATTCTCTACATGATCCTTCTTTTGAGATTGACATGATTGTGGATACTTTTGTATATCAGTTGGAGGAGCTCTCTTTATCCTTAGAGGAGAGATGTGATACTTTGGATATTGTTCTACATTCATCGCCACTAGATCTTGGAGTGCCTTTTTCAGGAGTGTGGAGTAGTTCACCATCTTTGGAGTGGGCAACTTTCAACATCGATATTGGGACACTTGAGCAGTTTTTAGAGATTCCAATCATCATGAGTTTTTTTCCTACATCTTCCCTTCACGATTGGGGAGACTTCATGGATACACCTTTGGTTTTGTTTCTCCCTAAGGGGAGGAACATTGTTTGACATTCGTGGAGCAGTTTCTTCATTCATCTTCGAGCTTCTACCATTGGTGCAGATTTTACATTGAGGGGGGGCTACTTGGTCTCTCTTCTTCTCTCATATGGGGGGGACTTTTTCCTCACATGGGGTTTTGTTCCTCACATTCTTCTATGAGAGTTCTATGTATATAGTTTTCATCTCCCTTTTGGGGGAGGGTTTTTTCCCATAGGGTTTTTCTCTCTTTCCACACTTTATGAGACATTGCATTGGTTTGCATGAATTTGCATTTGTACATGGGTACCTAACATGGCCTAGTAGCCAGGACCCATCTTGCATTACTTAGATTGCATTGTATACTTAAGTGCATTCGCTTAAGTTGCACTTAAGGGGGGGTGTTGGTGTAATTATTTATTCATGTTGGATATTATTACACCTTACTTAAGTTTACTTAGGATAATGCATTTCATAGTAGTTTGGGTATGAGACACTTAGGTGTTTGTGCCACATTGGGATAGTGTGTGTAGGAGAATTTCCACCTTTTGTGGTATTATCTTGTTAAATTCCACATTCAGTGGGTGATCCATCTCATGTGGAATATTATATTGTTTCTCCTACCTACCACACCTATTTCCTACCTACCCTTGTTTGTCATTGAGCCACATGTCATGTTTGTGTGCTCACTGTAGACACCTAAAAATGTCTCATTGATCATGTACTAATTATTCATCTAATTAGTTAAATAATTCTTTAATTATTTAATTAAGTTAATTAATCTATTTCTTTTAATTTCATATTTCCTCATAATCTTTCTAATTATTCTATTTCTATTTCTATCATCATTTAATCATTCTAATCATTTTCTAATATTATTTAATTAATTATGGTTAATTCCCTAATTTAAATTATCTTTATTATTTAAATAAATTAATTCTCAATTTCTATTTCCTAGTCTATCATCATTTAATCATTTTAATCATTTTCTAAATATTAATTAAATATTTATTATTTAATTAATTATGATTAATTCCCCAATTTAAATAATCTTCATTATTTAAATAAATTACTAATTACTCAATTTCTATCTCTAATCATCTAATCATTCAACCCTCTTCTAAATATTAATTAAATATTTATTATTTAATTAATTATGATTTAATCCTTTAAATTAAATAGTCTTTATTATTTAATTAAAGCCCATTTCTAAATAATTAAATAGTTTCTTTAAATTATTTAATTAGCTAATTAATTCTTCCAATTCCAAATCCCCAAATTCTAATTTCATTTAATTTCATATTCTTCTAATTTCTTCCAAATTCATCACATGTGCATGATTTCAAAAATCAAATTGAAAATCAAAGTCAAGTTCTAAATATAAGGCTAAATTGAATTAATAAATTCAATTATTTGAATAATATCTCATGCAAAGATTAAATTAATAATTTAAATTTAAATGCAAGCACATGCTAAATTAATTAATTAAATCAATTAATTAATTAAATCATTTATCTCTTCAACTTCTATTTCCATCTTTCAGTTAGTTTTTTCTAAATTTAGCTCTCTGTGTCATCCTCTTTATTTCCTCCAATCATTCTTTTTCTTCCTTCAGTTAGCTCTTTCATCAATCAGTTGACTCAATTAATCTATTCAATCTATTGAGTTTCACTCCTACAATCAGCAATTCATCTATCAACTTGCATTTGATCTCACCTAAGTTCACACCTCTTGATCATTCTGTTCCACCTTTCAATCAATCTTCTCCAATTTTCTATAAATTGAGCATCCATTCTCCATTTTCAACAATCACGAACTTCGAATCTTTGTGCCACTTGCAGGTTACCAGCACAATATTTGAGAGCCATCATACCATGAAGAGAAGAAGAGCAATGGAAGCAATATGCACATCTTGGAATAGGGAGTTTTATTTGAATTGATTTCATTCTTAATACCTATTTTGCTTGATGATTGCATTATTTCATTGTCTAGTTTGTTAGATTTGTTAATTAGACAGGAATTCATGATTTCCCTGGTGTTTCTAATTGATAGCTTTAAGATGAATTCTAGCATGCTTTACATTTTGGTGAACCCGACGTGAACTAACAACAATTTAACCTTTTTTCTGTGTTCTGTGTGATTTTTGCAGATTATGTGGAATTTTTATTTTTTTTTGTAGGTTGTATGAATTTCAAGAAAAGAATTTCCATCACGCAATCACATAGACAAAATTACACATTCGACCCTTTGGGGTCACGCATTCGCTCAGACAGGGCCACGTAATCAACCTGTCTAGATCACACAATTGACCTTTATGTGTTACGCATTCGTCGGGTTAATTGTTGTTTTATTTTTTTTTTGTCTATTAGTGCTTCTGTATAATTCTATCTTAAATTTGGGTAATCCGAAATCAAAATTTCTTTTTACTTCAGGATTTGATTAACAAAGTTTATGACAAGAAAAGTTCAATTCAAAATTTCAGGTGCGAGAAGGATGAAACAACAAAGGAGGGAAGCTAAACGATATCAAAAACTTCTCCAAGCAGAAAAATTGATACAAGATTCAGAAGAACAACTAGCCTTAGACAGATATAATTGCCTAGTTCTTTCCTATATAGTTAAATATGATCTAATTAATATTGAGTGGATGATGCGAGATTTGGTTAGGGCTTCACAATTGGTTGTGCAGATTCCTAATAGAGTTTAATTTTCTTTAGTGGTTAATTTTTTTTTATTTTTTTTGTTGTCTGCATTCTATTACGCAATCGAGCTGTCATTGCTACGCAATCGCGCAGATATCGTCACGCATTTGGTGTCATGTTTACGCATTCGGTTTGTCAGGGTTACACATTCGATCAATAAGCATTACGCATCCACTCAGGTATTATCACACAATCGCCTCTGTCAAGTTTTGGGTTTCTGTTTTTTGATGGTTTAATTTTACTACTAATCTTCTGTTTATAGCCTGTGGTGGATTTGCAGAGAGGATTAGATTAGTAATTTTGCATGCACACCTCACACTTCAATTTTTAGTGCTTAAAATCAACAATAGTTAAAAAGGACATGCATGCACACCTCACACTTCAATTTTTAGTGCTTAAAATCAACAACAGTTAAAAAGGACATGCATGCACACCTCACACTTCAATTTTTAGTGCTTAAAATCAACAACAGTTAAAAAGGACATGCATGCACACCTCACTCTTCAATTTTCAGTGCTTAAAATCAACAAAAGTTAAAATTGGCATGCATGTATCTCACACTTGGGTTTTGGTGCTTAAAAATCAACAAATGGTTAAAATTGACATGTATGCCTTCATTCTTGGATTTGGTGTTTAAAATTGACATGCACATGCATATCTAACACCTAAATTTGGGTTATAAAAAGAACGTGAATCAGGCTGCATTAGATTAAATCATTTTTCATTTTCTTAAGGGAAAATAACTTTTCATTGTGTTTGGGGTGGACCTACTATTGCATTAATTTCCTTTCTACTCGCCATCGGGCCTATGGGAGAAAGAAGGAAGGTGACAACGACATCCAAATTTTCTTTTTGTTCTACGTAGTGAGGGGTATCTTTGACTGGGGATTTCATCACCCCACAGAGGTACTTCGAATTGGGATGCATTGGGGATATCATCTCTCCCAGCATACTCTCGAGTGGGTTTTTTGAGCCACTATATAAATATACTGGTCAGGCGGCTAGAGTGTTGAGTGAATTCGATGTATGTGGGGGCCTTCCCTGCACCGATAAGCTTAATTAAAGTCTTAAGTGGCTTGCTGTGAGAATCCGTCGTTGGATCGGGACCCCTCGAAACCTAATACTAAGAACCAAATTAGTTGCCAAAAATCCTACATTCAGTGGCTCCAGGAGTACGGATCGTACCCCATAGATACCCTTCATGTACCTTACACTATGATACAGGAATCCCTCAGGTAAAAGATCTTCAGATCTTCAGGGTAAGAGAGACTGGCATGCCCGAGAAGTGTGTGCCGTGGAGTGGAGCCAGTGCTACCAGACTCTCTATCTGTTCATTTTGTTTCAGTATTTTATTGTAAGGGCCTCACTGAATGGTGTCCACTATCCAGCCTAAGATTGTATTCCGTGCTTTTTTATGTATCATTGTACTAGACCAGTATTGATTCAGTCCCTTGGGCTATTCCATGCCCTATCCCACGTATCTCTAAATTTTCTGAGATTGTATGAAATTTGAGTCAGTCAGCTATACATACCTACCATTGTTCTCAGATTTGGAAAACTAAAAAACATTGTCCTACACACGAGGTTACCAAAAACAAAGTCCATTTTGAAACTGATTCTCAAAATTCCTTACATACTTGTGACCACAGGCAGTCCCTTGCATCATCTTTTGCATAGTCCCCACTTATGTCCTCATTATCATCCTAAGTCCTTATAGAGTCCTCATTTACATCCTCATTATCATCTTAAAGTCCTTGCATAGTTCTCATTCACATCTTCATTATCATCCATAGTCGTTGCATAGTCCCACTTACGTCCTCATTATCGTCCTACATCTTTTGCATAGTCCCACTTACATCCTCATTATCATCCTATGTCTTTTGCATAAGTACCACTTACATCCTCATTATCATCCTAAGTCTTTTGCATTATCATCCATATTAGTTGCATAGTCCTACATTATCATCTATGTCTTCATCTAGACCTCATATATGTCTATCTTAGTTCATCATCATTTGCACAATCATCCTATAAAATCATACCCCAAATGTCCAAAACACAATCAAAAGATCAATCAAACTCAACCTCAACTCAGACAAGTTGGTCAAGTTAAATCAAACATTATCACATCCAGAGAAATGGAGAAAATATCTTACATGTTGTGATCCTAGGTCCAAACCAAACAAGAAAACATCATGGATTGGAATTATACATTTCATAGGGAAGGTGGGGGATTCATCCCTTCCATTCCTATTCCATCTCCATCCATAGAAATATTAGCTAAGCAAATCAAAACTTTGCAATAACAAGTGACAGACATGGCTATTCCTGACAACCATAGGGGCTGGTTAGAAAACATGACGAGAGAAGTGATAGCCATGAGGGGATCAGTATCAGACCAACCTTCTAGTTCTTGTGAGACCATTCAAACATGCCAACCTTCATTCTTCAACAAAAGCATTCCTACCTCAGTTCAACCAACATTAGAGTCATGCAAACCTTCTTTTTCTTTCAACCCACTATATCAATCATACCAATCACATCAACCCAACATTCAAACCTCATTCAACCAAAATCACACCCTTTTCAACCAAATTCCAAATCAAAATTCATATCAACCCAGCATTCAAACCTCATTCAACCAAAATCAAACCCATTTCAACCAAAGTCAAAATCAAAATTCATATCAACCCAACATTCAAACCTCGTTCAACCAAAATCTCACCCTTTTCAACCAATGTCCAAATCAAAATTCATTCAACCAAAATCAAACCTCGTTCAACCAAAATCAAACCCCTTTCAACCAAAGTCCAAATCAAAATTCATTTAACCAAAATCAAACAACTTTCACCCAAAATCAAACATCTTTCACCCAAAATCAAATCCCTTTCAACCAAAGCCCAAATCAACCATATCTATCCACCATTTCATTATCCCCTGAGGTCACACAAAACCAATCCATGCCATATCTATCTAATAACACAACCTCCCAAGGGGTATCCCTAGCACAAAACCAATCCAATCCAAGTCATGATTCAAAGAGTCTCATTCAAAACCATTCTTCATCAAGTCAAAAGGTTGAAACATTCCAAGAATCTCCCATGAATATCCAAACGCCTTCCCCGTGTCAAAATGATGATCCAAAATCAGAAAAAATGAGTCCTGAAACAAATAAAGATCAAGAACAACCACTTCCATCTAACCCAATTTTTGATCATGATCCCACTGACCAAGAATCTTATGATGACCCCCTTGCTCTTTTCTATTCCATTCATAATGACACCCTTCCATCTCAAGAACAAAGTGCCCTTTCAAGTCCCATCCAACATCCACCTCCTAAACAAGATCAAGACATCTCTTCCATCCTCCCTAATAATCCCTTTACAAACCAAGATCAAATCATACCTTTACCTTCATGTCCTAAACACAATCCTATTATTTCTCCAAATCCTGATCAAGGTCCTTCCATCCCTTCATCTCCATGTCATAATCCTCCATGTTCCTGACAAGATTCTCTCTCAAACAAACTTACCATTTCTCCTCGTGATCCCAATCCCTCTACAAAAGTTGTTCATGAACCCCTTATCAATGAAATCACCAATCCAAATCATACTACACAAAACAACTTGTCAATAATTGTTTCATCATCCTCTTCAAGTGCATCAATAAAAATAGACATAACACTCGCTCATGTCACAACTTTGAAACCAAAAACAATTTGTCTCATACACTCACACTTGAAGGACCGAGGGCAAGAGAACCTGCCATGATTGGATTTCATTGAAAAGCATAAGGCTATTACTGAATTCATGGGTTCTAGAGCTAGATTTCCTTACGATGATCCACAAAATCCAAAAAATAAGAAAATCAACATTGGATATGTTTAACATATACACCCAGCTGAGTCCTTATATCCTATTGGAAAAGACATCTTTATCTGACTCTTCAAACAAAGACCGGTGAACTACCTACACAAATATTGTACCTAAAGGGTTGTGTAGTTTAGGTTTTACTTTCCACATTACATATCATATCATTCAAAGCACTGCATTACAAATAGTTTCTTTTCAAATGCATCGCATTCTCAAAAATTCCAAATTTTCATATAGCAGCATCAATAAAACAAGGCAATTGTTCAAGTTTATCATTCGTTTGCATACAAGAGAAGCAAGGGTCATCTCCTTTCTTAGATATTCAAACATGAAGTCTTTGAGGTCCTAAAATCATTCATTTTCAACATTACCCTGTGATGACGCTTTACTTATGGTTGGGTAGTGGCTTCATTATTTGAGACTTGTTAACCCAAAATCTATCAATTGCTATACCTCAAACACAATAAATCTCTAAATTCATTCTAGACACCTAGTTGATCATATGACTAGTGAAAAATCTAAAATTCTACTTCAGCACCACTGTAATTGTCACACCCAAGTAGGTTTCATTACTTACAAGTCAAGGCAAGCAAATAAAAATAAAAAGAGCTATGCCAAATATCCATCTAAAGGCAAAAAGAGCAATGATATATAACTGAAATATGATGTATACAAATACGATAAAAAGCTTGACTATGGGAACATGCTAGTAACTCCATCAGGGCTATGAATGCCTACTGGCAATGGAGCAATATTTGAGAAATTACAATCTATAACCTCGTCAGAGCTCTCAAGGCTTGCTGGCAGTGAGGCTCTATTCGAGATGCTTTTGAAGTTAGAAAAACCATGTAGCTAGTCATATAGGATGCTAAGGATCTTTAGTGAACACAAGAGTGGGAATTAACTCATTTGCACACACATGGGCAAAAGAAGATCAAAGTTTCAAGAACCAATGGGGAAGTTTTCTATGTCTCCATTTGTAAATCCTAGTCACTAAGTGTGTTGAGATGAATGTTCCGAAGGGTCTTAGAGATCAATTGACCGCTTATCTATGAAATGTTTTGCACCTTCATTTTCAATCAGTGTATTACAAATGCTAAAAAACAAAGACAGTCAACCTTGTTCGAATAGGAAGTGCATCTTCATCCTGCATATTGCATTCACATAGGTCATGTCAAAAATTTCTTTGTCTCTACATGCATTCTGCAGATCATTATGTCATATGGGTCTACACACTGGGGGCATAACTGAAAAAATCCAAAAAAAAATAAAATCAAATAAAGTCCTGAAAAAATCCAAAAAATCAGATAAAGTCCTGAAAAAATCCAAAAAAATCAAATAAAGTCCTGAAAAAATCCAAAAAAATCAGTTAAAAGTCCTGAAAAAATCATCCAAAAATAGTCAAATACGATCCTGAAAAAATCAAACAAAAAAATCAAATACGATCCTGAAAAAATCATCCAAAAACATCCATATACAATCCTAAAAAATTCAACCAAAAACATTCAAAAATCTACCTACATAATCCAAAAACATCAAAAAAGCTCTTGGAAAAGAACTAAAAATCGAAAATCAATTAATCAAAAAACTTGCAATAACATGTCTTGTGAGAAACAAATACCCTAGCAGATATCCAACAAACACTTCGCACAAAGTTAACAAAGGATACGACTATCTAGTCAAACATCTATAATCAACTGATCAAACTGTCTTATCAATCGTATCATATCCATATCAACGTGATCATTATCTTGTCTTAAACAGAAGAGGATACACTCGAAATCAGACATGTCAGTCTTAAATGGGGTCCACAACTTTCTGAGATCACACATTATCAACCATCACATCAAACAACTAAGAACGAAGGCACAAGGTCAGTATAGCTACTGAATTTTGTCCGGGTCAGTCTTTATCTTTTTATCATTTGGCAATAGATTATGTTCCTATGCTACTCAAGGATGTCCACAAGTGACTAGAGGAGCCATGATGGGCATTATCTTTTTCTTTGTTTGTTGCTTATTTGCTACGCGTTTGTTTCTTCAATGAGATATCTTTACATCTTGGTTCCTTATACCCTAATGTGCTAAGCTCCATTGTTCAATAATAAGGCTCGGTGATGAATATATATTGACGCAATAAAATATGTGACACAAGTTCGTGATTCATTCAATTTCATTCTCATTCTCATCTCATTTGCTTATTGATAGTTTGTTAATTCCCCATCTTCTCTCTAAATCGTATTCTTTCTAAACATTCTTTTCTCATCATCTCTTTCTTAATCATTTTATATCATCTAACATTATTCTATTTCATCAATCTATTTTCTCATATTCTATCTTAATATCATCTTCACATCACCTATCTCTATCTCTAATCAACTAACCATTCTTCTATCTTTCATCTCACATTCTTCTTTTTTTGAGAGATCATTCATATCTTTAATGCATAAACAATCTCTCGAGGGGGCATTACACCCTAAGTATCACCAGGGCATACTGGGGCAAATTTTTTTGTTTTATTTGAAACAACGTCATTCTAACATTGTCTCAAAGAGGGGCAAATGTAGACACCTAAAAATGTCTCATTGATCATGTACTAATTATTCGTCTAATTAGTTAAATAATTCTTTAATTATTTAATTAAGTTAATTAATCTATTTCTTCTAATTTCATATTTCCTCATAATCTTTCTAATTATTCTATTTCTATTTCTATCACCATTTAATCATTTTAATCATTTTCTAATATTAATTAAATATTTATTATTTAATTAATTATGGTTAATTCCCTAATTTAAATAATCTTTATTATTTAAATAAATAAATTCTCAATTTCTATTTCCTATTCTATCATCATTTAATCATTTTCTAAATATTAATTAAATATTTATTATTTAATTAATTATGATTAATTCCCCAATTTAAATAATCTTCATTATTTAAATAAATTACTAATTACTCAATTTCTATCTCTAATCATCTAATCATTCAACCCTCTTCTAAATATTAATTAAATATTTATTATTTAATTAATTGTGATTTAATCCTTTAAATTAAATAGTCTTTATTATTTAATTAAAGCCCATTTCTAAATAATTAAATAGTTTCTTTAAATTATTTAATTAGCTAATTAATTCTTCCAATTCCAAATCCCCAAATTCTAATTTTATTTAATTTCATATTCTTCTAATTTCTTCCAAATTCATCACATGTAAATGATTTCAAAAATCAAATTGAAAATCAAAGTCAAGTTCTAAATATATTCAAAGGCTAAATTGAATTAATAAATTCAATTATTTGAATAATATCTCATGCAAAGATTAAATTAATAATTTAAATCTAAATGCAAGCACATGCTAAATTAATTAATTAAATCATTTATCTCTTCAACTTCTATTTCCATCTTTGAGTTAGCTTTTTCTAAATTTAGCTCTTTGTGTCATCCTCTTTATTTCCTCCAATCATTCTTTTTCTTCCTTCAGTTAGCTCTTTCATCAATCAGTTGACTCAATTAATCTATTCAATCTATTGAGTTTCACTCCTACAATCAGCAGTTCATCTATCAACTTGCATTTGATCTCACCTAAGTTCACACCTCTTGATCATTCTGTTCCACCTTTCAATCAATCTTCTCCAATTTTCTATAAATTGAGCATCCATTCTCCATTTTCAACAATCACAAACTTCGAATCTTTGTGCCACTTGCAGGTTACCAGTGCAATATCTGAGAGCCATCATTCCACGAAGAGAAGAAGAGCAAGGGAAGCAATATGCACATCTTGGAATAGGGAGTTTTATTTGAATTGATCATCTTTCTTAATTCCTGTTTTGCTTGATGATTGCATTATTTCATTGTCTAGTTTGTTAGATTTGTTAATTAGACAAGGATTCGTGATTTCCCTGGTGTTTCTAATTGATAGCTTTAAGATGAATTCTAGCATGCTTTACACTCACATATCCATATAGCCTTGCCTATATGAGCAGGCTCATCTACATTGTATGTATTGATTGATGATCTAGTTGATCAGTATTTTCATCTTGATAGAATAGAGTTTATTCCTATCATCGATTTTGTCTCTCTATTGTACTTTTCATTGAGCTCTTGATCTTGGCAAAATCTCACAGGGTTTCTCAGAAACAACCATTGATCCTAAGAAAAAGATAACAATCAATGCATATGATGATGAAGAAATATCATCAAAAGGGCTCATGGTATTACCTATTCAAGTGGGACTAGTTCAAAGAGATACTCTATGTCAAGTCTTGGACACAGACTTGTCTTATAATATACTTTTGGGACGTCCTTGGATCCATGAAATGCGAGTAGTACCATCCACATATCATCGGTGCTTGAAATTCCCATATTATCGACAATCAATTTCTATTATAGAAGAAACTAATCCTTTCCAGTATTACAATAATCTCAAAGAAATTCATAATGTTATTGTACCACGCAATAGGGAAGCTCTCGCTTCTACAACATTAAACAGTAAGGATCAACTCAAAACTCTATCTCTAGATTTTGAGAAAAATATGAAGTTGAAAGACAAAGGCATGGAAGAATACCCTTTTGAATCCCTATGTCTATCACATTTGTCAATTTCACCAAGGTCTCATGGACAACCCTCAATTTCAAGACAAGAATCTTCACAACCTATCAAAAAGTTTGATGGTATGTTCATTCAAGTAGGAACACTAGCAGATGAAAGAAAAGATAAATATGTCTTAAACTAGTATACAAGGATAATGAGGACACCCAAGCAACAATGATAAGTGTCACTCTCCCAACAGAGAAATATGGCAATGGATTCAAAATCATGCAAAGGATGGGATACTCGGGAAATGGTCCTATCGACAAATGGAAAGAAGGTATTGTAGAACCAATTCAACCACACTAACAAATTGCCAAGGACAAATCTAGACTAGGATATGGTCAACATCAACATCAAATTGATCAACCGAACTGACAATAAAAATCTACATGGAAACATAATCAACAACAAGATTCTACATGGCAACAAAATTGACAACAAGAAACCATGCAGCAACAACAAAAGAAATGAGAATTAACACAACAAAAAGAAGTTGATGAGGCAGTCCGCAAACATAAGGAAGAGGAGTATGACAAACAATAATAAGAGCTTTCCATACAAAGAGAGGAGGCTTCTCACAAAAAGGTTCATAGATTGCAACGTAGTACGAAGCCTGATTCAAACAACATGCCAGTCAGTTTAGAGATAAAAGCAAGGACTAAATTCTTTTCACCAAATGGTATCCCCATTACCTACAGCAATAGAGTCCTAGAGAGTGATTCTAAAATAGACTCACATGAGTGGGAATGGGATAGTTTCTTTGATATCAATAAAGATATTGAGGTAGATATAATCCACACATATACACCCATGCCTGATGAAGGACAAGGTTCAGGGTCTAGATCATTTGAATTTGGACCACAACATATCTACGAAGCCAACGAGAACGAGCAGTGTCGCTAAAAAGGCAATACTGAATACAACATCATTATAGACCTTACTCATATTACTGACAACTTTGACAACGTATCCATCATGACCCTCACTAATATAGACCTTAACCCATCTAAGGATTCCTTACGCCTCATACATCCTGAACTCATAGACTGGGAACAATTTGAACCACTCAACATACCTATCTTCCTAGATGATGACACTATTTCCAATACCTTTGTTCCATGAACTTAAAAACATGTTCCACCAATGAATCTCATAACAAAGTTCTCAATCAGGAGAGTGCCAAGTCTCTTAGTCGTAAAAATAAAATAAAAAATTGATCTAATGGTGAAAACCATTCAATGGCAGTATTAGATCATAAAAAATTAAAACCAAAGGAAGTATCTAATGGTGAAAACCTCTTTGAGGTACCTAAGGATGAGAGACTTGACACTCTTCCTGAACATTATCAGGAGAGATCACCAATTTTGATTGAACCAACTCAATCAATCAACATCGGCACTGAAGTAGCAACAAGAACCATACACCTAGCAAAATCACTAACAGAACAAGAAAGAATTGACTTCATCAAATTCTTCAAAGAAAAGAAAATCAATTTTGCATGGTCCTATGCAGATATGCCAGGGGTAGATCCAAACTTGATCATGAACCACTTATCTATAGCTCCAGGAGCTAAGCCCGTCAAGCAAAAACTGAGGAAAATTAACCCACATGTCGCCATATTGGTTAAAGCATAACTAAAGATGTTACTTGATGTAGGATTCATCTAACCTATATATTATGCAAAATGGATCTCCAATATTGTACCTATATCTAAACCAAATAAAAGCATCAAAATTTGTACAGACTTCAGGGATCTCAACAAGGCTTGTCCGAAGGATGACTTTCCTTTACCCAACATCGACACAATTGTAGATCTAACAATAGGTCATGCTATGTTATCACTTATGGATGGTTTCTCAGGCTACAATCAAATTAAAATAGCACCAGAAGACCAAGATAAAAAAACATTTACATGTCCATGGGGTACTTACTGCTTGAATGTCATGCCTTTCGATTTGAAGAATGCAGGAGCAACCTATCAACAAGAAATGACCACCATATTTCATGACATGATGCACACATTCATGGAGGATTATGTAGATGACCTATTGGCCAAATCATTCACAATAGAAGGACATCTAGATATTTTGGATAAAATATTTCAAAAGCTATAGCAATTCAACGTACAACTAAATCCTAAAAAGTTTGTCTTCGGTGTAACATCCGGCAAACTCTTGGGATGCATAGTCTCAGAAAAATAAATTCTGGTGGACCCCACAAAGGTACAAGAAATCACAGAGATGCCACCTCCTAGAAATATCAGTCAATTAAGATTTCTACAAGGATGGCTACAATCCATAAGAAGATTCATTTCTGAAATAGTCAACAAGTGCCTTTTGTTCACTCATCTACTCCACAAGAATGTCCCTGTAAGATGTGAAGATCGATGTGTGGAATCATTTCATCAACTCAAGCAATATCTGATGAATCCACCTTCTTGGTACCACCAATAGTAGGAAAACCTCTCATTCTTTACATATTAGCTACAGAGATATCACTAGGAGCATTGTTAGCACAAGAAGATTCAATGGGAAAGGAAAGAGAAATATACTACATCAGCAAGATATTGAATGGCTACGAGCTCAACTCCACATTCATTGAAAAAGCTTGTTTAGTTGAGGTCACTATATCCTAGCTCACACAATCAAGTTCATAAAAAAAGATCGATCCATTAAAATATCTACTCAACAAAGCCGCTCTCATAGGGTGGTTAGTTAAATGGGTCATGATTCTAAGTTAATCTGACATTCCCTACATAGAAAAAAGGGATATCAAAGGTCAAGCTATCATATATAAGCTAGCGTAAGCACCATTACAAGACAATCATCCAATCGATGTGGAATTTCTAGATACATATATTCTCACAATATCGACAAAACCATGGGACTTATACTTTGACAGATCATACACACAACATGGATTAGGAGTTGGTGTTCCATTCATCACACCAAAAGGACACACTATTCCTAAATTTTATAGATTAATGTTTCCTTGCACAAATAAAATTATTGAGTATGAAGCTCTAGTCATAGGCATCAAGATGGTTGTTGAGTGGAAGATCACAGAGTTGAAAGTCTTTGGAGACTCACAATTCATCATTAATCAAGTTAATGATGATTATCAGACAAAGGCTAACAAGCTGATACCCTACAAACGCATGGTGGATGATTTCAAGAAGTACTTTGTGGATATCAAATTTGAACAAATTCCAAGATCGGACAACAAAGTTGCAGATGCCATGGAAACCATTGCATCACTCCTATACAAATAGAATCATTATGAGTTCCTAGTGGAACAACTGTTTTCTCTTACCTATGACAATTTTGAATCCCAAGTCATATGCCACATAGTCTGTTCTGACACCCCTCTATGGAAATATCTACACTTACCTAAAAGATAATATTTTTTTACTAGATCTATCCCGAAACCAAAAACGTATCTTTATTCACCAAGCAACCCATTATACCCTAATCGTTGACACACTTTACCATCGAGGTCTCGATGGTACTCTTCTTTGATGTCTAGATCGTAACAAATCTGAAACTGCCTTGCATGAACTTCATGAAGGTATTTGTGGCACACATTCAAGTGGACCTACTCTCACCAAGAAACTTCTAAGGATGGGTTATTATTGGTAGATCATGGAAAAGGAATCATATCAGTTTGCCAGAAAATGTCCAAAATTCCAAATTCATCACAATCTTATACATGCACCAACATAGGAGCTACAACCGTTCACTACATCATGGTCATTCTGTCAATAGAGACTTGACCTAGTGGGAAAGATTCATCCTTCTTCATCAAGTGGACATAAGAGTATTTTACAAAATGGATAGAGGTCATCCCATTGACTAATGTTATTGACAAGCAAATATCCTCTTTTATCCTAAATTATCTCATTTGTCGGTTTGACATTCCTAGTTCCATTATCACAGATAATGGAAGACCTTTCAAGAATCAAGATGTGCAAGAACTATGCAAACGATTCCATATCCAACATCATTTCTCCACACCATACTATCCACAAGCGAATGGCTAAGTGGAGGCCTCAAACAAAACCATCTTGAAAATCCTCAAGAAAATAGTGAACAAGGTTGGTCATGATTGGCATGTTCAACTCAACCCTACATTATGGGCCTACAGGACTAGCATTCACACACCTACAAGAGAAACACCATAATCACTTGTGTATGGATTGGAGGCAATTCTACCTATTAAGGTTGAGATTCCATCACTCAGAGTATCACTGGAAGGACTCATTCTAGATGAAGAGTATTGGGTAAGCAGACTGCAAGAGTTAGAGCTGCTAGATGAGCGACGACAACATGCTTTTGATCACCTCAAAGTATATCAGAAATGCATGTGTCAAAACTAAAATCATAAGGTAAAGCCAAGATCATTTCAAATTGGTGACTTGGTACTAAAGGAGAATCCCCACAATCAATAGGATCAGGAAAAGAAGGGCAAGTTTGAACAAAATTGGCTAGGTCCTTTTGTCATCATATCTGCTTACGGATCAGGGGCATATCTGTTATCTACATCATAAGGGGACCTGTTTGAAAAACCTATCAATAGTGTGCATCTCAAAAATTTCTATACCTAAGTTATCCAATGCACGGATAAGAGAAAAATACAAAAAAATCAAAAAAGCAAGAAAAATCCAAAAAGTTCAAAAAAATCAAAAAAGTGCAATAAAAGCAACTAGTGAAAACCTAGCAACATGTGTTATTTGTGATACATCGGCTCTACCATCTATCTGTACCCATATTATACCTTTTTCATCCACTTGAACTAAGCCTATGGTCATCACAAAGCTTTGAAAAATGTAGCACAATCTTGGACACACTTAGTGTTGTCACTGTCCTTGATTGTCCAAACAATTATCCACATCATATCTCACCATGGTTGGGTGATCAATGTATATATCCATATCAAAAGAAGTGTACATAGCTAGGGGAAAAATCCTGACTACAACTGGGGGTGTCTCGCCTTTTAGATTTTTTAACGAAGCAGATAACCACCAAAACAGAGATATTTTGAACAAAAACAACTTTTAGAACTATCGATACCAAGAACTAAACAAACTAAAGAAAGATCTACTTGCAAGATTTTTTATCTAACAAAATACATAACATAGCATGCATGTTTATCTATGGTTCTTTTTTATGTTTGATATCATATCCCCTGAGCAACTCAAGGATGTCATGAAACTAGGGACGCAAGGAAAGGGGTGTGATATTTTCTTTGTCTGATGTTTGTGAGAGAAACCTTTTACTATGCAGGTTTGTCTTACGATGTGATCAGGTACCATATCACTAAGGACATTTTGGATTTGTATAGAACAAAGGTTAACTCTTGTCTGTTTTATGCAAGCAACACTCAAGTCATCTTGGTTCAATTATACCTCGACGCTTGTGTCACCTTACAATATAAAACTCCATGAAAGCTATACTCAAGTCATTATGGTTCAATTATACCATTATGCTTGTATCAAATTTCAACATATCAAAGGCTCAATGATGACAAAAAGGAAGCGCAATAAACTTTTATCAAAAGGATGACTATGTTAATAATGAGGGATCATTTCATATTAGCATGCATTAATAAGTCATTTCCACTTAGTTGCATATCATCGATCGGTTCATATCATTTAAATATTGGATTAGTATCATAGCATTATCATATTAGTTTTGCATCTCATTTTCAAGATACATCTCATTAACATATCATTTCAAATTTGCACTTAGGTACATTATCATTTCATATTATTTACAATTTGTATTTAGGTGCATTGTCCTTTTCCATATCAATTAACACGTCACATTTAGTTGCATTATCATTTTTATATCATTAAAGTGGAATTCATATCATTAATCATTTTTAGTTGAATTCCATATCCTTAGGTAAATTTTCATATCATATCATTTGCAATTGCATTAGTTTCATTATCATCTCATCTCATATCATTTACAGTTACATTTACTTATATTTTATATCATTTAGTTTCATTATCATTTCATATCGTTGCATTTCATTTCATATCATTGCATTGCATTAGTCTCATTTACATATCATTGATCATTTAGCATCATTTCCATTTAAAAACATTTTATTAAAATCATTTTGTCATTTAGTACCATACCAAAAGCATTTATTGTATCATTTAGAACATTCACAATGCATGTTAACAAGCATCATTATATCAACATCACATCAGCATTTCATATCATCTACACATGCATATATCATCAAAGCATAGTAGGACATTTATTCATCACATGTACACATCTACATTTACATTTTCATATCATAAAAGCAATCATCACATAGGCATATATCACCTTCAAAACATATAGATTATCTCATCAAAAAAATCACATCTTCACACACAATCACATAAAAAGAAATCATTACAAGACATCATCTACATATCACAACATCAAATAATCAAAAGTAAATGCATCCATATCATATATAAGCATGTCAATATCATATCATCATGCATGTGTGACCCATTACATTCCAAAGAAAAGCAATGAATCATGTCAAAAATGAATCAAACTGAAATAATAAATGTCCAAATGTCCTTAGATATCATATCAAAAGATAAATGTGCATCAACAAGAAGCTCAAAATCATCAATAAAAATCAATAAGTACATCATATCCAAGGATCAAAATGAATACATCAGTATGTACATATCATCAAATGATCAAAATGCATGAGGGGCACATCTAAGAGTGGTTACCATCGGAATCTGTTGGTTTGGGACCTCAACTGCCATTGGCACCTGTACCATCTCCACCAGGATCTCTCCTAGGTCATGCAACCCCTCAGCTAGTGTCCTCTCTTTGAGAATCCCCATTCCTCAAACTCTGAACAAAAGATTATGCTCGCTTATCTAGAGGTACCACCTGGAAATACAAACCCCTGTAATAGTCCAACCAACCAGTCTGATACAACATCTCTCTCCATGTCTCACCAAATGGCCCTTGAGATGCAGCTCACTGAAGAGAATGGATAAGACCCTCGGCCCATCTACGTCTCTCTATCTTAGTATCCCGCTTAGCAGTGACCATAGCAACATATGTCTGTAACTGTGCTATCTGAGCCTATGCTGCCTGGAACTCCTGTTGAGATGTATCTCTCTGCCCAAGTTGTATCTCACTCCAAAGACACCGTAATAACCTATCTCTATAGCTAGCTAATCTGAGCCTGTGCCTGTGTTAGCTAACCCTGTAGCCTTTGTACTAATGATTGTAGAGCTATTACCAGAGCTTGTTGGTGATGTAGTGGCATTGATATTTGAACCCCTAGTGTTTATGAAGGATGTGGATCCTGACCCACTTGTGCTACTGTAACCTATGTTGGGGCATCAAGTGGAAGCATATCTATCCTCCTCTACCTGATCAAAGGTTGTACATCCTCCTCCTCCTCATCCATCCCACCCATCACCTCCTCCCCTGACTCCTCTAACTTTGTCTCCTTGGATTAACCATCCTCCCCCCTACTGCCTCCTCTAGCTGCAAAGGCCCTCCACGAAAAATATCCTATCACCATCCTCCTCCTTTGCCAATAACCCTGCGACCTCACCCTCTATCACCTCCCTCTCCACCCCCATCATCATATCCTTCACCCTCTCTGCCTTGGCCAATCTAACCTCAAGCTCAACCCACACCACCAAATCTCCTACCTCTCCCCTGCCCTCACCGACCACCAGGCCCTCCCTCATCATCATCACCATCCACCTTCTCCAAGGGTGGTATCGACTCCCCAGGTCTTGTCATTTGTGGGAAGTGATGCTCCACAAAATACTGTGCATACTGCTTAGTCATACTTGCATCTACCAACCCTATCTGCATATCCCACCATACTCGTGGCAGTGCCTCAAACTCTGCCCATTCTATATCAAAATCTAGTCTAGGGCCCTAGTCTTCTCTCTCCTTGTTGCACTCAAGCATATATGGCCTCACCTTGAGGCCTCCCATGGGTATGACCAAACTATCAATACATACATATCAAAATGAATCTCTCAATAACATAGGGAGTCCTCCCTATCAATTACCTTCTCTAACATAGCACTAGGATCTTTGTAGCATCCTTGGCCTAGCCCTTGTAATCAATGTATGGTCTCTAGATCATTGAATCCATATTATCTATAATCTATCTCCAGTAATCCAACTTCCCAAGCATGGGCTGGGAAGCTTCCTATCGATCATGACCTCTCCACCATGGGACAAGTCACTGGGTGAATTCACAAAACTGGTTCCCACTTTTGCCAACGAAAGAATTTGGCGAAAGTGGGAATTTTGGATTTGACAATGTTCGAGCGAAACACAAATGTTCGCTCGGACTGCCCCTGGGAGTCCGAGCGAACCAAACGGTTCAGCTAGGTTCGAGCGAACACGGTGGTTCGAGCGAACCCATTAAATATCGATATTTTAATGGGTTCGCTCGAACCCCCCATTCGCTCGAACCCTTGGCAGTTAGGGTTTTTTTTAAAATTTTATAAATATCGAAAATGACAGTTAAAAGGTCATTGTTACATTTGACTTTTTCTGTCTGGTGGGGGTTGGATCGAACCAGTCGTCAGCATCACGTCATCGAGCATTGTCTACAGCAGTTAGCATCTTTCTTATTTCAGTTTTCGACCCTTGTTATATCAGGTGCACAAAATAACCCTTTGTTTGGTTTAATAATGTCTTTTTTTATTAAATTTGTAATAATTTATTTGTTAATTTAATTTTTTAATTAAATAATTATATATAGTTATTGGTTTTGAACATTTTAGAAAAATGTTTGATAATTTATTGTTTTTCATTATTTTAGAAAAATGTTTGATAATTTAATATTTTGATTGAAATGTGTAAATTTGTTTTTAAAATTACGTAATTGTATAGATGTATATTTTTTTCAACATTTTAAAAAATTGTTATGAAAAACATAGAAAACTACCCTGTAGTAAATCAGATCTTAGAAAAACATTAGCAAAAAAAGAAAAACGTTAAAAAAATTAATTTAAATAAACATTAGAAAATTTAGATACCAAATTTAAACAAATTAGACAAAATAAATTTCCTCTACAATGTGACCTATTTTCACATCCTATTACACGCACAACATGACCCCTTAAGACCACATATGACACTATACGTTCTCTTAGGAGGTCATAGAGGATCACATATAATATAATAGTGTACATGTATGACATTCCCTTTAGGATCACATCTAGTGTCCTAAGGGGTCATACGTGGTTCTAAGGGGTCACACATGTTATAACACATGCGGGACCCCTTAGAATCGCATATGACCCCTTATAAAATTGTAGGGTGAATGACATACCCCTTAGTCCATCAAATAGTGTCTTAACACATACGTGACCCATTAAAATCGCATATGACCCTTTATAAAATCAATCTTAGTGTGAACGACATATCCCAAAACCCATCACATAGCGTCTTAAGGGGTCGTATGTGGTCCTAAGGGGTCACGCATGCTTTAACACATGCGTGACACCTTAGTAGGTCACATAGGACCCCTTATAACATCCTACTATACATATGACATTCCCCTTAGGATCACATAGTGTCATAAGGGGTCATATGTGGTTCTGAGGGGTCATGCATTTGTTATAACATATGCATGACCCCTTAGAACTGCATATGACCCCTTATAAAATCCTAGTGTGAACGACATACCCCTTAGTCCATCACATAGTGTCTTAAGGGGTCCTATGTTGTCCTAAGGGGTCACGCATGCATTAACACATTTGTGACCCCTTAGTAGGTCACATATGACCCCTTATAACATCCTACTGTACATATGACATTCCCCTTAGGATCATATAGTGTCCTAAGGGGTCATATGTTGTCCTAAGGGGTCACGCATGCATTAACACATGTGTGACCCCTTAGTAGGTCACATATGACCCCTAATAACATCCTACTGTACATATGACATTCCCCTTAGGATCATATAGTGTCCTAAGGGGTCATATGTGGTTAGACCCACATATGACCCCTTATAAAATCCTATAACCACATATGACCCCTTATAAAATCCTAGTGTGAACGACATACCCTTTAGTTCATCACATAGCGTCTTAAGGGTCGTATGTGGTCCTAGGGGCCACGCATGCATTGACACATATGTGACCCCTTAGTAGGTCACATGTATGACCCCTAATAACATCCTACTGTACATATGACATTTCCTATGTGTCCTAAGGGGTTGAATATGTGGTCCTAAGGGCTCACACATGCATTAACACATGCGTGACCCCTTATAACATCCTATTGTACATATGACATTCCCCTTAGGATCATATAGTGTCCTAAGGGGTCATATGTGGTTAGACCCACATATGACCCCTTATAAAATCCTATAACCACATATGACCCCTTATAAAATCCTAGTGTGAACGACATACCCCTTAGTTCATCACATAGCGTCTTAAGGGGTCATATGTGGTCCTAGGGGGCCACGCATGCATTGACACATACGTGACCCTTTAGTAGGTCACACATGACCCCTAATAACATCCTACTGTACATATAAAATTTCCTATGTGTCCTAAGGGGTTGAATATGTGGTCCTAAGGGCTCACGCATGCATTAACACATGCGTGACCCTTTATAGAATCCTAGTGTGAACGACATACCCCTTAGTCCATCACATACTATCTTAAGGGGTCGTATGTGGTCCTAAGGGGTCAACATGCATTAACACATGCATGACCCCTTATAACATCCTACTGTACATATGACATTCCCCTTAGGATCATATAGTGTCCTAAGGGGTCATATGTGGTTAGACCCACATATGACCCCTTATAACATCCTACTGTACATATGACATTCCCCTTAGGATCATATAGTGTCCTAAGGGGTCATATGTGGTTAGACCCACATATGACCCCTTATAACATCCTACTATACATATGACATTCCCCTTAGGATCATATAGTGTCCTAACATACATATGACGTGTTAGATCTCTCTATTCTTGAATTTTTTATGTATGTCAAAGATTTAAATATGTACATGTACATTAGATCTCTCTATCTCTTTGAAATATATGTTATCTCTAGATCTGAAATATATGAACTCTCTCTCTCTCTCTCACTGAAATATTTGAAATTTTTACATGTATTTTTTGAAAATGAAAATGATCTCTCTCTCTCTGTCATGAAGATTTATATGTATATAATCTCTCTCTCTCTCTCTCTCATGAAAATGATCTCTCTCTCTCTCTCTCATGAAAATGATCTCTCTCTCTCTGCTTACGTATTTATTTTAACTTTATGACATGTACCTAGATAGATGGCATCCCAGGATATACCTTCGCAGGCTCCTGATCAGGATCCACCTTTGCAGGCTCCTGATCAGGATCCACCTTCACAGGCTCCTGATCAGGATCCACCTGCGCAGGCTCCACATCAGGAGCCACCACAGCAGGATCCTCCACAGCAGGATCCCCCCTTGCCCGATATTGCCACTATTTTTCATTATAGTGATCGAGAGCTGCATAGGTTGAGGGCCATACTAGATGACCCTCGTACTGATGGCGTGTACAAGAGTACGTGCACGTCCATTTTTGACAGTTTGCAGACATTGAGGGACCGCTTAGTATCTCATACCTCATTCTCACCTGAGGTTATAGAGGATATATATAGACAGTTGAGGAGTGAGGTGAGGGGTCCTCATTCTTTTGCTGATGTGGTGGGGGTGGTCTCGAAGGAGACCATCAAGGAGAGATGCTTCCCACAATATCAGGAGAAGAGTAAGGTGAGGGGATATCAAGTTACCAGATGTATTGACCCACAGGTTGCGTCACTGATTTACCCACGATTCTTAGCAGCCCATGGTCGTTATCCTAATAATGACCAGATTCCATTATACTTTGCACAGCAGGTATTTGCTGAGGTTCATTGTCAGATGAAACCAAACTACCTTGATATTCCGGGATATTATGGACTGGGGAGGGGCAGGATTGCTGATAGAGATGCATACCGTAGGCGTGATAGAGCTCCGCCTAGACACAGGGACCTTGTTGGCTAGAGATTTCCTTATAAAATACTAAAAGAGAACACGTACCGGTTATCTCCCAAAACACTCTATATGGAATGGGCTTATATGTTCTTGATGATGATTCCCCAGGATAATTAGGTTGTTCAAAGTGTTTCTTACACCATTCAACAACATCATGTGCATTTTCTATACGTTCTCCTGTGTACTTTATTTGATGCTTTCTTATAGCACGTTTGATACAAGCTCCTGCACCATCATGTTCACCCTTTCCATGACCACTCTCAAAAAAACTCCAAACATGTGGTATTTTGTCATTTCGATGATATCTACATAGTGCATAAAATGGCCTCGAAGATTTGAATTGTGCCGCACATCCATCAGACCAAACAAAATGTTTAACTATTGTTATGCCTCTATCTTTCAAATATTCAAAAAACTTCTTAAAGCAATGTTGTACAAAAAGTGTGTCATGCTCCTTATCATCACTGATATAGAAGTGGTACTCTTTCTTAATGACACGATTTTCAAATGTACTATCAACACCATCTAAATTCATCTGTGCATGTCGATAACACACATGCACGAAAATAGTGATTTGCTTTGAAAAATAATACTCTGATTGAATCTCTTTTTGATGCACAAAAGAGTAATTCTCTGCGAAGTCAACTACAGATAAAATAGTTCCAAGTGGGAAAGTGTCTCTTAATCTTTTAAATTGTTCTACTTGCCACTTGGCAAAAAAACCATGGCATATGTATGGTTTTATCAACTTAAGAAAATTTTCCATAAATGTTCCAATAGGTATTTCTTCTTCTACATAATCTAGTCTTGTAGATTCCTTTCCAAATTTTGTTTCAATTTTTTTGTACTTATAACTCTTGCAATTTACCATCTTCCTCATGTCAGTATCTTCATCTCTCAAAGGCAATTTAGCCAAGTCCCCGCATGTTCCACAAATTCCTCTTATGCAATTTATTTGACCGGTTGCATTATCATCTGATTTATCACATAAGATGGATGCTATAAATTGACTTGTTCGTTTAGGAGGAGCATTTTCATAACCATCATTATCTTCTCTAATCTTTCGAAACACCTGATAGTACAAGTCAAATTTGATGTGATAACGACAACAACAAGTTTCGAAAACTTTGTTTAACTTCACATAATATGGCCTTAACCGTTCAAACATGGTTTGTCCAATCTTTATATGAGGGTTTGTTTTAGTAAACAATACATACAATTCATGTTTTGTTGAGTCTAGCCAATGTTTTACATGGAGATCATAACGATCAGGACCAATCCTTTGCTTGATAACATCTCTACTATTTGATGAAGGGCGAGTATTATCATTCCAAAAACTTGTCACAAAGTTCCTAACAACATCTTCAATTCTATCAGAACGAGGAGCTCTACACATAATTGCCCAATTCCCTTCTGAGGTAGTATCATCCAAAATCTTTCTCCTTTTAACATATTTAGATATTGTCCTTCTACTAAAACCAAACTCAGATGACAGTGAAGAGATTTGTCTTTTTTGAGGCAATCTTTCATTTACTAAAGATGTCAACATCACTCTTCTTGAAATGGTCTTATCTAGTTTTCGAGATTTTTTACCAATGTTCACCAAACCTTTCTTAACATTATCAACAATAGATTTTTGTAGCTGAGAATATTTCCTCTTTTGATTTGTTGTATCTATACCCAACAATTTCATTGGATCTATTAAGTCTTTATGAGTAAGTACAATTGATAACAATTGAGCTTTTTCTAGTGTAGTATCAAGATTGTTGAAATGCGACATTATTTCTTTTGCACTTTTATTCATTGACCTCCTTTTAGTATGTCTAGGTTCTTCACTGAGACGTTTCAACTCATCCACATCCATTTCAAGTAAATGATCTAAATTTTTATAAGAAATATTTCTCTTCACCTGTTTAGCTAGATCCATAATATGCTCATCCATATCAGTGGTAGGAGGTAAGGAGCCTGACCCCTCTCCTTCAAAGGTCTCCATTGGTTCAACTTGGACAATCTCCTCCCTATGTTCATCAACTATATTGTGTTCTTCAACAGGTTCATTTGCCCGTTCTGCACATAATTTAAGAGTTTGTGTAAGGTTCTTGAATTAATCAGAGATTATTCAATTAGGATTAAGAATAGGGGTGAATTTGGCTTAAAGCTTTACATGTTAAAATTAAAGCCCATTCAATTTGGTTTATTAAATTTAAATACTTTTTTAAGACCTTATTGTTATAACTCTAATTAAATTACTTGTTTAGGTTTAAAGTTCAATTTGTTCTCAGGTTAGGATTAAAGTTCAATCTCTAATTTTGAGCACTAATTTAACACATAAAATAAAATTTTGATAAATTAGAAATTCCAATTTTGAAAATTAAAAGTACAAATATTTTGATGCATGCATACGATAACTTAGGTGACCTCATATTAATTTGTTATGGACCATAATGTAAGTGGACTATAATTTGTCACATGTGAGTATATTTAAGACCTATTATTGCATAATAGACCTCCTAATCTGAAATGTTTTTGCATGTACGTGAAGTTGAATATAAATAGTTCACCTAAATTATTCAACATGTTTAATAGGAGAAAAATTCAATTACACAACAAGCAAGTTGATGGAAATTGAAATTTGCAAATACACATGTATTATCTCAAATTAATTATGTTTTCCAATTAAAACAAAATTATTTTTAATCCTATTAAAAATATTAGATAAAAAATATTGAATTCTAATTAATTGATACGTAATACATATTAAATTAAATATCTTCTTTGTTATAAATTTATGTCACATTTAAGAACTATAATCAATGTAATAGTCCTAATAGGCCTTATTATTAAAATCAATATGACCACATTTGAAAAAACATTTCACAAAATTAATATACTTAACTACCCTTAAGACAAATATATTATATGATATTAAAGGACCTATCACATGAAATTACTTGTACATGTAGATTAAATATTCAATATATATAATTTAGAACCTAAAAATTATGACATAATAGGTCTTATCTATTATAAATGAACTTAATTATATAGGAGAAAAATGCAATTACACAACAAGCAAGTTGATGGAAATTGAAATTTGCAAATACACATGTATTATCTCAAATTAATTATGTTTTCCAATTAAAACAAAATTATTTTTAATCCTATTAAAAATATTAGATAAAAAATATTGAATTCTAATTAATTGATACATAATACATATTAAATTAAATATCTTCTTTGTTATAAATTTATGTCACATTTAAGAACTATAATCAATGTAATAGTCCTAATAGGCCTTATTATTAAAATCAATATGACCACATTTGAAAAAACATTTCACAAAATTAATATGCTTAACTACCCTTAAGACAAATATATTATGTGATATTAAAGGACCTATCACATGAAATTACTTGTACATGTAGATTAAATATTCAATATATATAATTTAGAACCTAAAAATTATGACATAATAGGTCTTATCTATTATAAATGAACTTAATTATATAGGAGAAAAATGCAATTACACAACAAGCAAGTTGATGGAAATTGAAATTTGCAAATACACATGTATTATCTCAAATTAATTATGTTTTCCAATTAAAACAAAATTATTTTTAATCCTATTAAAAATATTAGATAAAAAATATTGAATTCTAATTAATTGATACGTAATACATATTAAATTAAATAGAAATAAAATTAAAAATACATACTTGCATCATGATATCTTTGTCTTCTTTGTTCTCGATATCTTTCTTCCGTTTCGGGAGAATAATTCCTTGCAGTCTTATTTTGCCTTCTCTTCTTGTTCCCCATGCTTTTACAAAAAACCTTCAAATTATTCGCTTTCAAAATAATTTTCAAATATCTTCTCTCATCCAAAAGTGCGAATTATTTTAATCATTTGAGTGATAAAAAGCGAAAAAAAATTATAGATATTTATACGATTCCACAAATGAAAAAAAAAACAAAAAATGCGTCGGCCCGTGTTCGAACGAAAGCCGATAGTTAAAAATTGTTGGGTTCGCTCGAACATGGCAGTTACCAAAAAATGCGTGCCAAAATTTAGCTCGTGGGTTCGAGCGAATGGGGGTTCGCTCGAACCCACTTTGGTTCGAGCGAAACCAATCCGATCGAACATGTGTTCGATCGAAACCCCAAAATTGGAAGTTTCTCCCAAAAAATTTCAGAGTTCTGAAGAATTAATGACTTCGGAGCTCTGGTTCAGTACACGAATGAAATAATCTTCATAACCCAAAAATATTAGATGGTAGTACTCGAAACAAGCTTTCCAACGGATATAATTTTGTTATATTTTGAATTTATTATGTTCGATTTTTTAATTTTATTAAAAGTTGGTTTTTAACCGAACATGAACTTCTCTGTTCAACGCATTGGGAAAAATAAGAAACTAATTCAAAAAAATTTTGAAAAATATCTATGCCCTTGGTATTGATGTCTTATTTCTAACAAAAAAAAAAAAATTGAATTTCGATTTATATAGAACAAGTTATGTGTTCAAACGTAAACCTATGTTTGAATTATGACTAGTCGGACTTCAAAACTTTATAAAATGAAAAATATTGAACATATCACTATAAAACCAAATGCATGCCCTGGATATTGATGTTACAAACCAAAATTAGAAAGAATTGAGTTTTTATCATTTATAGAAAAAAAGTTATGCGTTACGGAAGGCACATCACTCTTAAAAAATGTAGTTTGTTGTAAAAAACTACTTTTCGAGGGAGATGGAAAATTTTTTAAAAAATCTTTCAAAAAAATTTGAAAAAAATGTATATAGAATCTACAAACAAAATGCTAGAAATCACTAATTTACATCATCTTCAAATTTTTAATAGTTTAAAAGTTATAGTTCTCGGAAGTTGAAGATTATTTTAAAAATGTACATCTCAGTGTCAAAAGTGGCAAAAAAGTGGGAACCATTATTGTGAGTTCACCCCACTACTATATGCTTTGATGCCCAAATCTGTAACAATGTGACACCTACTGCTGAGCTCACACCCCTATCATATACCACCTGGTACAACTCATGATACAAATGTGCCAATACACAGATCCCCTAGGCATATCGTGTCTAATGTCTCACCATCCATCAGAGTATTTGATCCCATCCAACTGAGAACCATGTGATCTCCTATCAAGACAAAGGAAACCACCTATCAACCTTGCTAGTATCAAAGGCAGTGGGGCATACCGATCTACCATGTCCTGCCATGCCACTGAATATCCATTGAGGTGTGGGTCAACAAATACCTCCCACAATGTATCAATCTCATCCTACTCCTCCGCATTATACTGAACTAACTCACATATGATGGGAATCCTCAAGATCCTGTAAACGTCCTCTGGCATCATTGTCATCTCTCCCATCGGCAAATGAAAGGTGTTATGATCACTCTGCCACCTCTCCACCAATGCAGTCAATAGAGCCCTATTCTTCCAATAGGAAGGCATGTGTAGGATATGTGACAAACCACACACATCAATAACCGCTTTTTCATCATCAGTCAAGGCTCCTCACATGACCAATGTCTTCGGGTATCGCTCCTGAAGAACCAGTACACCCAATCGATCCTACATCACAATATCAAACACCATATCAATTTTATCTATCAAATCGATCAATCAACATGTGTTCATCAAGTAATTTTCTATCTACTCAATGTGAGCTCTTAAATATCATTAAGCCCCTATCAGTGACATCTGTCATGCTATTATTTTAGACTTTCTATCTTAAAACTCTTATCAACATGAGAAGGTTCATCTCAGCCTATTCTATCAATGAACCTATCAAACTATCAAACTGACCTCTCTTATCAGTGATGATGACCATGATATCAGTCAGGAGTTTCGATCATAAACTCTTATCAATCAGGTGGGTTCATCTAACCTATCCTTTTAGTGATGACAGTCACGCTATCATTCGGGAGTTTCGATCATAAACTCTCATCAATCAAGTGGGTTCATTTTAACCTATCTTATCACATCAGTTATCCCATATCAGTGATGAAGGTATTTGGTGAAGGGCACCTAGCACTCCAAGAATGTAAGCTTTGATTTTCTTTTAGTTTGTGTGTTAATGTGTGATGTAATAATGGACCAACCATTAAGGACTCTGCTAGCCTGCAAAGTGAGTTACTTAGGTAGGTCACTGGAAAATACTCCAGATGAATGTATTCATGGATTAGGAGTCAATTGAGTTGTTTTTAGGTCTTGTAAGGTGTTTGAGGACCTTCAAGAGTCTTAGAATGCAATAGAATGCAAAATTGCATCCTGGACCAAAAGTTGTCAAAAGTTGTTAAGCAACATTTTGCAATTTCTTGCAAAAGTTGCATTTTTTGGTTATGGGTTTTAGGTAGTTGGTTGAACCAACTAAAATAGTGAATTTAAGCCAAATTTCATTTTATTGTACAAGTTGGAGGATTGGAAATGCGAGAGCAAGTTTTTGGTTTGTGAAACAATCTTGTTTCCACCGGGTTTTTCATAGTTTTGTCTTGTTTTTCATTGCTTGTACGGTCCAGTACGGACTAGATGGTGTAAACTCATTTCCATCTCTGTATGTTCATTGTATTTGCTTTCAATAAGGTTGATTTGTAGGTTTTATCATTCCAGGTTGTGAAGATTTCTGTCATTCTTTGCAACTAGGACCAAAACCCTTGCAAGTAGGGTTTAAGAGAGAGAAATGGCTCTAGCCTAGGCATTTTTTGATGGCACTTGTTGTAATCATTAAGAATGCTAGGTTAGGGTTTTTATATAGTTTTGGAATAGGGTGTGTGATGTTGCAGTTCCAAGACGAGGAGAAACAATGAAGACCTAGGCTCACCGCTAGGAGTATGTGAGTTAGGACAGTAAGCAAAGGGCGATTTGTGAGCACTTGGAGATTGATGCAGGCCCCAGTGGAAAATGTATGCAAATACCTCCGAGTTTCCTTGAAGGTTACCAATGTGTTTAGAGTAGGATTTTTTACTGGTGAAAGGTTCTAGACCAAGTTTGTCAATCCATCGATTAAGCCTAAAACCCCACAAAATAGTGCAACATTGGAAACCACACCTATATGGATAACCTAGATGCACTTTTCTAGTATTGTCTACAAATTCTAAAAGGATTTCTAAATCCACTATTTATTCCTAGGATTTTTGGGGACTTTTGCAAATTAAACCCCAAAAAACCGATTAAGGAGGGCTAATGAAATTACACCTATTTAGGTGTCGATAGAGACCTAGAAGGCTTGAGAAACAATGGCGATGGAATTGGTGAGTCTTAAAATTCAAAACACAATTAAGACACCTTATTAATGCATTGGGAAACCATAAGGAGAGTTGGTGTGCTAAGATCCTAGCAGGAGTGGTTGGAGACCAAGAGAGGTGAGTGTGAGTAGCTGAGGTGACAACCTCAAGTGGAGGAGTTGATTGTCCAAAAACCATTAGCTATACCTAGGAGACAAGTCAAGAAGGTTCAGACCTTGAAGGTCTCATTGTCATAACCCTTACCAAGTTCCATAGGAAGGACTTGAGTAGTTGTAGGGTTGAGTAGGACAAGTCACTCAAGAAGGTCAAACAAACAAGGCTCCAAGACTCTCTGCATCAGAGTGGTATCAGAGCAATTCTTTGAAAGATTTGGTGTATGTCAAATTGTGAAGAATCAAAAGTAAGTTCAATGCCTCCAAAGGCAATGACTCTAGAAGCCATCCGGAAGATGGTGGCAGAGATGATAGAAGGAATGAAGGATGTAGAAGGAAGCAGAGGAACTAGAGAGGTAAAGAAGGAGAAGGGAAAGGTTAAGACAGAATGGGGTGATGAAACTAATGAAGAAGTGGAAGATGGAGAGGAACCAGTAGCAGTATCTATGCCGCAAGACCAAAAGTTAGTCCTATATGCAGTCAAATCCATTTCTGAGGACAATCTGGATGGATTACCCACATATGGAGGAAACCTCAATGGAGAAGAGTTGCTAGATTGGATAGAAGCTCTCAATAATCATTTTTATTACAAAGAGGTAGCAGAAGAGAAAAGAGTTAATGTGGCCAAATCAAGAATGAGAGGATCAACATTGGTTTGGTGGAATGTGATGCAAGAAGAAAGGATACAAGAGGGCAAAAAGAAGATAACTTCATGAGAGCGTATGAAGATCAGACTTAAGGCACAATTCGTTCTAGGAGATTATGAAGTTCAAATTCATAAGAGACTACAAAATCTAAAACAAAGGTAGTTAGATGTCAATGCATACCCTAAAGAGTTCCATAAGCTCAGTTTAAGGGCTAGGAAGCATGAGAATGAGGTGCAAAAGTTGGCCAGGTATATGAATGGTCTTAGATAGAATATACAAGATGAAATAAGTATCCTCACACCAGACACTATCCATAAGTGTTTTTAGTTGGTTCTAAGGGCAGAAGAAAAGATCAAAAGGAGGAGTGAGAAAAATCAGAAATATAGGGGAGGAAATAATTTCAAAGGTAGAGGGAACTTTTGTAGAGTGAAGCTATCATCAAGAAGTGAAGAGCAGCAAGGCCAAGAAGGTAGTGGAGACTCTCAAAGAGCAGCATTTATAGGATCCTATAGAGGAAGGAGAAATTTTAGGGGTAGGTTTGGAAACTCGAGTAGAGGAAATACAATTTTCACTGGTAGGTGTTATCATTGCAATCAAGTTGGGCATACCATGAGTAAGTGCCTGAGAAAAGCCTCAAGCTCCACAAGTTCATATATAGGGGAAAGAAGAACTGAATTACTGAAAGAGGAGGAAACTCTGAGTGTAACTTCTTCAATTAGCAAAGCAGGCCCAGTTACATAGGGAGCAAATTTCATGATGAGGAGAACAATGCTTAAGATACCCCAAGCTCAAGAGCCACCATAAAGGAAAAGCTTGTTTAGGACCACTTGTAGGTCACATGGAAAGATTTGTAAAGTGATTTAAGATTCAGGTTCCACTGAGAATATTGTCTCAGTTGAAATGGTGGACAAACTCAAACTAAATAGATTACCTCACCTCACACCCTACAAGGTGTCATGGCTCAACCGGGGTCAACATGTATTGGTTGATGAACAAGCATGGGTGGAATTTGAAATTGGTGAGTACAAGGATAGGTTATTATGTGACATATTGCCTATGGATGCTTGTCATTTGTTGTTGGTCCGTCCATGGCAATATGATGTGAAAGCTACCCATGATGGGGAGAAGAATAGTTATCTTATCACCAAGAATGGGAAAAAGTATCAAATGGATCCACTACCTGAACCAAATAATAATAAAAAATAGACTCAAGTGTGCTGCTGATGAGTGGAAAAGAGTTTCTCAAAGTGTTGAAAAAAGAAGGACATCAAGGCCATGCTATAGTGTTGAAACTTAATGAAGAAGCTAAGGCAGATCCAATGAGTGAAGTGCCTCAAGAGGTGTAAAAAATACTGAAACATTATGTAGAAGTGATAGGGGATGACTTACCTGATTCCTTACCCCCAATGAGAGATGTAAATCATCAAATAGACTTAATATGAGGGGCCAATCTACCAAACAAAGCTGCCTACAAAATGACACCTAATCAAAATGAAGAGACCGACAAACAAGTGCAAGAAATCTTAAAGAAAGGGTTTATCAAGAAGAGTTTGAGTCCATGTGTTGTTCCTATAGTGTTAGTGCCTAAGAAGGGAGGAAAATAGAGAATGTGCATGGACTCCATAGCAATGAACAAGATTACCATAAGGTACTAATTTATTATGCCAAGGATTGAGGACCTATTAGATAATCTAGGAGGTGCAAGCTACTTCACCAAGGTGGACTTAAAGTCTGGTTACCATTAGATCAAAATCAGACCTAGAGATGAATGGAAGACAACCTTTAGAATCAATGTAGGCCTATATGAGTGGTTGGTAATGGCATTTGGCCTCACCAATGCACCTAGTACCTTCCAAAGGCTCATGAATGAAGTCTTAATTGAGTTTATTGGTAGATTTGTAATTGTATACCTTGATGACATTCTAATCTACAATAGGTTCAAGGAGGAACACCTCAAGCATTTGGAGATGGCTTTGAAGAAGTTGAAGGAGGCTCAACTCAAGCTTAACCTTAAAAAATGTGTGTTTTTTAAAACAAAGTTGGTATACCTTGGTTTTGTTATTTCTCATGGATGTTTAAAAATGGATCCATGTAAGGTAGAAGCAATACTTAATTGGCCTGTCCCTAGGGGCATAAGTGAAGTTAGAAGCTTTCATGGAATGACCTTGTTATAGGAAGTTTGTGAGAAACTTTAGCCATGTTTGTGCTCCTATTCTCAATACTATAAAAGGAGGGATTAAATGTCACTTTAAGTGGATAAAGGAAGCCTATAAGGGGTTTGAGATGTTTAAAACCAAGATAGTAGAGCTTCCAAACCTTAGATTGTCTGATTTCAATCAATTGTTTACAGTAGAATGTGATGCAAGCCAAAGGGCAATAGGGGTAGTTTTAAGCCAAGAGGGACATCCAATAGCTTTCTTCTTGTTGAAATGTGGCAACTAATCAGCAAAGTACTATACACTCAGCACGTATCCTCACTAGGGTCCGGGGTTCGGGGGTGGCAGCCCTTGAGAAAAGCGGGGGCTCGGGGTCGGGAGCCCCCAAGAAAAAAAAAATTTGCCATTTTTTGTTCATGAAAACTGACATTGTAATAAAACCCTAAAAAGGCCGACTTTGTTTGTTGCCCTAAAAATGCATGTTATAAGCAACTGGGATACTTAAGGCATTGTAAGGTTGATGTACTATTTTTGTTGGATAATAAGAAAGATTGGACTACCATGTATGGTGGATGTAACCGATTCTGGGTGAACCACATTAAATCTCTGTGCTATCTATGTCCTGTTTTATTTCTTTATCTTTTGTATTTACATCTGCATATAATTGTTAGTTCATATTTGCTTCGGATTTGCTTTAAACCCTAACACTTCTTAGAAAATTTAAATGAAGCTAAGAAAAGGTACTCCACATATGACTTGAAGTTGTATGAAATGGTCCAAGCATTGAAAAAATGGTGTCACTGCTTGTTGCCCAAAGAATTTGTAGTCTTCACTGACAACCATGCTCTTAGTTTTATCAATGGGCAAGAGAAGTTGAACCAAAGACACCTAAAGTGGGTTGAGTACCTACAATCTTATACATTCACCGTTAAACACAAGAAAGGGACAACCAACAAAGTTTCTGATGCACTAAGTAGGAGAATCATGATCATGCAGGAGATTCAATTGCAAAGTGTGGGTTTGAGTGAGTTAAAAGACCTCTACAAGGATGATCAGGATTTTGCAGAGATATATAGTGTTTGTATTGATTTTTCTAATACCTCACATGTCTCTTATTCATAATACATGGTACAAGAGGATTTTTTGTTCAAAGTTCATCTTCTTTGCATACCTCAATGTTCTATGAGACAAAATATTATTCAAGAGAAGCATCAAGGAGGTCTAGGAGGATTTTGGCATTGATAAGACTTTGGAGCAGGTTGGTAGGTTTTATTATTGGCCCAAGTTCCAATCAGAAGTGAGAAGGTCTGTAGAGCAATGTACCATCTTCCAAAGAGAAAAAGGAACCTCAACCAATGCAGGTCTATATTATCCCTTGGTCATACCTCAGAGGCCTTAAGAATGTTTGAGCATGGATTTTTTGTTAGGCTTGCCTAGGACACCTAGAGGATTTGATAGTGTGTATGTGGTAGTAGATAGGTTCAACAAAATGGCACATCTCATACCTTGCAAGAGCACCAATGATTCCACTTATATTGCAGGCCTCTTCTTCAATGAGATGGGTAGAATTCATGGTCTTCCAATTAGCATTGTGAGTGATAGAGATGTAAAGTTTTTGAGCCACTTTTGGAGGACACCATGGAGGAAGTTGGGCACCAAATTATCTTTTTCATCTGCCTATCATCCTCAATCAGATGGTTAGATAGAGGTAGCTAACCAGTCATTGGGTAATTTGCTAAGATGTCTTACCAAACAACATGGTTAGACTTGGGATCTAGTACTTGGACAGGCAGAATATGCATATAATGACTCAGTGAACCGTAGCACTGGTAAAAGTCCTTTTGAGATAGTGTATGGATTCCATCCTAGGGGCATATTAGAGCTCAAAGATCTTAGTTCAATGGCACCCAAGAGTGCACAAGGGGAGAACTTTGCAGAAGGCGTTAAAGAGGTGCATGATAAGGTAAGGCAGTCCTTACAACAAAAATCTGAGCAATACAAGGTTCAAGCTAATAAAACAAGGAGGAAGCTACAATTTGAGGTAGGAGACTTAGTGTTGGCATACCTCAAGAAGGAGAGACTTCCAAAAGGGAAGCCTATCAAGCTCATGATGAAGAAAATTGGACCTCTCAAGGTGGTGCACAAGAATGGGCAGAATGCCTATGAGGTTGAACTTCCACCTACCTTGGGAATATCTCCTATCTTTAATGTATGTGATCTCTATCCATACAAAGGAGAGTCACCAATAAATGAGAAAGACATGCCATCACCGGTTCATGAAGATTAGGTAAAGGATTTGCCACCTAGTCAACCAGTTGAGTTAGAGAGTATCTTGGATACCAAGATAGTAAAAAAGAAAAGGAAGGGAGTTTGCAAGAACTATCTTGTTAAGTGGAAAGGATTACTTGATTTAGATTTGATCTGGATGTCTGAGGCAGATATACTTCAGCATGGAGTGGAGATTTCAGACCTTATAACTCAAGGAACTTGAGTTCTTTGACCTAGGGGAGTATGGTGCAGGGCACCTAGCACTCTAAGAATGTAAGATTTGATTTTCTTTTAGTTTTTGTGTTAATGTGTGATGTAATAATGGACCAACCATTGAGGCCTCAATAGAGCCATGGTTGAGTTGTCCAAGTTTTGGTTTGAGTCAATTGTGCTCAAGATGCTGCTAGCCTGTAAAGTGAGTTGCTTAGGTAGGTCACAGGAAAATACTCCAGATGAATGTATTCATGGGTTAGGAGTCAATTGAATTGTGTTTAGGTCTTGTAAGGTGTTTGAGAACCTTCAAGAGTCTTATAATGCAATAGAATGCAAAATTGCATCCTGGACCAAAAGTTGTCAAAAGTTGTTGAGCAACATTTTGCAATTTCTTGCAAAAGTTGCATTTTTTGGTTATGGGTATTAGGTAGTTGTTTGAACTGAATAAACTAGTGGATATAATCCAAATTTTACTTCATTGTACAGGTTGGAGGATTGGAAATGCAAGAGGAAGTTTTTGGTTTGTGAAACAATCTTGTTTCCACCGGGTTTTTGATAGTTTTGTCTTGTTTTTCATTGCTTGTATGGTCTAGTATGGACTAGATGGTGTAAAATCATTGCCATCTTTGTTTGTTCATTGTATATTCTTTCAATAAGATTGATTTTCAGGTTTGATTGTTCCAGCTTGTGAAGATTTCTATCATTCTTTGCAACTAGGAGCAAAACCCTTGCAAGTGGTATTTAAGAGCAAGAAATCGTGCTAGCCTAGGAATACTTTGATGGCACTTGTTGTAATCATTAAGAATGATAGGTTAGGGTCTATATATAGTTTTTAAATAGGGTGTGTGATGTTGTAAGTCCAGGAGGAGAGAAACAATGAAGACCTAGGCTCACCGCTGGGAGTAGGTGAGTTAGGACAGTAAGCAAAGTGCGATTTGTGAGCACTTGGAGATTGATGCAGGCCCAAGTGGAAAATTTATGTAAATTCCTCAGAATGTCCTTGAAGGTTCCCAATGTGTTTAGACCAGGATTTTTGACTGGTGAAAGGTTCTAGACCAAGTTTGTCAATCCACCAGTGAAGCGTAAAACCCCACAAAATAGTGTAGCATTGGAAACCACACCTATACGGATAACCCAACTACACTTTACTATTATTGTCTACAACTTCCAAATGGGTATCTAAATCCATGATTTATTCCTAGGCTTGTTTGGTAGTTTTGCAAATTAAACCCCAAAAAGCCACTTAAGGAGGGCTAATGCAATTAGGCCTATTTAGGTGTCGATAGAGACCTAGAAGGCTTGAGAAACCATGGCAATGCAATTGGTGAGTATTAAACTTCAAAAAACAATTAAGACAAGGAGAGGTGATTGTGAGTAGCTAAGGTGACAATGTCAAGTGGAGGAGTTGATTGTCCACAAACCATTTGCTATACCTAGGAGGCAAGTCAATAAGGTTCAGACCTTGGAGGTCTCATTGTCATAACCCTTACCATGTGCCATAGGAAGGACTTGAGTAGTTGTAGGGTTGACTAGGACAAGTCACTCAAGAAGGTGAAACAAATAAGGCTCCAAGACTCTCTGCATCAGAGTGGTATGAGAGCCATTCTTTGAAAGATTTGGTGTATGTCTGATTGTAAAGAATCAGAAGCAAGTTCAATGCCTCCAAAGGCAATGACTCCAGAAGCCATCTCAAAGATGGTGGCAGAGATGATATAAGGATTGAAGGATGCAAAAGGAAGCAGAGGAACCACAGAGGTAAAGAAGGAGAAGGGAAAGGTTAAGATAGAATGGGGTGATGAAACTAATGAAGAATTGGAAGATGGAGAGGAACCAACAATAGTAGCTATGCCTCAAGACCAAAAGTTATTCCTAGATGCACTCAAATCCATTTCTAAGGACAATCTTGATGGATTACCCACATATGGAGGAAACCTCAATGGAGAAGAGTTGCTAGATTGGATAGAAGCTCTCAATAAACATTTTGATTGCAAAGAGGTAGCAGAAGAGAAAAGAGTTAATGTGGCCATATCAAGAATGAGAGGATCAACATTGATTTGGTGGAATATTATGCAAGAAGAAAGGATACAAGAGGGCAAAAAGAAGATAACTTAATGGGAGCATATGAAGATCAGAATTAAGGCACAATTCCTTCTAGGAGATTATGAAGTTCAAATTCATAAGAGACTGCAAAATCTGAAACAAAGGGAGTTAGATGTCAATGCATACACTGAAGAGTTCCATAAGCTTAGTTTGAGGGCTAGGAAGCATGAGCATGAGGTGGAGAAGTTGGCCACGTATATGAATGGCGTTAGATAGAATATACAAGATGAAATAAGTATCCTCACACAAGACATTGTTCATAAGTGTTTTCAGTTGGCCCTAATGGCAGAAGAGAAGATCAAAAGGAGGATTGAGCAAAATTAGAAACATAGGGGAGGAAAGAATTTCAGAGGGAGAGGGAACTTTGGTAGAGGGCAGCAATCATAAAGAAGTGAAGAGAAGAAAGGCCAAGAAGGTAGTGGAGACTCTCAGAGAGCAACATTTAGAGGATCTTATAGAGGAAGGAGCAATTTTAGGGGCAGGTTTGGAAACTTAGGTAGAGGAAATATAGTTTTCACCGGTACGTGTTATCATTGCAATCAAGTTGGGCATACCATGAGTAAGTGCCCGGAAAAATCCTCAAGCTCCACAAGTTCATACATGGGGGAAAGAAGAACTCAATTGTTGTAAGAGGAGGACACTCAGAGTGTAACTTATTCAATCAGCAAAGTAGGCCCATATACAGAGGGAGAAAATTTGATTATGAGGAGAATGATGCTCAAGATACCCCAAGCTCAAGAGCCACCACAAAGGAAAATCTTGTTTAGGACCACTTGTAGGTCACATGGAAAGATTTGTAAAGTGATTTGAGATTCAGGTTCCACTGAGAATATTGTCTCAATTGAAATGGTCGACAAACTCAAACTAAATAGATTACCACACCTCACACCCTACAAGGTGTCATGGCTCAACCGGGGTCAACATATATTGGTTGATGAACAAGCATGGGTGGATTTTGAAATTGGTGAGTACAAGGATAGGTTATTATGTGACATATTGCCTATGGATGCTTGTCATTTTTTGTTGGTGCATCCATGGCAATATTTTGTGAAAGCTACCCATGATGGGGAGAAGAATAGTTATCTTATCACCAAGAATGGGAAAAAGTATCAAATGGATCCACTACCTGAACCAAATAATAAAAAAAAATAGGCTCAAGTGTGCTGCTAATGAGTGGAAAAGAGTTTCTCAAAGTTTTGAAACAAGAAGGACATCAAGGCCATGCTATAGTGTTGAAACTTAATGAAGAAGCTAAGACAGATCTAATGAGTAAAGTTCCTCAAGAGGTGCAAAAAATACAAAAACATTATGCAGAAGTGATAGGGGATGACTTACCTGATTCCTTGCCCCCAATGAGAGATGTAAATCATCAAATAGACTTAATACGAGGGGCTAATCTATCGAACAAAGCTGCCTAAAAAATGACACCTAATCAAAATGAAGAGATCGACAAACAAGTGCAAGAACTCTTAGAGAAAGGGTTTATCAAGAAGAGTTTGAGTCCATGTGTTGTTCCTACAGTGTTAGTGCCTAAGAAGGGAGGAAAACAAAGAATGTGCATGAACTCCACAGCAATGAACAAGATTACCATAAGGTACCGATTTATTATGCCAAGGATTGAGGACCTATTAGACAATCTAGGAGGCGCAAGCTACTTCACCAAGGTGGACTTAAAGTCTGGTTACCATCAGATCATAATCAAACCTGGAGATGAATGGAAGACAACCTTTAGAACCAATGTAGGCCTATATGAGTGGTTGGTAATGCCATTTGGCCTCACCAATGCACCTAGTACCTTCCAAAGGCTCATGAATGAAGTCTTAATTGAGTTTATTGGTATATTTGTAATTGTATACCTTGATGAAATTCTGATCTACAACAGGTTCAAGGAGGAACACCTCAAGCATTTGGAGATGGTTTTGAAGAAGTTGAAGGAGGCTCAACTCAAGCTTAACCTTAAAAAATGTGTGTTTTTTAAAACAAAGTTGGTATACCTTGGTTTTATTATTTCTCATGGATGTTTAAGAATGGATCCAAGTAAGGTAGAAGCCATACTTAATTGGCCTGTCCCTAGGGGCATAAGTGAAGTTAGAAGCTTTCATGGAATGACCTTTTTATAGGAAGTTTGTGAGAAACTTTAGCCATGTTTGTGCTCCTATTCTCAATACTATTAAAGAAGGGATTAAATGTCACTTGAAGTGGACAGAGGAAGCCTATAAGGGGTTTGAGATGTTTAAAACCAAGATAGCAGAGCTTCCAAACCTTAGATTGCCTAATTTCAATCAGTTGTTTACAGTAGAATGTGATGCAAGCCAAAGGGCAATAGGGGTAGTTTTAAGCCAAGAGGGACATCTGATAGCTTTCTTCTCAGAAAAGTTAAATGAAGCTAAGCAAAGGTACTCCACATATGACTTGGAGTTGTATGAAATGGTCCAAGCATTGAAAAATGGCATCACTACTTGCTGCCCAAAGAATTTGTAGTCTTCACTGACAACCATGCTCTTAGTTTTATCAATGGGCAAGAGAAGTTGAACCAGAGACACCTAAAGTGGATTGAGTACCTACAATCTTATACATTCACCATAAAACACAAGAAAGGGACAACCAAAATTTTTTCTGATGCACCAAGTAGGAGAATCATGACAATGCAGGAGATTCAATGGCAAAGTGTGGGTTTGAGTGAGTTAAAAGACCTCTACAAGGATGATCAGGATTTTGCAGAGATATATAGTGTTTGTACTGATTTTTCTAATACCTCACATGTCTCTTATTCAGAATACATGGTACAAGAGGAATTTTTGTTCAAAGGTCATCTTCTTTGCATACCTCAATTTTCTATGAGACAAAATATTATTCAAGAGAAGCATCAAGGAGGTCTAGGAGGTCATTTTGGCATTGATAAGACTTTGGAGTAGGTTGGTAGGTTTTATTATTGGCCCAAGTTCCAATCAGAAGTGAGAAGGTTTGTAGAGAAATGTACCATATTCCAAAGAGAAAAAGGAACCTCAACCAATGTAGGTCTATATCATCCCTTGGTCATACCTCAGAGGCCTTGGGAATGTTTGAGCATGGATTTTTTGTTAGGCTTGCCTAGAACACCTAGAGGATTTGATAGTGTGTATGTGGTAGTAGATAGGTTCAGCAAAATGGCACATTTCATACCTTACAAGAGCACCAATGATGCCACTTATATTGCAAGCCTCTTCTTCAATGAGATGGTTAGAATTCATGGTCTTCCAATTAGAATTGTGAGTGATAGAGATGTGAAGTTTTTGAGCCACTTTGGGAGGACACCATGGAGGAAGTTGGGCACCAAATTATCTTTTTCATCTGCCTATCACCCTCAATCAGATGGTTAGACAGAGGTAGTTAACCAGTCATTGGGTAATTTGCTAAGATGTCTTACCAAACAACATGGGCAGACTTGGGATCTAGTACTTGGACTGACAGAATATGCATATAATGACTCAGTGAACCATAGCACCAGTAAAAGACCTTTTGAGATAGTCTATGGATTCATCCTAGGGGAATATTAGAGCTTAGAGATCTTAGTTCAATGTCACCCAAGTGTGCAGAAGGGGAGAACTTTGCAAAAGGAATTAAAGAGGTGCATGATAAGGTAAGGCAGTCCTTACAACAAAAATATGAGAAATACAAGGTTCAAGCTGATAAAACAAGGAGGATGCTATAATTTTAGGTAGGAGACATAGTTTTGGCATACCTAAGGAAGTAGAGACTTCCAGAAGGGCAGCCTATCAGGCTGATGATGAAGAAAATTTGACCTCTCAAGGTGGTGCACAAGTATGGGCAGAATGCCTATGAGGTTGAACTTCCACCTACCTTGGGAATATCTCCTATCTTTAATCTATGTGATCTCTATCTATACAAATGGGAGTCACCAATAAATGAGAAAGGCATGCCATCACCGATTCATGAAGATTGGGTAAAGGATTTGCCACCTAGTCAACCGGTTGAGTTAGAGAGTATTTTGGATACCAAGATAATAAAAAAGACAAGGAAGGGATTTTACAAGAACTGTCTTGTTAAGTGGAAAGGATTACTAGATTTAGATGCCATGTGGATGTCCAAGGCAGATATACTTCAGCAAGGAGTGGAGATTTCAGACCTTATAACTCAAAGGACTTGAGTTTTTTGACCTAGGGGAGTATGTTGCAGGGCACCTAGCACTCCAGGAATGTAATCTTTGATTTTATTTTATTTTGTGTGTTAATGTGTGATGTAATAATGGACCAACCATTGAGGACTCAATAGATCCATGGTTGAGTTGTCCAAATTTTGGTTTGAGTCAATTGTGCTTAGGATGTTGCTAGCCCGAGAAGTGAGTTGCTTAGGTAGGTCACAGGAAAATACTCTAGATGAATGTATTCATGGATTAGGAGTCAATTGAGTTGTGTTTATGTCTTGTAAGGTGTTTGAGGACCTTCAAGATTCTTAGAATGCAATAAAATGCAAAATTGCATCCTGGAGCAAAAGTTGTCAAAAGTCGTTGAGCAACATTTTGAAATTTCTTGCCAAAAGTTGCATTTTTTGGTTATGGGTGTTAGGTAGTTGGTTGAACCAAATAAAATACTAGATATAATCAAAATTTCACTTCATTGTACAGGTTGGAGGATTGGAAATGCAAGAGCAAGTTTCTGGTTTGTGAAACAATCTTGTTTCCACCAGGTTTTTGATAGTTTTGTCTTGTTTTTCATTGCTTGTACGGTCCAGTATGGACTAGATGGTGTAAAATAATTTCCATATTTGTATGTTCATTGTTTTTTTTTTCAATAAGGTTGATTTTTAGGTTTGATTGTTCCAGGTTGTGAAGATTTCTGTCATTCTTTGCAACTAGGAGCAAAACCCTTGCAAGTAGGGTTTAAGAGCAAGAAATGCCTCTAGCCTAGGCATTCTTTGATGACACTTGTTGTAATCATTAATAATGATATTTTAGGATCTTTATATATTTTTGGAATAGGGTATGTGATGTTGCAGGTCCAGGAGGAGGAGAAACAATGAAGACCTAGGCTTATCGCTGGGAGTAGGTGAGTTAGGACAGTAAACAAAGTGCGATTTGTGAGCACTTGGAGATTAATGCAGGCCTAAGTGGAAAATGTATGGAAATCCCTTAGAGTTTCCTTGAAGGTTCCCAAGGTTTTTAGACTAGGATTTTTGACTGGTGAAAGGTTCTAGACCAAGTTTGTCAATCCATCCGTTAAGCCTAAAACCCCACAAAATAGTGCAACATTGGAAATCCCATGTGTATAGATAACCTAGATGTACTTTTCCATTATTTTATAAAACTTCCAAAAGGGTATCCAAATCCATGATTTATTCCTATTCTTTTTTGGGACTTTTTCAAATTAAACCCCAAAAAAATGCTTAAGGAGGGCTAATGCAATTAGGCCTATTTAGGTGCAGGTAGAGACCTAGAAGGATTGAGAAACCATGGAAATGGAATTGGTGAGTCTTAAACTTCAAAACACAATTAATACACCTTATTAATGCATTGGGAAACCATAAGGAGAGTTGGTGTGGTAAGATCCTAGCAGGAGTGGTTGGAGTCCAGGAGAGGTGAGTGTGAGTAGCTGAGGTGACAACCTCAAGTGGAGGAGTTGATTGTCAAGAAACCATTGGCTATACCTAGGAGGCAATTCAAGAAGGTTCAGACCTTGGAGGTCTTATTTTCATAACCCTTATCAAGTGCCATAGGAAGGACTTGAGTAGTTGTAGGTTTGAGTAGGACAAGTCACTCAAGAAGGTGAAACAAGCAAGGCTCCAAGACTTTCTGCATCAGTATCTTATATCAAATCAAGGTTATACCCTATCAACTCAGTGACTCATATCAAAATCAATTTGACCCATATCAACTCAATGACTCATATCAAAATCAAGTTGAACCATATCAACCCTATTGACTCCTTTTGACAACAACAACTCATATCGAATCAAGACTCATATCAACAATCGTGACCCATATAGAATCAAGACCCATATTGACCAAAGTGAATCATATCGAACTTAAACCCATATCGATAATAGTGACCCATATCAAATCAAGACCCATATCAACAAAAGTGACTCATATCAAACTTAAACCCATATTGACATTAGACACCCATATCGACATCAATGACTCATATCAACATTTGGACCCAATCTACGACATCATAAACATCTCTAAAATCAATTTGGAATATGTCAAAAATCTCACAAAAATCCAAAAATCAAAACTATGGTAAATGTGCTAAAACAGTTTACTTATGCGCTAAAACAATGGACAAATGTGCTTCATGATTGGATAAATGTGCTACAACATCAATCAAATGCACTACAGTATCATACATATGCACTTCATCATTGAACAAATGTGCTACAATATCATACGTATGCACTAAAATAAAATACAAATGCGCTACAATAAGTTACCTATGTGCCACGATAAAAAATGAATGTGCCATGTAAAAAATCTAAATGCGCTTCGCATTTTAACCTATGCGATAGAACAACACCTGAAATTAGGGCACAAAAAATCGCGCAGAACTGTACAATGATCTTTTAAAACTCTAACTAAAAATCACATGAGGAGGTTAGAAAATTCACTTACCAGTGGTCCATAAGCTAGTGGTCTCTCATATTGTCGAACCCACTCGAATCTGTGGTTGTGATGAGGTGGCACTATTTTTCTATCTCTCTCCTTCAACTCTCCATGCTTCAATCTCCAAAAGCCAAGTGTACAAATGAGCTCAAAGTGGACCCTTGGAGGCTTATATAGCTCCATGTGTTGTCTAGATGGACATGTGTAGGGTGTGTTTTATACTAGACATGTATTTTTGTGAACAATATCATTTATTTTATCAATAGATTTTTTATTGAAAATTAAAAAAAAAAAATTCCCAAAATCGTCAAAAATCAACAAAATCAACCCGAGCGGTGAATTTTTCTCAATACATCTCCCAAGGGGGAATTATTATCATATCAACGTCATATCAATATCCATATCCATATCTAAGGCATTATATTGAAAATTTTGGTGACATATCGAGGGATTTTATTTGAATCAACATGTGTTCACACATTACTACAAAGAGGGGCAAAATGTAAACACCTAAAACTGTACACCTAATTAAATGAATTTTATTTGTTTAATTATCATTTATCCACTTATTAATTAAACTAAGGTTTAATTAATGTACCCTTTTCTTCTATTTCAACCATTAATTAAATTCAACATTTAATTGATATCCCCTTTCTTCTATTAAGTGAATAAATTATATTTATTCACTTTCCACCATTTTAATTGAATTTACATTTAACTAAAATCCCTTCTAAAAAAAATAAATTAATATTTATTTATAAATTCCCCCCACTTGCATCTTCCTACAAATGCAAGTTGCATCCATTTTAGTTGAAATAATTTTAAAAAAAAATTAAAATCCCTATTTCTCTCACTTGCATTCTCCTACATTTTCCATAAGCCTCTTAAGCATTCTTCTAGAAGTCCTCAAATCCCACTTAACTTGCTTGATCCTTCTATCATGTCAGATCCCTAAATTTGGGGAAGTCACTTCTCCATATTTTGGGAAAATCTTCAAAATGTGTTGAAGACTTAACCTTTTTCAACAAGCTAACTTGTTGAGTTCCCCAAATTTGTAAGGCTCTTACAAATTAGCCTTTAAAGTCTTCTAAACCATTTAATGCCTCTTACAAGACATCACCCTAGCCCATGATGTTTGTCCCTTTTGACCATCTTCCAACCTTTCACAAGAGTTTAACTCTTGGACAATAGCCTTCATCCTCTTAAGGTTAACCCTCACAGCTTAATAAACATCTAATTCTTACTTAACATTCTCTCAAGCCTCCTCATGGTGACACTTGTCAACAGGAGATTGGGTTGAAAATCTCACATAGATTGATAATTTTCAATCTTGACCATCCATTTGATCATTTCTTCTATAAATAGAGCCCATTTCCTCCATTTTAAGGATCCCATCCAAGTTTTTATGCTTCTACATTATAGTCTCATAACACTAAGCATATTGCCTCTCATGGCATTTTAGATCATTTTGATAGCATTATAATCTTAGAATAATCATGTTTTGCATATCATGTCTTAGTATATCATGCTAGTCTCATATCATATCCATATCATGTTCATGTTCATGCTAGTTTAATTTCACACTAAACTTATCATTTTGCACCATATCATAGTTTCATATCTATATCATTATCTCATCACTAGGATCTTAGTTGAATTAATTTAGATATTAGATCATATGCTATCTCTCATTCTTTGAGTAATCATCCCAAGATCAAGTGCTCTTCCAAGCTGAGAGCCACCTTGAATCTAAGGGATCCTTAAAGATAGAGGATAATAGAACATGCTTAGAGTTTGGTTTCATTTTCTTATTTTATGATTGCTAATCTCTAACATAATATTTCCTTAGTGTACTTGGCTTGTTTCTCTCATTCGCAGGATTCCACATTTCTAAGCATACAATGAGTACTTGCCTTTATAGTATTGTAATAAAATTATTTGTTGTAATTCTTAAGTATTATAATTTTGAATTATCGTTATTATAAATTTATATTATTTTAATTAAATTTCAGTAATACTAACTATAACTCTCACTTCTATAAAATAATATTAATAATTATAATATAATATAAACATTGGCCTGTAATGGGCCTCTTGAGGTTGATTTGGATTCCAAGGGGAAGGAAGTTGTTGATTGGATGAAACTAGATGTAGGATGGGTGAAAGTAAACTTTGATGGGGCATCAAGAGGGAATCCGGGCCTTTTAGGTGTAGGCTTTGTGGCAAGAGATTGGAACATAAATATTTTGGCAATTGGAGCTAAAAGATTGATGAAAGGTATAAACAATGAAGTCAAAATACAAGCCGCTTTATTAGCAGTCAAGATGGCCAAGAAATTATTAGTATCACAACTACATTTAGAGAGTGATTTCCTAGTTGTTATCAATGCCATTATTTGGGTGAAATTCCAACATGAAAATTAAATAAATAGGTTAAAATTATAAGAGAACTTTTAATAATTTTAAAATCTACTTTTAATAACTTTAAAAGATTTTAAAATTACTCATGTGTTGAGAAATAAAAATATGGTGGCTGACAGGTTGTCAAAGTGGGTGTTGTCATTAATGGAGGAGCAAACAAAATTTTATTGGGAGGATATCTGAGAGATCCAACTTGATTAATAGTGATGGGTTGTACATCACCAACTGTAGCAACCATAATAGAAAGTTATGTAGTTTAAATATGATAGGATGAGCATTCTGTTATAAGGCATTTTGGCCATTTTTATCAACACACTATTTGAAATTGGCGTAAGGTGGCATGTAGAGAGTTGGTGGTGAAGAGTTTCAGGATGGAGGAAAATTTTATCTTGTTACTACTAAGAAACAATTGGTGTTTTTGGGTCAAATCTTGGAGAAGAGACTACAAAGCATTTCCAAGCATGATGATCCTCTGTTTGTGCAAATTTTGGACATCCTATTTGGGAAAGAATTTATGACAATAAAGCATCGATATTGAATTAATATTGATATCGTTTCACTACTTGTGGTGTGGGGTTTGGAGTAAGGAAGCAAGGAGGATGTTCAATGGGCCCCTAAAGAAATGTGTGGATGATTAGTGGACTTTTCATTTGAGGTTGATTCTAGAGTGGGCACACCTTGGTGAAGGTCTCATGGCATCGAAGGGCGATTGGTTGAAAATTGGAGATCAAAATCCATTGCTTCAACCTTTCATTCAATGGCATGAGTCAAGTGATATGGATGAAAGGAAAGTTGAAGCCTGTATTGGTTGGAACCTTTGAAAGATTGTCTCTGTGAATGGAGACTACAATGACATGGTGCTAACGCAATGAAGGAGCATAAAAGGAAAGCTTGTTTGAAGTTCAAACTTGAAGATTATTGGGTGAATGGACCCCTCAAAGCAATCAAAAAATAGTTTGCAAGGGAAAAGGGAATTTTTTTATGGATACTCTCTAGGTTTTTTATAGTCTTTATATATATGCATCTCCAACTTTTTTGTGTATAAATGGACAAATGTAGTAATGACCTCTGGGTATATCTCATGTATTCATAAATAGGGAAGCTAGTTGATATGGGGATTGTTGCAATGTGTTAGATACTGATGTGGTGATTTAGTGTATGGAGAGGTAATTAGAGTTTGTAGTCCTTGAAGTTCACAATTACAGACATGAATGCTTTATATAATCTGGAATTCAAATATTAATAAAAATACTATATTACCCACCAAAAAATATATAATATAAACATTATAGTGAAAATATAATTTTTTAGATTAAGAATATGATTCTAATTTATTTTTTAAATCTGCATAATTATAATTAAAATAATAAAATTAATCTTAAACTTAATTATTAATTTTTGGTTTAAGATTATATATTATTTTAATTATATTAATTATAATTGATCTTAATAAAATAACTATTAATAATTATAAAATTATATAATATAAATAATAAAGTAAACATAGGTATTTTTTAATGGCTAAATGAAAAAATATTTAAATTTATGATTAAATGTTATAAAATTATATTGTATATATTAAAATGGTTAAAAATATACTGTATATATTAAAATGGTTAAAAAGAAAATTACGATTTTTAAAAAGTATTAATAGAAAGTAGAATGATTTTCAAAAAAAAAAATACAAAATTATAATTATAAAAGGTACATACTTGGGTTTTTTTTAATAGAAATATTTGTTGTGTAATGCTTGTAATGAAATAATCTAAGTATTTATTTAAATTTAAATTTTATTTAATTTAAATGATGTGAATCAAATCCTTATATAATAGTTAATTGATTTGATTACTTACATTTTCAAAAATAAAATAAAAATTATTAAAATTTATCTATATATAGAGAGAGAAAATTCACTTTATTTACAAGATTATCAGTAAAAAAAATTTTAAAAAGTTAAAATAGATAGTTATTTTTTATATATAAAGAAATCTAAAAAGAACCCTATTAAATCCATCATTCCTATAAATTTTTTTTTTATATTAAAGATAATAGAGTATTACAAGAGCAGCATCTGCCAAATTACAGTATATCCGAGATAATATAACATTAACAATATCACTATGGGGTTCCAACACCATGGAGTATCATAATAAAATTGCTATACAAAAATGGTATAATCACCAAACTACTATAGATAACTAATGCAAATCTTAGTCAAAGAGATAACTGAAGTCTTCATCTTCTATCCAAGCAACCCATCCATGCTGACCCTCCATCCAAATTTGTCTCATCCTTGCAAAGTTCGGGAGAGGGATGGCTTATGGGATGTCAACTATAGTGCCTAGAACTACAACCACAACTAGGGTTTCTACTACAACAACTGATGATTTCCTCTTTATCTCCAACTATGCCATGAAGTTAGCAAGCCCTGTCTCAAAAGCACTCCTCTCTTCTGTGGATCTCTTCTAGGTATAACCATGGGAAATCTCGCTCGAATACAACCTAGCTTATCCATCCCCAAGCAGTTGTTCAAACTTCTTCCTGGATATCCTCATAACCACTGTAACCTACCAAGAGACATTATAGAATATGAGTCTCTTGAGAGACTCTGTAAGGATTCTTTCGATGCCATTAAAAAAATTGTTATTTCTAGATTTCTAAATTGACCAAAATATAGAAGATGAGAGCACAGACCAAAAGACAATGGCACTTTTTGACAATCCTAACACATACCCAATAACACATTCCCAATTAATGATATTTGCATTAGTAGATATTCCAAACATCATCCATGTCTCCTTAGAAAATAAACATTCAAAGAAAATATGATTCACAGTCTCAAGAACTCTACAACAAGAAAATGGTTAGGTAATATGTACAAGAGAAGGTGCCAAGAAAAGTATTTTTGTTTAGGTTCAACTGGCTTGGCCCAAAGATGACCAAGGAGCTTGTTCCACTTAGAGACCTATAGGTTTACATTCCAATATTTATTAATGTGGTTCAAAATATCTTATTTTTCAACAAGCTAGATATAAATGTCTATGGCTTTCATTTTGTGAAGAGGGGTGCCATTGTGCCATTCAAACTGAGTAAACTTGTCCTCATTAACACAGTCTCTATGAAGGGAGAGGGTAGAATATGCTTCTCTTAGCATAGTGTAGGTTCTCCATTGAGAATGGAAAATGTCAAATTTGTTGCAAATATCAGGCCAAGAGATAAGGTGGCCATTTCTTAGGATGTCCTTGAAGTATCAAATACCTTTAGTGGCCCAGTTCTTAGCTGAACATCCTTGAGTGAGAGCAAGTGGTTTTCCCTTATTGTACAGATTCCACCAAATTGAACAAACTCCACAAACCAGATAATTGATGCAGTCAAGGTAGGGAGATCCAATGAAGGATAGCCCCACCTTGTAGCCTATAACACAAACACCATGAAAGATATCGACAACTGGTTCACACAACACAACATATAACTAAGAAAACAAAAAAGAAAAATCCTTATGATAAATTAATGAATTACATATGCCCTCAGGATTTACACAGGCTGGACCACAACCCAAGATTACAAAAAAATTATTACAACTCAAATCTATATTCCGCAGATCATTTGCTCAGCAATTCGGCCTCCGGTAATAGTCTGCACTATTCTACACTGATCCAGACCTCAGTCCCTCCGGACTTTAGTCTCCCCAGACTAGAATCCCTTTGGAAACTACATCTGCTCTGGATCTCTTCTTCCTCAGACCTCTGTCCCTAATTGAATCTCCAAAATTCCTCTTTATACCATTTGTAAGCCTCAACAACTAAATCAAGTCGGCCAAAGACCAACCGGTTCATGATGAAACATGCAAACAATAATATGTCCTCCCAAATCACCAAGCACACCTCCAATTATTCTTAGAACTTCTGACAGACCTCCAAGAACATTGGTGAGGCCCAAAACAACATCTCTCAACAATCCACAAGTTACATAAACCATCTGCAACCCAATTTAGCTTCACTCTACACACTGCAAGACCAACCGGTAAGAACACATCAACACTAGACCAATCCCATAATCAATATCTCATCAAAATCAAATCCAAATGCTATGATTCTCAAATATGATTAAGGCAATTATCTCTAGGTGATAAATCCAAATCCACAACGCTAAATTATCAAACATGAAGAAATGCAACAATCTCCAAGAAATTCCACTGCTAACTGCTCCAACCAAATGAACTACTTATATATTCCTACATTGGATTCTCGGGGTTGATTTAAAACTGAGTCCCATCACTTGATCCGGTTTGATGATCTATCAAAAGGTATTTGCAACTGCCTCATGGGTTTGACGGTCTAACTAGAGGTTCTAATTGCCTCTCCTTGATGAATCTACCAGACCACCCTATATCCTGCCTCAGTTTGGCGACCTATTCAAGTCTCCACCTACCAACTGCCTCAAGTTCAAGCTCCTAGGTTTAGCGGTCTACTTGCAAGCCTTGTTCTTCCTCAATGCTCGATGATCTGAAAGTCTTCAAGCTGCCTCAATTTCTTTTCAACCAATCAATTCACAATAGGTTCCTAACCAACTCTTCCTCCACCAACAGGTTCATAACCAGCTCTGATACCACTTGATGCAGTCAAGTTAGGGAGATCCAATGAAGGACAACCCCACCTTGCAACCTATAACACAAACACCATGAAAGATACCAACAACTGGTTCATACAACAAAATATATAATTGAGAAAACATAAAAGAGAAAACCTTATGATAAATTAATGAATTGCATATGCCGTCAAGCTTTACACATGCTGGACTGCAGCCCAGGATTACAAAACAATTTTTACAAATCAAATATATGATTCGTAGATCATTTACTCAATAATTCGGCCTTTAGTAATAGTCACCACTGTTCTGCACTGATCTGGACCTCAGTCCCTTTGGACTTTAGTCCCCTAGACCATAATCCCTTCTGAAACTACATCTTCTAAGGATATCTTCTACCTCAAACATTTGTCCCTAATTGAATCTCCAAACTTCCTCTTTATACCATCTGCAAGCCTCAACAACTAAATCAAGTCGGCCAAAGACCAACTAGTTTATGATGAAACATGCAAATAGAAGAGAGAAATCCTTATGATAAATTAATGAATTACATATGCCCTTAGGACTTACACATGTTGGAACTCGGCCCAAGATTACAAAACAATTCTTAGAACTCAATTTATGATCCACAGATCATCTGCTCAACAATTTAGCCTCTGGTGATAGTCTGCAATGATCTAGACCTTAGTCCCTCTGGACTTCAGTCCCCTCACACCAGAATCTCTTCGGAAACTACATATTTTTTTAATCTCTTCTTCAAACATTTTTCCCCCCTAAATGAATCTCCAAACTTCCACTTTATACCATCCTCAAGCAACAACAACTCAATCAAGTTGGCCAAACATCCATCAGTTCATAAGGAAACATGCAAACAATAATATATCGGCCCAAATCACCAAGAACATCTCCAACAATGCTTAGAACTTCCTGCGGACCTCCAAGAATGTTGGCCAAGCCCAAATCAACATATCTCAATGATCTACAAGCTACGTAAACCATCTACAACTCAATTTTTCTTTGCAATGTTAGGTCCTGGAGTAAACTGAGAGGGGGGGTGAATCAGTTGTCTAATAAATTCAAACCAAAAATAGCTTAACCAACTTAATTCTTAATACCGGTAAACCAATTAAGTATGTCGGTAGATAGTTTTAACAATTAATTTCTATACCAGTAAAGATTAAGGCATGAAACATCAACACAAAGTCATCCACACCACATGACACCAATGTTTGTATGTGGAAACCCTATAAGGGGAAAAACCACGGTGGGAAACCTTACCCACAATCAGATGATACTACTATAGATAGTAAGTGTACATAAATGGGGTCTGCACATGCAGAAAGGCCAATAGCCTAGAGTTCACTACTCAATCACAAAATGGGAGTCACACTGACTATAGTTGGATGGTTAAATCCAATAAGAATGTACTGCACAAAATAGCATCTTCATATGCTGGATTCAATACCAGTGTAATGTTGATATGCTTTCACAAAAACCTAGCTTCACCTTCAAATGATTTATGTGTGTATTGTATTGCTTAATCTCGCATATACCTTCACACAATTCTTTTTCGCATTCCACACTTGATCTTACAATTAAGATCTTACATTTATACCATAACCTAAGACCAATTTTAGTAGGTCGGCTCTACAAGATATTACAATAAAAACATTTTACAAACAATATAATATCCGATGCAATAACCAATTGAACATGTTGGCTTAATGCATTTACAACAATAATTAATCATCTCCATAGCGTGCCATGCTGATTTGGAAAAGATAAACCTGCTGGTGTAACCCTAGGTAACCTTGGACCTATTTGTTGGTAAAAGAAAATATGCAAATATGAATATACCAATGATTAATGCATTAAGATAAGATGTCCACACGATGTCTCCGATATTACCAAGTGTCTTCCATATCATTTCAAGTGTCGGTGATCATTATATCCTACCGATGAACCATATACTAGTAACTGTGCAATAGTCACTTGCTTGTCGGTGAATGCTGCTAGATCTCCAAAGTGCTAGTGTTTTAGTAGCTATTGACATCAATGACAAAACCATACCAAAATACCAACAATCTCCCCCTTTTGCATTGATGGCAACACAAGATGGAAAAACCATCAAAGTGCCAAAACAGAAATGCCAAAAACCAACAATCTCCAAAAGATCATAACCAAAATATAGGGAGTAATAGTCTCTCCCAACCAACAATCTCTCCCCCTAGGAGCAACATGTGTTATCCAAAGTTCCTCAAAAGATAATGTGTTTTTCCATAGATATATCTCCCCCTTTGACATCAAATGTCAAAGTTATAATAAAACCAAGTTCATATACAAAATACCAATCAATTCAATATACCAACTACTCCCCCTGAGAAGTAGCTTCCTCATCAAAGACCGGAGTAAAATATTTGTCTTTTAATTCTGTTGGTTGATGACAATCATCAACTTCCTAAGTCTCTACTGGTGGTGGTTAGACTCCAAGCTGATCTCTGAGATATTCAAAAGTCTCCTTAGGCAAAGGTTTTGTGAAAATATCTGGAAGTTGTTCTTTAGTATTCACATAAACCAGTTTTATCTCCCTTTCTTCAAATTTTTCCCTTAGAAAATTCAGTTTGATAGAAACATGTTTTGTTTTAGAATGTAGTACTAGATTCTTAGATATATCAATTGTTGCAGTGTTATCACAATATATAGTAATAGGTTCCTTGCATTTTACCTTTATGTCTTTCAACATTTGCTTAAGCCATAGTACATGTGTACAGTTAATTGCTACTGCAACATATTCTGATTCTGCTGTTGATAAAGATGTACAACTCTATTTCTTACTCAACCAAGAAACTAGTCTGTTTCCAAGAAAGAATGCTCCGCCAGTGGTGCTTTTTCTATCATCCACATCTCCTGCCCAATTTGCATCTATGTATGCACATAATTCAAAGTTTTCATTTCTAAGATACCATAATCCAAGATTTATAGTGCCTTGTAAGTACCGAAAAATCCTTTTTACTATTGATTCATGATTTTCTCTAGGATTACTTTGAAATCTTGAAACAATACATACTGCATTCATAATATCAAGTCTGGTTTGTGTCAAATATAGTAAACCTCCTATCATAGATTTGTATCTAGTTGGATTAACAGGTGTAGATTCATCCCTTTGAGATATTTTGTCATTTGTAGTCATAGATGTGCTTACCAGTTTAGAGTTCTCCATCCCAAATTTCTTTAGTAACTCTTTCAGGTATTTGGATTGACTCAAGAATATACCTTTATCAGTCTGTGAAATCTGCAATACTAAAAAGAATTTTATTTCTCCAATCATAGACATTTCAAATTCTTGCTGCATTTTACTAGATAATTCCTTACATAAACCATCTTCTCCTCTAAAGATTATATCATCAACAAATACTTCTATAATCAAGATGTCATCATTAGTTATTTTGTAATATAAATTGCTGTCAACATTTCCTTTAGTAAAACCAATCTTTAAAAGATACTTATCCAATCTTGCATACCAAGCTCTTGGAGCTTGTTTTAATCCATATAGAGCTTTTCTTAACCTGCAAACCATATCATTGTCATCTGTTAAAGAAAATCCATCAAGTTGTTCAATGTATACTTCCTCTTCAAGATCACCATTCAAAAATGCACATTTAATATCCATTTGATAAACTTTGTAGTTCTTGTGTGCTGCAAAAGCCAAGAATAATCTGACTACCTCAATTCTAGCTACTGGTGCAAAGGTTTCATTTTCAACCATTACTTTGAATAGTTTGAACTTTCCAAGTGCTTCTAATTTTTCTCTAAGAAAAGTAACCAAACATATTCTAGAATAGTCATCAATGATTAGTATGAAATATCTATCACCTTGTAAGCTTTTAGTTCTAGCCGGACCACATAAATCAGTGTGAATCAAATCAAGAGCATTATTGGATTTTTCTGGAATACTTTTGAAACTAGCTCTAACTTTTTTTCCAAATTGACATTCCTTACATACTGTATTCTAAGGTTTGATAATTTTAGGTAAATCTCTAACTACCTTAGTAGTACTGATCTTTACCATGCAATTAAAGTTTACATGACAGAGTCTCTTATGCCATAACCAACTTTCATCTATATGTGCAATCAAGCATGTCTTTTCATTGTTATTCAAATGAAAGATATTACCTCTAGTCTGATTACCAGTTGCAATTTCCAAACCAGTTCTATTCATGATTTTGCATTTTCCATTTTTAAATTGTAATTGAAATCCTTTCTCAACTAATTGACCAACACTTAAAAGATTATGCTTTAATCCTTCAACATAGTAAACATTGTCAGTGTTATGCTTACCATCAAGAGATATTGTACCCTTACCTTTGATTGAACAGGCTTTGTCATCTCCAAATCTTACTAAACCTCCATTGTATTCTTGAAAGTTCAAGAATTTACCTTTGTCTCCTGTCATATGATGTGAGCATCCCGAGTCAATGATCTATTCATCCTTTACTTCAATTTTAGCTGCTAGGGCTTGTTCTACCGGTTGAACAATAGGTGTCAGTTGATCTTATGTTATAGCAACAAAAACCCATCCATTGTCTGATGGATCCTCATTAGAATCATCAGTCACACCTTCATCAGCAATGTAACAAGATTTGTCTTTGTTCTTCTTAAATCTATATCTCTGATATTCAAGATTAGGCTTGTACGTTCTTCTAGCTTCTTCTCTTAGTCTAGCATGTCTATCAGGGCATCTCAAAGCCATATGACCAATCTTATTGTAGTTAAAACATTTAAAGGGTGCTTTACCTTCATACTTACTTCCAACTGGACCTTTAGGCATTTTCCTTGCATATAGTGCTTCAAGTTCTTCAAGTTCTTCATTTTCTTTCCTGCTTTCTTCAAGTTCTCTTGCATAAAAGGCTTTCCAATCAGATTTGTCAAATGATGGAGTAGATGATGTTGATGCTTTAAAGGCTAAATCTATCTTAATAGTAGCAACAAGACCAAATTCTTCAATTTCAAAAGCTGAAAGTTTCCCGATCAATGTATCCCTAGTTACAGATGTATTAGGCATTGTTCTTAACTCATTTATAGCAGTAACCTTAATTTTATATGCTGGTGGAAATCCTCTTAAAACTTTTGAAACAATTTCATCCTCACTTAAGGTTCCTCCACAACATTTAATACCCAAAACAATTTCATTTACTCTTTCCATAAAAATAGAAATCCTTTCATCTTCTTTCATTTTCAAATGTTCATACCTGACCCGGAAGCTTTCAAGTTTTGCAATTTTGATTGTGGAATCTCCTTCATTCAGTGTTTCCAAATGATTCTAAATAGCTTTAGGAGTAGACCTATCTGATAATCCCATGATTTGTTGATCTGATAATGTGCTCAAAAGTGCTTCTCTTGCTTTGCAATCATTTTCCTCATCTTTAGCCAAGTTAGTTGGACTGGGCTGACTAGGTACAATAGTAGTATAACCCTTCTTTGTAACTTCCCATACGTCTTTTCCAATGCAATTTAGATGTGTCTCCATTCTGATCTTCCATATGCCATAGTTGGTTCCATGAAGTTTAGGATTGTCCTTCCTGAAATAATTAGTAGACATTGGATCTCCTCAAGCTATTAAACTTCTACAAAAGAGGACTAGGCTCTGATGCCAATTGTTAGGTCCCAGAGACAACTGAGAGGGGGGGGTGAATCAGTTGTCTAATAAATTCAAACCAAAAATAACTTATCCAGCTTAATACTTAATACTGGTAAACCAGTTAAGTATGTCGGTAGACAGTTTTAATAGTTAATTGCTATACTGGTAAAGATTAATGCATGAAACATCAACACAAAGTCATCCACAACACATGACACCAATATTTGTACGTGGAAACCCTGTAAGGGGAAAAACCACAATGGGAAACCTTACCCACACTTAGATGATACTACTATAGATAGTAAGTGTACATAAATGGGGTCTGCACATGCAGAAAGGCCAACAGCCTAGAGCTCACTGCTCAATCACAAAATGGGAGTCACATTGACTATAGTTGGATGGTTAAATCCAATAAGAACGCACTACACAAAATAGCTTCTTCATATGCTGGATTCAGTACCAGTGTAATGCTGATATGCTTTCACAAAAACCTAGCTTCACCTTCAAATGATGTCTGTGTGTATTGCACTGCTTAATCTCGCATATACCTTCACACAATTCTTTTTCGCATTCCACACTTGATCTTACAAATAAGATCTTACATTTATACCATAAACTAAGACCAATTTTAGTAGGTTGGCTCTACAAGATATTACAATAAAAACATTTTACAAACAATATAATATCCAATGCAATAAACAATTGAATATGTTGGCTTAATGCATTTACAACAATAATTAATCATCTCCATAGCGTGCCATGCTGATCTGGAAAAGATAAACTTGCTGGTGTAACCCTAGGTAACCCTAGACCTATTTGTCGGTAAAAGCAAATATGCAAATATGAATATACCAATGATTAATTCATTAAGATAATATGTCCACATGATGTCTTAGATATTACCAAGTGTCTTCCATATCATTTCAAGTGTCGGTGATCATTATATCCTACCGGTGAACCATATACTAGTAACCGTGCAATAGTTACTTGCTTGTTGGTGAATGCTCTTGGATTTCCAAAGTGCTAGTGTTTTAGTAGGTGTTGACATCAATGACAAAACCATACCAAAATACCAACATGCAAGACCAACTGATAAGAACATACCAACACCGGACCAATACCAGAATTGATATCTCACTAGAATCAAATCCAAATGCCATGAATCTCAAATATGTTTAAGATAATAATCTCAATATGCTAAATTCAAATCTGCAATGCTCAATTCTCAAACATGAAGAAACACAACAATCTCCAAGAAATTCCACTGCTAACTGCTCCAACCAGTTGAACTACTCTGGTTCGACGATCTGTTAGTAGGTACTTGCAACTATCTTAGGGGTTTGGTGGTCTGGCTATAGGTTGTGATTGCCTCTCCTGAATGAATCTACCAGAACACTCTGTAGCCTGCCTTGATTCAGTGATTTGTTCAAGTCTCTACCTACCAACTACCTCAAGCTCATGCTCCTAGGTTCGGCGGTCTGCTTGCAAGACTTGCACTACCTCAATGCTCGACGATTTGAACAAGTCTTCAAGTTGCCTCAAGTTATTTTCATCCAATTGGTTCACAACTAGCTCTTCCTCCATCAACAAGTTCCTAACCAGCTCTTCCTCCATCAAAATGTTCATAACCATCTCTAGTACCACTTGACACAGTCAAGGTAGGGAGATCCAATTAAGGACTACCCCACCTTGCAGCCTATAACACAAAAACCATGAATGATACTAGTAACCAGTTCACACAACACTAGATATAACTAGGAAAACAAAAAAGAGAATTCCTTATAATAGTTAATGAATTACATATGCCCTCAGGTGTTACACATGCTAAACTAGAGGCTACGATAACAAAATAATTATTAGAACACAAATCTATGATCCAAAGAACATCTACTCAATAATTCGGCCTCCAGTAACAACTTGCACTATCTGCACTAAAACGGACCTCAGTCCCTCCAAACTTCAGTCCCCCCAGACCAGAATCTCTATGAACACTACATCTTCTCTGAATATTTTATTCTTCGAACCTCTATTGTCTCAAATCAATCTGCTCTAATACCACTTGATCCAGCCAAGGTAGGGAGATCCAATGAAGGACAACCCTGCCTTGTAGCCTATAACACAAATCCCATGAAATATATTGGTAACCGGTTCACACAACATAAGATATAAGCAGGAAAATAGAAAGAGAAATCCTTATAATATTTTAATGAATTTCATAGGCCCTCAGACTTTACACATGTTGGACCGCAGCCCAGGATTATAAAATAATTTTTAGAACTTAAATTTATTATCCGCAAACCATTTGCTCAGCAATTCAACCTCTGGCAATAATTTGTATTGTTCTGCACTGATCCAGACCTCAATCCCTCCGAACTTTGGTCCCCCTTGAACCAAAATCCCTCTAGAAACTACATCTACTCTAGGTCTCTTCTTCCTCATACCTCTATCCCTAATTGAATCTCCAGACTTCCTCTTTATTACATCTGCAAGCCTCAACAACAAAATCAAGTCGGCCAAAGACCAACCGGTTCATGATGAAATGTACAAACAATAATATGTCATCCCAAATCACCAAGAACACCTCCAAATATGCTTAGAACTTCCTACAAACCTCCAAGAACATCGGTCAGGCCCAAAACAACATCTCTCAATGATCTGCAAGTTATAGAAACCATCCACAACCCAATTCAGCTTCACTCCATAGACTGCAAGACCAACCAGTAAGAACACATCAACACTAGACCAATAGTAAAATTGAATCCAAATATTATTATTCTTGAATATTATTAAGACAATGATCTCTAGGTGATAAATCCAAATGCACAATGCTAAATTCTCAAACATGAAGAAACACAATAATCTCCAAGCAACTCCACTGATGCTTCTACATCAATAATCATCACTAATGATGCCATTGTTAGTAATAAGGTGTCTCACCCCTTCCTAGGCTCTCCACATGGCCTTGAAAACCACTGAACCTGATGGTTTGACCATAAAATGTCCTACAACCAGATCATCCATGGGCAAAGATCTCCATGTTTTACCTTCCTTTGGGACTGATTGGGCAATATTATTTCTAATCAACACCTTTCATGATTCCTTACCCTCTAAATATTTAAAGATCCATTTAGAAGCCAGTGTCATGCTTTGCAACTCAAGATCTTTCAGGCCTTTGCCCCCCTTTGGATTTTCTCATAGTGCACCATTCCCATTTAACAGCATGAACTTTCTTCTTGCCTCTGTCATCTGACCAAAGAAAATGTCTTATTTGTTTCTGAATATGGCTCAACTGATAATTATTAAAAAGCCAAGTAGAAGCATAGTACATGTTGTATGAAGATAGGATTTTTTGACAAGCTTGTACCCTACCTGCTAGAGAGAGGAAATGTTTATTCCATTTTCTGAGCTTGCAATCAATTTTCTCTCTAATCCAAAGCCACATATCTTAGAGGTTGAGATTGACTGAAAAAGGGATCCCCAAATATTTAACCTGATGATTTGGACCCCCCATGAGATAGAGTATTTTCCAACCCACGGGGGAGGTTGGATATCCCAACCAAGCATAATTGACTTGGTCAAATAAATCTTGCTTCCTGATGCTCCACAAAATATATCTAGCTTTTCCATCAGGGTTGCAAAATTGACTTTCAAGAGATCAATAATAATAGTTGTGTCATCCATAAATTGCACATTGGAAAGCTCATCTTTGTCTAGCAAGGATAAGCCCTTCACCTTGGGAGATAACTTATCTCTCAATAAATAGTGCATTGCATCATTTGCAATAACAAAAAGGGTAGGGGCTAAAGGGCATCCCTATCAGATAGATATGGAGAGCCCCAACCTTTTAGATCTGAGCCCATTCACTTCAACACATGCACTAGAATCAATCAAAAGTGTTCTAACCATGTTGCAAAAACCTTCAGGGAAACCCAGACCTTCCAACATCATAAAGATGAAGTTCCATTCAATTCTATCATAGGCCTTTTTGAAGTCAAGTAGGAGCATAGCAACAAGTTTCCCTGAGTCTTTGGTCCAATTCATGGCCTCCCAACAAGTAATTAAATTCTCCAAAATATATCTCCCCTTGACAAAACTAGTTTGGGTGTGGTTTACTACTTTGGGAAGAATATATTCTAACCTTCTAGCAAGTAACTTTGCTAAGATTTTATAAGATACATTCAAGAGAGTGATAGGTCTCCAATTCTTGAGTAGAGATCTATCCCCTTCCTTAGGAAGCAGTTTGATGAGACCAGTGTTGATCTCCTTACCCAATGAGCCAAAGGAAATGGCCTCCTTGTAGATCTTCACTATAACTTCACCAATCCATTCAAAATTTACCTTATAGAATTCAACTGTAAGCCCATCCGGTCTAGGGGCTTTATCATTGCTAAGAGAGGAGATGGCACTCAGTATCTCATCCACTGAAATATCTTTTCCTAGCTTGCTACTATCCTCCTTATTCACCACAGTTGGGAATGATTGATTTGATTATGATCCTATGATTCTCCTTCTAGGAGTCATTATCCTCTAAGCAAAAAAGGGAGGAATAAAACTGTTTAAATGCATTGAGGATGTCATTAGAGTCTAAGTGGTATGGCCTTCAACCCAAATATCACCAATCTTCTCTTTAGATTCTTTACTCATGAGCAACTGGAAGAAATATCGAAGCCTTTATCCCCTTGATCCACCTAGTTAATCTTGGCCCTAGTCCTAAGACCTTGTATCTTGTGGTGTTGTAACCTTCTAAGGGCATCTCTGGTGTTCCATACAACTTGAACAAGGGCTGCATTTTTAGGGTTACTTTGACACTATCCTTCTACTATCGATAATGAGTCATGCAAGTCAAATTCTAGCCTCCCAAAGTCTTTGGCTTTTTTCCTCCCAAGAGTTTGAAAAAGCTTCCTCCAACTACTGACATTTTGGTTTAACTTATCTATCTCAAAGACCAACAATGTGTTATGCTCATTGAACATTCTGATTAATAGCACCTCCTGATTGACATCATCATCTAGGAGTAAACTAGAGTTAAGGATAACGTAATCTCTTTTGCACTTAGACTCCCTTTCAGTACTTAGACTCCCTTTCAGTACTTCCTAGAGAAACCATACTTTGGATTGGGTGATGGTCTGAAAGGGAGTAAGGCACCACCCTAACACCAAAGCCTGGTTCATTTCTATTGAATTGGAACACCTCTTTGTTAGCATAAAATATGTCCAATATGGAATATATCCTTTTGTTGCCTTTCTGGAAGTTACACCATGAAAACCAAATATCATTTCATTCACTCTTCTTATCATCCATGGGATCAAATAGCTTTAGTTTGTTAGTCAATTTGTTCCAATAGAACTTTTCATCCCCTTTCCACTATAATTTTTTACCTCCCACTTTATCATAGGACCTTTCGATCATATTGAAATCACCACCAAACAACCAAGGAACCTCTTCCATCTTAGAAGCCCATCTCCAAAGCTCAATCCTCTCTCTGACATCATTAGAAGCATAGACTGAGTCGATTCTAAATTCAACCTCCTTAAGCTTAAGAATCACTCATGCCAACCTATTGCAAGGAGAACACTGCCATCTCACTATGGAATTCCTCCATCTGTGACTAATCAGGATGGTTACCCCTCCCTTACCCTTTTGATACTTAGTGGTGAAATATTTTGCATCTCTCCAAATACATTTTGGGTTCATGTCTAGAGAGAATTGCACTGCCTTAATCTCTTGTCCAACAATAGTAAATCAATATTCTTATAGAGTTTGAGGAATCTCTTAACCACATATTTCCTGTCAAGAGATTCCAATTCCCTAACATTCCAGGATACACAGCTTATCTTCATCATAAAGGATTAAGAAGAGGTATCCATGGGTTCCCTAAAGGTTTTATAGCAGCCAGGAAACCTCTTAGGATCACCTTTCTTGCTAGGAAAGGAGGCATTAGATTTATTTGTCCTACCCCTCTTCCTTTTGAATACAAACATTTTCTTTGCTCCTAAGTCCTGGGAGACAACCTTCTTTTTATTGTATTTCTTCTTTTTCACCTTTTTAGTAGTAGATTTTTGAATGCCATAGGATTTCATTGCTTCAAATTGATAGTTCTGATACTTAATGTAAGTACAGATGCCAAGCTAACAAGATGAGAGGGGGGGGGGGGTGAATCATACAAACTCAATCTTCCATAAAAACAATAGATTCAACCTCGGTAACATATACTTCAGCAATACAACCAAAACTGCTAAACATGCAAACTCATAAGCATATAAACATCATAACACTCATAACACTAGATTTAATGTGGAAACCCAAATAGGGAAAAACCACTGTGGGATTTTGGACCCACTAAGAAATATACTCTTCTAGAGTATGCTCGGTTAAAAGCAAATCCTGTTAAAGATTACAAACACATTGCTAGATGTGACCTGGTTAAGGGATTTCCCTCAGATCTGTTAGGATCTTCACCTTGTTAGAAGTGACTTTGTTAAAGGATTTCAAACACTCAATCAGAATGTCACCTTGCTAAAGGGTTTTACAAATAAGACTGTTAAGTCCACTCGGTTAAGAGATTTTCTGTCACTTTATAAAATAACAATAATAAAAATCTATCTGCAACTTCACATCTAAAATGCTAAAGCAGATTCTTATTTGCTCAATACAATCTAGTCATAGGACTTATCTTGTCCCTCAGTTGGGCTTTCTACTCTGTTATTCAAATAGGTCTTCAAGCTTCTATGCTCGGTAATCACTATGTAGCATCCCTGTGCTTACACTTGACCACATGCATTGTTTATCAACAGTTCCTTATTTATAAGCAATTTGCTAACCACTTAATCTCCTTGATCACATATCCCATGATCAATCATAGCCATCAGATATTCAAACTTGACGAGTTTCAATGTGTCCTTCGATCTGAAAATGTTTTACCTCACCTTGGAACTTGCATACATTTCTTGGAACTTGTGCTAAGGTATTGCGGTTCAATCTGCACTATAGATCTTTTTGCCAATTTTCCTTTGCCATAGATTCTTTAACAAACTTCATGCACAACATACCAATCATTTAATCAGTTCCATCTCATCAGCTTCCTTCATTAAAAAATGCTTTTAATCATTTAATGCATTCTGTTACAGCTCGGTTGCAACTCGGTAAATACTAAACTTCACTCGGTAGACATTCCACCTTCATTAATCGATAGCGATAACCTTAGGATTTACCGAATAGGTTCTTTGCTAGGTAACATAGTATAGTATTAACCTTACAACCAACAACATATGTAGGATATCAAAATAATCTAAACATCATGATCTCATCATCGTCTAACTCGGTAATGCCCATTGAATAACTTATTTCTCCCCTTATTCATCACATTCTTTCTGTGTCTTTTACCGACATCTTTATACTCATCAAATCATACTTCTTAAGATATGGCAACATCATACTGAATTAGAAAATCAATTTCTTGACATCAATGACAAAATAATAATATTAAGATAGTAAACATCCTTGATCAGTTATATCCATAATCATCAACAACCTTCTCAATATCCTAATTGAAATGCCAACAATCTCTTAATGTCTGTTATAATGCCAACAATCTCCCCCTTTGGCATTGATGGAAAAACCAATTGATTTGACCTAATTGATTCAGATTATTGTGAGATTTTGAAATGCTCTCCCCCTGTCATCAAACTTCTCCCCCATACAATAGTCTTCTCCCCCTTTGACAACAACGCCAAAAAGTAAAGAACTAAAACATGATTTCTTCCGTTGAGAAGTGAATTCCTTGCTATTATGTGTCAACTTAGTGTCAGTTAGAGAATTATGTCTTCAATTCCCATTCCTTGTATTTGTTTCCTGCACACCTTTAGAAAACATCCTAAAGTGTGTAAATAAGCATCAATCCACACATAATATTTTGTAGATTCATCGAATTGATTCTTTCACCGAACTCTATCAGTGAGTAGAAGATAGGGGTAGGACCCCTAACTTGCTTCTGAGATACTCAAAAGTGTCCCTTAGCAGTGGCTTGGTGAAGATATCTGCTATTTGTTCATTTGTGCTAACATACTCCAACACCACTTTCTTCTCTTCAGCTTCTTCTCTAAGATAATGATATTTGATAGAGATGTGCTTTGTCTTAAAGTGGATAACATGATTCTTTGAAATGTTAATGGCACTAGTATTGTCACAAAATATAGTTACTAGCTCGGTAACTTTCTCATTTATACCTTCCAACAGTTGTTTGATCCATGCTATATTGGTACAATTCAATGCTGCAGCAACATATTCAACTTCTGTTGTTGACTATGAAACACATCCTTGTTTCTTGCTAAGCCAACTCACTAGTCTTTCTCCTAAAAAGAAAGCTCCTCCACTTGTGCTTTTTTTGTCATCAATGTTGCCTGCCCAATCAGCATCAGTATAAACTTTTAAATCAAAGTCATTTCTCTTGTTATATACTAAGCCATAATCTTCAGTGCCTTTCAAGTATCTGAAAATTCTCTTGATTGCTGTCATGTGTGTTTCCTTGGGATCTACAGAAAATCTTGCAACTATACCTACTGCATGTGCTATGTCTGGCCTACTATGAACAACATATTGTAGCTTTCCAATCATGGATCAGTAAAGTGTCTCATCAACATATGCAGATTCATCATTCTTTGATAATTTACAGTTGGTAGTCATAGGAGTACTTACTGGTTTTGAATCCTCCATTCCAAATTTCTTCAAGATTTCCTTTATGGACTTGGATTGAGTAATGAAAATCTCATCTTTCATTTGTAATATCTATAAACCTATAAAATACTTTATCTCACCGATTAATGACATCTCAAATTCTTTGCTCATTTCATTTCCACAAAAGATAATATCATCAACAAATATGGTTGAGATTAGTATTCCATTTTCATCATTCTTCATGTACATATTGTTGTTTTCACTTGTCCTTATAAAACCCATCTTGATTAAATAAGAGTGTAATCTTTCATACCATGCTCTAGGTGCTTGTTTTAGACCATATAAAGCTTTGTTCAATTTACATACCTGATCTTTATTTTTGTCTTCAACAAATCCTTCAGGTTGTTCAATAAAAACTTCTTCTTCTAATATACCATTCAGAAATGCAGATTTGACATCCATTTGATATACCTTGAAATTTTTGAAAGCAACGTATGCCAACAATGTTCTTACTCCTTCAAGTCTTGCCACAGGTGCAAAAGTCTCACCATAATCAATTCCCTCTTCTTGAGCATATCCTTTGCAAACTAGTCTTGCTTTATTTCGAATGACCTCACCTTTTTCATTCAGCTTGTTTCTGAAAATCCACTTTATACCGATTACATTTTTGTCCTTTAGTCTTGGGACCAGTGTCCATGTGTCATTCTTCTTGATTTGATCAATCTCTTCTATCATAGCATTTATCCAATCTTTACTGTTAAATGCCTCTTTCAATATTCTCGGTTCAAATTCAAATATCAGACATGTGTTCTGTCTTAGTTTGTTCCTTGTCATCACTGGATCATCTTTATCTCCTATAATTTAACTCGATACATGATTCCTTCTAACATACTTGGCTAATACAGGCTCAGTAGGCTCTGTATGATCTTCTCCATCACTCGGTAACTGGACATTATCTTCATTTTCTTAGTAACTCTCTCGGTAGGACTTTTCAGTTGAACATAGACAAATTCTTCATAATCTTCTGGTTCCATAGAGTTTCCTTCATCATTTCTTTCTGCAAATTCATCAATTTTCACATTTGCACTTTCTACTATTTTGTTAGATGATTTGATCAGACATTTAAATGCTTTACTTCTAGAAGAAGTTCCAAAGATTTTGAAGTAACTTACATTAGGTTTCTTGTCATACCACATTTCATATGGTGTCTTCAAAGTTCCTTTCTTTAGTTGTACTCAGTTCAGGGTGTAAACTGTTATGCTTATTGCTTCTCTCCAAAATGTTTGTGGCACTTTCTTTTCAATCATAAGGGTTCTGGCACAATCCACAATAGATCTATTTCTTCTCTCAACTATCCCATTTTGCTATGGAGTTCTTGGTGTAGAGACTTGTCTTTTTATACCATGATCATTGTAGAATAAGTTAAATTCATCAAAGGTAAACTCTCCTCCTCTATCTAATCTAAGACATTTTAGTTGTCTTCCTGTTTCATTTTCAACTCTTGCCTTGTACCATTTAAACATTTGAAAAGCTTCTGATTTTTCTTTTAAAAACATAACTGACATCATCCTTGAATAATCATCCACAAATAATATGAAATATTTATCACCTTAATAAGTTTGAACTTTCATAGGACCACAAAGATTGGTGTGCACAAGATCAAAAATTCCCTTAGAAGTGTAGGACTTACTTGTAAAGCTTGATCTTGTCATTTTACCCATCTAGCATCCTCGGCACATAGCATTCTTAGGTTTTTCCAAACTCGGTAGACCTCTTACTCGGTGCTTCTTACTTATTTTGATTAGATTATCAAAATTTACATGACAAAACCTTTTATGCCATAACCAGGTATCATCTATCTTTGCATACAGACACTTGTTCCGAGTTGATTCAAGGTGAAATGTGTTACCTTTTGTTTGTGTCCCAGTAGCAGCTAACTTTCCATGCTTGTCATGAACTTTGACAATTCCTTTCTGAAATTCTATTCGGTAACCTATGTTGTTTAGCTGTGCTACACTCAACAAATTGTATTTCAATCCTTCAACCCAATAAACATCATTACATTTAGCATTGTCAAGAAGTGTTATGGATCCTTTACCTTTTATCGAACATGGTGCATCATTACCAAATCTTAGATAACCTCCATCATAATCTTCTAGCATAACAAACTTGTGTTTATCACCTATCATGTGATGTAAGCATCCACTATCTATGATCCACAAATCATTAGTATTTATGTGAGATATTAGGGCTTTTTCTTCATACCTTTCTTCATCTGATCCATCTTTGATAGCCACATAAACTAATTCCTCTGTATCAGTTTCATTTGATTTATCATCATTGGATTCCTCATCAACTATTAGGCATGACTTTCTATCTCTTCTTCTGAAGTCTCGGTGTCCTCTGTAATGATTATTTTTCTATCTATCATCTCGGTAATCTCTCTTTTTAGTAGAATCTTTGTCAGGACAGTTAGAAGCCATATGTCCTATCTTATCACAATTGAAACATTTCAAAGGTAGTTTTCCTTTATACTTACCTTTGCCTCTCGGTAAGCTTCTGGCTAATAGTGCTTCAAACTCTTCTTTCTTTCTGATTTCCTCATATAGTTTGTGTACTTCTTCCATGTTCTTACGAAATCTTTCACTTGCTCCACTGTGATCCCCTTTAGAATACTTATACTTTCTATCATTGTAATCATCAGATTCATCAAGATGAAAAGAACTAAATGTAGATTCAACTTTATTTACTGAAGACCCACTGTTATCAAAATTACTTAACTCAAATGCATGTAGCTTACCAATAGTAGCATCCAAAGAAACTGGCATATTGGGTATAGACCTTAATTCATTGATTGCAGAGACTCAGACTGCATAAGCAAGTAGAAGGGTTCTTAATAACTTACTTGTGACATCCTTTTCTTCAATGGTTCCTCCTGCTCCTTTGATTTGATTGACAATCTCCTTTAGTCTTGTACTATACTGGGTTATGTTCTCACCTTCATTCATCCTCATAGATTCAAGTTGTCCTCTTAGACTATCCAATTTTTCTCTTTGAACATGTTCATCACCGCCATACACAGATATGAGCTTGTCCCACATTGCCTTGGCATCATTGCAACCTTCTAGATCATTAAACTCTGAGTCGGTCAATGCAGATGTGATTTCAATCATTGCTTGAATATGTTATTTCTTTGCCTTTATCTCTTCCATTGTCAATGGATAGGTGCTAGGTGTAATGAAATCATTCTCCAGATAATATACAACATATTCTCCAACTCTTGATAGGTGCAGCTTCATCATTTTCTGCCATGTAGAGAAACTTCACTTGTTCAGCTTCGGTGCATCCCTCTTGTACATCTCTGGATCTTTGCCTCAAGTACCTTTAAACTTTTTCTTCTGGAGTCCAAAGCTCTGATACCAATTGATATTTCTGATACTTAATGTAAGTACAGATGCCAAGCTAACAAGATGAGAGGGGGGGGTTGAATCATACAAACTTAATCTTCCATAAAAACAACAGATTCGACCTCGGTAACATATACTTGAGCAATATAACCAAAACTGCTAAACATGCAAACTCATAAGCATATAACCATCATAACACTCAACACCAAATTTAACGTGGAAACCCAAATAGGGAAAAATCACTGTGGGATTTCGGACCCACTAAGAAATATGCTCTTCTAGAGTATGCTCGGTTAAAAGCAAATCCTATTAAAGATTACAAACACATTGCTAGATGTGACCTGGTTAAGGGATTTCCCTCAGATCTATTAGGATCTTCACCTTGTTAGAAGTGACCTTGTTAAAGGATTTCAAACACTCAATCAGAATGTCACCTTGCTAGAGGGTTTTACAAATAAGACTGTTAAGTCCACTCGGTTAAGAGATTTTCTATCACTTTACAAAATAACAGTAATAAAAATCTATCTGCAACTTCACATCTAAAATGCTAAAGCAGATTCTTATTTGCTCAATACAATCTAGTCATAAGACTTATCTTGTCCCTCAACTGGGCTTTCTACTCTGTTATTCAAATAGGTCTTCAAGTTTTTGTGCTCGGTAATCACTATGTAGCATCCCTGTGCTTACACTTGCCCACATGCATTGTTTATCAATAGCTCCTTATTTATAAACAATTTGCTAACCGCTTAATCTCCTTGATCACATATCCCATGATCAATCATAGCCATCAGATCTTCAAACTTGACCAGGTTCAATGTATCATTTGATCTGAAAATGTTTTACCTTGCCTTGGAACTTGCATACATTTCTTGGAACTTGTGCTAAGGTATTGCGGTTCAATCTATGTTGTAGATCTTTTTGCCAATTTTCCTTTGCCATAGATTCTTTAACAAACTTCATGCATGACATACCAATCATTTAATCAGTTCCAGCTCATCAGCTTCCTTCATTAAATAATGATTTTATTCATTCAATGCATTCTGTTACTACTCAGTTGCAACTCGGTAAATACTAAACTTCACTCAGTAGACATTCTACCTTCATTAATAGATAGCGATAACCTTAGGGTTTACCGAATAGGTTCTTTAGGGTTTACCAACTAGGTTCTTTGCTTGGTAACATAGTATAGTATTAACCTTACAATCAACAACATATGTAGGATATCAAAACAATCTAAACATCATGATCTTATCATTGTCTAACTTGGTAATAGTTGCCCATTGAATAACTTATTTCTCCCCTTATTCATCACATTCTTTCTGTGTCTTTTACCGACACCTTTATACTCATAAAATCATACTTCTTAAGATATGGCAACATCATACTAAATTAGAAAATCAATTTCTTGACATCAATGACAAAATAATAGTATTAAGGCAGTAAACATCCTTAATCAGTTATATCCATAATCATCAACAACCTTCTCAATATCCTAATTGAAATGCCAACACAAATGTTGACTCTTGGATGGGATCTTTAGTGTATGGGACAAATGCCCAATAGAATCTCTTGTCTTCCCCATGCTCAATGCCATCATGACCCTTCTCAAGAGAATCTTTGCAGTTTTGACTTCTTCCACATAGCCTCCTAGACCCACCTCAACACCTTGGGTAACATTTCCCCTATTACCTTTCAATTCTTTCCCAGCAAGGGTACAAGTGAGGATGCAAGCCTTGGCATCCCCAAAATTCAAATCAGGAGAAACACTGAGGGTTCCATAGCTAGTTTTAGAACATGTGATGGAGTCAAAATTATTTTGAGAATTACACCTATTGTCTAGGATGTCATTCCCCTCACTGGCATCCTTGCACTATTCAAAAATAGGTTTAGGGGAAGGGTTATCTAAGGTGTTGCCCACAGGTTTAGTAGGGATAACTACCATATAAAAATTATTAATTTGATCTTCAATTCTTTTCCTGGTATCCATCATTTTTTAAAAATTTTCCATCACAATATATTGAGCATTCAAGTTTCTAGATTTAGAGAGTGATTCTCAGGATTCTTTTCCATTCATGACTTCACTAATATCATCTAGAATGGGATGGGGTGGGGTTCTAACATACTCTTTAACCGTAGCATGAAGAGAATCCAACTTAGAGAGAGTATTATCTTCACACATAGAGGAGGTGAGACTAGGATCGACTTTATCAGTTAGGTCTCTTTTAGGTAGGGAGTCATCTTTCCCTTGAGAACCAGAGGGAGGGAAGAAATCTAGGGTCTTCATAGGCCCATTTGAGTCAAGGGAATTATCCACCTTATCACCCCGTTTAGGGATGTTATGATTAGACAAAGGAGGGAGTTTTTAACCATCAAATGACAAATTTCTAGGTTTTCTCAAAAGTGGGCAGTTCTTCTAGATGTGCCCTTATTTTTTACACAGAAAGCAAGCATTAATACCACCTGGGTATTCAATCAAGCATACAAATGCCTCTTCTTCCAACTCAAACCAAAGTTCACTCGGAATATAAACTCCAGGTTTAATGGAAATGAGAAGTCTATCATACATGTGAGGGAGGAGAGAGGAGGAATTATCCATCCTTATCACATTACCAATGGAAGCCAGGGCCTTGGGAAGCCCATTCCACATAACTGGAGGAATATTTTTACTATGACCCATCTAGGGCACAATAGGGAAAGGATTTCATCATGATTAGCCTTGGGAGTCCACCCTATGGCTTGAAAGCATCCATTACCAATAGACCAAATTTTTTTTTTGACAACTTCCTTCTGACTATTTGGCTCTTTAAAGAAAATAATATATAACCCTTTCTAAACCATTTGATAGAAACTGAAATGAAACCCTAGATTATTAACCCAAACCTTTTGCAACCAATAATTCATATAGTTTCTAGATGGGATCTTATTGTGATCTAAGACAGCCAAGAAAATGGCAACATCCCTTAACCTAGTGCTCTCTTCATGCAATCAAGCATTCATTTTGGAATTAGGCATAACGGTCAAAACGACATTGAAAGAAACCTTACCTCTTCCTCAGTCTCCCACTTGCACTCCATCTGCAGTCGACTACACCACTAGGAAATGAGCACCTTCTAAGGATCTTGGAGAGCCGATGAGTGCCTGCAAAAAAATTTCATCACTCCCTTCCACCGCCTCCGAAGAAGAACAAGAAGTGCCATTAATGACACCATCTCCCATAGACCACACTCCCACACACAATGGGAGAGATAATTAAATGTTGATAATATGGGCTAGCGAGGGCTATCTTTACTCGAGCTTTTTCTCGTGTGAAGCTGACCTAAGTTGCAGAGCGAGGTTTTCTCTATTTTTTGGGTTCAAGGGTTTCTAATTCCTATAAATTTGCTCCTATAACACCAATTTTTTTCATCCAATCATAGTGTGGATAAATGATTTCTAGTTTAAAAATATAAATCTTAACTTTATAAAAATCAAGTTTATTTTGAAAACAAAAATAATAATCACTTTTGATTGGTACAAAAAATCAATTAATTAGACTTAAATGAATGCAATACTACTAACCTAACCAAAAGTACTAATAAATACAATGATTTTTGAAGAATATAATAAATATATTTTTAAAGGAATCTTTACTTAACTAAACTTTCTTTTTTTAATTAATAAAAAAGACTTTTACATGCTTTAAATAATTATTTTTTTTTGTTTATTTAAAAACTTATAACCCATGATTTCTAAGGAAAACGATATCTTTGGATAAAGTTAATTTTATTTAAGTAAATAAAAGTATTTTTATTTCTAGTTTTATAATTAAAAATGCACAAATAAATAGAAGCTTGTCTTTATTTCATTTTTTTATAATTAAAATAATATTTTTTAATAAAGGAAACATTTTAATTAAAAACTACTTTATTCTAAATAAAATATGATAATATAAATATATATTATTCTTGTTATTGTTATTGTTATTGTTATTGTTATTGTTATTGTTATTGTTATTGTTATAATTGAAATAATTGAATTCATAAATAATATGGGCATCTCATTTATTAATAAAAAGGAGTATGTAAATTAGATGAAAAGAAGTAATATAGTTTTGATCTTCACAAACAAGACATCTAAAAACATGATAATAAACATTATTTAATAAAACATTCAATTTAAATTATCTACTCATAAAGACACATGTATGCAACATTATTTCATCCATGAATGCAAAATGTCATGAATGTAGAATGCACAACCAAAAATTGCAATGCAGTATGAATGAACTATGTATGAACTATGTGAGTGTGTGCAAGTACTTTGGGTTCCATCATGCATATTCTTGCCAAGTGGCTAGAACACTTCTACCTCAACCAAGTTCTTGTCTTTGACGGGTACCTGCACTAACTTACACTCAAATTTACATCAATAGGTTAGTACCATACACCATAATTGAAGCACATGTGAAAGATAAAACACATATTCATAACTTAAGATCATTTCAATTTTAATTTCATTTTCATTTTCATGCATTTTAATTTAACCATCTAATTTTATCAACCATGCACATGTTAAAATTAAAATAACCAAACAACATGAATGATGTCCAATAGTTTTATCAATTGTACGAGTAATAAATGTAAGCATGCAATCAAGATGTGACATCCTTCCCCACTAGGAAGAGACACAGTCCTGATGATATCTTATTACACACACTAAAACATTAATGTATCTCACTATATGCAAACAAAGCATCACACTATGCTAACAAAGTATCACACTGAAGAAAAACAATGTATACCCATCTATGAAATCAAATGAGGAAATGAATCATCTATCTCCTCTGTATTATCCCATGTGGTACTCTCCACACAATATTGGTCCCATTGGACCTCATACTGAACAATATCTCTATTGTGCAACTTAACATTGCATCGATCCAAAATTTGAATGGCCTCCACTAGCATGACCACTCCTAGATCATGAACCCATAAAGCATGTCAATCAAGTATATGAGTAGCATTGGAATGATATGGCTTAAGCAAAGACACATGAAAAATATTATGGATATAGGAAAGAGAATGTGGTAGAGAAAGCCTGCATGATACTGGGTTAATCACTTCCAAAACCTCAAATGGACCTATGAATCTCAAAGAAAGCTTGGATGATTTGCCAAATGATATAGAGCTCTTATGAGGCTTCACACTTAAAAAGACTTTATCCCCCACTAAATTTTTTCTAAAAGTCTTGTTATTATCTACATAGCTCTTCTATTTATCTACAACCTCCTTTGACCTTTGCCTAATCAATCTCATTTGATCCTCCATCTCTTTAAGAATCTCAGGCCCAATCACAATCATGTCTTCCACTCTATCCAACTGAAAGGTGTTGGACACTTTCACCCATAAAGAGATTCAAATGGTACCATACCCAAAGATGCATGATAGGAGTTATTATATGTGAACTCCACCAATGGAAGATACTCCTCACACTTATATTGTTGACCCATAAAATACATCCTAATGAAGTCTTCCACTACTTGATTTACTCTCTCTATTTGATCATCTATCTGAGAGTGATATGTTGTAATAAAATTAAAACTTGTCCCTAAACTTGCATTCAAGGTTGTCCAAAACTTGGAAGTCATGCAAGTGTCACAATATGGAATGATCATTTCTAGCACTCCATGTAGATGAAAGATCTCCAGAACAAAATTTTTAGATAAGGTTAACGACCCATCCTTAAGATTCCTTGGGATGAAATGTGCTACCTTAGTCATCTTATCCATAACAACTAATATGACATCATGTCTATTTTTTGACATAGGCAACCCCTGAGTAAAATCCATGCAAATTATTCATACTTGGGTATGTCATAAGAGTAAAAAAGTCCTACTAGATGTGCATGCTTAGCCTTGACTCACTAGCACTCCAAGCATCGAGAGAAACAAACTCAACCAGATATCTCTTAAGTCTTGGCCAAAAATATAAAGATCTCATTCTGCTACCATCTTGGTTACACCTGGGGGCCTTGAATAAGGTGTGTTGTGGATTTCCTCTAAAATCAATTTCCTCAAGTATCTTGAGTTTGGAACGTGCATCCTCCATTGTTACCTCAACAATCCATTTGACTCAAACAAATAACCATCAAATCGGTGATCTGTTGTATTTTTCTCTAAAGCTTGCTTCACTCTAGAATAGCGCTCGTCCCCTTCAATATTTTGAACCACTTGTTGTCTCAAGTTATATATGGTGGTAACTATGGCTGATAGATGCCTCCTTCTATTGAGAGAATCTACCACTCAATTCTCCTTACCTTTTCATGTACTCAATCCCAAAGTCATAATCACTAAGAAATTCTAGCCATCTCCTTTAGCGAGCATTGAGATTGGGTTGTGTAAATATGTACTTGAGTCCTAGGTGATCAATCTTCAACTCAAAATATTTACCCAAAAGGTAATGCCTCCATATCTGAAGTGCATGCACTATGGATACTAACTCTAGATCATGTGGTGTATAGTTCAACTCATACTACTTCAATTTTTTAGAGTCATAAGCAACCACTTGCCCATTCTGCATAAGCACTTCTCCTACACCTTCTCCTAATGCAGCTATTATCATTGTGAATTGTCCATTAGGATCAAATATATTCAAGATAGGTGTTGAAATGAGCCTCTCCTTCAAAAGTTGTAAAGCTCACTCACACTTCTCATTCCACTCAAATCTCTTCCCTTTCTTTTGGAGTGAAGTGATTGGTGCTACAATCTTATAAAACCCTTCTACAAACTTCCTGTAGTAACCTACAAGCTCCATGAAACTGCGGACTTCAATGACATTGTGTGGTGTAGGCCACTCCACAATTGCCTTAATCTTCTCTAGATCAACAACAACACCTTCTACTAAAATAATGTGGCCAAGGTAGTGTACCTTGTCCTAATAGAAGGTACACTTGGATAGTTGTCAAAGAGTTTATGCTCTCTCAAGCATTGCAAAACTATCCTCAAATGTCTGTCATCCTCCTCAACTAATTTTGAATAGATCAAGATAACATCAAGAAATATTAGCACAAAATCATCTAGGCAATATCTAAAAATATTGTTCATAAGATTCATGAATGTTGTTGCAGAATTGGTCAACTTGTTCACTTTGATATGTCCTCATCTATTATCCATAATTGGTGGTAGCCATATCTAAGTTCTATCTTGGAGAACATTGTATCTCATTTCATTTGATCAAAGAGCTCATCAATTCAAGGAAGTGGGTACTTGTTTTTAATAGTGGCCTTATTTAGAATCCTATAATAAACACATAAGCACAAATTCCCATCCTTCTTCTTCACAAAGATTACAAGTGCACCCCATAGAGAAACACTAGGTTTGATAAACCCTTGCTTCAATAACTTATGCAATTGAGCCTACAATTCATACAACTCAATAGTGGTTATCCTTTAGGTAGCCTTAGATTGAGGTCTTGTGTCTAGTAGCAAATAAAATGAAATGTTGAACTCCCTCTTAGGTGACAATTCTATCAACTTTTATGGGAACACATCTTGAAAATCCTTAAAGATAGGGTAGTCATCCAAATAGGGCTTTGTATTGTCTAGATTATTGAGTTGGATGACATAAATAGAGGAACCTTTCCTTAAGGCCTTATTGAGTTGCATAGCTTAAATTTGTCTACTTAAGCTCAAGAGTTATCTAAAAACCCTAAATCTCTATATGATTTCCAAAGTAATCCAAACATATTACTACCATATCTTTACAATTGACTAGAGACTTGTGTTCAGCCAACCAATTGATCCCTAAAATCACATCATAGGATCCTAAGGGTACTACATAAAGGTTTACTTGAGTTTGAAAATTGGGAAGCTCTAACTCAATGCAAACAAGACATGAGTCTATACTCTTTTTTGTCTAATTTCCTTATGCAGTCAAGGTAGGGAGATCCAATGAAGGACAACCATCCTTGTAGCCTAACACAAACACCATGCAAAATATATCAGTAATCGGTAACACAATGCCAGATATAGCAAAAAGAACAACAAGTAACATCACAAAATACATAACCGGTAAACAATATGAACAATTCTTATAACATATCAATGAATTACATATGTCACATGTTGGATCACAATTAAGGATACAAATAATGCTTACAACACAATTATAAGATCCATGGATCAGCTACACATTAGATCGGCCTTCGAAAACAATCTGTCGATTCTACCCTAATCCGAACCTCAGCCCTTCGGGCTTCAGTCCACTAGACCAAAATCTCGCTGGTTCTACATCTTTGCTCGATCTCTAAACTCTGTCTTCTATCTTCCATCTTTTGTCTTCTCAAATGATTCACAAACTTCTATTTATACCATCCACAAATAATAATAACTTGATCAAGTCAGCCCAAATACCAACCGGTTCATGAAATGTGTAAACAATAACAAGTCGGCCCAAATCATTAAGAATTTCTAATGCACAAAACATCATGCGATCTTTCAGGAACATCGTACAAGACACAAGAAACATAAGTCCATGATCTACAAGTCATGGAAATCAACCACAACTCAATCCAAATTCTCTCAACACTCTGTCAGACTAACTAGTAAGAACATATCAACCAGGCCAATACTGGGATCGATATCTCATCGGGATTAAATCCAAATACAATGAAACTTGAACACAACAAAGACCACAAACTCAAGGGAAAAAATCCAAATCCACAATGCTAAACTCTCAAACAAGAAGAAATGCCACAATCTCCAAGCAATTTCACTACTAACCTCTCAACCGGTAAGAACTACACCGGTGCTCCTACATTAGTCTCTCGGGGCTAATTGAAAGTGAGTCCCATCACTTGATCTAGTTTGGCAATCTATTAGTAGGTACTTGCAACTACCTCAGGGGTTTGACAATCTGACTACAACTTATGGTTGCCTCTCCTCGGCAATCTATCGATCCACTCCACAACCTACCTCAATTGGTGATACGTTCAAGTCTCCACCTACTAACTGCCTCAATCTCAAGCTCTAGGATTGGCGGTCTACCTGCAAACCTTTCTCTACCTCACGTTCAGTGATCTGAACAAGTCCACAAGTTGCCTCAACTTCCTCTACAACCAATCGGTAGACAACCAACACTCTCTCCAACAACAAGCTCACAAACTAGCTCTGAAACCGTTTGATGCAATCAAGGTAGGGAGATCCAATGAAGGACAACCCATCCTTGCAGCCTAGCACAAATGCCATGCAAAATATATCGGTAACCGGTAACACGATGCCAGACATAGCAAAAAGAACAATCAGTCACATCACAAAATACAAAATCGGTAAACAGTATGAACAATTCTTATAACAGATCAATGAATTACATATGTCACATGTTGGATCGCAGTCCAGGATACAAAAAATGCTTACAACACAATTATAAGATCCGCAAATCATCTACACATTAGATTAGCCTCCAGAAATAATCTGTCGGTTCTACCCTAATCCGACCTCAGCCCTTCTGGCTTTAGTCCACCGGACCAAAATCTCGCCAGTTCTACATCTTCGCTCAATCTCTAAAATCTGTCTTCTATCTTTCATCTTCTATCTTCTCAAATGATTTGCAAACTTTTATTTATACCATCCGCAAATAATAATAACTTGATCAAGACGGCCCAAAGACCAACTGATTCATGAAACGTGTAAACAATAACAAGTCAGCCCAAATCATTAAGAACAACTTCCAATGCACAAAACATCACACGGTCTTCTGGGAACATCGAACAAGTCACAAGAAACATAACTCCATGATCCGCAAGTCACAGAAATCAACCACAACTCGATCCAACTTTGCTCAACACTTTGTTAGACTAACCAGTAAGAACATGTCAATCGGGCCAATACCAGAATAGATATCTCATCGGGATTAAATCCAAATGCCATGAAACTCAAACACAACAAACACCACAAACTCAAGGGAATAAATCCAAATCTATAATGCTAAACTCTCAAACAAGAAGAAATGCTACGATCTCCAAGCAATTCCATTGCTAACTGCTCAATCGGTAAGAACTACACCGATGCTCCTGCATCATTTCCATATTATACCATCCTTGAATTAGCCATATGACCATATCTAACAAGTAATTTAGTAACTATTCTTGGATCAACAAAACATTTTGTAGATCTAGTATCAATTAATATAAAAACATAATGGTCATAGAGATTACCTGAAAGTTGGATAGGTGCGGCTTGAAACTCAACCTATTGGTTGTCCACAACTACATGAATTTGGTGTTGCGGTGCTCCTTGTTGATTCCTTCACCCAACTACATGTTGAGGACAAGTGTTGGCATAGTGCTTGCCTCCACATAGAGAACATCCATCGCAAGGTGCTCTAGGTCCCTCAAGTCTATCCTTTATGTTATTGTTATTCTTATTGTTATTGTTGGTGGCCCTCTTGTTACTCCCATCTTCACTAACCTGTCTTGAGAATTGTTACCTCTCTTCAGGTTCTAAATCTGCTGAGTGTTACCACCTTGTTGGTTGTTGTTCTTTTTCTTCTTATTTTTGAACCTAGCTCATAGTTCTTAGAGTAGGTAGTTTCTCGTTGAAGCCTCTACTCTTGTTTAGTCACTTCATGAAAGCCTCAACCATTGTCAATGGGTTAAAAGTGTCCACCACTCTTCCAATTTGTGGTCTCAATCCCAAGATAAATTTCCATATCTTGAATCATCCATCCATCTAATATTGTGACATGTACTTGAGCTAATGGGAGAAATTTTCCCAATATTGTGTCAAAGTCATACCACCTTGGATTAGGTTCTAAAATTCAGTCCTCTTCTGGTCGAAGAAAAGTTGTGGTAACCACCTCTTCCTAAAAATTTGGAGAAAGAGATTCCAAGTAATCTCTCCTAACAATAACTTTTTCTCAACCTTCTCATTATCCCACAAAGTTAATGCATCTCTGGTAAGTTGATATGATCCCCACATTGCCTTGGTCTCATTGAATGAATTTCAAAGCTCAAAATACTTCTCCATTTCAATAACCCATACCTCAACTCCATCTCCAATAGTCTTGCCATCGAATTTAGGTGCGGTGACCTTCCTCAAGTCCTTTCCCAACTCCTCCAAAATCTTATCCTAATTGTTCTCATTGCCAACATTCTCCTAATTGCATTGAGCATTCCTTTGCTCCTCATTCCTTTGGTTCTCATTCCCTTGTTCCACATTTTGGTTATGACCATCCTGAATTCCTTTGACCTCTTTCTCAATATTATCCATCCTAGCTCCTTGTTAGTTCAGGAGGTTGAGGATCCAGTCCAACCTATCATCCTTCTCATTGTTTATCCCACTACTTGATGCACCATTCCTAGTGTTCACCATTGTTGGTTATGAAATGACCTACGTCAAGTTTGAATCTTAGCTTAGTAGAGATAAAGGCCCTAGTTTTAAACCTAGAGACCTGATACCAAATGTAAGGTATTCAACCCTTAAACTAAATCTCACAAATAAATAATTTTCTCATAATTTCAATAATATAAAAATAAAAGATAATATCTCAATTTCCACAATAAATATCAATACATATCAATAATGTAGAGCTTAATCCAGTATTAGCACATGTATATGAGATAAATAATAATTACATTATAGGCATTCATGCCTAAGAGATAACTCAATAGAAGAGCAATGTACAATGTACAAGTATATACAATGAATAGTATAGATATGAAAAGTAATCATGTTTCTTCGAGTTCCATCGATTGCATCTATCATCTGCAACTCAAGAGACGAGAACATGACTCAAGCACTTTCTCGCCCAACCATGAAGCTTAAACTCTCTCGAAATCTTTCATAACACGAAAGATACCCAACTCTGCACAAAATGCCTAGCTACCTGGAAACAATAGGCAAGAGGGAAACCCAATGCAACATGACATGTCTACATGCATTTGTTTGTATGAAATACATGTCCTACTATCTGAATATGGCAAAGAAACATAATATATATAATTTTGTAGGCTAATTCATCTATTTCAATGAGTACATGACTTTGGCCATAGTAACTTTAAATATCTATTTTTTCCCAAAAAAGTATCAACCTTCTCTATTATTCCATATTCGACACCAATTCCAAAAATTGTAAACCCATAACTCACAAGGAGAACTATCTTCTTTCTTAAAAAGAAAACACTCACGTAGACATGCATATGCCTAAATGCATCCACTTTAATTATGATATAATAAACAAACATGCATGCATTCTGAAAACTAACTTTCCCTTTTCATACAATGGATAATATTATGAAACTACATGCAATATTTTCCCTATTGTAATTTATGCAAAATTTATTAATACGTATACCTCTTTTCATGCACAAGAGAAAAGAACAAATCTTACTATCCTTCATACCTTCAAGAGATCTATATGATCTATATGGTTGCATACATTTAATTATTTACAATAAAAAATATCATATTTAACCATTTCTATATCCATAAGTTAATAAAAATCCATGTATACATGCATGATGATTTTAATTTCTACTAAAACTTTGCAACCATAGAATGAGGAAACTAGCATGCGCCAAACAAACGTCATCGTTCATATGCATGTATGTGACCATATATATATATATATATATATATATATATATATATATATATATCTATATATATATATATATATATATATATATATATATATATATAATTTCTTTCCTTCATATATGCATATGAAAATATTTTTACACATTAAAGAAATCATCTAAATCCTTTCATTCTCATAACTACATCAAATCTGCACATTTTCTCCCTCATAAGAAAATCTGATTTCTAAAATACAGTCACATAAATCTAAAATAGAGTTTCCATTCATTGTGTGCATAATCGCAGGTTTATAAATAATTATAAATTTCATTATTCTACATAGTCTTTGAAGCAACAAAAATGGAATTGAATTGGTTACAAAAATCAAGACACGTACGTTTTTATCATTTATTACTCACATTGCTAAGTTGCGGGAAGTAATTCTAGGCTGATATCAATGCCTAGCAACAAGGAAAAAATAGTTCTTTTAGTTTTTTTTTTTAAATTCTAGCTTTTAGAGATCTTTTAGCAAAAATACTAATTTTGTAACTCATAACCAATCACTAGGCAACTGAAAAATTAATGTAATTCTCATTATTTCAATCATTTTTAGAGTAATTTTAAACTTGCACTAATGTAACAACACCTTGATATCAATGCAAGTTTGACATTTTCAACTTCAAAAGTTTTGTATGGAAATCCTTGAATAAGTGTCTTATTTTTAACATCTTTAAATAGAAAAATATACTTTGTGTAAGTTATAGTATGTGCTATACAAAACAATGTTGGTAGTGAAGAACATCATTTTCTTCCTTTTAAAATGTATAACTGCCCTAGAATGTTTTGAAAAGTGAAATCCCCTATTTTTGGGTGCCAAAACCCTAAGACCTATGAAAATATTTTATTGAATTTTTGTTACATGAAGCTCTAGGAGCCATGAAATTCAACTTGATTGTTGAATATTCAATCATCATATATCATTGGAAATCTTGTAAGGAGGCCTATAATTAGGTCAACTTTTGAGCCCATCTAAAGCCTCTAAGGCCCTCAAAAATACATTTGAAGTTTTATTGGATAAATTTCCTAGAAAACTCTAATATCTTTTAACTGCCACAAGATATTAGGATAATTCCTTCACGATTAGCTTCATTTCACCATTTGGGAGGTCTATGTAAGATTTTGTGCAAAACTAACAACTTACTAGAAATAGTAATCCTACCAAAAATAGTAAACGTACCAAAAATAACCCTTACTGAAAAATTAAATAATATTTTTGGGTAGTGCAAGATTTCTCTTACACCCTGGATGTTCCTACATCATATGTCCTACTTCCTTTCACTTGAAACAATTCCCCTAGAATGGTCCTTAGTAAAATCTTCTTCCATTCCTCCAATATTCATCATCACGATGGTGATCATCACCTTCCCTCTTATTGAAATAGGAATCTTCCCTGGGTCTTCATTCCTCCTTTCGAAAAGGACTCCTTCCTTTGTTTCATTCAATGTATGGCCTCCTTTCATGTGTTGTTACCAAAGTTTCAAAAAAAATTGGTTCCTACTTCTCAGCATCTACTTTGACCTCTTAGCCAATATCTCTTCTATCCTCTATGCAAATTGGTGGGCTTCCACCATGATGGTCATCTAAACTAGACTAAATTCATCTTGGATGTTGGTTCTGATTCCATTGGTATACCACGCCACATTTTCCCTTCTTGATTCACTATTTCTAGTCCTTATGATCATTTTGTGGAACTCCTTTATGTACTCCTTTATTGTCTTATTCTCTATGAAGCTTATTTAGCAATTTCCAGCTCATAGTCGATAGGTACAAATAGACTCTTCAATTTCACCACCATCCTCTCCTATTTTGTGATCTATTCCTTTCCTCTCTAGTTTCTATCCAATTGGACTTCTTCCCACTAGATAGTAGCATATTGTTTCTCTTGGCAGTAGAGCAACAACAATGCAGGAAAATTGAGAGGAGGGGGGATGAATCAGTTTTCACCAAACTCAAACAAATTAACCACAACTTTAGATATGATCAATAATAGCAATAGAAAAGATAAACACCACATCAACAACACACATAACACATGGATTTTTGACATGGAAAACCCAATTAAGGGAAAAACCACGGTGCGAACCTACCTACAATATGATGATACTCTGCAGTAGTATATGTAAATATTACAATAGGGAATGCACATGCATTCAGGTGCACTGCCTAGAGCTCACTGCTCAAAAACAACAAAGGGATACAACCCTAGGAAGGCTCACTTACAAATATTGAACAACAATCTAGATTATATGAAATGAAAGAATAGCATCTGCAAATGCTTGATTACAGTTCCGGTTAAGAACACTATTTGCACAACAACACTTCTCTGCACTTCTCCACTACCAAAAGATTCATTTGCTTATTCGCACATACTATACTCTCACAGATTGTAGATACAACCACAAACACACATCTTGTTGGCATTTGTGCTGAGTATGTTGACATGATGATATTATGTTGTCATTGATGTCAATATGATTGAAGAGTGAATCGGCAATATGTTGAAATGTGAACCGGTACAATGTGGTGAACTGATATATGCGCAAAGAAGTGAACAAGTATATTGAAGCTAAATAGTTGGCAAAGTGAACCGCTATATGCGCAAAGAAGTGAACAGGTATATTGAAGCTAAATAGTTGGCAAAGTGAACCGGTATAATGATATAAACCGGTATATTGAGCAATAGGTGAAGTGGTATGTTTGTCCAAGAGAACCGGTATGATGAAATGTGAACCGGCATATGGAATGTTCTCTATGAGGACTAAACATGATATGACTACCAGTTGGTAGTCTTAGCTTAAGGGTTTTCGGTTGAAGTGTTCCAAGCCTGTGTAACTCAACCAATGACATTGTGTGATGAGTTAGCATTGTAATGAAGATCCGATTGTGTTGCCACGTTAGCTTGAGCGCGTGAAGGATCTTGCATGAAGGAGATTGATCCTATCTACCCCGGGAATGTGCGAAGTCCCTATAAACGATGGAGAACGTGTGATGGGTTACAAGCCGCCATGAAAACGGTGAAAAATGAACGATGGAGAATGTCTTGAGATATGTTCAAGACTTTTGTATTCAAATGCAAAGTGTTCAATGGCCAAGATTGAACCACCTGAATTGCTTAACCTAAATGTTTAGGGTTTAGGGTTTATGCTACCGACCTATCTGTTTCCTATAAGGTCTATGTTGTGTTTCTTTTTGAAGTTGTTGGCAAATGGTGTGTGTGTGTATCCAAGTGAAGAGATACGTGATTCTTGCCAGACCAGAGGAGATCATAGGATTGATTCCTACATTGTGTGTGTGCAGAAGGAAGGAACTTAAGCAGATCTACATTAGGCATTGAGTGTTATTATCAGATCATTGTAATACCTGTTGATCTTTAACCACTTTAACAATTGGAAAATCCCTTAACCAGGTAGCTTTAATCAGCTTGTTGTAAATCCTTTAACAGGGTGACTCAAACTAATTGAGTTCTTGAAATCCTCTAACAAGGTAACCTCTAACAGGGTTTAACCCTAATAGGATCGGTTCCTAGCAGAACCTGTTGTAATAGTCTCTAACTAGACTAGGCTCCTAACAGAGTAGACTTCTAAAGAGTTCAAAAGCAGCTTGTGGGTATTCATCCCCACCGTGGTTTTTCCTAGTTGGGTTTCCACGTGAAAAATCTGTGTGTCATGTGTACTATGTTTCATGTGATGATTTAATTGATTTGTGTCTGAAGGTAAATCATGCTAAGCTAAGTCGTTATTATATTTCTGATGATAGATTACCTATTCATGCATAAGGGTGAAATGGAAGTGTAGTATTAAGTTGAGAGGAAAACTAAGTGATCAACCAGTTAATGCTTTTCACAGTTATTCTTAGCTTTACCGATTGCGCTCTGTTTTAGACTGGTGTTACTATCTGTCGGACATTTGTTGTCTTTGTAGTCAAACCGGTTAGGATGAAGATATTGTGACTGTACTGATTCACCCCCCCCTCTCAGTACTGGTTTGGTACTTATTGTTCATCATTGAGTTAGCAATTGGTATCAGAGCGTCATCCAAGTCCTCTGTGTTGTAAGCTTAACTGCTTGAGGGAAAGATCCTATTGTAATGATGAAGAGAGAAGGTCGAAAGTTCAACAAAGATAACTGCAAAATTTGGAAGGACAAAATGAAGATTTACATTAGAAGCATGGGTGCTCAACACTAGAGCTATGTTGAGAATATTTTTGTTATTCCTACCGGTACTCTCACCGATGATCAAAAGAGAGAAATATAGGAGAATGGGCAAGTCATGGAAGCCCTAATCAGTAGCTTATCTGACATTGAGTTTATTGATGTCCAGGATAAAGATAATCCCAAAGAAGTATGGGACACACTTGAGAATATCTATGGCAGTGATGAACATGTAAAACAAGCTAAGGAAGAAAGCCTTAGAGGGAAGTTTGAAGACATGTGGATGGTTGAAGGTGAGACCATTCAACAATATGGAATAAGAATCAAAACTATTGTTGGAGATATCAAGAGTCCAGGTGGTAAAATGGAAGATTCCACTGTGGTAAACAAAGTTCTGAGATCCTTATTACCAATCTATGCAATAAGGGTTGCTGCTATTCAGGAGTTGAAATCAATAGACAAGACTAAGGTATCCCTAGACTCCATCATTGCAAAGTTGACAACCTATAAGCTAAATAGTTTTGATGGCAGTGTTCAAAAGATTGAATCAGCTTTTAGAGCTTCTATTGTACCATCCAGAAAAGGAAAAGAAGCAACCACCAGTGGCGAACCAGGATAGAGCAGAGAAATGGATGATGAGGAGATCCTAATGGAATTCAAAGCTCTTCTTGCTAGGAAACTTCCTAAAGGAACTGGTAAATGTAGAGGTAAGATCCCTTTGAAATGCTTTTCTTGTAACTGGATAGGACATATTGCTATAAACTGTCCTAATGGTGACAGCAAGGACAAACCGGAGAGGTTCAAGAAATTCAAAGGAGGAAATCGGAGAAATTTTTTTGTTGCAGTTGATGAAGGTGTCACAGATGAGGAATCAGAAGATGAAGAGAATGAAGATATTGTGTTTGTTGTAGTAAAGGAAGATGTGTTAGACAAGAAGGCTCTTGTCTCCTGCTTTGATAATTCCAATGAGTGGATTATCGACAGTGGCTGTTCTCACCATATGATTGGTGACCGGAGCAAGTTTCTATCCTTGGAAGAATATGATGGTGGTGTGGTTTGCTTTGGTAATTATGCACCATGTATGGTTAAAGGAAGAGGGTCCATCTCTCTGAATGGAAAGAGAAGTGCTGACAATGTGTATTGGGTGGAAGGTCTCAAACACAATCTATTGAGTGTTTCCCAGCTAAATGACAGTGGACTCACTCTGGAATTCAAAAATGGAGCGTGCAAAATCAAAGGAAAGAATGGTGAATTGATGGCCACTGGTATGCAAACCAAAGGTAACCTACTTCAGCTGAATGCAAATATAAGTACATATCTTATGGCTTGATGATAGTTGGATATGGCATAGGAGACTCTGCCATGTAAACTTTGATAACATTGTGAAGGCCAGTAAGACCAAGGTAGTCAGAGGATTGCCAGTGCTGAGCAAACCGGAAAATAGTTTGTGCAGAGAATGTCAACTGGGGAAAATGTCTTCCTCAACTTTCAAAGGTAAATCCTTCACAACAGACAATTTACTTGATCTTGTGCATACTGATTTGTGTGGTCCTATGAAAACTAGGAGTGTGTAGGAAGATAGGTATTTCATGATTCTGACTGATGATTGCTCAAGAATGATGTGGGTCACATTCTTGAAAGATAAGTCTGAAGCTTTTGGAAAATTCAAAGCTTTCAGAGCACTAGTAGAAAAGGAAAGCAGTAGAAGAATCAAATGCCTTAGAACTGATCAAGGAGGAGAGTTCACCTTAGGTGAATTCAACAAATATTGTGAAGAGAATGGCATCAAGAGGCAACTGTCTACCCCCCGGACTCCACAGCAGAATGGCTTAGCAGAGAGAAACAACCGAACTGTGGTTGAAATAGCTAGAACCATGTTGATCCAAGGAAAAGTTGCTCATACCTTTTGGAGAGAAGCGGTGAGCACTGCAGTATACACAATGAACCAGGTACTCATCAAGAATGGAAAGGATAAGACTCCTTATGAGTATTGGACCGGTAAGACACCAGTGGTAAGCTACTTTAGAATGTTTGGTAGCAAATGTTATATCAAGAGGAGTGAACATCAGAGCAAGTTCGATGCAAAATGTGATGAAAGAATATTCCTAGGATATTCCACCAAGAGAAAATCTCTCAAATGTTTCAACAATAGGACTCAGAGAATTGTTGAAAGCATCAATGTTAGAGTTGATGAAAACTCTAGAAAACCTGAGGAAACCGGCAGTAAGCAAGTGAGAGATGAACCGGTAGTAACCTTCTGGGAACTGGTTGCTAATCAACCAAGTACCAGTAACAGTGTTCCCACACCGGTAGATGTTGATCTTGATGAAGATGAGGATGAAGAAGAAAAGCAGGAGGAATCTGTCAAGAGCATTCCTCGATATGTCAAACTGAATCATGATCCAAAGCAGATCATAGGAGATAAGGATGTAGGAATCCTTACAAGAAGAAAGGTCAGAGAAAATTCTTGTATGATCTCTGAATTTGAGCCTAAATCATTCAAAGAGGCACATAAATATGAAGATTGGATCAAGGAAATGGAGGAGGAACTTGACCAAATAGAGAAGATTGGTACATGGTCTTTAGTACCCAGACCAGAGCATAAAAATGTCATTGGTACCAAATGGGTTTTCAGAAACAAGCTGAATGAGGATGGCGTAGTGGTAAGGAACAAAGCCAGACTAGTATGTAAAGGATATGCTCAAGAAGAAGGAGAAGACTATGGAGAAACCTTTGCCCTAGTAGCCAGATTGAAAGGAGTTTGTATGATTCTTGCATATGCAGCTTTTAAGGATTCAAGGTATACCAAATGGATGTAAAATTTGCATTCCTAAATGAAATACTTGAAGAGGAGGTGTATATAGAGAAACCAGATGGGTTTGCCCTATCAGAAGACAGTGACATGGTGTGTAGGCTACATAAAGCCTTGTATGGACTAAAGCAGGCACCTAGAGCATGGTATAAACAATTGCACTCCCATCTTGTGAAGATTGGATTTGAAAGAACAAGTGAAGATAGCAATATCTACTTGAAATCCAAAGGAGATCAGATTCTGATCTGTGAAGTATTTGTTGATGACATCATCTTTGGAGGTGATGACAATATGAGTCATGAATTTGCTGATGAGATGAAAAAGGAGTTTGAAATGTCACTCATAGGGGAGATTAAGTTCTTCATTGGACTACAAATTCAACAAATGAAAGATGGAATCTTTATTAGTCAGTCCAAGTATGTCAAAGAGGTTTTGAAAACCTTTGGCATGGAAGATAGTAAACTGGTTGGTACACCAATGGTGACCAGTTGTAAGCTATCAAAACAAGATGACTCAGCGGTGGTAAATGAGAAGGATTTCCGATCAATGATTGGTAAGTTGCATTATGTAGTGCATAGTAGACCGGACATTGCACATGCAGTGGGTATTACTACTCGGTTTCAACAAAGCCCTAGAGAATCCCACCTAGTAGCAATCAAGTGGATTCTTAGATATCTGAAGGGAACTATTGACTATGGGTTATGGTATCCATACAATAATGATTTCAACCTGAAAGTGTTCACAAATGTTGATTGGGTTGGTAATGTAGATGATCGGAAGAGCACAACCGGTGGTGCATTCTTTCTCGGTGGTAGATTGATCTCATGGATGAGTAAAAAGCAAAGTTGTATCTCTCAGTCTACAACAAAAGCGAAGTATGTTGTAGCCTTTATGAACTGTACCCAGACTATTTGGATGAAGCTTGTATTGAATGGCTTCAAAGTTCCTGTATCTGAACTAGGAAGCATATTTTGTGACAATACAAGTGCAATCAACATTTCCAAGAATCTGGTTTTACATGCTAGAACCAAGCACTTTGAGCTCAAGTATCATTTCTTGAGGGAAAAGGTTCAGAACGAGGAAGTTGTACTAGAACATGTTTCCAGTAAGGAGCAATTAGCAGATATATTCACCAAGCCTCTACCAAAGGCTTCATTTACCTATTTAAGAGGTGAACTAGGGGTGATGCCCATTCAAGAGGTAAACTGAAAGTATGTACTCCACATCAGTTAGGTATTGTAGTGTCCAAATTTTTTCGGATTGATGTGTTGAAAGACGCTACTCCTCAAGGGGAGCAGCATAGTGGAATAGGAAAACTTGTGCCTCCACTTTGGCATTGTTGTCAAAGGGGGAGAAGATGTGAAGTGGAGAAGTAAGATGTGAAGTGGAGAAGATATCTGCAACAATGGGGAGAAGATGTGATGCAGAAAGCAAGATCTTTGTATATTGCCATCAATGCCAAAGGGGGAGATTGTTGGCATTTGTGCTGAGTATGTTGACATGATGATATTATGTTGTCATTGATGTCAATATGATTGAAGAGTGAACCGGCAATATGCTGAAATGTGAACCAATACAATGTGGTGAACCATTATATGCGCAAAGAAGTGAACAGGTATATTGAAGCTAAATAGTTGGCAAAGTGAACCGGTATAATGATATAAACCAGTATATTGAGCAATAGGTGAAGTGGTATGTTTGTCCAAGAGAACCGGTATGATGAAATGTGAACCAACATATGGAATATTCTCTATGAGGACTAAACATGATATGACTACTAGTTGGTAGTCTTAGCTTAAGGGTTTCTAGTTGAAGTGTTCCAAGCCTGTGTAACTCAATTGATGACATTGCATGATGAGTTAGCATTGTAATGAAGATTTGATCATGTTGCCACATTAGCTTGAGCGTGTGAAGGATCTTGCATGAAGGAGATTGATCCTATCTACCTTGGGAATGTGCAAAGTCACTCTAAATGGTGGAGAACATGTGATGGGTTACAAGCCGCCATGAAAACGGTGAAGAATGAATGATGGAGAATGTCTTGAGACATGTTCAAGACTTTTGTATTCAAATGCAAAGTGTTCAATGGCCCGGATTGAACCGCCTGAATTGCTTAACCTAAATGTTTAGGGTTTAGGGTTTATGCTACCAACCTATCTGTTTCCTATAAGGTCGATGTTGTGTTTCTTTCTGAAGTTGTTGGCAAATGGTGTGTGTGTATCCAAGTGAAGAGATACGTGATTCTTGCCAGACCAGATGAGATAAGAGGATTGATTCATGTATTGTGTGTGTGCAAAAGGAAGGAACTTAAGTGGATCTACATTAGGAATTGAGTGTTATTATCAGATCATTGTAATACCTATTGATCTTTAACCACTTCAACAGTTGGAAAATCCCTTAACTAGGTAGCTTTAATCAGCTTGTTGTAAATCCTTTAACAGGGTGACTCAAACTAATTGAGTTCTTGAAATCCTCTAACAAGGTAACCTCTAACAGGGTTTAACCCTTAACCGGGTGATCCCTAATAGGATCGGTTCCTAGCAAAACCTGTTGTAACAGTCTCTAACTGGACTAGGCTCCTAACAAAGCAGACTTCTAAAGAGTTCAAAAGTAGCTTGTGGGTATTCATCCCCACCATGGTTTTTCCCAGTTGGGTTTCCACATGAAAAATCTGTGTGTCATGTGTAGTATTTTCATATGATGATTTAAGTGATTTGTGTCTAAAGGTAAATCATGCTAAGCTAAGTCGTTATTATATTTCTGATGATAGATTACCTATTCATGCATAAGGGTGAAATGGAAGTGTAGTATTAAGTTGAGTGGAAAACTAAGTGATCAACCGATTAATGCTTGTCACAGTTATTCTTAGCTTTACTGGTTGCACTCTCTTTTAGACCGGTCTTACTGTCTGTCAGACATTTGCAATGTTTGCAGTCAAACCAGTTAGGATGAAGATATTGTGACTATACTGATTCAACCCCCCCCTCTGAGTACCAGTTTGGTACTTATTGTTCATCATTGATTTATCACATCTTACATGACTACAACACTTATTTATACAAATCAACCTTAACCTTAAGCTCGGCTAACACATAAGAGATAATTACAAAATTATATAATACGATACATAAATCCATAACCGGACCAATACAATGTCGGCAAGGACATAGCATGGACCCAAAACAAATCCTCCAACATGCAACACCACCAAATAATTCACCAAGATCATCTGCAAGATGCTAAACCATTGAATATGTTGCATAATATGAAGAATACCAACAGACCAATAAAATCTTCTATAACACGCACTACGATCAATGCAGACCACCAAAACCCATAGAAGACAATCACAAAACATCAACAAGGAACGTGAAATCCACGTCAATAACTGCAACAACTCAGATATTAAGAATCATCATTATTTCATCATCGAAGCTCAAGAACATCAACTGACAAATTGAAAGATATGCTTGTGAAGTTCCAAATCATGAACCACCCAAACTAAGAATGCACATTGTAAAGCGAAAAATCGAACCCTAGGTGTTCCCCCCACTCCAAGGAGAAAGAAAGGAGGTCACTAGGATTGACGGTTTTCACTTAGGAGAGACTTTACATTCAAAAGAGGGGTTGAAACTCACAAGATCCAATCCCACACAATGCAAGATTGAATTCTAAATGAGTTTCAAGGGTTGAGACAGCAAGGATACCCTCTTTTGTAAAGAATGTAGATAGAAGGATTGAACTAAGAGTGTATGTAAAAGTAGGAAAGATTCACTTGTAGATGGAGATAGGGACATGGGATGAAGCTACAGACCTAAAATTAGCAGTAAAATGTCGAGACGATGCTGTCCTGCAAGTTTGAGTGAAAGTTGATGGGACGACGGCGCCCGGAGTGCACACGGTCCTCCAAAAAATCCGCGAAACGAAGGGGGATTTGTTCGCCTCTACACAAGGATTCCAGATCTTCAATTACAGCCGCGTACCTGCAACCTACACATAGAAAAGAGAGGATGATTGGGGGGTTAGGGATTAGGGGTTTGCCTTCAGGTCAAACCCCAGTTTTGGAATTAACCAAGAAATGAGAATGTTGTAAATGTAAATGTTTGTAATGTAATCAAGTACTGATACCTTGTTGTAAGAATGTTTGTATTCTTACATGCGAAGGTGTAACGATGTTGTATGTTATATGTTGTGTGTTTTAGATGATCTCCTCTTCAATGGTTGAATCCTTGTCTTGAATGCAACACCTAGCCTTGAATGGAGACTTAAAATGCTCAATTGCTTGAAGGAATGCTTGAATGCTTGAATGTTTGCCTATCGCTTCCACCTCTTGTACGCATATGTTTTTCCTCCCCAAAATGGGAGAGGAAATGTAGTTTATATACTTGTCAATTAGGGTTAGAAGACTAATTTTTCCGACCTTAAGCCGACCTACAAGCATTATTTTCCAAATTGCAAACTTGAAGACCCGATGCCCAAGAAGAGACCGGGCAAAAAATAGGGCCAGGGACCAGGGCACTAGGCGTTATGGTCCTGAGGGACCAAGGTGCTAGGTGCCATGGTCCTAAAGGACTAGAGTGCTAGGCACCATGGTCCTAAAGGACCAGAGCGCTAGGCACGATGGTCCTAAAGGACCAGGGTGCTAGGCGCCATGGTCCCACCTCCCGGGACAGTAGGGTGCAAGGAGGATCAGGCCAAGGTGCAGAAAAGATGCAGTTTTTGATGTCGTAAACGGGTTTCGGGGTCTCCATTCAGGTTCAATGTTGCACCGCCATCGTGAAGACCCAAATGTAGTCAAAATTGCAAGTGTCACAATTTGACGACACTACATTTAGCCCCCACTTTAGCAGGAGTATAAGCGTATGCCCATACTTCTGATAAAGTACAAGGAAACAACATTGAAAGACTTTCACCACGTCAAGGAGGCAAGATACACCAAGCCCCCAGTGGACTAAGGATCTTATGAATTTGATTGACAAAGTAAAAGGGAAGATCACGAGGGAGAACCATGACTGTTAGTAGTAGGGTTCCCTCACTATGAGTCATGCAAGAAAAATACCAAAAATTTTCAAGGCAAAGCTAAGTTCGCCAAGAAATTTTCAAGAATCTTGAAAAGATATGGACGGAGTGTATGCCCCCTACGTCAAAGCGATCGCACATGCCTCATCAGGGGTGATTGCTTTAAGGTAGTGATACACATAAGAAATGAGAAGGGAAAGGAGCATGTTATCACAAAGATTTAGCCCCCAAGTGTGAGATAAACCCAAGGATAATAGACACAAAACACAAATCACGAGGTGACTTCGCTTTCCTTGGGGTCCGTATGTTGTATGATAATTCATGTATATCATATGTATGTATGTATAATTGTTCTTCATTCCCCAATCAAGGAAGGTCACCTAGAAGAAGGGAACACATGTGTCTTTTGAGTCAACATGAGAGAGACCAAAAGAGATCTCAATGTTTTGCATCATCCTCAAGTAGACAACACTAAGGACAACAAATAGAAGAATGAGAATAACACATAGAAGAAGTAACAAAAGAAAGGAGGAGAGAGTCTTCTATGCTAATGAACTAGTCTAGCACGTCATCCACCCCCCGATCTTGCTGATCAATATTTCGGGAAGGCAGGAAACATGCTAGAGGAGGAACATCCACCACAGTAGATGGAGCTATCACAAGATCCAAACAAGGGCTATGTTCATGTTCCAAGCCACGTTGTTCTTGTCTAGGAGATAGGATAAGTGCTTTAGAAAATTCGTTAGATAAATGGTTATCAATATCAACATATTCATATTCACTATCAGAAGAAAGAGGAGTAACATTTTCATCATGAATAACATTTTCATCTATATCATCATCAAGATTTATAAAAATAGGATCTTTAACTCGCACAGGATCAAAACCATCATGCATCTTATGTTTAGGAGATTTTGGCTCAATTTTTGGCTGAGGAGAAAATGGAATAATACTAGCTGAAGGTGTTTTTGGGGATTGCAAAGTTTGAGAAGCAGCTGCACGAGCTCTAAGATGACACTTTCATCGGCGTTCACATGCAGAACGATTTCGTCTAGTCTTAGTAGGAAGTTGAGAAGATTGAGGAGGAGGAATGTTCTCATCCTTATCACTTGGGTGCTTAGGTTGTGGTCTCTTAGGCTGGATAATAGGAGAAGAGGAAGGTCTCTTCTCTTTATAAGAGGAAGGAGGAGGAACTGCTCCATATAAAGGAGGAATATTTGGTTTAGGAAGGAGACCAAGTCCATCATGACGAGGAGGTATAGGTCTACTTTTAGAAATTTTATTAGACATAGACATAGTCACATCCATAGGAATGGGTTGGGAATCTTCTTGAGGAAAGACATTAGTTTTATCTTTCAAAGGAAGAACTTCCTTCTCAAGAACGATAGGAATATCAAGTTTGGGTGTTCGAGGTTCACTTAGAGATAGGATCATATCTTTTTTCCACTTTTGATAAAAATTTTAAAGATGATCACTTCGTGGTGGAAGAGATTGGAATTGTTTAGGCCAAAAATAATCAATAGGAACGCTAGAAGTTCTTTCAGCTGGTTTAAAGAGACTATGATTGATAGTAACAACTTCACCATTATGGGGAAATTTCAAACACTTGTGAATAGGAGAAGCAATAGCTTTCATGGAAGATAGCCAAGGATAGCCTAGCTTCACACGAAATTGTTCGGATGATGGAATAATAGAAAAGCTCACATCAAGGGATTTGTTATGGACCTCAATAGGTAATGTAATAGAACCAATTGCAAGAGAAGAAAATGCATCAAATAATTTCACAACCACATTTGTTTTGTCATAGATCACTTGATTCAATCGCAAAGTAAAAAGAAATTCTTTAGTAATGACATTAACCATGCAAGAAGGATCAATAAGCACTCCACGGCAAGGTGTACTCTTGACTTTTGCAACTATATATAAAGGACCATCAGGTGCCCTGATAGTTTCACTGGAATCAAATGTGATGGAAGGTTCTTTAGGGATTTTCTGCTGCTCTACAAAGTTAATCACATTCGGAGTCATAGACACAAGACCATCAGGTGAGAAAGATGAATCATTAGTCTCAATCACATTAGAGGTATGAGAAGGTAATGGATCAGTAAAAATCTTAAGATTTTGGTTAGGAAGAGCTACAGATGTGTTGCCTTTATCATTCACACCTGAAACAGAGATAGTATTATTATCAATCAAATCTTGAATTTTACCCTTTAAAGCAAAACATTTTTTAGTATCATGCCCAGGTTGACGATGAAATTGACAAAAAGATTTGTTATCAAAATAGGGTGAATTAATCTTTGCAGGATCTATTTGCTTTACAGGAGGGATAGTAAGCACATTTTGTTCCAATAACTTATTCATAATACTATGCAATGATTCATTCAAAGGAGTAAACTTTCATTCTTTCTTGAAAAACTTAGAAATAGGAGGCACACCTGATGTTGCATTCACATTGTTGTTGATGATGTTTTCATTGAACTTAATGAACCCTCTATTCGGTTTAAACTTCCCAAATGGTTGTTGACTACTATCACCCTTATCACTCAGAGCCATAGGATTTGCTTGTTCCATTTGACTCACAGTCAGTTGATAATTGTGAAGAGTTGCGCACAACTGTTGGAAAGAAGTAAACTTAGAAAACATAAGTTTTTCTCTAATATCTTTTTGTAAATTAGAAATAAAGATTCTTTGAATATCATTGTGAGGTACTAGAAAAGAAATTTGAGCACACAAATGCTTATATCTATCAATGAAATCAGTCACTTTTTCTTTAACACCTTGTTTACAATGCATTAAATCAATCAAAGTAACTTTAGGACTTATATTGTTTTGAAATTGTTGAATAAAAGCATTTGCAAGTTGTTGGAAAGAAGCAATAGAATAGGAAGGCAATGAGCAATACCATTGTAGAGCCTTATCTCTTAATGTTCTAGTAAACAGTTTTGCAAGCAACCTTTGGTCATGAACAAAATCAGTACATATTGTTTGAAAGGTCTTAACATGTGTTAGAGGATCACCTTTACCATTATAAAGCTCCAATTGTAGGATTTCAACATGTTTAGGGGGGATGGCTCGAAAAATGTCAAGAGAAAGTGGGCTCGCAACATCAAATGTGGGCACACTAAACTTAGATTGATTCATAGAGGCAATTTGTTGCTGTAAAGAAGAGACAGTTTGTGCAAGATTGTTAATCTTCACTTCAGTCGAAGAGTTCATAGTAGACATGTTAGATTGTGATGGAGGTATTATGTTATTGAAAGAAGGTATTGATTGAGAGTAAGGTGGCAGGACACTATGATGGTTAGTTATAGGAGATGATTGGAAACAAGGAACACTACAAGGAGGAATGGAATGGTTGAATGAATTGCCCCCTTGCATCATGTTCATTTGTGGAGATGTAATAGGAACACTCATTGAAGGAATGAATGAAGAAGTCAGACTGAATGAAGGAAGAGGGTTGATTGAAGAGGAAGGATTTCCCCCATGACTGGTGATCATAGGTGGAATGTTTTGTATTGAAGTAGTCATTATGTTTGATGTAAAAGTAGGTATACTAGCAATAGAAGTTGTCAAAGGGATAGAATGATTGACTTGAGTAGGAGGTTGTGTATAACCTAAAGTTTCGGCACAACTCTTCATAGGCATCACATTCGAATCCACGATGTGTGCAATACTACGCAAAATATCAATTCCATTCTTATCACTTTGAACCATACATTTTAGACCCTCAATTAATGAAAGAGCTTGGCTATCAGGGTATTCATGAGACATCCATTGCTGAAAATCATCAAATTGGTATCCAATTTCAAAAGTTGTTCTACAGAAACCTCATGGAGAGCTTCTTCATCATTAAGAGGATTAGAGGAATTACCCATGTCCTCGTTAAAAAGGCCATTCAAATTAGGTTCCATCTCCTCGATAATTAAACCTTGGAAAGAGTTAATTCTAAGGCTTCGTCTAACGGGAATAGTGTAAGTAGGGCTTATTGTTATAAAACTCATGCACTAGAGAGAGAGAGAGAAGATTTTGAATGTAGATGTAGCAAATTTCAATCAAATCAGCCAATCTCCTAGATTTAAGCTGTTAAATGCAATCATGACAATCTCCCGAAATTTTGGAAAAAATGTCAGGGACCATGGCGAACGGAGTGCACACAGTCCTTGCAACTTTTTTTGAAATTTTCAGGGATGAAAGTTATGATGATTTTAAAGCTAAGCTGAAAAAAATTGAGTGATTTTACGATCTGTAGATAGGCCAAATTAAAGTTGCAATCTCAAAATTGAACCCTACCAAGATTGCTGAAAAATGCAAAATTTGACTTTTGAAAAAGAGAGGGAAACTGAAATTTTGAGTTTTATGATTTTAGAGGGAACACTAAAAGCAATGCAAGCTTTGAAATTTAAAAGTTGACTCAATTTCATGCAAAATTCAATTTTGAAAGCGAAAATCAAAGTTGTTGCAATTAAACACTTAATTTCAAAAGTCACAATTTGCAAAAATTTGAATAAAGCACTAAAACTTTGAATGAATGCCAACACACTTTTCAAATTTAGGACAGTAAGAAACAATTTTGACACGAAATTTCAATTTCAACAATTTTTTGAATGATTATAAGCCTTAATCCAAGCAATCACTAGACCAACTTTGACTTTAATTTTGAAAGTGTTAGAATTGATGAAATCAGCCAAGATTCTGGATTCTAGCAGGAAAATATAGTAAGATCTAGCAACCGAAATTTTGGAAAAAATGTCGTGGACAATGGCGCTCGAGGTGCACACGGTCCTCGCAACTTTTTTCAAAATTTTCAGGGATGAGAGATATTATGATTTTGTTGCGGAATCCAAAGTTACAGCCGATTTGGAGGTGTTCTGATCAGTGAAATCATTGGTCAAAGGTTGAATCAAGAGAGTTTTAAAGATTAGGGTTTTGACACTTAACCACTTAATTTTCAGAATTAAAGCACAAATATGAATTGATAATTTGCAATAGAAGCGTAGATCTGAAACAAGCATTAACAATTAAACATTTCACAAGCTCAATTACTAAAAAGACAATTTAGGGTTTTTATGCAATTAACCTCTAAAATTTGCAAAAGATCAAACATGGAAATGTAATTAATGAAGCAAAAAATTTCAGATCTAACCATGAATAATCAGAATTAGGATGTTCACGTCGGGTTCACCAAAATGTAAAGCGGAAAATCGAACCCTAGGTGTTCCCCCCACTCCAAGGAGAAAGAAAGGAGGTCACTAGGATTGACGGTTTTCACTTAGGAGAGACTTTACATTCAAAAGAGGGGTTGAAACTCACAAGATCCAATCCCACACAATGCAAGATTGAATTATAAATGATTTTCAAGGGTTGAGACAGCAAGGATACCCTCTTTTGTAAAGAATGTAGATAGAAGGATTGAACTAAGAGTGTATGTAAAAGTAGGAAAGATTCACTTGTAGATGGAGATAGGGACATGGGATGAAGCTACGGACCTGAAATTAGTAGTAAAATGTCAAGATGATGTTGTCCTGCAAGTTTGAGCAAAAGTTGACGGGACGATGGCACCCGGAGTGCACACGGTCCTCCGAAAAATCCACGAAACGAAGGGGGATCTGTTCATCTCTGCATAAGGATTCCAGATCTTCAATTACAGCCACGTACCTGCAACCTACACACAAAAAAGAGAGGAGGATTGGGGGGTTAGGGATTAGGGGTTTGCCTTCAGGTCAAATCCCAATTTTGGAATTAACCAAGAAATGAGAATGTTGTAAATGTAAATGTTTGTAATGTAATCAAGTACTGATACCTTATTGTAAGAATGTTTGTATTCTTACATGAAAAGGTGTAATGATGTTGTATGTTGTGTGTTGTGTGTTGTAGATGATCTCCTCTTCAATGGTTGAATCCTTGTCTTGAATGCAACACCTAGCCTTGAATGGAGACTTAAAATGCTCAATTGCTTGAAGGAATGCTTGAATGCTTGAATGTTTGCCTATCGCTTCCGCCTCTTGTACGCATATGTTTTTCCTCCCCAAAATGGGAGAGGAAATGTAGTTTATATACTTGTCAATTAGGGTTAGAAGACTGATTTTTCTGACCTTAGGCTGACCTAGAAGCATTATTTTCCAAATTGCAAACTTGAAGACCTGATGCCCAAGAAGAGACCGGGTCCAAAATAGGGCCAGGGACCAGGGCGCTAGGCGCCATGGTCCTGAAGGACCAGAGCATTGGGCACCATGGTCCTGAAGGACCAAGGCGCTGGGTGCCATGGTCCCACCTCCTAGGACAGCAGGGTGCAAGGAGGATCAGGCCAAGGTGCAGAAAAGATGCAGTTTTTGATGTCGTAAACGGGTTTCGGGGTCTCCATTTAGGTTCATCGTTGCACCGCCATTGTGAAGACCCAAATGCAGTTGAAATTGCAAGTGTCGCAATTTTACAACGCTACACACATGAACATCCCAAACACTCCAAAATCCACAACTCAATATAGAAGCATTTTGAAGCAATACAATCCAGAAATCACAAATCTGCAACACAAAACCAATAAAAAACCAACCATCACACCAGATCACATAACTAGACCAAATCACCTTCCGAAACACTAAAACTTATACTGAATCAATGAGAGATAAGTATCTCAAAACCCTTTAATCCGCATTAGCACATCTTCAACGGATCATCCAAACCAACTCTATGCAACAAACCAATTCTCTGCAACATAGGAATATAATGACATCAATGATAGCACCACATTCCAACAACTCTAATATCCAACAATCTCCCCCTTTAGAATTGATGGCAACATGAATGTGCAAAAAAATCAATCCTTGAAGAAAGAAATCAACAGCCAACAATCTCTCTCAAAATCACAAGGATCAACTGCCCCTTTGACAAACAACTCAAAAAATACTTCAGGGTTTTTCACATGCTTCTCTCCCCCTTTGACAACAATGCCAAAGACACATCATTATTCTCTCCCCCTTGCCAGATAATATCTCCCCTTTATAGAAAAAACTCACAAATCTGAACAACTAAATCACACACTGACTACTTCCCCAAAGAAGCAGCACCCACTCATCAATCTAGATATCAAGATAAGACGATGAAGTCCACTCGATTGATGCAAATCAATGCATCTAGTTCAAAGTTGGGGGGGCAATCACCCCTAACTTCTCTCTCAGATATACAAATGTTTCAAAAGGAAAAGGCTTAGTAAAGATATATGCAATCTATTCCTTTGTCGATACATACTCCAATCTGAGTTCTTTCGCATTCACCTTCTCTCTCAAGAAATGAAACTTGATTGGTATATGTTTTGTCTTGGAATGTAACATCATATTCTTAGAAATATTGATAACACTAGAATTGTCACAATATATAATAGTAGGCTCATTATAAACAACTCTAATATCCTTCAACATCTGCTTCATCCAAAGTACCTAAGTACAATTGCTAGTAGCAGAAATGTATTCAACTTCTACAGTGGATAAATAAATATCATATTGCTTCTTACTTGCCCAAGAAATCAAATTCATTCCCAAAATTAATTCTCCACTGGTAGTGCTCTTCTAGTCATCAACATCACCTGCCCAGTCAGCATCAGTATAAGCATTTAAAGTGAAATCTTCATTCTTTGAATAACACAGACCATAATCAATTGTTCCCTTCAAATATCTAAATATCCTCTTCACAATAGTAACATGACTTAGGATTAGCCGAGAATCTTGCAACAAGACATACAACATTCATAATGTCATAGCAGTCCACAAATCATATATCTATATAGGGTCTAGATAGCTTTCGAAGATTCATTAGCTTTTCTCATCTTGCATCTAGTCACCATAGGAGTTCCAATGGGTTTGGAATCATCTAACCCAAACTTATTCAACAATTCATTCATTTACTTAGATTGAACTATGAAAATGCCTTTGTCAATCTATGTAATTTGCAATCCCAAAAAGAATTTCATCTCACCTATCATAGACATCTCAAACTCTTTTTGCATATCATCAACAAATTTCTTAGTCAAATCATCATCTCCTCCAAAAATAATGTTGTCAACAAAAACTTCAACAATTAAAATATTAACATTATCAATCTTGAAGTACAAATTACTATTAGTGGTACCTTTACAGAATCCCAACTTCATCAAATACCTGTCCAATCTGGCATACCAAGATCTAGGGGATTCTTTAAGTCCATACAATGCTTTCTTCAATCTGCATACCATGTCTTCTTCATCTGTCAATGAAAATCTATATGATTGCTCAATGTAAACTTCCTCTTCAATTCACTATTCAAAAAGGTTGACTTCACATCCATCTGATATACCTTGAATTTCTTATGAGGAGCATATGCAAGAAATAGTCTAACAGCTTCAATTATATCTACCGGAGCAAAAGTCTCCTCAAAATCAATACCTTCCATTTGTGAATATCCCTTACATACCAATCTTTCTTTGTTTCTAACAACTTCTCCATCTTCATTCATCTTATTCTAGAATACCCATTTAGTACCAATTACATTCTTGTCCTTAGGTCCCAGAACAAGTTCCCATGTTTTGTTTTTCTCAATTTGGTCTAACTCTTCTTCCATAGCTTTTACCCAATTTTTATCTTTACAAGCTTCAACAACATTTTTAGGCTCAATTTTGGAAACCAAACATGTTTCTTTAGCAACAATCCTTCTCCTAGTCATCGCGCCTTTATTTTTTCACCAATAATCTGATTCTTGGAATGATTTAATCTTACATGCCTGGGGCTCTTCTGATTATTTTGATTTACAGTCTCTTGAACTTCTTCATCGACAAAAACATCTTGAATTACTATCTCTTTCGTATCACTCTGCTTCATGCTTAGAGTTTGCACTTGCTTTGAAGTAGTATCCTGATTATCATACTCATATCCACATGCTCTGATTTGCTTCTCATGATTCTCATCAACCTTCACATTTGCACTTTCCACTATCTTTCTCAGTCTCTTGTTGTAACACTGGTAGGCTTTGCTCTTAGTAGAATATCCCAAAAAGATTCTGTTGGTCACCAAATCTAGTTAACCCAAGATCACCTGCAAATCAATCTATGAGAAATTCAATCTCAATCAATGAAACACTTCAGGGCTTGGAAAACATAACATAGGATCCTAATGATCCTCCTACACTTTAGGTTCTGCTAGTCCTAGGGGGGGACACCCTTTGATGCATTGAATTAGACTCATTTACCCACATATGACAGCATCAATAAAAGTAGAGAGATCTCATAAAAGGTTCAAAAAATAAGGAGGGTACTGTAGATGGGCTAGATCTACACTTACAACTCAACAATGTTTTGAAACATGAGATGGATAGACACTACCATAGAATAGAAAATGAAAGATATTCTGATTTTGGATTTTAAAATGATCTCTGAGAATCCCCAGAATTGCAAGACCAGTGCCTTATCCAAGGGCAACAGAGTCATACATCAAGCTGCAAATGAAAACACTCATTGCAAATCCATCTTTATCATGAAATATTCTTGCAATAATGCCTTGCATAAATGCATTACTAACCTTATCCACAGAAAATATTAGATCCAGAAACATGAACCCTATTTTATAAATAATTGCTCACAGAGTTTAAAATATTCCGTGAAGATTGCCTACAAACAAGCATTACACTCACAGACACAGTTGCTCATGACCAACTTGATCCTCCTTAAGAATCAAATTTGAATAAAATGAGAATACATTTCAGAGACAAATTCTCTATGAATTTGTGCATGCCTTACATACACAAGAACCTGCAACAAATAACACCTACATCAAGAATTAAACTCCATTACTGAAAGAAAAGCCCTACCCTATACAATCTTGAGAAAAACTCAGAATTGGAAACTATGAAAATCTGGAGCCTTTCTCCAAATTTCTGGAACCCTTACAATTGAGAAGAAATGGGAATATGAAGGACAGGGAAAAAGATCAGATTTCATCAGAACAAGCCATGTGTCTTCTTTCCCTAACTGAATTTCATTTCCTTCCCATGGAAACTGCTCTCAAAATATCTGATTTTTGTTAAAACAAACTTCATGACTGCATTCCTCATTCCGATAGCTTTTCGGTGATATATAATACTTGCATATTTGGGAAAACAATACCCCTCAAGCAAATTAATCTCTCAATGCACCTTTGTCATTTAAATTTTTGGATTTTTCCTATAGTTTAAACTATGCAATTTAACTTTAATTTTTCACCATTTTTTGGCCTGACGCCCTACCAAGTGGCAGCTTGTGATTTGCTAGGAGGGTCCACTGGGTGCCACCTGAGATGACAACTCATCTATCTGCCACTTGTTTGCCTCATCACCGCCACTGGACTACCACTTGTCCACCTCATCATCACCACTGGACTACTCCATCATCGCCACCTATATGCCATGTCATCTTTCACCATTTCGCGATGGTTAATCCTCGAGCATCTTTGGCTTGTGAAACAACATCAGCCATCAGATCTCGATGAACCTGCACGATCATTAACCATCCCCTTTTCCACATGTGCTTTTTGCCACTTCGCGATGGTTAATCCTTGAGCAACTTCGGCTTGCGAAACCACACGCATCGTCGATCTGCTGTGAACTTGCTCACTAGTTCAATCACCTTTCACTACAAAATTTGCCTCAGGAACTGTGTCCGCGTGGGGTCCACCTGGTCGCCACTTGGCCTCCTTATTCACATTGAGAAACATGCTCATGCACGTGGGGTCCGCTTGGGCACCCAACCGACACCATCTGTCAAAAGCCCTTGAGGCTTTGACACTATGTTTGTGTGGACCATTACTTTTAAATATCACATATTTTGCTTTCACCACCAATGTGGGATTAATGCATTTGCCTGGGACTATGCATTTTTGAAAGCTTTCTTTGAGTTTTAAAGGCGCCTTTGCATTTGATTGAAAGTTTTTAACAGTTCTTTAAACTTCACACAAGCTCAACACACAGTAGGGGGAATTTGGCATTTCATTTGCCATGCAAGAGGAAAGATTTGTTACACCTGCCAATTTCATTTGCTAAGAAGTTTCTGCAGCCTCTTCAACATTGCCCCCAAGAGGATTTTGGTTTCAACCTTCACCACCATGCAGGGAGCTGCCAGTGCGTTGGTGGAAGAACATTTGTCATCGCCCCTTTCTCCATAGCAGAGGGGGTGGAGTTTATTACACCTATTATTGCATTGGCTGAAGTTTCTAATGTTGAAGTTTAATGCCTCCCCTTCAACGCAGAGAGGATGCTGGCAAAGCACGATGGGGAGTGGGATTTACACCAACCACTGCATTTTCTATTGTTTGTCTCAAAACCTTGCCCCTTTACATTATGCATAGAGGAGGGAGGACTGGCAGAGGCCATGGGTTTGGGTTTGCATAACACATTGAATCTGCTTTGAAGTTTTCCAATGTTTTCAATTTCATATTTCACTCCACACATTGCAGAAAAAATTACTCAAGCTCCTCCTTTATCATGCTCATGGCAAGGAGAGATTGGCATTGATCTTGCCAATGGCATTGCTTGAAAGTCTCTAATGGCTCTTCATCTTAAACACCATGCAAAGGAGAACCTGGGCTTAGCATTACAATTTGCATATACTCTTTGATAATTATTTGAAGTTTACAACTAGCATGCAAGATATATGTCCATCAATCCATAGACGATAAGTAAACTGAAGTCGCCTCTCACCATCCTACTGGAAAATTGCAGTCGAGCTGACATTGATATACATTGCCATGAATTTAAGACCATTTCGCTATAAAATTAATACACGAGCACAAGCTAGGTCAGGCCCCAAAGTGGGTCCGACTAAAAAAAAATTTGTTTTCATGCAACTGACCTTCAAAATGCCTCACGAACCTTAAACATACTTCTGGAATCAATCTGCACCATTTTCGGATCATCAAATTGAGTTTTGCAACTTTCAGGCGCTTACGCCACATTTTTGCATTTAATCGCAAAGACGTAATTTTCAAAGCGGTCAAAACACCTTTCTGGACTTTGCAAATTTATAAGTGTGTACTCTGATATACAAACATGAACTCTGCCAAGCGATTTTTCAAGACAAATCCCGAGTGAAGGAATATTAATGGTCAAAGATGACCAACTGGCTTTGTCAACACTGCGGACCTGATGAAGTCAATGCACAGGTAACTCATGATGCCTTTCTTAAAAATATCAAACGATCTCCATAGACCCTCAAATCTGAGGCATAGGTACCTTGAAGTACATATCAAAACTTATAATGCTCAGTTCGACCAAAAGGCTGACTGGGTGCAAATGGTGTGCTCATGAAAATAGCTACTTTAATTGATGTGGCAATGAAAGTACGGAACATTGAATAAGGTGTCTCAAGAAACCCTTTTGAAAAATGATCAAATGGATTAGAAGGAGCTTGAAACTGGAAACATAGCTTGTCTTTTATACTAGCAGTATCCCGGAACAAACATTCTAACATGAAATTCACTGGGGTAACTTTTACAAATGTGCAAAGCAAGGCTCCGACTAGCTCCTGAAACAGGGACTTGTCAAACAACACAAACTGCAAACAGATTGAGCTTGCTAAACTGAGCAAATGGATTCATAAAGACTTGAAATTTTGCATGGAGGTACACTTTTATACATAGAATTTAGTGCACTTTGTATTTCATCATGACGATCAATGGGGCAAAAGTTATAGGAGCTCAAAATAGGCTTCTCAATAAAATTTGCATTTGCACCTAACATGCACTTTCAGCTCACCCCTTGAAGAAAGTTGCAAAACACTTCATAAGCTAAATGAAAGGTGTACAACAAGTTTCCAAAGCCTTACCCTTTGAAAATCAACTAGCTCCATTTTACCCTCTCTCTAACTAGGTCATTCAAACTGACTCATTTTATGATCATTTGGAAATGCAAAGAATTTTTTTGAAATGGGTCTCTCAAATTCACTCAAATTTGATGAGTCCCAACAGTGGCTCTGACTAGGGATGGTTGATTGCAAGATCAACACAAGAATTCAGAATCTATGGCAGAGCAGACCACCCAAAAATGGAATACATCTCCTCTTCTCAAAAATAGAGGGCTCCTTATTATACCCAAACAACAAGGCATTTTATTGAAAACCACACAACTGAAGCAAAGCAACTATACAAAATATACAACTTATAAATGGCCCCAGGCCATCAAAACTGAAATCATTTCTTACCTCTGTGAAACACATGATTTTCATTTCCATAAACTGGAGGTAAGCTAAAAGCTTCATTGTTATTTGCCTGATCAATCACACTTCCACTCCTAATCAGTTGATCACATAAAACATAATCATCAACATGTTCATAATCATTCAATCTTTGAAAGCCAAACAAGTGTTGAAAGGGCTGGTCACTAGGTGACATAAGAGTGCCATACTCTCCACCATTACTTCCCAGCTGAAAAGAAAAGTAACCCAACTTATTTTGAACACTAGGAGCATCAGGCATATCTAAATCATTAATTTGCACAAGAATAAAGCATTCATCCTTAATACTGTCTTGCAAACTAGAGAGGAAAACTACCTCATAACATGACTGCAATTCATCTTGCTAATCACAATTTCTATCAGCACTTTGCATAAGTAAAAACACATGATCATTACTTGACAATGGTTCATTCACCACTTGCAAATCAGACAAAACTACTTCAGATCTGTCATTCTTTTTAACAGCAAGATCCACACAATGCATATCAAAATCTGAGTACATATCAACATATGAATCTATATCTTCACACCTATCAACCGTATATGCATTTTCATCTTGTCCATCACTCAAATCAAATACATGGAAAGAATCAATAGCATGTGTATCATACTTCACACCCTTAAAAACATCATTAGTATCATAACATGTACTGGTTGGGTGTTAGAGATTGGGCACCTTTTTTTATGCATACCTCTAAAGATCAGCAGCTAAAAGTTCTAAGATTTGTTCACTACTTGGTGAATCTTCTTCTTCATTTTCATTTTCCTTGGCTTCATCCTCTGTGCTGTAAACATTGTCCCAATCTGATAAAAGTATTAGATCAGCAGTGCTCATGTCTTAATGCACATTCATTTCATCATTACAACAACTCGCATCCACATCATAGCCTTTATCATGCTGCTCATAAAGTGCTGCTATATGTTGCAACATAGTTTCATAACTTTGGTTGCAAATATTTTGTGGGTTGAACTTAACAATACTGTCATTCATATTATTCAAATCTGAAAACTCTAAAGAGTTACAATCATACACACTAGAACAACAATCTATATTTTCATCCTCCTCATACTGAGATCAAAATTCTATACTATCATGTTGATCATAAGAATCATTTTCAAAACCACGGGAGATATCCCTACTCACAGATTCATCTCCATTACTTTGGTATTCACCAATTTCACTGTCAGCATCAGTATACTCAATATTATGTGCATTTTCAGATTTATTTAGCTCAATCTCATCTATCCATTCTTTGATACATGCGACACTTTCTCCTCTCAAGGTTGTAGACCAATTAATTGAGTCGGGCTCATCAAGCTCCAAGAATAACTCAATCAAAATGGACTCATGGGGTCTAGCATCAGCTGAAAGCTCATTCAATGCAGCTATAAATCTTTCATAAAAAACATATAATGACTCTTCTTTTCTTTTCCCTACTTTCCTTCTTAAAAACCAGACAAATTTATCTTGGATCTCTTGAAGATATATTGCAATCTCTTTATCAATTTCTTTCAGATTTGACAAAGGATTTGGAGATCTAGGAACCACATCTAGATCCATCAATTTTAAAACATCTACTGAACCATTACTATGCTGATATGTCTTTACTGTTTCATAAATTCTTTTCAAAACATATGCAGTCACTAATTTTCAGAATCATACACACTTCTCCCATCATTGTGACTAAATTTTTTTCAAAACACGAAGGATGCATACTGCAAATTTCTTTTCCTTTCTATGTTGACTATTTCACCTTATAAGGAACATATAATTTCATGAATACCTTGAGGAATATATATAATACATGAATATTTGGACAAAAATACCCCTCAAGCGAATTAATCTCTCAATGCACCTCTGTCATTTAAATTTTTGGATTTTTCCTATAGTTGAAACTATGCAATTTAACTTTAATTTTCACCATTTTTTGGCCTGCCGCCCTGCCATGTGGTAGCCTGTGATTTTCTAGGAGGGTCCATTGGGCACCACCTGGGATGACACCTCATCTATCTGCCACTTGTCTGCCTCATCACTGCCACTGGACTACCACTTGTCCACCTCGTCATCACCACTGGATTACTCCATCATTGCGACCTGTACACCATGTCATCTTTCACCATTTCACAATGGTTAATCCTCGAGCATCTTTGGCTCGTGAAACAATGTCGGCCGTCGAATCTCGATGAACCTGCATGATCGTTAACCATCCCCTTTCCACACGTGCTTTTTGCCACTTTGTGTTGATTAATCCTCGAGCAACTTGGGCTTGCAAAACCGCACGCACCATCGATATGTTGCGAACTTGCTCACCAATTAAGTTGTCCTTTCATTGTAAAATTTCCTCAGGAACCATGCTCGCGTGGAGTCCACCTGGTCGCCACTTGGCCTCCTTGGTTGCCTTAGGAAATGCGCCCACACGCGTGGCATCCACCTAGGTGCCCAACTGGCACCATCAGTCAAAAGCCCTTGAGGCTTTGACACTATGTTTGTGTGGAGCGTTACTTTTAAATATCACATATTTCGCTCTCACCACCAATGTGGGATTAATGCATTTGCCTGGGACTATGCATTTTTGAAAGCTTTCTTTGAGTTTTAAAAGCGCCTTTGCATTTGATTGAAATTTTTCAATGGTTCTTTGAAATCCAAACAAGCTCAATGCACAGCAGGGGGAATTTGTCATTTCATTTGCCACGCAGGAGGAAAGATTTGTTACACCTGCCAATTTCATTTGCTAAGAAGTTTTTGCAGCCTCTTCAACATTGTCCCCAAGAGGATTTTGGTTTCAACCTTCACCACCATGCAGGGAGCTGCCAGTGTGTTGGTGGAAGAACATTTGTCATCACCCCTTTCTCCATAGCACAAGGGAGTATTTTATTACACCTTCTATTGCATTGGCTAAAGTTTCTAATGCTGAAGTTTAATGCCTCCCCTTCAATGCAAAAAGGATGTTGGCAAAGCACAATGGGAAGTGGGCTTTACACCAGCCATTGCATTTGCTATTGTTTGTCTCAAAACCTTGCCCCTTTACATTATGCATAGAGGAGGGAGGACTGGCAGAGGCCGTGGGTTTGGGTTTGCATAACACATTTAATCTGCTTTGAAGTTTTCCAATGTTTTCAATTTCATATTTCACTCCACACATTGCAGAAAAAATTACTCAAGCTCCTCCTTTATCATGCTCATGGCAGGGGAAGATTGGCATTGATCTTGCCAATGGCATTGCTTGAAAGTCTCTAATGGCTCTTCAGCTTAAACATCACTTAAAGGAGAACCTGGGCTTAGCATTACAATTTGCATATACTCTTTGATAATTATTTGAAGTTTACAACTAGCATGCAAGATATACGTCCATCAATCCATAGACGATAAGTAAACTAAAGTCGCCTCTCACCATCCTCCTAGAAAATTGTAGTCGAGCTGACATTGATATACATTGCCATGAATTTAAGACCATTTCGCCATAAAATTAATGCACAGGCACAAGCCAGGTCGGGCCCCAAAGTGGGTCTGGCTAAAAAACAAATTTGTTTTCATGCAACTGACCTTCGAAATGCCTCACGAACCTTAAACATACTTCTGGAATCGATCTGCACTATTTTCGGATGATCAAACTGAGTTTTCGACTTTCAGGCACTTGCGCCACATTTTTGCATTTAATCACAAAGAAGTAATTTTCAAAGTGGTCAAAACACCTTTCTGGACTTTGCAAATTTACAAGCGTGTACTCTGATATACAAACATGAACTCTGCCAAGCGGTTTTTCAAGACGAATCCTGAGTCAAGAAATATTAATGGTCAAAGATGACGAACTGGCTTTGTTAGCACTGCAGACCCGATGAAGTCAATGCATAGTTAACTCATGATGCCTTTCTTTAAAATATCAAACGATCTCCATAGACCCTCAAATCTGAGGCATAGGTACCTTGAAGTACATATCAAAACTTAGACTGTTCAGTTCGACCAAAAGGCTGACTGGGTGTAAATGGCATGCTCATGAAAATAGCTACTTTAACTGATTTGTCAATGAAAGTACAGAACACTGAATAAGGTGGCTCAAGAAACCCTTTTGAAAACTGATCAAACGGATTGGCAGGAGCTTGAAACTGGAAACATAGCTTGTCTTTTATACTAGCAGTAGCCCAGAACAAACATTTTGACATGATATTCACAGGGGAAACTTTTACAAATGTGCAAAGCGAGGCTCTGACTAGCTCCTGAAACAGGGACTTGTCAAACAACACAAACTACAAACGGATTGAGCTTGCTAAACTGAGCAAATGGATTCATCAGTAGTGCTCATGTCTTAATGTACATTCATTTCATCATTACAACAACTCGCATCCACATCATAGCCTTTATCATGCTGCTCATAAAGTGCTGCTATATGTTGCAACATAGTTTCATAACTTTGGTTGCAAATATTTTGTGGGTTGAACTTAACAATACTGTCATTCATATTATTCAAATCTGAAAACTCTAAAGAGTTACAATCATACACACTAGAACAACAATCTATATTTTCATCCTCCTCATACTGAGATCAAAATTCTATACTGTCATGTTGATCATAAGAATCATTTTCAAAACCACGGGAGATATCCCTACTCACAGATTCATCTCCATTACTTTGGTATTCACCAATTTCACTGTCAGCATCAGTATAAAGACTTGAAATTTTGAACGGAGGCACAATTTTATGCATAGAATTTAGTGCACTTGGAATTTCATCATGAAAATAAATGGGGCAAAAGTTATAGGAGCTCAAAGTAGGCTACTCAATAAAATGTGCATTTGCACCTAACATGCACTTTTATCTCACCCCTTGAAATGGGTACCTGATAAACTGATCCGAACTAAATTCTGAAAGTTGCAAAACACTTCATAAGATAAATGAAAGGTGTACAACAAGTTTCCAAAGCCCTACCCTTTGAAAATCAACTAGCTCCATTTTACCCTCTCTCTAACTAGGCCATTCAAACTGACTCATTTTATGATCATTTGGAAATGCAGAGAAATTTTTTGAAATGGGCCTCTCAAATTCACTCAAATTTAATGAGTCCCAAGAGATTTCTTTATCACATCTTGCATCAAAATTTCATATATCCTCATCTCTTTTGATATAACATTTGCTTCCAAAGATTCTGAAATATCTAATTGTAGGAACATGACCAGACCATAATTCATAAGGAGTCTTACCAGAATCACTTTTATATGCACCTAGTTGAATGTGTATACAATAGTGCTAATAGCTTCTCTCCAATAGATATGTAGAACATTTCCTCCAATCATCATAGTTCTAGCAGCATCCAAAATGGTTTTGTTTTTCCTTTTAACAATTCCATTTTGTTGAGGGATTCTTAGAGCAAATAACTATCTCTTGATTCCATGCTCTTCACAAAAAGAATTAAAATCACCGGAGGTGAATTCTCCAACTCCATCAGACCTCAGACACTTCAGCTTCAATCCTGTCTTTGCCTCCACCTTAGCTTTGAATATTTTGAATTTTCCAGTGTTTCAGATTTCTCTCTTAGAAAATTGACCCACATCATCCTAGAATAGTCATGAATTAGAAACATAAAGTATTTGTCTCCCTGCAAGCTTCTCACCCTAGAAGGTCCACATAAATCAATATCCACAATATCTAATAACCCATTAGATGTATACAATTTTCTCTTGAATGAAATTCTTGTTTGCTTTCCCAATTGGCATTCTTTACATACTAGATTAGTAGTCTTCTCTATCTTAGGTAGATCTCTAACAACTTGAGTAGAACTTATCTTAATCATGCAATCAAAGTGAACATGATACATTCTCCTATGCCACAACCAACTCTCATCAATATGAGCAATTAAACAACTTTTCTCGCCAACATTCAGATGAAAGATATTACCTTTAGTTTTAGTACCTGATGCAATTTCTATACCAGAGCTATTCAAGAACTTACATTTCCCATTCTTTAATTGTAAATCATATCCCTTATCAACCATCTATCCAACACTCAAAATATTATGCTTCAAACCTTCAACATATAAAACATCATAAGTATTATGCTTACCATCAAGAGAAATAGAACCTCTAACATGGATTACACAAGTTTTGTTGTCTTCAAATCTCACTACACCACCATCATACTTCTCCATATTCACAAATTACCTTTATCACTTGTCATGTGATGTGAACAACCACTGTCAATCATCCATTCATCTTTATCTTCAATCTTAGTATCCAAAGCTTTCTCTTCAACAATACAGTTTGTAGAATCAACAGATATCGAATCATCTTCCTTGATAGCAATGGACACAAATTCATCTTCTGAATTCCCTTTCTTCGACTCATCATCTGTCACACCTTCATCAGTAGCATAATAACACTTCTTCGGATATCTATACTTTCAATTATGATTGTAAGGCTTATCATACTTTGACACTCTTTCAGCTCTTTCAGGACACCTAGAAGCAAAATGACCAATCTGATTGCATGAAAAATATTTCAAAGGTAACTTCCCTTCATACTTATCGGCTCCCTTAGGCAATCTTCTGGAAATAAGTGCCTCAAGCTCTTTCAATTCTCTTTCTTGTTCTTCCATCTCTCTCATTTCCTTTTCATATCTAGAAACCCTGGTTGAACTTTCTCATGGATCATACTTATGTTTCCCAAATACAGTATCTTTAAATGCACTCTCTATTTTGCCATTTGATTCACCAAGTTTGCTCAATTCAAAAGCAGCAAGCTTACCAACCATGATATCTCCTCTCATAGTTGTCACACTTTATATCTCATCAATAGAATAAACTTTATGTCTATAAGGAGGAAAATAACTCAACACTTTAGCCACAATCTCATCTTCTTCAAGGACTCCACCGGCACATCTGATGTTCAGCACAAGATCATTCACTTTAGCCATAAAGGATGAAATATTATCATCTTCTCCCATTCTCAGCAACTCATACTTTCCTTTCAAGTTATGTAACTTAGCAACTTTCACATGTTTATCTCCTTCATACAAGGTTTCTAGATTCTCCCAAATCTCACATGTGTAGTCTACAATCCCATCACATTAGTCATCTCTACATCAGTCAGAGCACTCAACAATGATTCTTTAGCTCTAATATTATGTTCATCATCTTTGATCTCAGTTGCAGTAACAAGACCATTTAGAGGAACAATGTATGTGTTCTTTGTAATCTTCCAATAATCTTCTCCAAGATAATTCAAGTGAACTTCCATTTGGTTCTTCCATATAGAGTAATTAGTTCCATCAAATCTTAGAATCTCCTTGAAAACAATAGCTACCATCCCAGATCACCTCAAGCGGTCAAGCTCCTTCTAGAGGATCGAGCTCTGATACCAATTTTTAGCAGTAGGGTAGCAACAATGCAGGAAAACTGAGAGGGGGGTGAATCATTTTTCACCAAACTCAAACAAATTAACCACAACTTTAGATCTGATCAATAATAAAAATTGCAAAGATAAACACCACATCAACAACACACATAACACATGGATTTTTAACATGGAAAACCCAATTAAGGGAAAAACCATGGTGGGAACCTACCCACAATATGATGATACTCTATAGTAGTATGTGTAAATATTACAATGGGGAATGCACATGCATTTAGGCATACTTCCTAGAGCTCACTGCTCAAAAACAACAAAGGGCTACAACCCTGGGAAGGCTTGTTGGCATTATATTGTCATTGATGTCAACCGGTATGTATTCACTAGTATGGATGGCTACCGGTATGAAAGGTGTATGCAAGATGCAAGCAGAAGATGTTACTAGTATGGATGTTCACTGGTGAGTAAGAATAAGAAAGCATAGAGACAACTAAAGGTAAGACTGGTTATGTCAACCGATATAGCATGATTAATATGCATGTATTGTCGATTGGTATGCAGGTGTGTAGTATCAACCGGTAAACAGGGCCACCGGTGAGCATGTATGAACAAGCAAAAGACAAACTAACAGAGTAAATGATTGTCGGATCACATAGAGTGTGAACACAGAACCTGGAGCAATCCAAGTTAGCTTGAAGTAACCGATAGAATAGTGAAGAGATTTTACAAGGGTTGATCGATCATTGGATGACTAGTAGGGAAAGAAGACTGGTAGCATAAGGCAAAAACCGGTAGTGTGTTTAGTCGGTGACTATGTCTAAACCGACACAATGGACTGAGCTAAGTTGGATGTCGACTAAGATGCCATGTAGTCTCCAAGTGGCAAGTGAACAATGCATCATCAAAGTCTTCGGTGATTGGTAAGATATTTAATGCAGTCTGCATAAATCACAGGATGATGACAGAAGTTTGTGGCTCAAGATAGATTGAATGACATATACCAACAATGTGTTGATTGATGCAGGTACAAATCGAAGTAGGTAAAATATATGTCGAGTAGCAAATCAGATTTCATGAAGAAAAATATCCAAAGTATTTATGGTGATTGACAAAAAGAAGAGTCGTGTTTGCCAAATATGGTAAGCGTGTTCTGGAAGGAATGGAAATGGTAGTGAGGCTTGATTTGTTGCAGGTTGTCAATCATGGAGAGGAGATCTGATGTAATCTAATATAGTTCTTGTTAAGGAAAAGAAACCCTAACCGCATATAGTTTGAACATCTTTTTGGTGGGAAAGTTCATGTATTAATATGCAGATTGAAGAGATGATATGAGATGCCAGTTGCTAGAAAGGAGTGTTCTTGAATGAATAGAGTGCAGATCAGACTGAGAAGAGTATTGCAATTAAGTATCTGAAGGAGAACTGATAGCAAGAGTTGTAACTGATAAGGGGGTTTAGCAGAGGTTTAACCGGTAGATAACAAAGTTGTGAACCGGTAGGAAGGCATCCGAGAGTGATAGAGTGCAGGGTGAGTATTAGAGGAAGTCAGCAAAGGTAGAAATTGATCGGTAAGGGATCAGAGAGTGGTTTGATAACTGGTAGTGAAAGAACTGGTGAAATAGAGAAGAGTTGTAACCGACAAAGAGAAGTTGAATAGGTGTTACAAAACTCATTTGTAACAAGGTACTTTCATTGTAATAAGTTATTATTTCATTGTATATCACTGAGTTGGTGCCCATAAAATTAGGGGTTGGTGCTCCTTGGGTTGGTGCCCAAAATCAGTAGGGGTTGGTTCTCCTTGGGTTGGTGCCCTAAATCTTTGTAATGTTGTGTTTTATTGTGAGGTTGGATTGGAGCAGTAGACTCTAGTAGCATTTCTCACCAAGGTTTTTTCCACATTGGGTTTTCCTCATATATCCGATGTTGTGAGATGTATTCTTTGTGTGTTTGATTATTAGTGTCTTCATTACTTTACCCGTTGCACACACATAGTTGGAAATTGTTTTAAATCATTGATTCACCCCCACCCCCCTCTCAATGACATATTGTGTTCTACAAGGCTCGCTATCTTACAAAGACCTGACAACAATCCAGATTACATGAACTAAAAGAATAGCATCTCCAAATGCCTGATTACAGTTCCAGTTAAGCACATTGTCTGCACAACAACACTTCTCTACCCTTATCCACAACCAAAAGATTAATTCACTTATTCACACATACTATACTCTCATAGATCATAGATGCAACTGCAGACACACATCTTACATGACTACAATACTTATTTATACAAATCATCAACCTTAACCTTAAGGTCAGCTCAACACACAAGACCTAATTACATAATTACATCACATGATCCATAAATCCATAACCAGACTAATACAATGTCGTCAAGGACCTAGCATGGACCCAAAACAAATCCTCAAACATGCAGCACAACCAAATAATTCACCAAGATCATCCGCAACACGCTAAACCACTAAATATGTCTCATAACATGAAAAATACCACCAGACCAATAAAATATTCAATAACGCGCACCACGATCAATGTGGACCACCAAAACGCATAGAAAAAAATCAAAGAACATCAAAAAGCAACATGAAGTCCACCACAATACCGCAACAAATCGGATAACAAGAATCATCATTATTTCATCACTGGAGCTCAAGAACACCAACTAACAAACCAAAAGATACGCTTGCAAAGTTCCAAATCATGAGCCACCCAAACTAAGGACACAAATGAATGTCCTAAACACTCTCCAAAATATTTAACTCAAGATATAATCATTCCAGAGTAATACAATCCAAAAATCACAGCTCTGCAACACATAACTAACACAAAAACCAACCATCACACCGGATCACATAACTCAACCAAATCACCTTCTGAAACATTGAAACTCGTATTGAATCAACTAGGCATAAGTATATCAAAACCCATTAATCCGCATCATCGTATCTACAATAGATCACCCAAACCAACTATCTACAACAAACCAATTCTCTGCAACACAGGAATATGTTGACATCAATGACAACAACACATTCCGACAACTCTAATATCCAACAGTTTCAATTTAATTTTTACAAACCTAACTCACTTCAGATCTTTAACTTCATATTTAAAGTATTCTTCAATTGCATTTATTCACTCAAGCAGTACCTCCAAATTTAGAATATCAACATAACTAGGGATCTCTATCTGGGTCTTTTTCCAATCTTGGTTATAGCCTTCATCATCTTCATCTAGTTTGACTCTTCTTTCTCCTAACTCTCCTCATTTTGTTCTAGGATCCTTAACTCCTCATTATCTCTCCTCCTCTAGTTTACAGTTTACTACTTTTCACCTATCCTTGTCCATTGTATCTAGCTATTTCTTCATTAACCTCATAATGTCCAACATTACCTCCACTCTCTTGATGATATTGAACATTATAGGCATCCTCCTTGGTGGCATATTTTATTTGGGTTGGGTATAACTTCCTCAGGTTGACAGTCTAGCTATAAGGTTGCAACTACCTCAATCTGATGCTTGATTGACAACAACCACAATCTACCTCATCTTAGCAATTTGTCCACACCAGGGTCTTCCATAACCCATTCTCCCAAACAATTCCAATCTCACTCGGATACCACTTGATGTAGTCAAGGATGGAGTGTCCAGAATGGATTGTCCAACCTTGTGTTGGCAAATGCACACTCCAATGACAAATTGTAGGTGATTGAAGGTATTGTCATTGATGGCAACCTTACAATCCTATGGCACTGACAAACACTGGCACTGGCACAGACACCGGCACCGACAAAGTTGTTTACTGGCACCCTGGTCGACAGGATTTTGTTTATTGTATTTTGTATTTAATTGTAAAATCTTTTTGTAAGTTGACAAGGCGAATAGTATTAGGACTTATATAAGTATGAGATCTTGCAAATCATTTGTAAGAAGCGATAAATGCATGGAAGGAATGTAATAGGCAGATGCGAATATTAAGGCAGATTTTGGAATAAGGTTTATGGAAGTTGTATGAACTTAAACTGGTACTGAACCTAGCATAGCAGATGTTGAACCGAAGCAGTACATGATATTGGATTTACATAATCCATTTTTGTAAGTTAGTGAAACTTCCCTTTTTGTATTTAAGCAATGAGCTTTAGGCAGTTGGCCCTATTGTATCAGTAATATTCACTTATTGGCCAGTAAGTGAATATTATGGGTCACAAATCCCACCGAGGTTTTTTCCACACTAGGTTTCCTCGTTAAAAATATTGTGTTATGGTGTGCTTTCTATGTTGTGTTTACTAATCTTATTTACTGCATTATTTATGGTTTACTGGTACATTGTTTTGGCATGCAATTCATTTAATAAGTTTAGAAAATTCATTAACCGGTTAGATACCGATTCACCCACCCCCCCCTCTCTTAGTATCTTTGGGAATCCTAACAATTGGTATCAGAGCCTAGTTCTCTATTTTCAAAAGCCTAACAGCTTGAGGAAGATTCCGACACCGGTACAGATGGAAAACTTGAGAAAGCAATTGGAAACAGCTCTTGCAGATTATGATGTAGAAAAGTTGAAGAATATGAAACTTGAAGATGATCTAAAGGCTGGACAGGAAATCACTCAAGGACTTCAAGAAAATCTCACCATTGCTAGGAACAAAAGAAGAGAACTTCATGAGAAGATACAGAGTGATGATGATGAAAAAGAAACTCTTAATGATCTTGTAAGAAAAATGAAGCAGGAAAACATGGCCTTGAGAAATGAGATGCAAGATATGACTATGAGGTTTTGTAAAGACATTGAAGACCGAAAGAAGAATGAAGATGACTTGGCTAGGAGAATCAATGATGCTGGAAATGAAAATCTAAGACTCAATCATGAAATGATATGTTGAAAACAGATATAATTCACTTGGAGCATGATAAAACTGAACTCGTGAGACAGAAAGATTTCTTAGAAAATGAGTTGGCTACTGCAAATCAACACAAGGATAAATTCAAGAAAAGTCCAGAAGAACTTGATCACATTTTGAAAAATTAGAAACCTAATGGAGATACTAATGGCCTTGGCTTTGAAGCTGGTGAAAGATCTGGTACTACAAACAATCATGATCATAGTAAACTGGTAAGACAACCTAATGCCTACAAATTTAATGGAAAATGCTTTAACTATAACAAGTATGGTCATAGAGAAAATCAATGTAGATCTAGAAACTATCAGAACACCAATGCACCCACTGGTCAATGTTCTAAATGAAACAAAGTTGGTCATAATTCAGATAACTACAAAATGAATGTAAGATGTTATGTTTGTGGAATATTTGGACACTTATCTAATCAATGCAAAACACATACTAGCATAGGATATGGAAAAGCTATTCAAAAAAACAATGTGACTTATCATGCTTGTAACAAGATTGGACATGTTGCAAAATTTTGTAGAAGTAAGGCATCATCGGCAAATAACAAAGGACCCAGTTTGAAAGGTAAAGAGAAGGTTGAAGAAGTAAAGCAATAATTTTCAAAATAATGGATCAGAAAGTCAGATATGAATGTTAATGAAGCTATTCCTTCACCGGTAAAACATAGTATTACTCCACCGGCAAGAGATTCTTCATCTAACTGAAAAGAAACCTTTTGGGGGGTATGGCAACAAATTGAAAAACATGATAATTACCCTCGGTTGATGGTGAGAACTTGAAATACTTCTTTACTAGCAGATGTGTTAAGTTTCACTTAACCGTCAGGCATTTAATGTAGTAATTGAAGGAAATAATATTATAAAGAAAGTGTTTTGGCTCTTTTTCATTTGCCGAGCATTCAAATTTCCTAAGAGCGCGAAAATATCGAGCAAAGGCATCCACAACGAGAAGTGAAGCAAATTATTCAAGCACTCATACCTAAAGGCAGATTAAGGTATTTGTGAGATTTTGCCAAGATCAAGAGCTCAATGAAATGTACAAAATAGAGTCACAATATAGGACAAGAATAAACTATATTCTCATCAATAGAAAATGATCAATATCAATTACATACAATGTAGATGAGCCTGCTTATATAGACAAGGCTAGGGATATGTGAGCACACAAACATGACATGTGGCTCAATAAGAAACAAGGGTAGGTAGGAAATAGGTGTGGGTAGGTAGGAGAAATAATATAATAGTCCACATGAGGTGGATCACCCACCGAAGGTGGAATTATCACTCCACAATAAGTGGATATGATAAAGTAGTAACAAGATCAACACCATAAAAGGTGGAATTTCTCCTACACACACTATCCCAATGTGGCACAAACACCCAAGTGTCTCATACCCAAACTACTATGAAATGCATTATCCTAAGTAAACTTAAGTAAAGTATAATAATATCCATGATGAATAATTATTTACACCAACACCCCCCCTTAAGTGCAACTTAGGGGAATGCACTTAAGTCTACAATGCAACTAAGCAATGCAAGATGGGTCCCGGCTACGAGGCCATGTTAGGTACCCATGTACAAATGCAAATGCATGCAAACCAATGTAATGAAAACTCTCACAAAGTGGGGAAAGAGAGAAAAACCCAATGGGAAAAAACCCTCCCCCAAAAGAGAGATGAAAGACATACAAGAGAACTCTCATAGAAGAATGTGAAGAACAAAACCCCATGTGAGGAAAAAGTCCCCCCCATATGAGAGAAGAAGAGAAGCTAGGAAGCCCCCCCTCAATGTGGAATCTGCACCAATGATAGAAGCTCGATGTATGAAGAAACTGCTCCACGAACGTTGAACAACATTCCTCCCCTTAGGAAGAAACAAAACCAAAGGTGTATCCATGAAGTCTCCCCAATCATGAAGGGAAGATGTATGAAGAAAACTCATGATGGAAGGAATCTCTGAAAACTGCTCAAGTGTCCCCATGTCGATGCTGAAAGACACCCCCTCCAAAGGTGGTAAACTGTGCCACACTGCTGAAAAAGGCAATCCAAGATCTAGTGGAGATGGATGTAGAACATGTCCCAAAGACTCACATGTCTCCTCAAAACATAAAGAGACCTCCTCCAACTATTGTACATAAGTATCTACAATCATGTCAACCTCGAAAGAATGATCATGTAGAGAATGAACAAGAGGGTCAAAGTGTGCCCTCGCAACAATCGAAGAAGGATCACCTTCATCAAAGAGAAGATGAATGTCATCAATGATGTCTCCCAAATCTACAATGTAGGATTCCACAAACAAACCTATAATATCTGTCAAGTAATCATCCCATGAATCTGAAGCTGGAAGACAATGAATATCCTGCTGCACTGAATCACATGAAGGTAAAACTGTCGCACTATCTACATCATCAGCTGCAATAGGTGATGTGATATCAATATGAGGAGATGAAATACAAGACTCAAGAATGGGGTCACATGTGAGAATCCCCATGTTCAAGTGCCCAAAGTTCTCCTCAAAATCTGAACCATCACAATAAGTGTGATCAACATGTGTAGAATCATCAAATGTGAAATCATCATCATCAACAAAATCTGAAAAGGAGTATAACCGAGATGCATGATCAACCACCCCAGTCGCAATGATAGCTCTAGTCTCCAAGTCTCTAATGAAAACTGAGTCAAGTGTGAACTCCACAACTCTCTTAGTTGCGCCATGTGTGATTTGATAGATAGAAAGGAGATTGTTTGTCAAGTGGGGTACACACAACACATCATTGAAGGAGTTATCCCCAATGTCAATAGATCCTTTCCCAATCACATCCATGTATCTATGATTGCCCATCAAAATCTATGGCATGGTGCAAGGCTCAAATGTAGAGAACATAGACTGCGAAGATGCCATATGATGAGAAGCCCCTAAATCTAGAAGCCATCTCTCTAAATCATGACTGATAGTAGCACATAGAGCTTTTCCTTTTCTTGTTCCAAAAGAGTGAGTCTTCCCACTTGTAGAAGCATGAATGCTTTCCCTTTTCCTTTTGAATGTGAGGAAGTTGAAGTTGATGAATCATCCTTCTTGTAGACTTTAGGCAAATCAATGTTATGCTTTTTGATGATATGTGTAAGCTCATCAATCTTCTTAGAATGGCAACGATGCTCCTCATGACCAATCTTTTTACAATAAGCACAAGTAGGTCTCTCCCTCTTTGGTGAATTATCTCTCTTGGAAGAGGATGAATCTCCTTGTTGTGGAGAAGATGATGCTTTGTCTTTAGGCTTTGATTGCCATTTCTTCTTGTTTGAGTTGTCATTTCCTTGATTTCCTTTGTTCCCTTGATTTGCCACTAATGCTTGAGACTTAGAAGCCTTAAGAATGCCCATGCTTATCAACTTAGTTTGTTCCATCATCAACATTTCATTGAAAGCATCAAATGTAGGCATTTTGTAGCTTGAACCCATTATCATCCTATGGGTTTGGAAACTAGAAACAAATGCTGCATATTCTTGTGGAAGCTTGCCTATCAAGTTGAATATCAATTGAGTATCCTTCTTATCAATGCCACAATCTTTGAGTTGTGCCCTCAACTCATTTGCCTTAGTGACATAATCTTGTATAGTATCAAAGTTCTTGGGATCTAACATGGTGAGATCACTATCAATTTGATATCCCCTAATCTCATCAACTTGACCATACAAGTCTTGAAACTTTTGCCAAGCATCCTTGATTAGAGTACACTTCTCAATATGAAAAATGAGATCCTTTGATACATACTTTCTTAAGGTACCAATTGCCATGAAATTTTTAGTGAGCCAATCCAAGTGACCAGTTGGATCAACCTTAGGATTAGTTGGAGCAACAATAGTTCCATCAATGTAATGAGTGTGTCCTTTTTCCATAAGTTTACTCCATGCATCAATTTTCCAAGTAGCATAATTATGAGGAGTTAAGAGAGGAAACTTAGAAGAACCCATAGCAGAAAAAAGGAAGGAATACAAGAGCACAAAAGCACAAGAGACACCCCCCCAAATTCACTCAATCAAAGTACCCCCCCCCAAAGTGATGATTTTGGCAATTTATACTTAGTGCGATTACAATGAGCCACTTACAAAACAAGGCAAAGTGGACTTATGATGCAAATTTTACAACTTCTCAAATGAGATACAAGAGACTTCAATCAATAGTGCAATGAATCTAACTGAGATTCAATCAAATATACAAGTACCAAGAGAGCCAAAAATGGCCAAAATCTGAAAGTACAATTTCTACTTACAATGGCATCAATCTGATAGCATCATGTGAAAGTAGAAAAAAAAATACGCACTTTCAAAAAAAATGGCACCTGAAAATGAGGTCGTATGACCCCAAATGAAGCCTCTGAAGTTGCAAAAACTGGGATTACTCAGGTATAGTCACCAAAAACTGCATTTTTTGAACAATCCGTATATCAAAATCAAAAAATTTCTTAACCACTACGGAGAGCACGAAATTTTAGCCCATTTCAAAAAACATTGCACCCAAAAAGGAGCAAAAATGAGCAAGTTATGGCCATTTGAAGTTGAACTGCAAAAATCAAAAAGCTCAATGAGAGGGGCCTGCAAAAAAAAAAAATTTAAAATGATTACGTGGTGCTGACATCAGCAATTCATTGTGTTAAATTTGACAGTCGTATGATCGTCGCAAAACCTTCGCCTATCTGCTGACTGGGCGTCCGTTTTGTACGGACTGATGATGTGGCAGATGACTGTGCAAGCCATACCGTACGGATTTGTTGACTGGGCGGCTCTGCGTGGTAGATGACTATGTGTACGAGCTGATGTGTCACAGTGTACGAATTGTACGGTTTAACCCGCAGGCCAGTGGCCGCCTGCCATGTGGTGGACGCGGGATTCGTCGGGGTCCTACTGACGGGGCCGGTTGTTCGCGTGGCAGAGGAGGTGGGCCAGCCAGAGGCAGCGTTGGCACTGGGAGGCACTGCCTAGAGGCGACGGGAGGCACCAAGAGGAGCTAGGAGGATGCAGCAGTGGCGGCCAGTTTGCGGGAACCGATGGACGAGGGTCGGTGTCGGGAGGAGCCGGCGCGGCGGCGGACGAGCGAGCGGACGCTGGAGAGTGGCGCGCAGGAGGAGCTGCGGGACGAGGCGCGGGTGGCGGTGTCGTTGATCTGCGAGAACGGGCGGCGTCGGCGGCGTACACAGGTACCTGTCAGCAGCGGGTACAGGTACACAACCTGCACACACAAACTGCAGGTACGAGGGGTCTGCGGACCCCCAAAAATTGTTTTTTTTGTTTTTTATTTTATTTTTCAATTTATTTTTTTTCAAAAATTTTTCTGATTTTTTTTTTTTTTTTTTGAAAAATATTTTCAGAAAATGAATTTTTTTTTTTTTTTCTCGAAAAATCTATAAATTTTTTTTGAAATTCGTACAATAGTAGCAAAATTGGCTAAAAAAAATTTCTCACCAAAATAGGCCGACTTTATAACCAAAATTCATGGAAACGGCCTTTTGGACGCAATGGTGGGCTCTAATCTGGTCTAGGATGCCTCCAAAAGATGTTGCTCCTTAGATCTGCCTCTTGACGTCGCAATAATGCCTCTTCAAGATGAATCAATGAAGCCCTAATGGCTCTGATACCATGTGAGATTTTGCCAAGATCAAGAGCTCAATGAAATGTACAAAATAGAGACACAATATAGGACAAGAATAAACTGTATTCTCATCAATAGAAAATGATCAATATCAATTACATACAATGTAGATGAGCCTACTTATATAGGCAAGGCTAGGGATATGTGAGCACACAAACATGACATGTGGCTCAATAAGAAACAAGGGTAGGTAGGAAATAGGTGTGGGTAGGTAGGAGAAATAATATAATAGTCCACATGAGGTGGATCACCCACCGAAGGTGGAATTATCACTCCACAATAAGTGGATATGATAAAGTAGTAACAAGATCAACACCATAAAAGGTGGAATTTCTCCTACACACACTATCCCAATGTGGCACAAACACCCAAGTGTCTCATACCCAAACTACTATGAAATGCATTATCCTAAGTAAACTTAAGTAAAGTGTAATAATATCCATGATGAATAATTATTTACACCAACAGTATTTATATCAATGGCTTCCTCCTCTGCACCTGAATTCATTGCAAACCCTACTGTAATTGAAGTTGTTAAGCGCCCTAGGCCCATATTTAAAATTATTCCTGAAATTGCGAAGAAAGATGATATCCTAGGAGCTTTTTCAAAAATACCCAAAGGAGTTGCTTATGCTGAGGATCCTAGAATTTACATACATTGTCATATTGAAGAACTAGGAGCTGAAGAGATTATGAGCATGTATAGAACAGTAATTTGTAATATAAATGGAAATGTGAAACCGAAACATAAGATAGTTGAAACCCTAGGTTTTGTGGAGATTCTTAGTATCCCTGATTTTCCAAAGGATGTTATAAGGATTGTGTTAAGCAGAGTTCATGGGGAGTTCTTTCGGTTGGATTCCATTCACAAGATAACAAAAGAAGTAGTTAGGGTAGTGACAGGCTTACCTTCCACCGATAGTAGGCCTAACAAAACTAAAAAGGTTTCAAATGACACTGTAATGATCCTAACCGGTGCAACCTTTGACAAGAGATCCTTGTGAGTAAACGATGTAAAGGATATCAATGTAAGGTTCATCAACATGATTCTTGGATACAAGGTTGCACATGCCAACAAATTAAACTTTGTTTCTAGCTTATGTATCAAGAGTGTCTATGACATGGTAAACAACAATGCAAAGATTGACATATGCGAATGGTTGAAGGATGAACTGATAGACAATCTGAGGAAGATCAAAGGTGATAAGAAAGGTACATTCAGATTTGGAAACCTACTTGTATGTTTGATGTTATATATTACCAAGGAAGTACTCGATATCAGTAGAAAGGATTTTGGTTTTGACATACCAGTAGGAAAACAACTTTTGGACATGCTAAACAATATGGGAGATGATAGAAAAAAGAACATAAATGAACACTTTCAAGCATTAAAGGCTAGGATGAAAACTAGGATAAGACTATCTCAATCTATAGTTGACAAATATCAAAAGGAGATATGCTTTGTGATAAAGAAAGATGAAATCTAGATGGAAGCAGTGGTTCTGAGGACTATTTGGGTTATAGAGATGGGATGTGAGGCTGATGAGAACATAATAGAAACTTATGCAAAAGCCCTTCTAGAAGCCCCTAAAGAACCAACAGAGAAAGTATTTGGAAATGCGAAAAAAATTGAAAGCAACATTCAGTAACAGAAAAGAATAAAGAAAACTAAACAAATAGTTAGAAAAGGAACAAGGCAAGCTAAAGCAATCAAGGAAGACATATTGAATAAAATTGGTATTAAGGAGAGTGACTTGGAAGGATTACAACTGGAAACACATCTTTCACCGGTTTCTACCTCCTCTGACAGTGAAATACCAACATAGTTTAAAAGGGTAGTAAGGAAAAGGAAACCTTCACTGGTACCCACTCCTACACCTAAGAGAACAAGACAGAAACAACAGGTAGTTAGGCCTCCAGCAAAGAAGTTAACACCAAAGAAAAGAAAAGAAAAACAAGTTGTTCCTCCACTTGACAACCTTTTGAATGAGATAATTGAAAATGGTAACTTATCAAACATTAGCAAGTTGTATGATATTTTTAATAGTGATGAAAGGGAAAGAATAGAAAACAATGTTATCCTACACTTGGATATCTACAAGAAATTTTTGATTCAAGTTGTTGATGATTTACCCAATGATTTGTATAGAAGGTTAGAAGCAAGGAGAGCAACAATTGTTGAATTGGATAAAAAGATGAAGGTAGAGGAACTACTTGCAGTTCACCAGTAAATTCAACAGAAGAAATTGATGAACTGATAAGTGAGGCTAACCGGACAATATTTTCAACCGGTCACCAGCATGTAGCAGAAATGGCTAGCAGAGTTAATGAGATATCAGAAGAAACTGCAGACAAGTGGGATATATTCTTTGTTGAGAAAGAGAAACAAGATGAGCTTAAGAGACCAAAGACTTTTAAAGTCTACCAAACAGACAAAGATAAGGGTAAAGGTAAGGTAGGTGGTCCTCCGAGTATAAAGGTGACGGATAACTTACCCCCATCTCCTTCTGATACTCCACCGGCACAAAATGTTGATACACCACCGGCAACAGAGAGTATGGAGACAACACATGAGGACACAAATCCTAATTCTGAGGTGTTGTATACAATGAATATTGACACACAAGAAGTCAACATTGTGGTTGATAAGGAGACAAGTGAGAAGAGAGATGTGGCAATTGAGCCACCGGTAGAAGACACTACAGTTGAGACAAATATTGAGGATACAGTTGGAAACATTGAAATTGGAACTGAACAACAAACTGAATAGGCAACTGATTCCCTAGATATAGGAAAGGCAGATACCACTAGTATACATATTGATGTATCTACTAAGCAACCGGCAACTGATAGCAATGAAAAATCTGTTGAGAAACCGGCTGTAGACATTTCAGAGGTAAACACAGAGAAACCGATAGAAAACATAGAGTCACAATCAGAAAACCGGCAGTGGAAAGCTCTGAGAAATGGACTAGGGTATATACTGAGAAATCAAAAGAGAAGAAGGATGAGCTAAAGGTTCAGATAGAGACTGTGCCACCGGCATCAGCTAAGAAACCTAAACCCTTGCTTGTAGATATGCAAACTCAAACTGATCTACCAGAGGTCACCATAAGCAAAGAGGTTCCTCACACCGACGGATTACAGACTGTTAAGATACTTGGTCAATCATCCGATTCTTCACTGATAGAATTCCGGCCAATCAATATAACAGAGGTATTGCTTGATTCAATTAAGAAAATAACTGATTGCAATGCACTTGCATATAAAGCAATTGATGACACCATACCAATTTTGAAGATAATTGCACCCAAGTGTAACATAGAGAATAAAGATTATTTAGGCCAATTAGACACATTGTCTAAGTACATAACAGGCAATCTTCTAACAATTGATCAAATCAATTAGGAGACTTTCAAAGAGAAAATGAATAAAGAGAAGGAAAAATTCCTTAAGGAGATAGTAAAGAAGAGTAAGGAACATATAGATACATTATTACCGGCACTAGGAAAGACAATTTTGGACTTCAAGAAATTGTATAGAGACACATGTAAGACAAACATTTTGACAGAGGATATAGATAAAGAGATCAGTAGAGATCAAAAGGAAATCAATGACATTGCTGATAATTTAATAGGTTCATCAGACTCCATATCGGTAGCAGAACAGGAAATTATTGGCTTTGAAGAGAAAATTGAAAAACTTGAAAAAGATAAAGAGAGATTAAAGTTTAAGGCAAAGGAACTAAAATGTAGACTAGGTCCTAAACTAGATATCCTCATCTCTTTGAGAAAAGAGATTTTTAAGGCTCTTGTTCCAGGACTTAATACACCGGAAGAAAAAATGCACATACTCACCAATACAATCCAAAGGACAAAATCAGCACTAAAGGATAGTGAGAGATTCTATAACAGCCTAAATTTTGCATTAGCGGAGTTATATCAAATTGTAACCAACCGGTTATAGGGATCAAGACAGGAACTACACTCAATTGGCATTGAATGATAGCCTTTATCATTGATGCCAAAGGGGGAGTAGTAGAGGATGAGAAAAAGGAATAAGACAGAAGAGATCATCTGCTCAGGGGGAGCACACAATTTTGGAACACACAATTTTGGTAACACAGTTTTGACAGTTTTGGTAAGACTTTTGGTCAACACCTTTTGCATACAATTTTGGCTTTTTCTCATGAGTGTTGCCATCAATGCCAAAGGGGGAGATTGTTGGCAAATGCACACTCCAATGAGAAATTGTAGGTGATTGAAGGTATTTTCATTGATGGAAACCTTACAATCCTATGGCACCGACAGAAAGGCACAGGCACAGACACCGGCACCGGCACCGGCATCGACAAAGATGTTTACCAACACCCTGGCCGACAGGATTTTGTTTATTGTATTTTGTATTTAATTGTAAAATCTTTTTGTAAGCCAGAAAGGTGAATTGTATTAGGACTCATATAAGTATGAGATCTTGCAAATCATTTGTAAGAAGTGAGAAATGCATGGAAGGAATGTAATAGGCAAATGCGAATATTAAGGCAGATTTTGGAATAAGGTTTATTGAAGTTGTATGAACTTAAACTAGTACTGAACCTGGCATAGAAGATGCTAAACCAAAGCAGTACATGATATTGGATTTACATAATCCATTTTTGTAAGTCAGTGAGACTTCCCTTTTTGTATTTAAGCAGTGAGCTTTAGGCAGTTGGCCTTCCTGCATGTGCAGGCCCCTATTGTATCAGTAATATTCACTTATTGGCCAATAAGCAAATATTGTGGGTCACAAATCCCACCGAGGTTTTTCCCACACCGGGTTTCCTCGTTAAAAAAATTGTGTTATGGTGTGCTTTCTATGTTGTGTTTACTGGTCTTATTTATTGCATTATTTCTAGTTTACCAGTACACTTTTTTGACATGCAATTCATTTAATAAGTTTAGAAAATCCATTAACCGGTTAGATATTGATTCACTCCCCCCCCCCTCTCAGTATCTTTGGGAATCCTAACACCTTGCAGCAAAATTCAACACAATGCAATAATTAGCAAAAACATGAAACTTTATTGAGTGAAAATAGAAACCATAGATGCCCACAATCCTCCCCATATAAAAATTACATTAGTCCCCATTGGCCACACATGCAAGTACATATGTCATCATACGCTTATTACAACTATATATAAAATTTCGTTCTAAATCCTAATTCCCTAACTCCTAAAACCCGTAACTACTAAATTGATTTCCAATGAATCCAAAGGATGATTATATACTATCTCCAAGCATTAGGAATGATATATGCTGGCCTCGGCTAGGTTCCAAGCCCAATATCCAATGAAACATGTATGTCGGCTTAAGGAGGATAAAGAAACAAAAATACTAAATGTGGAGGGGTGCAAATCCATCTAAGATTTCCTTGACCCATATCTACCATGTGACATGGCATGCGGGCTATGCAAGGTATGAAAGAGTTCTACATGCTATATCTCCTAAATTTGAGTTATGGTTGCTTGGTAGGGTGATCTTCTAGCAAAGAGAACTTCAAAAAAAATAAGTCCCTATTTGTTGTCACCTTGGTATATTATAGTAGACTCTCCATGATGTATGGACATTCTAATTCATAGAGAGAAATTAGCTATTGTGGTAGGATGGAGTAAGGTTCTTTGGGATGCTCCTACATCAATTTCTCACAAAGCATCGCTTACCCACATCTAATGAGAGATTGTCACATAACATACTTGATTACCACTTTGCATTACGTAAAACTGATCAATTATTTTGTGATAATAGAAAATAAACATGTTACTCAGACCCTTTTTATAAAAATACTTAACAAATTTTGTTTGTATGTAGCACTATGGCTCTACAAGAAGTGAGAGATTAACTAGTCAAGATGAATTCTCATAGGATAAAGAAACAAAAACCAGTCAACATCAAGTTACAAATATGAAAATTAATTGATTGATTACCACTAGTAGAAAGTCATGGTAATACTAGGAAAATGGAAAACAAAATATTGGGAAAATATAAATAGCATTGCAAGCTTGAAAAAAGTGGAAAATATATTATCTAAGACAAATTCATGCAAACCTATATATTGATAAACAATCAATAAGAGTGTTATAGTCACTTAAAAATTAGAACAAAAGTGCATAACCCAACACAAATAAGATTTAGATGAAGGAAAATGAAAGGTTTTGAAATATATTCCTTAGTTTTAGGGAAAAAAGGACACTATAATATAGACAAACATTTGGGAGAGCACCAATTTACAATAATAATCCCTTTCAAAGATAAATGAACATAAATTGAACATTTTGATGCTCTTTTCTAAGATAATTTGGCAATGGTACTAACACACCACAAGGTAAATAAAATAAGGCTACATCAATCTCTCCTATCCATCCTCCTAGTTATGTGTAAACACTTGTATGAGTATAAAACATTAGTATGATTTTTTTTTCAAATATTCTTATTGTGTATTCAAACCTTTGAAGCTCATTCATAGAATTTGATTTTTTTATAATATATAAAAAAGGTATCTAAAGGTGAGTTGAAATATTATGCTAAATGCATGGATATTTTTTCTACAGTTTGATAGATCAAGATTCTACATCAAGGACAAGGAAAAGGTGTTTCTTAGGTTTAAGGAATGTAAAGCATGCATTGATAATCAATATGATAACCAAATAAGTGTCTTTGTTTGAATTTGATGAGAAGGTATTTTAGCAATTATCTTGTACTTAAGAGACCAAGCATATCCTTTGACTTGGCATAAGATCTTTCACATTATTCTTGTCTAGGTAAAGATCAGCCTCTTCATTTTATGGGTAATCCATGATTTCTACCAAATGAGTTACAAAATATTAAATTAACGTAATGTGTGATGATTTCATTTTTAAATTAATATAAAAATGAAGGGAGTTAAAAAGATACTACACATGAAAATCAAGAACTAAAATTAAAAAATACAACACAAACACATGGGCTTTATCCTACAAAAACATCGTGAAGGGTGAAAAAATAAGTTTAGTAGAGGTAATTGATCTTTTATTAAAGCCTAATTCTCAAATACATAAATAGTAATTATTGTATAATTATAAAATCAATATCATGCATCTAAACATTTACTCTCAAATTTGAAAATAAACCTCTTTTTAGATTTATATGTAAACAACATTTGTGAAAAATATTTGTGCATAGTAAAAAAGGAATGAAAATTATCACTAATTGTTAGAGAATATTTAGCTATCAGTTGCTTGTTTATAACTAGTTATGCTTTTTTTCTTAAGTTCACTTAGGAATGCTTGCTTCTAATTTAACTTATGTGCATCTAGTTGAGCTTTATTTAGCTCCTCATGCTTGCACTTTAGTTCTGCTAAATTTAACTATGTGCTTTCTTTATAAGAACCTCATTGTACAATTGTAATTTATTTTGTATTCTTTGCTTTTGAGTAATATAGTATTATTTTGTGCAGCTCTTGTTTGTGGAAGGTGTTCTTATTTGTTGTTTGATCTTCTAGGCATGTGTTGCATTCTTTTGTGTCGTAAAATTCAACATGTTATCAGAGCTTAATCTTTATTTCTAGCATGGTATCAAAGATTTGAAACTTCAACATGGTATCATAGTGCAGTTTCGGCAAACCCCTTCTCAAGATTTGAGGGTTTCTTCACTCAAAAGTGTTGCAAGGTCATAAATTTGTTTTTTGTAGATCTAGAAGTGAAATATTATTTTTATTGTCTTTGGAGCAAAATAGGCATCGGCATCGCATCCACCACATCTGGAAACCCAAAGATTAACTATTATTTCATCATAAATCTAAGCAGTTGAAATTTTGGGTCAAATTGGTTGAGAGAAAAAAAATTAGAAGCAAAATCTAGGGGTAACTAAAAAATTTGGACACTTTGGTGCAAAATGGAGATCACCATCATTTTTAGGACGCCTAAGCACCTAAATTTGCCTACCAAATTGTCAAAATCGAAGACAGAAGAATTCTTTGCAAAAAGTTTCAAAAAGTTTCCATTTTTGGCAAGTTTTCATTTTTAGAAAGTTTCTATTTTCATAAACTTTCTATTTTTAGAAAGTTTCTACTTTTTGGAAACTTTCTATTATCAGAAAGTTGTTATTTTTGAAAAATTTCCATTTTTGGGAACCCTTCAAGCCTTCCAAACCATAAAAGAGCACCAATTCAAGGTTTTTTGGCCATAACTTCATCATACAAAGTCGAAATTGGCTAAACAAGATATCAGGGAAAAACTACTTTTGTCATCTATTTGCTCATGGTGGTGGTTTTTTCAGATTTTGCTCTTGGTGTCTGCTACAAGTCGTTGAAGTCAACCTTCTTTTTCACACTTTCAAGGCCATAACTTGGGCAAATAAACTCCATTTTTCAACTTACGCATATCATCAGAAACCTCTTAGAATCCTCTATTCATATCGAATGTTAATGTTTCCATATTTTGCTCCAAGTAAATTTTATTTAGTATTTTTGTTTTCACTTCATGGTTGATTACTTGGTCATTCTAGTTCCTAGAATCTTTCAATTTGCAGTGCATAGCTTCTCTTGGGCTATCCTACATGTATTTGCAACACTTTTCCCTATTTGGGCATTTTGAACATCATTTTCATGCACTTCTTTTCTTGTAGACTCACATAGATAAAGTGTCACTCTTGTATATGGTTTTGGGGGATTTTGCACATTTTATTGTGCCTTATTTTGTACATGCACTATATTATAAAGTGTCATGGGGGGTTGTGTAGTGCCTTTTGTTTTTCCATCACACTTTTTTCTGATGAGTGTGTTGGAATCAATGAACACTAAGAGGGGAGGGGGTGAATCAGTGTTCTGTAATTTATAATTTTCTTTAACTGATTCTTAAATTACCATATGCAAAAGAATGAAAGTAAAAATGCAGAAACTCAACACACACAAGCACAAAACCATAACACCAAAAATTTTATGTGGAAACCTGAAAAGGGAAAAACCACGATGGGATTGAGACCCACAATATTATAATACTGTGATCAGGAGTATAATAATATTACAAGGGGAATGCACATGCATTCAGGCACACTGCGTAGAGCTCACTGCTCAATTACAAAGAAGAGGGCTACAACCCCAGAGGACCCACTATCCTACAAATGATTTATAATAACAACAAGAATATACAAACTGATGAGTAGCATCTACTAATGCCAAAATGTAGTTTTGGTTAAGCACATAGTAACTATTTTCCACTGTTCTAACAAACTACTATGCTCTGCTTGTTCAGTCATATAGCAGAGCACAAATCTATGCATCGGTGCTCATACTCTCTTTGCACATCAATATCCATCCATGTCCATACTCAAAATGATCAGATAGATCGGTCTTATATATCCATGTTGTTGGTCATTTGGAGGAATTGATTATGTGTTGCACTAATGTTTTGTCATTGATGTCAACACTATCTGTTTGGATGCTTTATCAACACCCTTTTGGTCCTGGTAGGTTGAGTGGTTTTTGGTTAGTTTGGATCCGATATGATCTGGTATGCTCTAGTATGGTTTGGTTATGGAATTGGCTTATTCATGATACTCATGTTCATATTCAATTAGTTGGTTTTGGTCTGGTGATCGAATGCTATCCTCCTTGCTTGGAAGCTTGGCTTGTGGTTCTAGTGAGGGTTTCACCAGTAGAGCTTTTGATGAAGATCTTTGATGATATGCATAAGTGGTGTTGGTGCAGCTTCTAGCGGAGATTCAGGATGTTGTTGGTGATCATGTTTGAGTCTTAGCTGATTCAAACCATTGCTTTAGCGTGTATGGACCTAAATTGGGTCCCGGTTTATCTAGGTTATGGACTAGCTTAATGTAACGTGTGGATTGGACTTCTCGATACATTTTTGGAATGTCTTATATGTTGGATATTATTTGTTTGGTCTAACGCCGACATGTTTAATAATTATGTAATTGGTTTATTGTCTAGTGGCTAACCTAATTGTTTATGGTCGAACGTTTGTATATATATGATGTAAGATCTTATTGTAGATCAGCATGGTTATGGTCAAGGGATGTAATGTGCGAAAAATGTAATATCATTCAAGCAGAGGATTTGGTCGATCATTGGAGATTGAATTGGGTTTATGTAAGATGATTTAGTCCTTTGGCATTGAGCTTAACCTGAACTATACTCAGGCATAGGAGATTCTATCTTTGTAGTTCATTCATTCTTCCGTATTGTAGTCTAGATTTTTATGTAGTCAGTGAGACTCCTTTTGTGATGAGTAGTGCGCTCTAGGTTGTTGGCCTTCCTGCAAATGCAAGCCCCTCAATTGTAATTCACATACTTACTGCAGAAGTATTATCTGACTATGGGTAGGCTTCCCACCCTGGTTTCCCTTTACCGGGTTTTCCATGTATAAATCTTGGTGTCATGTGGATAGTATTTATTCTATGATTATTGTTTATGCTTAATTGGTTTAACTGATATTCCGGTATTTGGTTTAAGCATTCTGGTATTAATGTTTTGGGTTCTGCTATTAAAGTTTTAATTGCTAAATTTTTTGGTAATCTGTGACAACTGATTCACCCCCCCTCCCCTCAGTTTTCTTCCAATTATTTAAACTGTCTAACACATGCCACTTGATTAGGTCATAAATATGTCATCTTTAAATATTTGCAAAACATGAAATGTGTAATAATAAGTTAGCTCGATCCGATTACAAATCCATATATGGACCTAAACAAATTCATAATATACTTCACACATGTCAGCTTGACCACCTCAAACTCAAAACCAATCATCGAAATCATCCCAAAGATTTTGCATAACACACTTCATCACTAATTACCAAATAACCTTGTTCTTCCTGAAATATAGGATACCGGATCTTCTATCTTGCACGAGAATCAATACTAGAGGCTAGGATTACGAAATAAGTTGTTTTGAACATCCAATCAACTACCTCTTCCACCACAACCAAAATTCTGCAACCAAGATTGAGTTCTTCTTAATGTACCCATACTCTACATTCCACCTTCTAGACTTAAGAAAAATGAATTATAAACTTTTGGTAGAACAATTCAACATATACCGGATGTGATTTTTGATCTAAGTTGCCATCAATGACAACCCTGAAACATTCCTTATACACTAATCTCTACCAGTGCAATGTCTCTTGCCAACAATCTCCTCCTTTGGCATTGATGGCAACTCTTGATGAAAAATGACACTATTAGATCAAAACTGACATACACTGCAAAAATGTAACAACTCAACAACTCAACAAACTCACCCTGAGAATATACATTATTTTTCACTCCTCTCTCTCCCCCTTTGACATCAATGGAAAAGGTAGGTATCCACCACAATTTATGTACAAGGGTATACTCAATAACTTACAGAAATGTAAAAAAGTCTGCAAAAATGGTCTTTAAAGATTGCAAGTGGTCATCCCAACCTTTCTTCAAGTTCTCCAAAATATTGATGAGGGCGCTAAACAGATAGGCATGCATCTCTACTCCTCTAAGATCTAAAGGAGCACTCTTATTCAGATAATTCATAACATCATGCTAATTTCTAAGTAAAGTATCCAACCGGGGAGTGATTAAGCTCCTTAGTTATCCCACTCTACCAACTACACTATCTTTTTCCTGATTGAGGCTCTTGATATTGTCAAGTAGACCCATCACTTGAGCTTCAAGATTATTAGCAAAAATTGATTGGGGGGCATAGGATTGAGAGATACCGACTAGTTAACCTTTACATCCTTTGATCTTCTTATCAACATCAATAGTGAACTTTGGAAAAAGAAGACATGACTTGTATATTTTACCTCCTCCTTCTAGTGCATCCTGGATGCCCTTCATACCAATAATCAAACTATCCCTACCTCCTTCAATCATTCTCAAAATTGTCCTTAACCACAATGGCATTGAATTGGCAAAGAACCTTTCCTTCGGCGGCTTTTTCTAAAGATACAAAATGAGAATCTACTGGTTTAAGCATACTCCTTAGCTTACCGGAGGGTGATTCAATTGAGTCTTGTTTGAAGGAGAGAAGAATTTTCTCCAACACACTTGTAGCCATGGATATGAGATTTTTATCCTCAGTATGTGACTTTAGAATGTCTTCACTGGCTTTATCCTATTCGAGTATTGCAATCTCGAGTTCTTGGGCAACATATAGTGAATTAAGATCGATAGGCCCTTTGGTGAGATCTGTGTCGATGATAATCTAGTTTCCCTTGTCTGATTCCATAGTGTCTCTTGCCACCGGAACCTGTTCAATCTTAACTTCATCCTTCTCCTTCTTTGCATTCTCTACATCTTCTCCTTTCTCTGTAGTCTCTCTCTTTTCATCACCAACTTTCTTAGTTGCCTTCTCTGATTCAACAGTTTTTACTAGAGGATTCTGATCAGCTTCACTGAAGGTTACAACATGTCAGTTATCAAAAATATCATCTGCAACTACAGCTTGTTCATTTGTTTGCTCATCTGGAAAGGAGTTATCATCCTATGTATGCACTTTTGGATGGGTGTCATCTTTCACCAGATTTATCTCATACTGGTTCTTTTCCAAAACTTGCTTCAAAATTGCTTCTGTTTCCGTAGCTACTTCATCAACCTTTCCAAACATAATCCTATTAACTCTGGTTTTGCTTCTAAATTTATTCTTTGCAATCTTAAGAATTATGTCTACTTCACTCTTAGTAATTATTGAGCACAAATTAACCAATACATACCCTTTCATTCTCTCATCTTATAGACTAGTTGTATGCCTTCTGGCATCCAAAATTTCATATAGACCCTTCGAAATCATTGATGATAATTCTATCACGGCTTTACTATATACATTCATATATTCTACAACCGCTTCTTCTAATGTTCTTTTACCATTCTCATCACAATTCCCATACCATTCCGATACATGCTTCAAATTTCCTTCCTTTACAACTGTATCAACTATCTGAATTAATGTGATGGGAGGCACAATAGTGTAGTTACCTTCAATTTTCCCAAACTTCAATGCTTCATCAAACTCAGACTTGGGCTTCTTGCTTGATCGAGGTCTTCTGGATTTCTCAACTTAAACTCTTGGCTTCTTGCTTGGTTGACCTTCACCAGATAGTTGCTTCTTGACTACCCTAGAAAAAGTAGCAATCTTCTTCACTTCCCTCACCGCTTCATCTAATTCGGTCACTTCTTTTGTAGTGCCTTCCACATAGACTCTTTTTGGCTTCCCTTTCTTCTTCTCTACTCCACTAGATGATTTGGACTAAGGCTTTGGTGGAGGGACAAGATTTTGAGCATCAGAACAAGGTGTTGATCTTGTTTGCCTTGGCTTAGCAGGAGTAGGGGCCGGTTTGGTCTTCTTGGGTTTGACCATGTCCTCCTCTTTCAAGATATTCTACTCTCTAGCCCTGCGAACTGCCTATTGGGACCTATAAATTTTTTGAGATTTTGAGTGGCCCATTTTAAAATTCTGCTTTGCACTTTGTAATGGCACTTGATGAATTTGTTATCATTGTTTCAAATATGTTGAAAATCTTGCCTTTTAGTTGTTGGAGTCTGTCGAAATTCAGAATTTGAGCTTTTCCTATGACTTTGTGGTTATGAGGGTTTAGGGTTTTTTCGTTTTCATGAAAACATTTAGAAAAATTAAACCTTTGTAGCCCATTATTGTAATTCATTTTGAACTTGAACCCTTGAACCTTTCTGGTTCAAGGTTCAAGGTTCAACCGTTCCTCTTGTGTGAGTTGTGGCTTTGTAAAGTTTTTTACTAAGCAAGTGAGAATGTGTTATGTCTGGTTTGAACCATTTGCAAATCGGTTCAAGGTTCATGGTTCAAAATGTATATTTTCTTTTGATTAAAAGTCTTTGCTCGTCATTTTTCCACTTAAGCGCAAGGGTCTGTGTGTCGTCAAGAGGGGGGCCCTTTTAAGTCTAGGCCTGGGCGGGTTCTAATAAATTTTAAATTTGCCTAAGTCTTGTGTATTTTCCTATGTATCTGTCGGGCTTCCTAAAGATAGAGCAGGTTCTTGTTGATCTCGCGGCTGTCACTATACCCCAACCCAAAAGTGCTCGATGGTTATTCACCATGACATGGTGACTAAGTGGTGGGACCTGTGAGAAAGGTGCGAAGCACAGAAATTCCAAGAAGATCAGAAGTCAAGTTTTCAAACTATCCTGATGACCTAATGGAAAGGGCTAAGGAGAACCTTTTATCCCACATTAGCTGCAGGGAGGAGCATTTCAATATTTATGTGCAAGGCCACATATATCCTAAGTGTCAAAGTGTACAGGCTTTTGGCAAGTGGCAAATCAAGGAAGTGGTGGGCCCCCCATGTGCACGTGTATCTCAGAGCGGTCTAATTTTTGAGCAAAAGGGGAAATTAAACAGCGAGCAGGTTTGGGCAGATCGGACAGCGGTCGCTATACTGCAAGATGAAGGTGCTTGGTTATTAAAAGCTGTGACTTGGCGACTAATGAGCTAGCAAACCAGGTGGCACCGAGGTAAGCACTGAGCAAGTCATGAGGTATCGCATGGTGACACTGTGGCATAGGATGTAGCCGCTCAGAGGGGCTAAGGGTCGAGCAGATCAACAAAGATCAATGGTGATCAAGATGGATCCAAGGGTTGTCACAATGTAAAAATGCTCGCCAAATATCGTCGGCGACTTGGCGAGAAACCACTAGCGGTGAATCATGGTCGACAGTTACTGAAAGTGGTTAAGGCAAGCGATTCATTCTAGCAGTTAGTGGAGGTCATGCTAAGGTGTCAGAGTGGAGAGCTTAGAATGAATACCCTCGTGACAGGTGGCACCCAGTTGTGAACTCCGAAGCCAGTCAAAGGGTGCCACGTGGCATATCATCAAGGTGTATATTGAGTAGACCTTGGTTTCTAAGGATCTCAAGGAGGACTCACCGAAGGCATCAGTTTCATCGACATAAAAGGTGTCCATGAAACTAGGTTTCGATAAGATGTGAAAGCAATTCACTGAATCCTCAGATCCATCGACAAAGGGCATATCGAAGAAATATCAACCGGTTCCATCAAAAAGTGAAGGCATCGATGAAAATATGGTTTTGATGAGACAAGAAAATGTATAGCCAAAGAGGAAGTTTGGCCGAAAGGATGATGTCTAACAAACCAAAGGAAGTGGCAGGCCTGACTGGATAGGTGGAGTCCAAGAAGATCTCGGAGCGAATATAGAGGTGCCAAATGGTGACACCATGGCACAAGCGAGAGCCATTCAGAGAGGCTAAGGCTCGAGTGGGTTAAGAGGATTTGATGGTCGGGCGAGATGATCTAACGATTGTTGTCATGTCATGATGCGAAAGTGCTAGCCGGCTATCCCATGCGACTTGGTGACAAAGCACATACGCTAAAAGAGAGGGTGGCCCAGATGTTAAGGATTGATCAACTTAAGAGAAGATTTGTGATTGTCACTATACCGCCATGTGAAAGTGCTCAATGGTTATCACATGCGACATAGCGACTGACCAGGTGGTAGTTGAGGTGGCTGGCCAATCGGGCTTAGGGCGAGTCAAGACGTGCCACATAGCGGGAGTATAAGAAGATTCAGGGTGGGCCCAGGTCCAGTGGCGAGTAGATGGATCCAAAGGCAAGTCCCGATATGACACGTGTCAGGCCACTCAGGTGAGGTAAAGGTCGGGCAAGTCAGGGCAGATCAATGGTGGTCCAAGGAAGATCAGCGGTTATCGCCAAATCCCAATGAAAAGTTGCTCGATGGTAATAGTCATGACTTGGCGACCAAGCGGTGGGGCTCGATGGAGAAGGAGAGAAATTCAAAGGAAATAAAGAACAAGCAAGTCTAAGGAAGAAACAAAGAGCTTCATTCTGGTGGTGAACCTAGGCAGTGCTGAGGTGGTAGGATAAGGGCCCCAGAATGAACCAGATGGTGCCACATAGTAGACATGCATGGCAGATGTCTATGCAGGAAATTCAAAGATTTAAAAATATAATTTCTGACTGTGATGAACATGTAGAAAATTAAACGACTGACCTGCAGAGGGATTAATGCGCCTAAGGCATTTTTTTTGCCCGATATATAAGTGTTATATATCATTGGAAAGCTCTCGATCTGATAAATCTAATTTTGTAGTCAAGTGTAACCCATGGAAAATATTTTTGGGGTAGTTGCCATAGGATCTCAAATTTGGATTTTTCAGTCAGAGAGATTGGATGTTCTGCAGGCCAAGTTGTGCAGAATAGTTAATGCTAAAAGATAGGGTGGTTACCATTGTCAGAGAATGAAATCTGATTTTGTCCTCCCTGCCTTCTTATTGGAGAGTCTTCTCTTTTTGTAATGGTTCCATATTTTTTTAAGATAGGCTCCATAATCTTGGTTTCCAATTCTGAGCTTTTTGCCAAATTTGTAATACAATGTCCCTTTTCAAGTAATAGAGTATCTTCTTGCTATAAATGTTTTCTGTTGCAGGTCACATATATGTAAGGCATATATACAGTTTATTGGATTGTCTCTAGGCCTTCTCTTGTTTTCAATAAACCCACTCTTCAAGGGAGTTTGGGTTTATCCTCTCACAGTGGGAGTGTAATGGGTGTTCTTAGGTATTCTTCAAGGGAGAGTTTAAATTCTATGAATAATCATTTTGGATTCAGGATAATGTCTGGATATGTATGATCCTCCATTTGAGTTTAGAATGTATTAATGTCAAGCATTGATATAGGGATATATTTCTTAATAAATTGGATTTGCAATAGAGGTTTTCATTTTCAGTTTGATGTATGACTCCATGTCCTTGGAGAAGGTACTGGTCTTGCAGATCCTGGGGATTCTCAAAGATTTTAAAATATCAAATATCCTTTTAGCTTTATGTCTATAGTTTTAGTTTGTTCCATCTATCTCATACTCCAATCTTCTTGAGATGTCAATGTAGATCTAGCCCATCTACAGTAACCTCCTTGTTGTTGAGCCCTGTGAGATTTATCTGCTTTTATTGATGTCATATGTCTCTAACTGATTGTATTCTATGCATCAAAGGGTGTCCCCCCTAGGTCTTGTAGAACCTGGAGTGTAGGAGGATCATTAGGATCCTATGTTAATGTTGTTCAAGCCCTAAAGATTTTCATTGATTGAGATTGGCTATTTCATAGATAGATTGCAGGTGAACTTGGGTTTCTCTTTTTTGAGAATAACAAAATGGCGACTCTGCTAGGGAGAGAGATGTAAAATTTTGTCAAGTCAAATCCATGAGTGTGGTTGAAGTCATTTGGGGAAGAGTCTTAGAAGTTTACAAGTCTGAAAGTTGTTTTTAGACTTAAAGGTATATATCCTGGAAGGTTTTGTTGTTGAGAAATTAATATATATATATATATATATATATATATATATATATATATATATATATATCTATATATATATATATATATATATCTATATATATATATATATATATATATATATATCTATATATATATATATATATTGTGACTCTGTTGTGTGAGACCCAGAAATATGAAGTTGTTTCGGAGTGAAGATCAATGGTTGAAATTTTATTCCTCTTCAGGGAGGTGGTGACTCTGTATGAACGAACCTGAGGTTTGGAGGTTTTCTTCAAACTTTCAGCCAGAAGTGAAGTGAATAGCAGCAGCAATTATACCCAAGTATTTCCCATTCATGAGATAACTTTTGTTCCTTAGAAGGTGAAGCAAGTCACCAGGAAAAGGAGTATTGGTTCTAAGGTTACATACTTCTTGTTTTGAAAAGTTTCATTCAGAAATATGGTGAGAAGTATGTCTTGTTATGAAGTTAATGACTGCATATGTTTTGAAAAGAGAGTAGAATAGTAAGATGTATCAGCATAGTAATGGTTTAGTGGATATTTCAAATTTTATGGATCTAGATGTGGTTCCTAGATCTCCAAATCTGAAAGAAATTGATAGGGAGATTGAAATATGTCTTTAAAAGATCCAAGATAGGTGCATCTTGTTTTTAAGAAGGAAGGTAGGGAAGAGAAAGGTAGAATCATCATATATTTTTTATGAAAGATTTATTGTTGCATTAAATGAGCTTCTAGTTGATGTTAAACCCCATGAGTCAGTTTGGATTGAATTATTTTTAGAGCTTGATGAGCCTGACTCGGTTAGTTGGTCTTCAACTTTGAGGGAGGAAAGTATTGCCAGTATTAAAGAATGGATAGATGAGATTGAAATGACCAAATCTAAAAATGTACACAGTATTGAGTATAGTGATGGAGATGAATCCTTGAGTGGATATACCTCTTATGATGTTGAAGGTGATTCGTATTCTCAGCATGATAGTGCAGATGTGTGTTCAGAGAAAGAAGATAATTGTGAAAGTACAAGTTATTATTCAAATAATCTTGAGCCTATTAAGGTTTTAGATTTGAATAATGTAGATCACCTTGCTGTCAATATCAATCCACAAAGTTTTTGCAACCAGGTTTATGAAACTATGTTGTAACATATAGCAACATTTTATGATCAGCCTGATAAAGGTCATGATGCAGGTGCAAGTTACTGTAATGAAAAAATAAATGTGCATGAAGATATGAGCACTACAGATTTAACGCATGCATCAGATTGGGACAATGTTCACAGCACAGAAGATGAAGCCAAGGAAAATGAAAATGAAAATGAAGGTTCACTAAGTAGTGAACAAATCTCAAAACTCTTAGTTGTTGATCTTAAGAGGTATACATCTAGAAATGTCCCCAATCTTTCATACCCAATCAGTATTTTTTTTGATACTGATGATATTCTTGAAGGTGTGAGGTATGATACATATGATATTTCTTTCTCTATATTTGATTTGAATAATGGACAAGATGAAAATGCATATAAGGTTGATAAATGTCATAATGTAAATTCATATGTTGATATGAAATCAGAATTTGATATGCATTGTGTGGATCTTGGTGTTAAAGAGAAAGACAAATCTCAAGTAATCTTTCTAGATTTGCAATTGGTAAATGAACCATTGACAGATGATGATGTGTTTCTATGTTTGTAAAAGGCTGATATAAAGTGTGATCAGCATGCTAGGTTGCAATTATTTTATGAGGAAATGTTCCTCTCTAGTTTGCAAGCCTGTATTATGGATGAGTGTTTTCTACTTTTGCAAACTAATAATCAGCATGTGCCTGATATTCCTAGTGATCAGATGGAGCAGGGTTACTTTTCTTTTCAGCCAGGAAATAATTGTAAACAATATGACAGTTATGTGTCATCTGATGATCAACATTCAAAGGCGGGTTTTGTTTTTCAAAGATTGATTGATTACCAGTGTGTTGATTATCTTTTGTGTGATGAGCTAATGAGAAGTTGCAGAGTTTGTGATCAGGCAAATGTAAATGAAACTTACAGCTTACCCTTGATTCATGGAAATGAGAATCATGTGTTTGACAAGGGTAAGCATCGATTCCAATTTTGATGGCCTGGGGCCATATGTAAATAAGTTCTATGGTACAGTCGCTTTGTTTTCAGTTGTGTGATTTTCAATAAGGAACCCCTGTTTTGGAGAGTGAAGCTCATTGAAGATTCTAAAAGAGGAAGAAGTGTCCTATTTTTTGGGGGTGGTCTACTCTGCCAAATATTTTGAATTCTTGTGTTGATCTTGTAATCAACCATCCCCAGTTAGAGCCACTGTTGGGACCAATAAATTTTTTGAGATTTTGAGTGGCCCATTTAAAAATTCTGCTTTGCACTTTCTAACGGCACTTGATGAATCTGTTATCACTACTTCAAATATGTTAAAGATCTTTCCTTTTAGCTATTGGAGTCTGTCAAAATTCAGAATTTGACCTTTGTCTGCGAGTTTGTGGTTCTGAGGGTTTAGGGATTTTGCTTTTTCATGAAAACATTTAGAAAAATTAAACCTTTGTATCAAATTATTGTAATTCATTTTGAACTTGAACCCTTAAACCTTTTTGGTTCAAGGTTCAAGGTTCAACCATTCCTCTTGCATGAGTTGTGGCTTTGTAATGTTTTTTACTAAGCAAGTGAGAATGTGTTATGTCTATTTTGAACCATTTACAAATTGGTTCAAGGTTCATGGTTCAAAATGTCCCTTTTCTTTTGATTAAAAGTCTTTGCTCATCATTTTTCCACTTAAGCGGAAGGGTCTGTGCGTCGTCAAGAGGGGGTCCCTTTTAAGTCTAGGCCTGGGCGAGTTCTAATAAATTTTAATTTTGCCTAAGTCTTATGTCTTTTCCTATGTATCTGTCAGGCTTCCTAAAGATCTAGCAGGTTCCTATTGATCTCACGGTTATCGCTATACCACAACCCAAAAGTGCTCGATGGTTATTCTCCATGACATGGCGACTAAGTGGTGGAACCCATGAGAAAGGTGTGAAGCGCAGAAAGTCCAAGAAGATTAGAAGTTAGGTTTTCAGACTATCTCGATGACCTGATGGAAAGGGCTAAGGCGAACCTTTTATCCCACATTGGCCGCAGGGAGGAGCATTTCAATACTTATGTGCAAGGTCGCATATATCCTAAGTGTCAAAGCTTACGGGCTTTTGGCAAGTGGCAAATCAAGGAAGTGGTGGGCCCCCTACATGCATGTGCGTCTTAGAGTGGCCTAATTTTGTAGCAAAAGGGGAATTAAACAGCGAGCAGGTTTGGGCAGATCGGACAGCGGTTGCTATACCACAAGATGAAGGTGCTTGACTGTTAAAAGTCGTGACTTGGCGACTGATGAGCTGGAAAACCAGGTGGCACCAAGGTAAGCACTAAGCAAGTCATGCGGTGTCGTGTGGTGACACTGTGGCATAGGATGTAGCTACTTAGAGGGGCTAAGGGTTGAGTAGATCAATAAAGATCAACGGTGATCAAGATCAATCCAAGGGCTATCATTGTGTCACAACATAAAAATGCTTGCCAAATTTCACCGGCGACTTAGCGACAAACCACTAGCGGTGAATCATGGCCGACAGTTAATGCAAGTGGTTAAGGCAAGCGGTTCATTCCGACAGTTAGTGGAGGTCGTGCTAAGGTGTCAGAGTAGAGAGCCCAGAATGAATACCCTCACGATAGGTGGCACCCAGTTGTGAACTCCAAAGCCAATCAAAGGGTGCCACGTGGCAGACAAGTGGCATATCATCAAGGTGTATATCGAGCAGACCGTGGTTTTGATGGATCTTAGGGAGGACTCACCGAAGGCATCAGTTTCATCAACATAAAATGTGTTGATGAAACTAAGGTTTCGATAAGATGTGAAAGCAGTTCACCGAATGCTCAAATCCATCAACAAAGGGCATATTAAAGAAATATCAACTGGTTCCATCAAAAAGTGAAGGCATCGATGAAAATGTGGTTTTGATGAGACAAGAAAATGGATAGCCGAAGAGGAAGTTTGGCCAAAAGGATGATGTCGAACAAACCAAAGGAAGTGGTAGGCCTTACTAGACAGGTGGAGTCCAGGAAGATCTCAGAGTGAAGAGGTGCCACGTGGTGACACCGTGGCATAGGCGAGAGCCATTCAGAGAGGCTAAGACTCGAGTGAGTTAAGAGGATCTGACGGTCAAGTGAGATGATCTAACGGTTGTCACCATGTCATGATGCGAAAGTGCTCGCCAGCTATCCCATGCGACTTGGCGACAAAGAACATGAAAAAGAGATGGTGGCCCAAGCATTAAGGATCGAGCAGCTTGAGGGAAGATCTATGGTCGTCACTATAACGCCATGTGAAAGTGCTTAATGGTTATCACATATGACATAGCGACTTACTAGGTGGCAGTTGAGGTGGCAGTCCAAGCGAGCTCAAGGCGACTTAGGACGTGCCACGTAGCAGGATTATAAGAAGAGTCAAGGTGGGCCCAGGTCCAGTGGCAAGTCCAAGGTGGCGGGTAGATGGATCCAAAGGCAAGTTTGGATGTGATAGGTGTTGGGCCGCTTAGGCAAGGTAAAGGTTGGGCAAGTCAGGGCAGATTGATGGTGATCCAAGGAAGATCAACGACTGTTGCCAAGTCGCAATGAAAAGTTGTTCGATGGCTAATAGTCGTGACTTGCCGACCAAGCGATGGGGCCCGATGGAGAAGGAGTGCAGTCTAGAGGAAATAAAGAACAAGCAAGTCCAAGGAAGAAACAAAGAGCTTCATTCTGGCGGTGAACCTAGGCAATGCTGAGGTGGCAGGATAAGGGCCCCAGAATGAACCAGATGGTGCCACATGGTGGAGATGCATGGCAGATGTCTGCATGGAAAATTCAAAGATTTAAAAATATAATTTCTGACTGTGGTGAATAGGTAGAAAATTAAACAACTGACCTGCAGAGGGATTAATGCGCCTAAGGGATTGTCTTTTGCCTGATATATAAGTGTTATATATCATTAGAAAGATCTCGATCTGAGAAATCTGATTTTGTAGTCAAGTGTAACCCACATCAAGTATTTTTGGGGTAGTTGCCTCAGAATCTCAGATTGGATGTTCTGCAATCCAAGTTGTGAGAAATAGTTAATGGTGAAAGATAGGATGGTTGTCATTGTCAGAGAATGAAATTTGATTTTGTTCTCCCTGCCTTCTTATTCAAGAGTCTTCTCATTTTGTAAGGGTTCCATATTTTTGTGAGATAGGCTCCATAATCGCGGTTTCCAATTCTGAGCTTTTTGCCAAATTTGTAATACAATGTCCCTTCTCAAGTAATAGAGTATCTTCTTGTTGTAAATGTTTTCTGTTGCAGGTCACATATATGTAAGGCATATATACAGTTTATTGGATTGTCTCTAGGCCTTCTCTCTTGTTTTCAATAAATCCAATCTTCAAGGGAGTTTGGGTTTATCCTCTCACAGTGGGAGTGTAATGGGTGTTCTTAGGTATTCTTCAAGGAAGAGTTTAAATTCTATGAATAATCATTTTGGATTCAGGATAATGTCTGGATATGTATGATCCTCCATTTGAGTTTAGAATGTGTTAATGTTAGGCATTGATACAGGGATATCTTTCTTAATAAATTGGATTTGCAATAGAGGTTTTCATTTTCAGTTTGATGTATGACTCCATGCCCTTGGAGAAGGCACTGGTCTTGCAGATTTTGGGGATTCTCAAAGATTTCAAATTTTCAAATATCCTTTTAGTTTTATGTCTGTAGTTTTAGTTTGTTCCATCTATCTCATACTCCAATCTTGTTGAGATGTCAATATAGATCTAGCCCATCTGCAGTAACCTCCTTGTTGTTGAGCCATGTGAGATTTATCTGCTTTTGTTGATGCCATATGTCTCTAACTAATTGTATTCTATGCATCAAAGGGTGTCCCCCCTAGGTCTTGCAAAACCTAAAGTGTAGGAGGATCATTAGGATCTTATGTTCATGTTGTCCAAGACCTGAAGCTTTTCATTGATTGAGATTGGCTATTTCATAGATAGATTGCAAGTGAACTTGGGTTTCTCTTTTTTTAGAACAACACTACCTCCTTTGATATTCCTATCTCCTCTTCCAGTTGCTTCACTTCCTTCCTTATTTTCCTCTGCTTACCAGGCTTGGTGAATTATGTGTGCAAGCTTAAACTTTTCTCTTTATAAGTCCCAAACCATTCTTCTGATTCATTCATCGTCTTGCTCAAAAGATGTTGAGCATACACATCAAGGGTATTAGCATCAACCTCATACCCCATGGGCATGATCCATATTGTCCTTGGCTCAATAGCCTCCATGAGGCATTGTTCAATGTCTACCATGAAGCATATGGTATCCTCATACTTCTCCACAATTTCCTTCGGGATCTTTTCCCTGCTTTGCATCATGTCTTGGAAGGATTTAATGTAACCCCACAAGATAGCTTTTTGTGCTTGAGAATCTCCTAATCCTTGTAAGGCTTCTTTGATCTGTACCACCACCAATTTTTCATATGCCCATTGAACTTTGCCTACACTGGGGATCTCTCTCATGAAATAGAAGGCTAAACAAATAATCATAGTACCAAACTTAAAATCATGCTTCTTATCCTTCTTTATCTTCTTCAAATTGCTCATAAGCTCATTCAGAAGCGCTCCACACAAATCATACAACTTGTCATCTTTAAGAATTTGATAAGCCGCATAAATTATCATACCAGATACTGAGTTTCCTCTGCTAGATTGATATACCTTGTACCCTACCACCATGGATGTAAATCTAACATCATATTCAATAATGTCACTGATTGTCATCAATCTATTATCATGTTGGGAGCCAGTTACATCTGTCACAATCTGATTCTTCACATGCCTTAGGGTAGGAATTTCACCAGTTGCATTCAAACATGTTACCTCTTGGATTTATTTCTTGGTGAACTTGTGTGGTTTATTAGGCCACATAAATTCATCATGGACCCTACTCAAAATGTACCTAACCCATTTAGGTTCATCGAAAACCAGAAAGTCACAAACTGAATGAAACCCTTATCCTGCAGAGATTTGAAATTGGGTTTAAGGTTTCCCATACCATCCATCATGTGTTGTGTATACAGTGATAGCATTTCAGTGTTTCCAAGCTCCTCAATATTGCAATGGATGTATGCCCTAATATCTTCAACATGCAACACACCAAATGACACAAATGAAAATGCTCCATTCGGATCATCTTCCATCAATTTGAATGGGTGTTTCTTGAACTGAGGCCTTGCCCTATCAGTTACCTCAACAACCAATGGAGTCATCACACTAGATGATTCCAATATCCAATTCTAGGTTATGAACAAATAGCTCGAACTCATAAAATACGTTTTTGTCTTCAATCGGATGCAACAAAATCTTCGTCGAATCCTTTCAAGCTCTAGTTTAGCTATACAATCTTCTTCTCCACACTCTTATGCTCTTTCGCTTTGAATGCAATGTGATAAATGGATGTTAAAATTCTTTTTTATCCTTTGAATAACCCTAAAGTTTTCGGGATGCCTTGTTTCTTAAGAATACTTCACCAGAATCTTAGATCAACATGAAGTCTTCTAGAGATCTTTCAAGATCAATTGTACAACCATTCAGAATCATCTACAACCTTCTGCACCCAGTTACAAATCTCCAAAAGGGGGTTTTAAGGATTTGCATGAAAAGATTCCCCCTAAGGCCAGATGCCTTAGTTACCGGATGAGGTTCCAACACCAATATCAGGTGTGGACCTATTTACTACATTTGAATCATCCTTTTTAACCCACATCTTCTTGTGCTTCTCTTTGATCTCTTCAACTTCACTTTTCCCTTATCATCTTCTTTGTTCTTGTTTACCAGAGCACTCTTGTTTATATTATTGCTTCTACAAAATTTTGCAATGTGACCGCATTTGTTGCAAGCATAACAAACAATGTTGTTTCTATGATTAGGCCTGAAATTAATTTGATTTCCCCTTGATTTGCATTGGTTAGAAATATTTCCAAATCTTCCACAAGAATAGCATCTTAAATTTCTCCTATTTACCATACTTCTACATTCAACTGACTTATGACCATATTTATTGCAATTGAAACATTGTCTAGAGAATGGTGAATTACTCTGATTTTCCCTATTTCTGCATTGACTTGCCATATGACCGAATTTATTGCAAACAAATAATTTACAATTGAATTTATAACATTAGGTTTTCTTGTTCGAGATCTCTTGTTCTTCTCATGATGAGGTTTAGCATTGCTTTGTCTAGATCTGGAGCTTTCTCCTTTTTCATATCCAAGTCCTTGCTTGTCATTTCCACTTTTCTGACTTTGTAGCATCTCATCTAGCTTGGATGAGCTAGCTTTGAATTTTTCTTTGTAATCATTAGCAGTGGTAAGTTCATCTCTCAGAATTATGATCTGTCTTTCAAGCTCTTGCTCATCATTCTTTGATTGCATCAATTCAAGCCTTAACTGATCATTTTCACAATTCAATCTGCAACATTCATCAGATCTATCCTTTGGTAACCAAGACAAACTTTCTTCATTCTTCTTCTTGTCTTCAATCTCCTTTGTCAGCTTCATCACAATGGATTGCATTTCATTCTTTGGGACTGCATTATCTCTAGCAAGTTTTTCACATTCATCTATCTTGTCTTTTAGGACTTGATTATCAATGCTTTGCTCTACTTTCTCCTTGACCTTGTCCATCAACTCCTTTCTCTTCTCTCTGGATGTGTTCACTTCTTCCTTCAATGACTCAATGATTTTCAACATCACTTAGATTTCTTCTCAGGTTACTTGCTTCTTCCCTTGTTGCATCTAGCTCTTCAAGTGCTGCAATAAGTTGTTTCTACAAACCGAAGTCCATTGATTTACTATTCTGGATCTTCCTCAAGCTGTTAGGCTTCCTCGGAGGAAATAGGCTCTAATACCAATTGTTGGAATCAATGAACACTGAGAGGGGGGGTGAATCAGTGTTCTGCAATTTATAAAAAAAATAAACTAATTCTTAAACCACCGGATGCAAAAGAATGGAAGTAAAATACAAATACTCAACACACACAAGCACAAAACCATAACACCGTAATTTTTACATGGAAAATTGAAAAGGGAAAAACCACAGTGGGATTGAGACCCACAATATTATAATACTATGATCAAGAGTATAATAATATTACAAGGGGAATGCACATGCATTTAGGCACGCTGTCTAGAGCTCACTGCTCAATTACAGAGGAGGGCTACAATCCTGGAGGACGCACTATCCTAAAAATAATTTATAATAACAACAAGAATATCTAAACTGATGAGTAGCATCTACTAATGCCAAAATGCAGTTCTGGTTAAGCACATAGTGACCATGTTCCATTGTTCTAACAAACTTCTTTGTTCTTCTTGTTGAGTCATATAGCGAAGCACAAATCTATGCACCGATGCTCATACTCTCTTTGCACATCAATATACATCCATGTCCATACTCAGAATGATCAAATAGATCGGTCTTATATATCTGCACCACTTGATTAGGTCACAAATATGTCGGCTTCAAAATATTTGCAAAACATGCAATGTGTTACAATAAGTCGGCTCAATCCGATTGCAAATCCATAGGCGGAACTAAACAAATTGATAATATGCTTCACACATTTCAGCTCAACCACCTCGAACTCAAAACCAATCACCAAAATCATCCCAAAGATTCTGCATAACACGCTTCATTGCTAATTACCAAAATAACCTTGCTCTTCCTGAAATACTAGATATCGGATCTTCTATCTTGCACGAAAATCAATACTGGAGGCTAGGATTGTGAAATAAGTTGTTTCAAACATCCAATCAACTACCTCTTCTACAGCAACCAAAATTGTGCAACCAAAATTGATTTTTTCTTAATGTACCCATACTATGTATTCCACCTTCCAAACTTAAGAAAAATGAATATCAAACTTCTGGTAGAACAATTCACCATATACCACATGTGATTTTTGATCTGAGTTGCCATCAATGACAACCTCGAAATATTCCCCATGCACTAATCTCTACCAGTATAGTGTCTCTTGCCAGCAGAGTGTCCCTCCATGACAATATTGAATAATAGATATTCTTGTCTCATGCCTGTTTGCATTAGTTGCATACCCTTTTTTAGTTGCAGTTACTTTCTTGACCATATTCAGATTCTCCTTCATGCACTTCATGGTGAAACACAATTTCAATGAATCTATCATGTCTCTCCCTTGTTAGCATTATGGGGAGTTTCTACTGTTGGTCCTAACACTTTATTAGTTTTGCATTACAATTTTATGGAAGCAACCTTCCATCATCTGTTGATTAGAGTTCTTAAGACTGCTGGCACCTATATTTTCAACTAGCAATTTTCTCTTGCATGTTTGAGTAACTTTTCGTTGGGGCCATTCATATAGATTCATGTGCCATCTGTATCTTCGACTGACAGATGTTTTGCCTTTGTTTTCCATCTGATTGTTCGAGTAGTGTCATTGAGGACACTCATGCATAATGTTGTCTTCTTGATCCTAGTCATCATCTTGGTTTCAAAGGAAGTCCTTTATTCAGCACTATAACAGTTATCCTTTGATAGTCGCCTATAGCTTCTTTGTGCTTTGAGGATGTTCTTCATGTTCCTATTCTTTTGGGACATTATTTTCTTGGAGGCCTCTCAGTCCTTCATTTCTTTCTAGCAATTCATGTTTATTTTCATGTAAGAGAGGTTTTTTCCCTTGTCGGTTTTTCTCCTTTTCTTTGCTTAGAGAGACTTCATTGGTTTGTACATGGGAAGCTAATCAGGCCTTTTGTTGTCGGGACCCATTTTTGCATTCATGCATTTAGAGTTTTTCTACTCACCCTAATTTTCACGTAAGGGGGGTTGTTAGAGAATATTTAGCTATTATTTATTTGTTTACAACTAGTTATGCTTTTTTTCTCAAGTTCACTTAAAAGTGTTTGCTTCTAATTCAACTTTTGTGCATCTAGTTGAGCTTTATTTAGCTCCTCATGCTTGCACTTTAGTTCTCCTAAAGTTAGCTATGTACTTTTTTTTATACCCATCATATTGTACAATTGTGATTCATTCTATAGTATTTTCTTTTGCGTAGTATAGCATTCTTTTGTATAGCTCTCATTTGTTGAAAGTATTCTTGTTTGTCGTTTGATCTTGCAGGCCTATGTTGCAAAATTCAACATGGCATCAAAGATCAATCTTTATTTCTAACAAGGTATCAAAGATTTCAAACTTCAATACTAATATATTATTGTCACTGATAAACAAAGTATATTTTTTGCTTTCCAATACAACTAAATATAGTTCTCTTCTCCCCATATTATGAAACAAAAATCCAAGTTACATGCTACAATATCTTCATTTCTATGGAAGGAAAACATACTTTCTCACATATAACTTGTTGCTTATGTGAAACCAATCTTGATAGATCTCTTTTATCATCATCCAAAAATATGAATGGTTGGATGCCTACAACACCCAAATATATTGTATAGTGCTAGCTCCCAATTAAAGAAAGTATGCTTGTCTACAACAACCAAAAACATGTCATGATGTTTACTATCTTATTAAATTTATTCTTTGCCCCCGCATTCTAATACAAGTGCAAAAAAGGGAACTTTTATAAATACATTTAAAATTTTTGAAAGTGATACATGTCAACAACTTTGAAAAAGGTTTCCTTCAGATTGACACGATTTTTATTTTCCTCATATTTCCATACAACAAGCATGATGTTTCCCCTTTATTTCTTTCAAGAAATGATTAAATATATCAATTTACAAATAATTTGTAAGAAATATTAACACTAAAATCCACCAAATACATTATATATTTTTCTTCTTGATAGTTTTCTAGCTAGACTTGTTTTATTATACTCACCCACAATGAAATGAATCATAATAGTTGATTACTCTACAATCAAGGTTAATAGAACACAACTTAATAAAATCCCCGTCAAATAAAATCAATACACTCTTTCCCCTTCACAAATAAGTGTTGAATCAAATTACATCCACTTATCATTATGGTGGTGTAGAATTACATGAGATTTGAAATTTCTCTAAAATTGGTGCTTTGGTGTTCTTATCTTCTCCTTATGGCTACTTATTCTTACGTTTTCTAATTTTAAGTGAAGCTTTGGAATGGGTCTCCAACTCTTACATTCCAATTTCCTACAATACTTGCAATGAGGGTGATAGTTGCTAGATATACACATACGCAAATCAATAATTTGTTTCTGACCTCCTTGTGTGTCTTCACCTTTCTCTTCATTTATCTTGGAGAGTGACTTCTTATATTTTCCTTCCATCATTTTAGTGTGTTTTCCTTAATGATGTTTGCTCTACATATTATCTTACAATATTTAGTTCTTTCACAACTAGAGAAAGGGGTAATACCTTAGATTCTTGTCCAATATTTAGGATGGATCCCAAGGCACTCTATTGTTTCTTGTATTTTTGTTGTTGTAGTTGTGTCATTTTTTTCTTGGCAATTTGGTTAAAATTATGTTTTAATGCCATGAAGGAGGTTATTGTATTTTCTTTTAGTTATTCTCTCTATTTTTTTCTATGCCTATAGGTTTTCTTTGTAAAAGGGCCCTAGTTTCCCATAGTACTAATAAAAAACAACATACAACAACATGAAAGAAAAAGGAAAATATGGATCAATATACATAGAACACTCATAGAACATGTGGCTTTGATACCAATTGATCTAAAATTTCCACCAAAACTAGTTGTAAACTATTAAATTAAATCTAATGCTACAATGTCACTTAGATTTCCAATTCATAGTAAATTTGAGAATAATAAAAGAGTTTCTATATAATAAAATGAAGTGATGATATGCCAAATGCAACAAAAATGCATAGATTTGCCCTTAAGAAATGTAATGAGGACAAGAAGTTAAGTCCACTTCTATTGGAAGTTTTGACCTTAGATAAAATGGTGAAAAACACTAACAAAAATGGGCACTTGTTTTCCATTAGGATCTCGAGGCAAAAAACAAAATGGGTACCTTTTTCATTCGAGATCCCAACCAAAATAGGTACCTATTTTTTAAACTGGCTACCTATTTAATAGAGACTATTTATTGTATGCAAGAGTGATACTCAAATAGATAAGTATGTATGTATTTACAACCTTTTTCAAGCCTATTTCACTACCTCAACTTGGTCTTCTACTTCCTTACAGATAAAACCATTTGATTCTCTCCTTTCTCTTGCTTTGGGCTATCAATTGCTTCTTATTGGGGGTCAAAAAACTTATTCATTTTTCCAAGGCCTTTCTACATGGAATTCAAAGAGAGGGATGTTGTTTTATTTTAAAATTTTGTATTTCCCCTCAAAATGAAACCAAATTTTTAAAAAGTGTGATGATTACAAATTTGAGGGCAACTAGATGTTAATTTGTTATAAATTCTTATTTTATCTTTGAATTGAAACCAACCCTCTATATAAGGCGATGATTGTGAAATGGTAATTTTAGAAACCATCTACTATATAGAATTTATAGATTTTAAATTACTCTTTATACAAAACTATCAATTTTAGAAAACCAAATTTTGTGTGAAGCTTCTTCAGTTGAAACTTGCTAAAAGGTCTTCCTTTGAAGATGGGATTTCTAATAAGATCTAGTATGGATCAAAGGTTTCAAACCAACTAATATTTATAGCAAGTATGCTTAGAAAAAATAAAAAACTACCAAATTAGTGAATGTAATAACTTCTTTGAATAGATTCAAATCAATAGCTTTACAACTAGAATGATTAAAAAATAGTGTGAAGAAATGTTAAATGTGTTATCAAGATAGGTTTGAGATAAATTTATGGTTTTAAGACTAGAATAATAAAATCAATAAATAACATCAAATATCCGTAACTTAGAAGTTACTAATAAGATTGTAGAGTAAAAAATTGCATACCCTTGTGCAATTCGACCTACAATTTTTTATCCACTTTAGTGCCCATTCCCCTAGCATTTGAGTAGACTCATTTCACCCCTTGCATCACCCTTTTTCCTCTCGGAATGCTCAGGACCCCTTTTCAGCACCTATATTATTTTAGCTTCAGTTTCATATTAGCCTCACTTGACATTGTTTACTGTGATTCATCTAGACATTAGTGTGCTGCATGGACGTCTATGTGTCGTGCATTCATCTCTCAACATCTTAATGTTCAAATGTTAGTTCTATGTATTTTTGGCACTTGTCACTATCTTGGTCGGTGGAAATGACTCAAAATATTCTTAAATGACTTGATAGCCCTCTTTTCCCTCCTATTCTCTCATTTTAAATCCATCTTTTCTCTCCATTCAAGTGCGTACACTCTCTCTCTCTTGCTTCTCTCAAGAAATATCTCTCATTCTTGGGGCTCTCACAACTTTCTCATTGCTCTTGCTACAACAGTCTCTAGTTTGCTACAAAACTCTCAAGCTCTTATGAAAATCTTTTACAACTCTCTTGGCTTTCTCAAGCCTTACTGGTAATATCTATCTACTTATCTTGTCTTTAAGCATCTTGGGGATTTATCACATCCCTTATTTATCAAATCATTTATCTTTTCTATTTACATTTTGATTTATTTATCTATTTGAGTTGTCCATGGAGGTGGAAACACAGAAACAAAGGTCTGATTGAGGCAGAGCTCTAAACACAACCCCAAACATTTTCCTTCTTTGCTTGTGTGCAAGTTTGTGATAGAGAGAATTAGTTTACTTTATGGGAGGCTTCAATCATAGACCGATTGTAATCTTCCTTCACCTTTTCTCACTTTTTTTTAGCTTCCTGCATTTTTTGTTTATTAATTTTCTTATTATAATATTATTTGTTTAGTTGTACGGTTGCATTTGTGTCTTTTATACAATCTTTGTACTTTGTTAGTACAAGACAATAGCGAGTCCTATTCGTGTCCCAATTCTGTGTGTTTGTCCCAAAGACATAAGCTTAGTAGAGTCGTCCAGGAGTCCTATCTATAGTCCATTTGCTTAGTTGTGTATTTTGCATCCTTTGGCTCACCTTTAGCACCAGTTTAAGTGAGGTAGTGATCATCAATTTTTTCTCTGAGATTCATCATCTTAGAGGTAACAAATTCCCACCTCTATAGTTTTGTGAACCCAACGTGAACATTACTTCTGCATTATTTTCAAATAATTCTTTATCACTCCTTCAAGCACTCAATATACCCCTAAAAAACAAGACAATTCAAATCTTTCCCCTTCTTCCAAAAAAAATTTTGGGGCGCTGCCTTGAACCCCATTCCATGTTGTTAAAAGGGATATTGACTTGTCTATATTCTCTTTCAAACTAAACTTTTTATTTTCCTTTCTTCTATCCCTTTCCAACTTTGTTAAGAAGCTTCAAGAAGTTGTTGTACAAGCATGTGAAAGTGAGTTCTTTTCTCCTTTCTTATTATTCTTTGTTGATCCCTCTCCCAAGATTCCTTCTACTTGTGAGGATATTTTGGTGCAAGAGGATAAAATCATTAATACTTTTCTTAACGTTACTCTACCTTATTTTCATTCCAATGCACTCTCTTCTACAAATGATGTGTTAGTGAATAAGGACTATCATCCCACATTTGGTTTGCCACATGTTAAAGTTGAGTGAGCTCCTTCAACTAATTCTTTTCGAAGTTGTAATGAGTCTGTGAATATCATTGAAGTTTTTGTTTCCCCTAGAAGGCTTAAGAGACTGATTATTTATGCAACTATAGCTAGCCCTTCTCCAAAGAAGGTAATATCTATTTGTGGTGTTCCTTTTAAAAGTGATTCACCGGATCTTTTTACGAGATACACACAGTATAAGGCTCCTTGTAAAATGGTAGCCCATACTTATAACACTCATAGAAATAAGCAAAATGTTGATCACTCTAATACTTCTTTACCACCTTCTCAACTAGATCTTCCTTAAGCACCTAAGAATTCAGTTAAGCAACCTAATGATTACGATCTTATTGAGCAACTTCGTGTTACTCCTGCTAAGATCTCACTTTTGGATATGCTTCAGACTACTCCAATTTATCAAGATATGCTTTACGAATCTCTTCAGAAGATCTTATTGCCTTCTTCTACTAGGCCTTCAGATGTAAATGAGTTGATGGATCATATTCGTGTGGACTCGTCGAATATTACATTCTATTCACATGAAATCCCACCTCCAGAAGTAAGAAATCAAGCAAATCCATTAATGATAATAGTTTATGTTAACAGTGTCAGCATTAGATAGACTCTCTCATTGATACTATCTTAACACTCAATGTTTGTATTCTAGACCTATTGCCCAAAATCAAAGTGGATTTGAATTCTCTTGTTGCATCTTCTATGTTCATTCGTGGTTTTTATAATACTAGTAAAATTGCTTTGGGCACTATCATTTTGCCTATAAAGATTGGACCAGTTACTATTCCAACCCTAGTGCATGTTATGCCAAGGCCCTTATCGTATAATCTTCTCTTTGGTTGACCTTGGATTCATGCTTTAGGAGTGATCAGTTCTACCCTTCATGGTTCTATTATATTCATTGCCAACATTCAAGTAGTTACAATCAAGGTTGATCCTGATGCTACGCACTTATGTCAAATCATAGCAATTAGTCATGACTCAATTACACCTACCTTTCAAAACTATATTCCATTTTTATCTTCCAATATGCTGACAACTATTCACATGGACCCTCCTAAAGAGGAAACCCATGAGAAGGTTGTCCCTAAAAAAGATCCTCCTAAAGTAGAAAGTCCTAAGTCTACTCCTCCTTCATCTCCTTCTTCTCAATCAGATCCATTTCTCGGTGATGATTAGGGTTCCTTAAAATTTACAAGCTCCATCATTGGAGAATATAAAGTCAACCCTATTCACCTTAACATTCCAAAAGGATCATTCACACCTACTATCAAAGATGATTATTCTTTTATATCATAGGATCATGTGAACACCATTGGCTATACCATTAAAGGCGATCCTCCCCCTTTTGATAAGTTGCAATCATGTTATGGTTCAAGATTCACTATTGCTTCTAAGTATGGATACAAAGGAAATGGTCTTGGGTGCATGGGTCAAGGAGTTAAGGTCCCTTTGAAATAAAAAAATATTCTCTTTTATAGTGGGTTTAGGTTACAAATCTTCTCCCTTGTCTTCATCCCCTCCATTGCCTAATGTTCCTATGTCTTCTTCTTGTAAGCAGCCAAAATATTCTCTGCAAGAGAAAGGGTTGCTTCATGCTCATCCTTAATCTAATCAAGAGCATACTTTTTTGCAGCTTCTTAAAGCCTACTTGATTACTCTTCCTCCTCCTACGCATAACAAGTGATATCGAGGTTTAGCTATATCTTTCTCTTTTACATGCATTTGTGCATTCTTAATATACTTACTCTCCACCCATGGTGGCACCAATCTCTTCTTCCCCGGCAATAGTGCATGTCTATCTCTCGCCCATTGCAGTGACTATCTTTTTGTCGCCCGATGTGGCAAGTATCTATCTTGGCCCTTTATGGCTCTTATCAAAATTGTGTTAGCATTGCTTTATGTGTTGTCATTGATGTCAAATCCTTTGGGCCCAGATGTGGTATGGTGAGTAGGAGTGTTCAGGCATTTGAATGTTTCTTGGTTTCACCGGATGTGTTTGGCATCTTGGAAGATGTTTTTTTGTATTATTTTTTGGGTCCGGTGTGATTCGGAACTCGAGGCCTTAGACCGGATATTGAGATTGCATAGTGTGTGGATGTGTTTTAGGTTCATCCTTGGAGATGTATGTAGCGTGTTGATGTGTTCAAGATGGAATGATCTGATATGGTTCACTTCTCATTCCTTGCCACCATTGGAATGTTTAGTGGAGACCTATTTAGATCCATGTCTTAGACGACATTGAAAATTATAATTTCCAAAGACAATATATATTGGAGATTGATTTGATGATTCAAGATATGGCTTTTTGTATTGAAGACTTGCGAGATTGAAGGAATCCAATAATTGTGTGAGATATTTACCAAAAGCAGTTCCAATAGTACAAACTGTGTTTTTCTTGTGGTGGATTCTCTTTGTCTTTCTTTCGTCTTTGGCAATGAGCCTTTTAGAGTAGTGAGCCCATCTATAGTAAGCATATTGACAGTGAGCCTTTAAGGGCAGTGAGCCCACCTGCAGTGAGCACATTGGTAGTGAACCACCCATTGTAAAAATCACCGTAACCGGTGTTCATATATTGTTAATTGGCATTCTCCGTAGTTTTTCCCATTTTGGGTTTTCCACGTAAATCCTGGTGTTTCTTGTGTCTAATTTGAATTTCGCATGCATTTCCTCATTATGTTAATTTTTCTTAATATTCCAGATCTATGCATTAAGGTTAAAATTCTTAAAGTTGTCAACTGATTCACCCCCCCCCCCCCCCTCCCTCTCAGTTGCTCAGATATTCAACAATTGGTATCAGAGTTGTGGTACCCTGACATAGAGCTTAACCACTTGAGGTAGATCCTAATTTGATGGCACACAAGTTATCTATTCCTATCTTTGAAGGATTTGATTAAAGTTCCTGGAAAGTAAAGATGAAAGGTTATTTGGTTTCTCTAGGTTACAATACTTGGAAGGTTGTGGAGACTAAGTATGTTCTTTCGGCGAATGGACTCAATACTCCGGATGAGATTTAAGCTTATGAAGGAAATGAGAAAGCAAGGTACGGTATATTTAGTGCATTATCAAAAATTGAATTGAGTAAGGTTATCTCTTTGAAATACCGCTTATGAAGTCTAGCAGAAGTTAAAAGATGTCTATAAAAGGAATGAGAGAGTTAAGTTGACAAAGAAACTAACTACCAAGAGAAGATATTAAAACCTAAGGATGGAAGAAGGAGAGGATATCGTGAGCTATTTTGAGAAGGTTGATACCATAGCGAATGAGATCGGAGAGCTCGAAGGCACTTTGAGCGATGAAGATGTGATTGACAAGATTCTGATGACATTGTTGGTAAGCTATAGTGACAAGATATCTGCAATTGAAGAACCTTATGACCCAAATAAGTTCACCAAAGAGCAACTGTTTGGTACCCTAACTATATTTGAAGTAAGGAAATTCGGAAAGGACAAAGACAAGTCAAAAACCACATTCAAGGCATTTGAAGACAGTCTAGATGATAAGGACAGCTTGGATGAGGTAGAAGAAAACTTTGTAAGGAAGTTGAAGAAAGGCACCTGCAAATACAAAGGTATGTTACCCTTTAAATGTTTTAGATGTGGTAAGATTGGTCATATTGCAACTAGATGCCCGGAAAAGGGATAGACAAAAGTGTAAGGAAAACAAGGGAAAGTTCAATAAGAAGGCATATTATGTTGAGGATGATGTTGGTATCTCAGATGACGAATCAGACTATGAGGATGGTGATTGTTTGTTTTTGGTAGAAAAGGATGTTCCCAAGTATGATATCTCTAAGACTGTTGCTAGCACATTCCATGCTAGAAGAGATAAGAATGAATGGTTGATTGATAGTGGATGCTCAAATCATATGACTAGTGATAAAACAAAATTCATAAAACTTGAAAGGTATGATGGAGGTTCAATTAGATTTGGAGATAATCAGCCATCACAAATCGTTCGTATTGGTTCAATTGCATTTGATGGAAATCATAACATTGACAATGTTTATTATGTGACGTTTGCATCATAATCTCTTAAGTGTCAGATAGATGTGCAAAAATGGATACAATGTCAAGACCCGGAAGGATTCTAAAATAGTTATTGCAGCTGGAAGGACAAGTGGAAATATGTACTAGTTAGAAGGAGCTACAAAACATTTCTTGATATCACAACTTGATGACAACTGGCTATGGAATCAAAGGATGTGTCATATCAACTTTGATAACTTGATACAGATCAGTTCAAAGAGTGCAGTAAGAGATTTGCCCAGATTGTCTAAACCGAAGACCAATATCTGCAGAGAATATCAAATAGGAAACTAGACCAGAAGCACATTCAGAGGAAAGGAGTACTCATCCATTGGATTACTAGATTTTGTTCACACAAATCTTTGTGGTCTGACTTGGACAAGAAGCCTATAAGGTGAGAGGTTTTTTAATGTTATTGATTGATGATTATTCTAGAATGATTTGAGCTACATTTCTCAGAGAAAATTTTGAAGCATTAGAAAAGTTCAAGATATTCAACGCAAAACTTAAGAATGAAGTTGACAAGAAAATCAAGTGTTTAAGGTCTAACAGAGGAGGAGAATTCATCTCAAATGAGTTCAATGACTTTTGTGAGAAGAATGGAATCAAAAGATAGTTATCAACTCCCCGAACACCTCAACAGAGCAGTGTAGTAGAAAGAATGAACCAAACTATACAGGAAGTAGCTAGAACCATGATAAAAGGTGTAGAGTTACCTGAAGTCTATTGGAAAGAAGCAATTTAAATAGCAACATGCACACTCAATAGAATTTTGTATCGGAGGAAGTATCATAAGACATCTAATGAACTATGGTATGGAAAAACTCTAATAGTAAAATATTTCAAAGTTTTTGGAAGAAAGTTCTATATTAGGAGAGACAAAGATAATCTTCAAAATTTTGACAGTAGAGCAGATGAAGGTATATTCTTGGGTTACTCAACAAAAAGCAAGGCATATCGATGTTTTAACAAAAGGTTAAATAAAATTGTTGAAAGTGCAAGTGTAGAAGTTGATGAGAATAGTTCAAAAGAGTCAAAAATAGCAGTAGGATATGACTCAGATGAGTCCAGAGAAAAGGAAAAGAAGGGAGAAACTAGGAGTGAAGAAAAGAATGATCATGATGCTCTAGCATCTTCATCCAAGACATCAAGGTAAGTCAAGAAGAATCACTCAGAAGAACAGATCATCAAAGACAAGAACAAAGGAGTTATCACAAGAAGCAAAGTAACACGCAGGTCTTGTTGTGTCTACTGTCTGAAACTGAGCCAAAAGACTGTAGAAGAATCCTACAAAGATCAGAACTGGATGAAGGCAATGAAAGAGGAACTAGATCAGATTGAGAAAAACCAAACATGGGAATTAGTTAGTAGACTGGAGGACAAGAATGTAATTGGTACTAAATGGGTATTCTAGAACAAGTTGGATGAAGATGGAAAGGTTGTAAGGAATAAAGCAAAGTTTGTTTACAAAGGATACACTCAGATTGAAGGCATTGACTTTGATAAAAATTATGCCCCAGTTGCAAGAATGGAGGCAATCCGGATGTTCCTAGCATTTGCAGCATTCAAAGATTTCAAGGTTTATCAGATGGATGTGAAATCAGCATTCTTGAATGGAGAATTAAAAGAAGTGTACATTGAACCAGAAGGATTCAAGTTGAAGGATGATCTAAAAATTGTTTGCAGATTTAAAAAGGCTTTGTATGGACTAAAACAAGCTCCTAGAGCTTGGTATGGGAGGTTAGACAAGTATCTAATTGATCAAGGATTTAAGAAGGGTTCAACGAACAGTAACTTGTACTTCAAGACAGAATCATGAGGTAAAATTTTGATTCTGGTAGTGTATGTTGATGATATAATCTTTGGAGGAAATAAAGGTATGTGCAAAAAATTTCTTGTTGAGATGCAGAAAGAATTTGAGATGTCCATGATCAGCGAGTTGAATTTTTTTCTTGGATTGCAAGTTAATCTGAATGATAAATGAATTTTCATTTCTCAGTATAAGTATGTCAAAGAACTATTGAAGAAGTTTGGATTGGATAATTCCAAACTGGTATGTACACCTATGATTGTCGGATGCAAGTTATCTAAGGATGATAAATCGCCCAAGGCAAATGCAAGTCAATACAAGTCAATGATTGGAGGATTGTTATATTTGACTGCTACCAAACCGGATATCATGTATGCAGTATGCTTGACAACAAGGTTTCAGCAAGAACCGAAAGAATCACATGTTGTGGCAGTAAAAAGGATTTTCAAATATCTTAAAGGTACATAAGAGTTTGGTCTATGGTATCCCAGAAAATCAGATTTTAACCTCATAGCTTACACAAATGCAGACTAGGCTAGAAGTGTTGATGACAGAAAAAGAACAAGTGGAGGAGCATTCTTTCTTGGCTCCCGGTTAGTCGCTCAGTCAAGTAAAAAGAAAGATTATGTGTCCTTATCTATGGCTAAAGCATAGTACATTGCAGCATCCTCTTGTTGCACTTAGATTTTATGGATGAAGCAGACTTTGAAGGACATTGGTGTGAGATTTGATGACCCCATTCCAATCATGTGTGATAATACTAGTGCAATAAACATTTCCAAGAATCTTGTACAGCATTCCAAAACAAAGCATATATCTATTAGGTGTCACTTCTTTAGGGAAAAAGTTTTAGATAATGAGGTCAAACTTGAGTATGTGCCCAAAAAAGAGCATATTGCAAACATCTTCACAAAGGAATTATGCATTTCAAGCATGCATTGGTCCAGTAAGAAGCATGTACATTCTTTTATGGACTGATGTTAATGTGCTTCCTCTCAGGGGGAGTGGAAGTGAGTTTTCTCAGGGGGAGTTTTGACCACCTTTGTCATTGTTGTCAAAGGGGGGCAGAGAGATGGTTGTGCACTCAATGATGATCTTTCATTTTCCATATTATTGTTGATGGATGTTGCCATCAATGACAAAGGGGGAGGTTGTTAGCATTTCTTTATCTATTGTCATTGATGTCAAATCCTTTGGGTCTCGATTAAGTCCGGATGTGGTATGGTGAGAAGGAGTGTTTGTGTGTTTGAATGTTTTTCGGTTTCACTGAATGTGTTTGGCATCTCAGAAGATTTTTTTCTGTATTTTTTTTAGGTTCGGCGTGATCCGTAACTCGAGGCCTTAGACCGAATATTAAGATTGCATAGTGTGCGGATGTGTTTTAGGTTCATCCTTGGAGATGTATGTGATGGTATGATGAAAGAATAAGTATCTGGTAGAATACTGAGAGGGGGGGGTGAATCAGTATATTGAAAAGATGATACAATGTTCCCAAACTCAAACTCAGTCAAACAAAGGAAACATATCTCAATCAAGATCAATATTCATAAGAATACTTGACATCAAACGGTTTAATTGTTATGACAACTTTAACAGTAAGCAACTTCAATCTTGTAAACATCAAAATTCTTAATCATAACTCAACATATTCAACTCTCAATGCTTCTACTTAACATGCCTTATCAAAAGTTAACCAAATCAACAAATAAGATCACAACCACAAAAGAATTCACCACTTGACACAAATGTTTATACGTGGAAAACCCAAATAGGTAAAAACCACGGTGAGATGAGACTCACAAGGATAGCTATCTGAACTCTTCTGAAGTTTGCCCTAATTCTAGTTAGGAATCACCCGGTTAAGGGATTTACAAATATGCCTTGATGAAAAGCACAATACCCTATTAGGAGTAACCTCGCTGGAGGATTTAAGAATCCAAGCTAATGGACCACCTTGTTAGAGGATTTAATGAGTAACCAAGCTTGTTAGAGCTTACCCGGTTAAGGGATTTTACTTCTGCTGTAATTGTTAGAAAACAACAGGTTTTCTTGATCTATCTGAGTAGCACTACATTTGCTTGATCAGATCATTCTAAGCTTCAATATGCCTTCACTCAAAGTGCAGATCCATTCACTGATTAGGAAATTACACACTCAACAGGTTTCTATCAATCTTGCCAACAACCTTTACAAACAACTTCATCAACCTTAAATACAAATCAATCAAGTCGATAACACAGCAAAAACCTAATTCTCATCATCGAGATTACAAACAATTTGGTACAATCTTGACCGTTAAAAATCATGACAATCTTTTCACATTCTTCAAGAAAATTCTAACCACTTCATTGGACTTTGTAACTCATCACGCATTGTGCATTAAATGAAATCCACTTTGCTCCTTCCCTAGACAAAAAACAAACACACCAAAATGATTTGAACATATCCTTATACAATGATCACACGTGTCTCCATCATTACCGCTTATCAGATAATAAACCATCAAACTTGATCGGTTAGGGTTTAACAGTTGATAGGGTTTACTAGTTACATTACATAGAAAGGTTTAACCCTTTACACCGGTTCACCGGTTCAACTCACAAACTTTACATACTGCTTTATAACATCTTCCACAAAGCTCTTCTTACCGATTACTAGCCAATATCAAAAACAACAATATCAGCAATAACATGAATACCATTACCGGTTCAATTGACAACAATGACAACATATCATTAATGCAATCTATATGCAAAATGCCAACAGTATGTAGCATGTTGATGTGTTCAAGATGGAACAGTGTGATATGGTTCACTTTTAATTCCTTGCAAGTACCAGAATGTTTAGTGGAGACCTATTTTAGATCCTTGTCTCATTCGTCATTGAAAATTATAATTTCTGGAGAATGTATATATTGGAGATTGATTTGACGATTCAAGATATGGCTTTTTGTGTTGAAGACTTGCAAGATTGAAGGAATCCAATGATTGTAGGAGATATTTACCGAAAGCAGTTCCAGTAGTACAAACTGTGTTTTTCTTATGGTGGATTCTCTTTGTCTTTCTTTCTTCTTCGGCAGTGAGCCTTTCAGGACAATGAGCCCATCTATAGTAAGTATATAGGCAGTGAGCCCACATTTAGTGATCCACCCATTGTAAAAATCACCTTAATCGGTGTCACCTTAACTAGTGTTCATATATTGAGAATCAACATTCTCCATGGTTTTTCCCATTTTGGGTTTTCCACATAAATCCTGGTGTTTCTTGTGTCTAATCTGAATTTTGCATGTGTTTCCTAATTCTGTTAGTTCTTCTTAATATTCTGGATATGTGCTTTAAGGTTAAAATTGTTAAAATTATTGTCAACCGAATCACACCCCCCCCCCCCCCTGCCCTCCCCTCTAAGTTGCCTGGATATTCAACAAATTGATCTTATCTATAGTGGCCTCCCTCTGTAATAAGGAGGTCCTATATAGCATCTATTTATCTCTATTAGTAGTGGTTTTCCTTCATAGAAAGGTTGGTTCTACTTATCTTTTGGTAGCGGATTTTCTTCATATCAAGGTTGGTTCTACTTATCTTTGATCAACTGGCATAACACAACTTTCTAGACTGTGATCTATCTTTTTAATTATTACCATCTACACGACTGCTAGCTACAAAGCGAGCTAGTGTCTGGATCATTTACTATCTCTTCGACATTGATTGCTTCTCTAACTTCTGGGTGCATGCTTCCTTGAAGCAATTGATCCTTGCATTTTTCTCTCCTTTTTAGAATTCCTTTATGTGTGGTTTCTTGTATTTTGGGGATGACGCATAGTACTAAGACAACCTTTTATATCAAGGTCTCTTTCACTTTGCTGACTCAAAACTTTTAGTTTGCTTGTTATGTGCTTTCATGCGTGTGTTATCCATGTTCTTGTCTAAATATCTATATGTTTATCATGATCTAACCTCGTCATATTAGGAGATTTTATAATCTAACCTTGTTGTCGTGAAAATTTATTTGTCTAATGCATTTGTTTTGTAGCTCTTCAGCTTGGGGGCATGCTTCCTTGGCTTGAAGATTCGTCTACTTCCTCTACAATATCCTTTTGGCATCATGGTGTTATAATGTTCAATAGATTTCCTTTAGTATGCATATCCATGTTTATTCATAATCTCGCTAAGGTGGGGGCAAAATGTAGAGTAGAAAATTGCACTCCTATGCAATTCCACCTACAATTTTGTATCCACTTTACTGTCCATTCCCCTAGCATTTGAGTAAGCTCATTTCAACCCTTGCATCAGCCTTTTCCCTCTCAAGATGCTTAGGATCCCTTTTCAACAGCTATCTTTCAGCTTTAGTTTCATGTTAGCCATATGTTTCTCTTGTCACTTGTCATTTTTTAGCATGATTTGTTTGGACACTAGCGTACTACGCAGATGTCCGTGCACCAGGGATTTGTCCCATGACATCTTAAAGTTCAAATGTTGGTTGTATGTATTTTTGGCACTTGTCACCTATCTTGGTCAGTGGAAACGGTTCAAAATCTTCTGAAACAGCTTGGCAACCCTCTTTTCCCTCCTATTCTCTCATTTTAAATTCATCTTTTTTCTCCATTCAAGTTCTCTCTCTCTCTCTCTCTCTCTCTCTCTCTCTCTCTCTCTCTCTCTCTCTCTCTCTCTCTCTCTCTCTCTCTCTCTCTCTCTCTCTCTCTCTCTCTCTCTCTCTCTCTTTCTCTCTCTCTCGCTCGCTCGCTCGCCTCTCAAGAAATATCTCTCATTCTTTGGGCTCTCACAACTTTTTCATTGCTCTTGCTACAACAATCTCTAGTTTGCTACAACATTCTCAAGCTCTTACGATAATATTTACAACTCTCTTGGCTTTCTCAAGCCTTACTGGTAATATCTATCTACTTATCTTGTCTTTGAGCATCTTGGGGATTTATCACATCCCTTATCTATCAAATCATTTATCTTTTATATTTACATGTCGATCTATTTATCTATCTAGGTTGTCCATGGAGGTGGAGACATCGAAATAAGGGTCTGACTAAGGCAAACCTCTAAACACAACCCCCAACATTTTCCTTCTTTGCTTGTGTGCAGGTTTGTGATCGAGGGAAGGAGTTTACTTTGCAAGAGGCTTCAATCGTGGACTAGTTGTAAGATTCCTTCACCTTTTCTCACTTTCTTTTAGCTTTCTACATTTTCTGTTTATTACTTTGCATATTATAATATTATCTGTTTAGCCGTACAGTTGCGTATGTGTCTTACGTACAATCTTGGTACTCTCTCCATACAGGACGGTAGTGCATCACGTTGGTGTCCTAGTTCTGTCCGTTCATCCCAAAGACAAAGGCTTAGCTAAGTCATCTAAGAGTCATATCTATAGTCCATTTGCTTAGTTTTGTATTTGGCATCCCTTGGCTCACCTTTAGCACCAGTTTAAGTGAGGTAGCAATGGTCAATTTGTTCTCTAAGATTTATCATCTTATAGGTAACAAATTCCCTGCTCTAAAAAGGTCTCAAATTAAGAAAAACAATGACTAAATGTGTAGAAGGGATCAAGATGGACTAATAGTTAAGTTTTCAAGGGAACCAATTGATTCTAAATTTAAAAAACATACAAGCATACCTCAATAAAAGGGATAATCAATTAATAAAGTGTAAAGAGAGCAACAATGGAGGAAGAAGGCATAAGGATGCATATAAAGTTCTAGTAAAGTTATGAGAACCAGAATGGGTGATGGAGAGGATCTGGGTTCTTCATTAGTTGGGCACTAGAATATTTTATCCAAAATAGAACAAGTTTTAATGAATACAATTTTATTATAAGATAATATTTGTATTGCTGAATTAGCTATGAAATATCTAAGTTAACTGGGATCGATTTGATACAAGAGCATTTTTATGTTACTTGATCCTCACATGAGTTTCTAGTGGTTTGGTCACATTTTTATATCAATTCCAAATATCAAAGTAACCACTATAAAAAGGTGAATTAATTCCATATCAACCATTGCACATGAAAACCATTACTTGTGAAGAAAAAGCATTTCCTCAAAATGACTTACTGTTATCCAAGATGGAACAAGTGTTGGAAACATATTTCTATAGAGAAGCATAATATGTTGGAGAAGATCTTGGAAGCTCTCGTGAGGAATCTAGGCTTTCATTGGAGGCTCTTAAAGAAAATGAAGAGTTAAGCAAAGCAAAGCGCTAGCCCATTAGGAGAAACAATTGTATGCCAAGTAAACACCATAATGGTTCATTTGGTGTCCATCTTTTCTATACAAGATGAAACACCTAGAAGAATTTAAGATCATGGTTAAACCTTGATCTTCAGTTTTCATGTTAAGCATGTGCCTTAGATTTCTAGTGTTAGTTGATCATACAAATCATATACTTGAATTACAAGTGAATTCAACTTATTGCAAGTGATTTTGAAAATCCACTATTGATTAAGTACTACTTTGTATACCTTTTAGATGAATATTACCCATGTGGACTTACCCACTTTAGGAAACATAATTAAGAAAGAAAAATATGAATATGTCAAATATATTTTGAGCTAAAGAGCTTGACTATATAAGGTTTTTTTTTTGTTAAAAGTCATATAATTGTTTGGTATTCCACATATATTAATAAATATTGGCCTAATTAAATCATTAATAAATAAAAGCACAAAAGACATCAATAACATGTTAAAGTTAGATGAAGAAACTAAAATGTGTGTTGATCTATATTCTAAAGATCAAGAGAGGAATAATTAATTTAAAAATTATAAACATTATTTTTTCACAAAAAAATTATTTACATTAAATTTGAGGAAGACAATTATAATGTTGCATAAAATGATATAATGTGTATTATAAAAATGAGTTAGTTTTAATAGACATTAAGTTTCCACAGTCCATAATTATTATGGAATATAGAGCTTCTAGATTTGACTACGTGCCTTTTTCTTATCAACATTTCAAATCATACTCTATAATTCATCATCTGGATAGTGAGCTAGAGAAGAGAATGTGTGAATGAGTTAGTTTTTTTTCATTTCAAGACAAAATTTGAGTAAAAACAAAATTCATATTCAACTCTAAATTATGTAGATAATTTTTAATTATTTGAAACACCATTCCAAAGATCTCTTCACTAAATATTATTAATAAAATAAATTAACTAATTGTTTATAAAATATAAAAGATTTAAATAATTAATATATTTTTATTTATTTTAAAATAATATTTAAAAATAATGTCCTTGGAGAAGATAAGATCAATCACATTTTATCTTGCTATGAGGAATTTGCATGTGATAAAAAACCTAACAATATGCTTTAAAAACAAATGTTAATACTCTCACAACAAAATAGAGAGAGAAGTTCTTGGTGAGAGGTATATTATCATCTTTAAAATTATGTACGTGTGTATGCATGTATTTAAATTAAATATATTAATAGTGTTGATAAAATTTATTAACATTTAAAATATTTATTAATTTTGATTTTCATCTTAAGAAAATATTTAATGTTTCAAAGAAACATATGTTAATAGTGTTGATAATAGATTTGAAAATCATTAAAAAAAAATTATTCATTTAATAAATAAAATATTACGATGATAAAAATAATGTTTTATATTTTATTTATTGTAAAGAATATTTAATGGTTGAGAAATATATATTGGTAAAGTTTTAAAATATTTAAATCATTAAAATTAAATTGTTTAATAATGAAATTAATAAATTAAATTAAAAAAAATTACAATTATAATGAATTAAACAACTATCTTAATAGAAAAAAAAATTAAAATTAAAATTAAAAAGACTATTTGTTTAAATAAATTTATTTAAATATAATGCTTTACAAAAGAATTTTATTAATATATGAATATTCATCTAACAATTATATAAAACATAAATAATCTTTAAAAATGAAGAGATAAAATTCATACTATTAATATCAAGGTCTCATTATAGTTTTTAAAAAAGACTAAACTAAACTATATGATTATATTCTCATATAGGCAATGTAGGATACCAATATATAGAATATGTAAGGATAATTCATGTACTCAAAATTACAAAGATGATTAATTACATTTGTTATGTAATTAATAGCATTAATTCGCATGTAGAATCATATAATAATATTACACATTAATTACATTGCTCGAAAGGAGGACAAAAGTGCATCTTGTAATGAACTGTCCAATTGGATTGCTGTTTTGAACTCTTCATAAGTTACACGACCATCATTGTTAGCATCCATTCGCTCAAATATCTCATCAAGTTTCCCTGGCTCCAAAATGCTAGGTGGAAGGCAGTCTTCTGGAAGAGCCTACATAAATGCAATTGTAAGATAACAACTTCCTATTAAATAGGAAAAAAGAAAAGAAATTTCTCAAATTCCATGATTAAATTCATAATTCCATGGAGCATTATTCTTTGATAGATTTTATTGGCTGAGGATATGGTGGCCATGTGGAGGCCACATGAAGCATTTAATTGTATTTTATTAAGTTTACAGGCTGTCCATTAAGTTGGATCATATGAATTTTTACCATGGTTTTTTGGAACCTTGTCTTGACCTATGGTAATATGTTGTGGTATTTTGAGCCCCCATAAGTCTATATAGCAGTTTCAGATTTTTGTAAATAGGAGTTGGAGAAGCAAGTTGAAGAGCAGAAATTAGATTTTAAAGGTTATGTTTGTAGTTGTAGTTCTCTCTTACAGGTCTTGCTGATTTTTATTTAGTTTATTGATTTATGTATGAAGCCTTATCGCTCAAATCTTTGTAATTCTAGACAACATTGTAATTTTTTATTTTTCATTTAATTTACTGATTTATATATGAAGCCTTGTCACTCAAATCTTTGTAATTCCAAACAGCATTGTAATTTTTTTCAGGAAATTAATATAAAGCAAGAATCATGTCTTGCATATTTCCTATTAATTTATTTGTTGTTTTTGTGAGTTGATTTGTGCAAGGGGAGTACCCTCCAACAGTTGTATCAGAGTTAGTGTTCTTAAGTGTGTAGATAGAATGTCAAACATGAGGCAGTCTGGTACGAGGATCTGTGGGTGGAGTGTGTGAGTTTTGTTGCGTGTATGTGCAATTTGTAAGAGGAGCTACTTGGAGGTTTTGTTGAGCAAAGATTCCTTAGTGTGTAAAATAGATCGCCGAATGTGAGACAGTTTGCAATAGAACCTGAGAATGTTGAGAAGAGGATTTATGTTGAAGCTTCGTGAGGCCTTGAAGATGGAAAAGATAGAGAAGTAAATGAAATTTGTTAGTGGATGGAATTTCATGATTTATGTACTTGTGAGACAGTTTGCAATAGAACCTGGGAGTGTTGAGAAGAGGATTTATGTTGAAGCTTACGAGGTCTTGAAGATGGAAAAGATACAGAAGAAAATGAAATTTGTTAGTGGATGGAATTTCATGATTTATGTACTTGTCAGGAGAGAGAAAATTAAGATATAAACTAATAGAGTTGCAGAAGGAGGTGAATGAATCAGAAGTATAGATTGAAAAGAGAAAAGAAAAGAAGAATTAAGGTGAGAGTGAAATAAATTATTCTTCTAAGGATGTTTTGATTGCAGGACAGAGGGAAGATGCAATAGAGTGTCATGCATGTGGCACTGAAGAAGAAATAGAGGCTACAGTAGAGGACTTTGAAGGTCCCTTGTTCGATGAGCAATTTTAATGAAGATGAGGATGTCATATTGGAAGAAGAAATTAGAAGAATCCATAGCTTCTTGGAAGCCGAACCAAGAGATTGCAGCAAAAGAGAGTCCTTTAGAGGAAGGAGAAAAAAAATGAAGAAGATCTATTGTCACAGATTGCAGAAGTAGAAGCAAAAAGGCTTGCATTGATTCCAGATAAAGGAGCATGTCTTGTTGAAGGCATGAAAGAAGAGAACAAAACTAAAGTTGCAGTAGATGATAGGAAGGTAAAATTGTATCTTATTGAATTTAAGAAAGATGATTTGCATGTTGAAACGAATGAGTTAGTGAATGCAAAATAGATGGTTCAACTGGATTTAGTTAGGGTTGAATGGTATGCAGACAAATATTTGTATGATGCTGCACAGTATAGTCCAGATGCATTTTGAGGTAACCGGGTTATGCTGGGTTAAATCTCACAAGATTAGAGAGTAAGAGTTGCATTTGGAGGAGATAGTCAGACTAAGGGGTAGTTGAATCTACATTGAGGAAGAGGAGAAGAGATCAGAGTTATCAGAAAATAAGGATTCTTGATTTGGCTATCACTGTTATACTCTCACCATTTCAAGCTCCTAAGTAATCTGGGAGATTGATGAATGTGCCAGATTATCTTGCTCATTTTTTGTCCAAGCTAGTAGTAGAAATCCAAAAAGGTAAGGACACCTCACTTTCTCATCATTGTTTGATTACATTGTTTGTTAAAAGAAGTTTGGGCATTTATCACCCAAATATGACTTGGGAGGAATTTTTGATAGTTAAAAAGGGTTAAGCATATAAACATAGGACCTAGGAGCTGGAAATTGAGAGTTAATGGAACGAATAGGGAGAAGGGGGAGAGTAGTAAAAGGGCAAGTGATTTTGACTCGGAAACCCCCATTGAGGAAGATATCTCTGACTATTAAGAAACCCAATAGTTTGAATCCTCTGAGAGTGAGGAAGAGGAGCCAGTGAAACTCCTCCTATAGCCAAGACCCTGTGGTAAAAAACCGGCGCAGAAGATTCCAACCCCATCTCAACCCAAGAAAAGTGAAAAGCATTCAAAAGATAAAAAGAGCAAGGGGGAGGAGAAAAATCCTGTAAAGGAGATGCAACAGAAACATGAGAAATTCCTTGCTACTATAGAAAAGAAGGGGAGAAGCAAGATTTCCTCTAAAAAGAAGAAAGAACCAAAAGAAAAACCTTCACCTCCTTCCTTTGAGAAAAAAGTTAAACCCTCACCGAGTAAAGGAAAGAAAACAACTAAGAAATCTACAGCCAAAAAGAGAGAAATAAAGGAGCCATCCACTACTGCAGGTAAGAAACGAAAATCTAAGTCTCCTCTTGCTTCTGATAAGCAAAAGAAAGGATCTTATATTTCCCTTGATATACATCAAAAACCAAAGCCATTAAAGGAGAAGGCAACCTCACCTCCTTCCTTTGAGAAAAAAGTTAAACCCTCACCGAGTAAAGGAAAGAAAACAACTAAGAAATCTACAGCCAAAAAGAGAGAAATAAAGGAGCCATCCACTACTGCAGGTAAGAAACGAAAATCTAAGTCTCCTCTTGCTTCTGATAAGCAAAAGAAAGGATCTTATAATTCCCTTGATATACATCAAAAACCAAAGCCATTAAAGGAGAAGGCAACCGCTAGTGCCCCTGTGATTAATAAACCAACACCCATCTCTTTCAAAATTACTGAACAAGATATTTCTGCTGCAATTAGAGTGGAAAAGAAAGGCAAAAGGCAGAAAACCACTGGCAAACCTCCTAGGAAATCCCATAGGTTGAAATCCAAGGTGGGTAATAAAAGGGCCAAACTAAAACTGAACAAGTACTGCATGTTGAGTCTGAAAGTAGCAACGAGAGAGAGCACTTGTTTGAGAAAAGGCCGCTGGTAGGAGGGGAGGAAATATCTTCTAATACCAATATCGGCCGGAGGGAGGAATAGAAGCTTTAGTGGAAATAATGCAGCAACAGAAAATAGGTTAAGAGGTGGAAAAACCAAAAATAGAGGTTTGAGATGTGATTAAGCAACAGGACACTAACCTAGATAAGTTGGCAGAAACAGATGCCAAATAGTCTAAAAGGGTCATTGAGCAGATTATATAACCTCCCCTGGTACTAGTGTCCCTCATGCCTCGCCTATGTTATCTTGGCCTACAATTGCACTCAAATTGTAGAAGAGAGTTCAACAGCTACAACTGCAAGAGAATAAATGGATAGAAGAGAAAGAACAAATGCAACAGAATTTTGATAAGGAAGTGCAAGAAAAAGAAAAGGAGATTTATAGGTTGAAGAGCAAGGTAGATGTCATGGCAACTATGGCAACTATATACTCTCTTCTTAAGAGATAGTTGCTAATTTTTCTATTCGTGCAAATTAACTGTGATCTACCTTTCTCCCTAGTAACTTCTAAAGAGTTATTCAATATTTCCAATTCATCAACCCCTGATTTACAAAAAACTTTGTGCTAATTTTATTTGCATAATTTTGTTGTTTCCTATGATCCCGATTGAAACCCTCTATTATACATTGGTGATGTACAAGAGATTTATGTTCTTACATGAAAAACGAAGAGAACAAGCGTAAACAGATCAACAGCTAAAGGGAGGTTGAGAAATCATTGTTTGTGCGCCATAGAGTTTCATATGATGCTAAAGAAATGCTCTGGCTGTATAGGATGAAGTATCTATCCTATGGTGTGGGCAATATCCCGTACAGGATGAAGTATCCGTCGTACAGTATGGACAATATCTATATGAGATGAAGTATCTGTCATACCATATGGGCAATATGCTTTGTATAGTGGAGACAATATACTCTGTACGTTAGGGACAATATGATGTATCCGTACGTGATGAAATCAATGTATGGAAATGACTCCTTGGAACTTTGAAATTGCACTCGCAGTACAGAACAATGCACCGAGTGTCATATGGTATGTAGGATCCGCGCAAGATGTCGTACATGAGGATGTATGAACTGCCATATGGGATAATGGAAATGTCATATGAACATGTGAATTGGTGAAGTTATGTGCCATATGAAATATCGAAACGATACGTGTTGTACGGACCACTTCAAGGGATGCGGGAACTTCCTATGCCGTATGGCTTTGCTTATCGAGGGAAATGATGCTTTCCTGACTTCTATATGTTGTGGAACCCGTCTTGTCAAGGATACCTTTGAATGCTTCTACCAAAAATAAAGAACATACCCTCACCAAGAGTGAGATTTAAAAAATGGTCTCTATACGAGATAAGATATCCCAAGTTGTACAGAAAGAACAGGAGACTCCCTTGACAATGATATTGTCGTCCAAGGAAGAACCTGTAGTACACAATGAGCATTAATTTTCTTACTCTCCAATTCCCCTTTGATAATTTTCTTCAACTCCATTAATATTTGCTTTCCATTTTCTATCCCTCTTAATCCCCTCATCCGTTTCTTGTGAATTTCCAATGATGTTGATTCCCTTTGACAATTATTTATATGCTCCACATTACATATTTTGCTCTTCATACTATCAAATGTATCATCCCTAATTTTATATGGTTCCATCGTTTGCTCTTCACTATGGGTTATGGCTTCAAGAAAATTACATGTTGGCGAAAATACCTCATAGTCCTCTATTTGCTAGTGCAATAATCCATTGAGGGAACTTGTTTCATCCTCCAAGAAATCTTCCAGTTCCAGTACTCCCTCGTCATTAGGTTCCATTGTTTTTTGTCCTTCGTCTCAAAATCTCCACCCTCAGGCTCTGAGTCGGAGGATGCCAATTTTTCACTCACCGCTTCCTCAAGTTGATGGTGTGCTTCCTCCCTATTGGAACCCTAAATTTTTGGCAAAATTCCGTGTCTCCTAAAATATAAAAAAATTTGAAAATCCTTCAAATAGCCCCTGTTTTTTTGAGACATTGTGCACATAATGTTTTGATTAACCAATGAGAACAATTTCACAAAGTTATTGAAGTTTTCCTTGCTGACATCAAGCTTTTCCAATTTGTGGATATAGGCTTGAGAAGAATGGTTTATTTGATCATCAGATGAGGTTATTATTGTTACAAGTTCATTAATGAAAGACATGAATAGCAAGCCAGCTCTCACAAAGGTAAATGTTTTGCTTTCCAGAAGCTTGATAATTTAAATCAATATTTTTGAGATCCAAGTTGAATAGTTGATTTTAAATGTTCACTATATGTGGGGGTAAATGCGGCTCCCATGAGGGTAGAGCCCAGCATATAGTTTCAAAGGGAGGCAGATTAATGTCACAACACACAGAAGCAAGAGGTTGGGTCCAAATCTGAAGGTATATTATTTAAATTAATTTGATTTAAATTAATAACTCATTTAAAATATGAATATATATATATATATATAAGATGCAATAGTTATGGATGAGAGGGATAATATTCGGGAGAAGTAAAAATTTAAATCATTCTACTATGATTTAAAATTAATTATTATGAACATTTTAAAAAGGGGGAAAGATAAATTATTATGCAATCCAAAATGCTGGTCCCCCAAATTTTTCTACACAACATTGGATGTCTGTGAAGGTAAGATTAATTTCACCGAAGCAAAAGTTACACCGAAAAGCATAATGTCAGGAAATCATTAAAGAATTTCCTTCAAAATGCAAGTAAATTCATTGTTATCGGTGTAGTAATGATATCAACAAAGGCAAAAATGGTTACAACGAAAAGGCGTGTTACATCGAAAAGCTAAAGTTACCCTAATTTTAGGGTTGAAAATTTCCTTCAAAATGCAAGTAAATTCATTGTTATCGGTGTAGTAATGATATCTACAAAGGCAAAAATGGTTACAACGAAAAAGCATGTTAGATCGAAATGCTAAAGTTACCCTAATTTTAGGGTTGAAGATTTTAATTAATAAAACAAAATATGATGGGCCCCAGCTTGTCTACAAAATGTTGCATATCGATGAGGGCCGAAATAGTTTCTCCGAAATGGATTGTTACATCGAAAAGAAATCAATGATGCCTTGATTAGGTTAAGCATATCGATGAGGGCCGAAATAGTTTCTCCGAAATGGATTGTTACATCGAAAAGAAATCAATGATGCCCTGATTAGGTTAAGCAAGGAGATCTCATGATGACAATACCGCGCAGAAATGTGAAATCACATACAAAACATTCCAACTATTTGAAATTTCGTAAGAGATGTCATCTCATGGAATGCAATGATGCACGATATACAGAAAATGGATCTACAATAAAAGATTTCCAACAAATACAATAAAAAGCATAGAGTCGGACTCCACGACTGTTGTCAATATGCACTCTACATGTGCAAAATGGGTGATTGCCATGGATTTACAGCCAGTGCACGGCACAAGTGTAAAGTCGAGCTCACAACTTTTATTAGCATCGTATGTATTATGCCAAAATGGGTGCAATAGAATGCACAAAGTGTATTTGTTTAAGAGATGTGGTGTAAAGCCGAGATCAATCCTTTAAACCAAATCCTCTCTGTCCGTGTAATATAAAAGTTTTGAAAACAAGATGTAAACGGCAGATATAAAATCCAAATGCCTCAATTTATGCCGAAATCCTCCCTGAAAGCGTGGATTGTTTAGCAAATCACCTCGAAGGAATGCCATCTCATGCTGAAAATAATTACAGAATATGCACATGTATGTGTTGAAGAGATTTTCTGAAACTTTCAAACCAATGCAACTGGCAAGGGTGAAAGCCAAATTTCACAACCGTTACCAACCTCCCTCCTTGAGTCGAAACAGAACCGTTGAGCAGCGTATGGACATTCATTGAAGAATTATGGATAGGGAAATTTTGTTTGGAATTGATGGAGCATATAATGTACAATGATAAACAAAATACACAGCAATATCATCTTATGGAATGCAATCATCGTAAGAGAGATACACGAAACTGGTTTATTGAGAAAACTTTGGAAATGATAAAACAAATGCACTTGACAGATTTTGAAGTTCCAAATGCCGTGATGGACATGGATGCGAAAGGTGGAAATGTTGTTTTGTAACTAGTTTGGAAAATATTTATAATGGATTCGAATTGCCAAAGGCAACATTCGAATCCATTAGGATTAAATAGGGTTGGGCCCTATCTCAATCTAATATGTAAAACAAATAGGGCTGGGCCCTATTCCAATGTAAAACGCATGGACCTATTTACCAAACGTGTGGGCTAACGTGTGGACCCATCCTCATTATGTGGCGTGTGAATTAAAGTGAGTTTAAGCGCCAAAATGTATTGGGCCGACCCTATATGCATTCCCTCTACCTTGTATAAATACAGATTCATTTTGGAAGGAAACTATTCAAGCAAGTTCACAAAATACCTATGCTCCAAAAGTGCAATTCAGATCTGCTCTAGGTGCGAAATCTCCAGCTGTGCAAATTATCCTTGAAGGTCTGCAAACCCAGTTAGGAGGACAGCGAATTGTCATTGTATGGTGCAAATTACATCTGCTGGGTGAAATCCATCTGCTGTGCATCTATTGTATGAAGACAGTGAACATCATTGATGGGCAGCACAGCATATCATCATAGAAGCACAGTGAACCATCATCGAAGGAAAGCGAATTCATTGTCTTGTGATTTCCTTGCATCCGAAGGACTAAGATAAGTCGGTTTCTATCTATTGTCATCTGCTGTTATTGTTGTTAACGCATGATAGCTTCGGTAAGATAAATGATTGAATGAGAGATGAAATGAAGTCCCTCATTCAATCATTTATCTTATCAAAAACTATGATAAAACCTTCAAGCAATTAATTCCTCTTTAATAGCCATTCTACATTTGCATATAAACAACCTATTGATAATCATACTATATATTTTGGTTATGTTCATCAATCTATTAAATCTTGTATTTAGATGTATATCGATTAACATAAATAATATTAAATAAATGATTAAATGAAAACACCGATTAAATATTGGGTTGCATATAACGGGCTGAATATATTATCGGGTTGCATATGATATATCGGGTGGCAATATAACATCACCGATAGTTATCGGTGTGTTAGTCTACACCGATAGTTATCGGTTGTTAAGGCTAACACACCAATAACTATCGGTTGTTAGCATTAAGCCAACACCGATAGACATCGGTTGTAATACTACTCCCACCGATTGGCATTAACGTGGAACATACATTTGTTTAGTATAAACAAAGAGCCACGGTCATGACCGATCAAGGCATTGCTTGACCGTGACTCATTTGTTGCATACTTATATTGAGTGGCATTCGTAAGATAGGACATAGAAAATTTTAAATGCTCCTCTCACCTGCCACAAACAAGAAGATAGTCAGATATATACATTAAGGAAATAATAAAATTAGCCAATAGAATATAACTTGCATATTGAATGTAAATTGAACATCATTTACAATTGTGCCTTAGCTGGGTCAGACTTGTAACTATAATTTTTGCCTATACTCCCGACTAGGGCACGATTGGAGCAAATATTCACGCGACTAAGGCAGGACTTCAGGTTTCAAGGCGGATTCGAACAAGGTTTTTTTTCTATGATTAATTAATTTAACACTGTATTTTTAAATTTTAAAGTTTTAACAGTGTTCTAAACTTCTAAGTTTTAAATTTTGAAGTTTATAGTGTTATCAGTTATACAATCGGAACACTTAGTATTCTGTATTATTAATAATAATATTGTTATTTTAAATAACAGTGTTAATAGATTATATTTTAATATATTAAATTATTAACATTGTTATTTAAAAATAATAGTGTTAATAACATAATAATTAAAATTTAATTTATTAAGTTTATTAAGAATTTAAGACTTATGTTTTAATAATAGTGCTAAAAACTTATTAACAGTTTAACACTATTATTTAAAAATAACAGTATTAAATAACTTATTAACACTGTTATTTCATATTGTTATTTTTAAATAATAGTGTTAATAACAATCTAATATATTAAGTTATTAACAGTGTTATTTTTTAATAATAGTGTCCAAAATCCCAGCGCCAAAAACAAAAACAAAAAAGATTTTTAGTCGCAAAAACGGAAAACCTATTTCGACATTCATTATTGTGCGATGGCAGGGAAGCGACTGGTGCAGATAAAAACGCAATTTTTGCACGAAGGCGAAGCAAAAATACGCCCGACTAGGGCACGATTGGAGCAAATATTCACGCGACTAAGGCAGGATTTCAGGTTTCAAGGCAGATTCGAACAAGGTTTTTTTTCTATTATTAATTAATTTAACACTGTATTTTTAAATTTTAAAGTTTTAACAATGTTCTAAACTTGTAAGTTTTAAATTTTGAAGTTTATAGTGTTATCATTTATACAATCTAAACACTTAGTATTCTATATTATTAATAATAATATTGTTATTTTAAATAACAATGTTAATAGATTATATTTTAATATATTAAATTATTAACACTGTTATTTAAAATTAATAGTGTTAATAACTTAATAATTAAAATTTAATTTATTAAGTTTATTAAGAATTTAAGACTTATGTTTTAATAATAGTGCTAAAAACTTATTAACAGTTTAACACTATTATTTAAAAATAATAGTATTAAATAACTTATTAACACTTATTGTGAAGAGGAAAGTGAACTTCATTTAATAATAGTGCTATGCCCCTAAAAGTGAACTTCATTTCATTCATTTGGCAAAATAGGAAGAGGAAAGTGAGTTGTGAAGAGAAACAAGGGTTCATTGAAGAAAAACCAGCAAGGAGGAAGCTCAAGATTTCATCAATTCAAAACATTGGGGCTGCATTGTACTTTGATTTGGTGCATCAAGAGTTGGAAAGGAAGAGTTTGCAGCTCATTTCAAGCTTGTTGTAAGAGGTAAGTTTGATTTTTTGAGTTTTTTTTTGTTTCTTGTAAGCAAAAATTTCATTTTCTATTAATTTCATTTGAAAGTTTTACATTTTTTTCCAAAATCTTTTGTATGTAGGGTTTGTAAATTTTTTTTTTTAAAGTAGGGTTTGAAATTTTGATCAAACCCTACCTTATTTTTTTTTTTTTAAATGTACAATGAGAATGAATGCGCAAATTCTCAAATATTAATTTCTTTTTGTATTTGTAATGTCTTATTGCAGCAACGTTCACTTTCTTATTTGCCTCAATTTTCACAAAACTATCATACAATGTCTTCTTCTAGACCCCCACATAGAAAGGACACCGCTTGGAAATTTCATGAAGATTTTCCTGAGTAAAAAAAAGGGCAGACAAAGTGTATGTTTTGCAAAACAATATTCCATGGAGGCATTTATAGATTAAAATACCATATTGTTGGTGTACGTGGCCATGATGTCGAGCGATGCGTAAAAGAAACTATTCAGGCTACATGCGAGTGCTATGTAATGGTTGAAGCACTTGAAAACAAAAAGGAAATGGCAAAGAAGCAAAAGGAAGGTTTTGCGGCCTGTTGTGACATTTTCACACATCGCCCAATTGCAAATGGGGACCCCCTACTTTTTAGGCCCTTCTGGTCTTTTGGCTTTGTTTTGGGGGTCTTTTCGCAGCAATCTCGTCAATCTCTCTGCTTTGCAAGTGTTTGGGGGTCATATTGATTAATCTGCTTTTTGTTTGAGCGAATTCGGCTAAGTCTAGGACTCGTTTTGTGAATTTTAGGGTTTTTTGCCTTCTGTCCTAGATTTTAGGTGTTTCTGTTAGATTTTTGGAAAAACTGAACATACAACTGGAATTAGGACCCTTCAAGGAACCTCCCAATAAAATTTGAGCCAAAACGAAGCAACTTTCTATTTTTAGAAAGTTCTTATTTTTTAGGGATTTTACTGAGTCCCGGATTGGTCTAATTTTGCCAAAAATCAAACTTACTATTTTTTGTAAGTTCTATTTTTAGTAAGTTTCTATTTTTAGTAAGTGCTTTCCTGACCTATTTTGCCCAAACCTTGACATTTTGAAACACTTACTATTTGGGAAAATCTATTTTTGGCAGGATCTTCACAGGAAAACACTGAAAGCTGAATATCTCTGAAGACGCTAAAGACTGAACGTTCCTGAAGACCATTTCTAAATCCAGAAGAGTCAGAAGGCAAACAAGTTGGATCAAAAATGGTTAAGTTTGGAACTCCTATTCCAGAAGAGGAAAGCATGCAAAATCATCCAAGTCCAGAAATTCACATCAATCCACCAATGTCATCCTGATCCGAAAATGGCCTGAAATTTGACTAAGTCTGGAAATTTGGAAGATCTTCCAAAATCCAGAATTTGCATTATGATTCCTATGGACCTGAAACCACTCTCAAACATCCTGACAATATATATGAAATATAACTTAAAGTATAAGTGACATCTCACTTATACTTAAATGTTATATTTCATATTTATATCCTGACGAAGAGCCTGGAACTTGTGAAAAAAATCCATGTGTCCATGGACATGGCCAAAATGCACCCAAGTCAGGGCTGGGGCGCTAAAACCAAGAATGAATTCACAAGTGGAAAAATCCAACTCTCCATGGACATGTTGAAAATGTGCCCAAGTCAGGGCTAGGGTGCTAAAACCAAAAATGAATTCACAAGTGGAAAAATCCACCTCTCCATGGACATGCTGAAAATGCGCCTAGATCTGGGCTGGAGCACTAAAACCAGGAAGGCATTCACAGGAAGAAAATCCATGAATCCATGGGCGTAATGAAAATTTCACCTGAGCTAAAAGAATTGGAATTTCGCCTGAGGCACGGAATCCAAGGAGTCAAGGAGGAATAAAAAAACAAAATTCCCCTTAGGCAAATTTTTGAATTTGCTATTTTTAGACACCAAATCTCTACAGAGTGTGGAAAATTTTATAGATTCGGAATCGTGGCAGAATTCTCCATCCAATGAACTGACTCCTAAATTTTAGGAGGATCCCTAAAAATAGGGATGTTGAAAAGGAGACATGGACAATTCACAAAACAATGAATTCCTTCCTTTAGGACAGAATTCCAGGAAAGATGAAAATTTTGCTAAGTAATGGAAATTCCTTCCTTCAGGACATAATTCCAAGAAAGGTGAGAAATTGACTAAGTGTTGGAAATACCTTCCTTCATGACAGAGTTCCTGAAAAAGGTGAAAATTTGGCTAAGTGTTGGAAATTCCTTCCTTCACGACAGAATTCTTGGAAATGTGAAAATTTGGCTAAGTATTGGAAATTCCTTCCTTCAGGACAGAATTCCAGGAAAGATGAAAATTTGGCTAAGTATTGGAAATTCCTTCCTTCGGAACAAAATTCCAAGCAAGGAAGAAATACACCCAAGGATGAATTGAACATAAAATTTCTAAGGCAAGGAAGGAATCAGGGATGAGCTGAACAAGAAATTTCCCCTCCAGAGAAAAATTTGAAAAATCCATTCTTGGGCATCAAATCACATCCAAATTTCAAAAGTTTTACAGATTTGGATTCGTAGGAGAATTTTCTCTCTCCTAGACCGTGGAACCCTAATTTGGAAATTTTCCTAAAAATAGGAAATGTGCATAATTGATGAAAAGCCTTCTTCAAGCAAGGAAAGTTGAGGAGACTTCAAGAAAATTCTTCCTAAATCGAATTTTCCCTCTCCAACAATTCTAGATGTGCAGGAGCGGATATACGACAACGGGGTCCACTTGTATGGCGAGGATCTATTGAACGCGTGGCAGTAGAGTGGCGCATTCATTACCGAAATATTTGACCAAATGGCGACCCGGTAATTGCATGTTGAATTTATGGCAGATTCCTTTCGCATGCAGCCACCGCATGTGGAAATGATGGATCATTTATGACATAATGTGGTGATTTTTGCATGGATGAATATTCAACACATGTTGGGCGAATTGAAGGAGGTGGTGCATTTAATGCGCAATGGATGTTATTTTGGGTACTTTTGAATTAATTGTATATGGGCATGATGGGTTATTAATTGGAGATTCCCACCTTGTTGCATCATGTGTGGAGAATCTTTTGGGCAAACCCTAATTAGGGTTTTGCATGTAGCCAGGGCTTGAAGCCTATATAAAGGGGTGACCCCCCTCATTTGGGAGAGGAGGGAGCTTTGTTTGAAATTGTTGCAATAAGTTTTTGAGAAAATAATAGTGAAACATTGTTCTTTGATGGTGTCCACTTGAGTTATTTTTTCAAAACTTGCATGGTTTCACCTTCCTCACTTAGATTAGAAGTAGTAAAGTGCTTTGATTTCAATGGAGAATGTAATGATGTCTGATGAATTTCCATGGTTCATACTTTTTGTATCTTGCTGATTGTAAGTTGCAGTGTAAAGTTAGCCTAAGCCACTAAATTTGTGCTAAGTTCGATTGTAGATGGTAGTTTGGATTGCATCTTTTTTGGGTATTCAAATGTACTTTCTCGATTTGAAAATCCTCTAGCGTCCCCAGAAGATTGCACCGGTTCTTGAGGAGTTGTAGTTGTTCTTGACGAAGCAGAGCTTGGTTTATTTGGAATTTGTCCACCAAAGCACTATTCATTGTTATCACTGCTCTTAGGAGTAGATTTAGATCCTTCTGAACCCTTTCCCTTTTCTTTCAGTTCATTTTAGTCCATTCGAAGCAATAGCATCGCAGAATTGCCATATCCGATGATGGAGTTCCAGCCACAACAAAGAAGTGAAAGAACGATGCACAAGCAAGGCCCCTTGGATTACCAGCAATCACATCAGCCAACTAAGTCACGTCCACGCATTGAAGGAACCTTGGAGTCAATTGTTTGAACTTCTTGCAATCTTAGCATGCAATCGTACTTTGATCAAGAGAGAGTGAAGTGACCGTTAGGCAACTTTATTCTGTGTTAGACGCGATCATAAAAAACACGTCAACACGGCCATTGGAAGCGGAACAACTTTAGGTTGTGTTGGAGGGCTTTCTTCCATGCCTCCACATCGTCCCACTCACCGTGCTACTACTAGCTGCTTTTGCAGGTGGCAGTGCTAGTGCTCATGTTCCTTGCACGGCCATTGGTAGTGGGAGTGTTAGCATTGGACCTAGAATTCGTAAATCGAGGTTGGATTCCTTCTTTGAGCCTCGCTCTACTCCTAGGTCCCAACAATCACTTGAGGGCATGGGTTGGAATGAGGTAGGATGCCACTAAAATGGCAGTTGGCAAGTTTTGGGTCTATAGCAGTGTTCTATTCTTTGCAACTGGTGAATATTTTATGTTTGATTGTTTTAATATTTATAGTTTGATTCTTTGTTTGATTTTTTGTCATACATAATACATACTTAGCTTATCTCATTTAATTATTTGTGACAGGTCTCCTTATTGGCAAGAAATGGTTAATGCCCTTACCATATGCGGGGCAGGGTTCAAAGCCCCTTTGGAATCAGATTTAAGGGGACCAATTTTGGCTGAATTAGTGCATGATGTGAAGAGGGAATTAGTTGATTAACGTCAAATATGGAGTACTTAAGGTTGCACCATCATGACTAATGGTTGGACGGATAGGAGAAATAGAAATCTCCTTAATTTTCTTGTTTCTTCCGCAGGTGATTGATTAATTTTAATTTCATTTAGTCATTATTTTTTTATTTTTCATTTAATGATTTATTAAATGATCATTGATCTTGCTTTATTTTTTATTTCAGGGGGCACTATTTTCATCAAGTCCATTGATGCCTCCACACATTGCAAAATGCCACATTCCTGTGTGAGAAAATAGAGGAGGTAATCGATGAGGTGGATGAGGAGAACGTGGTGCAAATAGTCACCGACAATGCAGCAAATTATGTTGCTGCAGGTAAACTTTTGATTACAAACTAGTTTTGTTTGCAAATTAATTACTATTTTGTAACTTCATTAATTACAATGCAACAAATTATGTTGATGCAAGTAAACTTTTGATGGAGAGGCACCCATCTATAGTTTGGACTCCATGTGTCGCCCATTGCATTGACCTCATGTTGGAGGATATTGGAAAACTCCCATGCATTAAGAGATGTGTGGAAAAGGCGAGAAATATTTGCAAATTTATATATAATCATTCAAGGGTGTTAGCTCTTATGAGACAATACACAAAGTAGAGGGAGTTAGCTCATCCTAGAATCACCAAATTTGGCACTAACTTCATTACATTACAGTCTATGCTTCGTTGTAAAGTGGCCTTGAGACATACGGTTGTTGGTGATGAGTGGTCTTCCTCTTCCTATGTTGCTACCCCTGCAGGGACAGATATGGTAGATTGCATTTTTTATGAGGGAGGCCTTTGGAGTCCTTGTGATGAGATTGTGAAGGTAATTTTTTTATAAATTCTACAATTTAAGTTTTTGTTTTATAATTTATTCATCATTTTCTCTTATTTGCTCATTTTTCTAAATTACACAATATTTGCAATTTTGCAGTTTGTTAAGCCCTTGGTGGTTCTCTTGCGAGTTGCGGATGGAGAAAAGCCCGCAAGGGGCTACATATATGAGAGCATGGATAGGGCCAAGGAGGCCATCAAATCCATCTATGCAAGAGATGAGAGCAAGTATCGTCCCATTTGGAAAATCATTGATAACAGATGGCATAACCAGCTTCACAAGCCCATCCATGCAGTAGCATATTATCTGAATTTGGCATTCCATTTCAGCCCTACTTTCAAGGCTGATGAGGAGGTTCTTAGTGGGCTGTACTCAGTCATGGAGAGGATGGCACCTGATGGTTGTTCTCAGACCGAACTTATGCAAGAGATACAATTGTTTTGCAATGCTCAAGGGGAGAACTTCTCTTGTACTATCTGCAAAGAAAGTAGGACATCTATGATGCCAAGTAAAAATTTAAAATACATTCTAAGGCATAATTTTAATTTTATTATATATTGTTAAATGAGAGTCCACTGATTTTTTTTATTTTTCTCATTTCAAATTCAGATAATTGGTGGAGCTTTTTGGCCCAAAGACACCAAGTTTTTAGAAGTTGGCCATTCGCATTTTGAGCCAACCATGCAGTGCATCTAGTTGTGAGCAAAATTGGAGTATGTTTGAGCACATACACTCCAAGAGGCGCAATAGATTATCTGTGGAGAGGATGAACGATCTTGTCTTTGCTCACTACAACCTTCGCCTCAGAATGAAAAGGAATGCATCGGCTGACAACTCCCCTATCATTCTAGTTGAGGTTGATCCTGAAGTTGAGTGGGCCACTAAGACAAAACCTGTCTTTAGTGACGACAACATTGATTGGGTCGACGAAGGAAATGCAGAGGCTGAGGCTGTAACCATGGCAAAGGAGGATCAGAGAGAGGCATAGCAGAGCCAAAGGCAGACAGTGACACAGATATTCTTGATGTTGGTGAGGGTGGCATGGTATCACGGGGAGAGGCTATGGCTGCCAAGTCATCCAGGACCTACCTTAGACGCCTTCATAGGGGGTCAAGGCCTGGGGATGCAGGCTCCTCTGAGCCATAGGCTTGTAGTTGTTTTTACTTTTGGTATTTGTATGGAACATTTTGATTTGATCATATGATGACATGGATTTTTTATTCCATGAGTTTTGTAATATTGTATACATTTCACAATATTTATATATCTATGTTTGTTATTTCCTTCAGCTACAATTTGCGTTTATGCTTATGTGATTGATGTATACTTGTGTATGTAATCAAATTAGCTTCTATTTGATGATGTTATTGTGTCTTTAAGGTGTATTTAATAAAGGGTGCATGAAACAAGTTTTCAATCCTTAAAAATCTCTAAATTTCTCGAGTTTTTCACTTTGCCGAGTCCAACCGAGTCTGTGCCGAGTTTCGACTCTGAGTCTCGAGTCTTGAGACGAGTAGGCCTCGCCAAGTCGAGTTCGAGTCCCGAGTCCCGTTTCTTTGCTACAAATAGAGACAATCCAAGAGGGGAAACAAAAAAATACCCTCAAAATTTGTCAAAATAGAAGTTTCCTCTATTAAAATTTTAGAAGAGAAAAATGTCAAACTAGCCTCTACTACACCAAGTGCTAGATTTTTGAGTATTAGACCAGCAATCAGACTTTCAATATGTAATTTCAGATTAGGATTAAGTGAATAAGACTAGTAAATGAAAGAAAGAAATGAGTGCACAAGAGACCAACTCAATTACCCTGGGAAAACCTCCAAGGAGGAAAAACCCAGCACTAAAGACCCACAGGTCAGATTGTGTATTCAATTCTGAATTGTAATAATACAATACTTGGCTCAAAAGTGAGATCTTCAAACTGCACACTTGCATGAATCAGATCTGCCCTTTTTAAACACCAGGTCTGCACTTTAACATCAACCAGATCTGTACCTTGACATGCACCAGGTCTGCTCCTTTTAACAGCTGAATCTGGACATTCACATGCACCAGGTCTGCACTTTCTTGGCAACTGAATCTACACTTTCAGTTTGCAATTAGGGCATAGAGATCTTCACACAAAGTTGAATCTTGTGTTATCAGCAGAGTCTTCAACTTTGCACAATAATATTCGCACTTCTAGGTATCAAGGTCACACTTAGATAAGACTGAATTTGCACCTTGATTGAAGTATTTCACATAGACTGAATTCACACCTTGCTGGGGTTATTTCGCATAACTGAGAGCATAAGCAAAAACTGAATGTATTTGACTTGTGAAATGTCTTTTATTTATATGCACCTTTAACCCTTATTTGTAAGTCGGCCTCCTTTAAGTTTTGGCGCCAATATTATTATGGCGTGTGTATTTAGGATAGCGTGAGGAATAGGGCAGGGCCTAGACTTGGGGCACGTTACCCTTCAGGGCCCAGACCTAAAAGGGTTCGGATTCTAGTTACAAACAACAGCAAGCACATGGAATCTTCACAAAAAGGGATCATACATGAAATGAATGTTCTAATTTCCTAGGAAAGTTTCCATATAGGGAACAAGTGGAGGATGCAAATTTAGATAATCTTGATGGTTGGACTATTTCTTGTAGAAGGGAAGTAAAATCTAAAAGGATCCTTTATGAGATAGTTGTTGTTATCAAACAAAACTTGTTCCAATGAACTGGGAAGTTTAAAACCAAATATCTACGTAATGAGCTTTATCTTTCTTTCAAGGGTGGGGGCCTTAATAGAACTATGTTGATTATAAAATCAATAATACATAATATTGAGAAAAGCATGATACATATTATACTCTTCAGAAAGATAACATCAAGAGCTACTTATCTATTAAATTTTGTCTTAAAATGACTTTGTTTGCCCTTTGAAAACATGTGTTGAACCAGCATTTTTGTTAACATGTAGATATGAGTCGATGATACTACACCAAAGGCTTCACATAGGGGGGTTCAATACAAGGGTGGCTAGATTTAATCTCCCTAGGATTAGATTGAATCATGATTTTTTCTTGAAATCATGCCACAATTGAAAAATGAATGGGAGCTTGGTCTAAGGATGCTTCAATCTAGCAAGGTTAGATCTAATGGGTGTTTTGATCGAGGGCACTTTAGATCTAACCTCCCTAGGTTTATATCAAATCCTCTCCCACAACTTGGAGCAAACATCCCGTACATATTTTAATCCTAGATCTCAAACAAAAATTAGGGTTGGCCCATAGTGCGACATGTTATTGTGCTTCAAGACTAGAGTGCCCACAATTATCAACCTCATGTGAATTCATATTTGGGCTTGATGCAATTCTTTTGGTATGAATCCCCTCCTTTGGAAGGCCTTTAATGGATGTTTAGCTGCCCTCCCTACATTGTCAAACATATCTAGATCCTCAACCCTTGCTTCAGAATGGGAAAATCTGTACATATCTCTACTTGTTCGATCCTCAACCCAGCCTAGGTAGTAAGGTCCAGACTTCCTCTGAAAGGGGAAGATGCCTTTTAACCTTTGACCCTCCTCATTCATGGATGCCATAAGGTTCTTCAGATCTAATGGAACTTGTCCTTGGTTTAGTCTCAAGTTCCAACAACTAACACTTTGACCTTCTCATTTGCTTCAGCTTCAACTTTCACTTCTACTTTGAATTTGCTGCAATGGAGTTTTAGAATTGGCTGCCTCTCACAACCTTTGTCATCTTGTTGTTCCACCAAATCTAGTAGACCATATAATTTATTGGTTTATTCCCTAACTGCTTTATCTTGGTATTCTACCAGCTATGTTTAAAGTTAATAACTTAATGGTAATGATTACTTCTCATACAACAAAAATCTTTGAATCTTTATTCTTCATCTTAAAGACACCTTTCCACATACAGCTGTAGAATATTTTATCATTGTGCTTTGCAATCTCGTTTAGCATGCAGATCTAGCTATTGTCAACTGACTTCCACTTCCACGTGACTTCATCTTGGCCCAATTTTCCAAATACAATGACACAAGAAATGTTTATAGAAAAATGCTAACTACCAAAAAACACTACTTGCAGCTAAAATCATAATAAATACGTAGAAAAGGGAACAATATCTTTATTTCCCAATGTGATGTATAGTATAACCCTTGGTATAGGGAGGTTTTGTTACATTAGTGAGCTTAATCCAATTTTGACTTACTATTTAGGAGACCAAAACAGTTTTCATTTAAGACAGAGTCAGGCATGTGCATAACCAAAAGTGATTAACATCCTTCCTTAGACAAGAATCAATGATTAAAAAGCAACGTCAGCCACAACACATTTTTTATTTATACATTGATAATTTGATAACAATACTTAATGATAACAAGATGGATTACAATTTAAGTTATATAACTAGTGTTAACAAGGACTATTTGAGAGAATGAAGCAAACGGATCCATAGAAGTCATAATCATAACAATTAATGATTTTTAACAAGGTTGAATTTGGGAGCTAGGCATGTTCTTGGGGGAATCTATCTTAACATCCATGTGCCAACGCGCTTAAGAATATTTATACCAGTAATTGGAACTCTATGCCCCTTTAACAATTCAAAAACTTACCTTGTCTTATGCAAGATATGGAGGTATAGAAAGATATGACATTTGAAAGCATATAAACAGGTAATAAAAGACAAATCAGATTGGATGGAGCCATTTTATAATCAGGCTTCCATCCAATCATCAGCCTTTCTCATATGGTTATTTTCCTTACTTAGGTATGGCTGGGAGGACAGCAAGCTGTCCTTGTAGAGGTGTCATGGGATACAAAAGCATCCTCAAGGAGCACACTCAACCTCTATGGTCCCAGTTTTATATTTCTATCAGTCATTTTTGTTCATGTTTTATGTTCTTTTATATTGTTAACGAGTGAAGAACTTAATTGTGCTAGAAGGTTAGCAATGAGCATGATGTTGTTGTATCTGCTATTGGATCAGAAACTTAATCATATTTTGGCTACTCACTGTAAATATAGCATTAGTGAGGCTTGGTTACAGCAGAACCTCAGTAGTATCCTTGGAGGAGCCTTGCATGTTAAGTTTGTGTATGCTTCATGTTTTGGGACAGAATGTAGGCCTCCCATGCACCTTTTCCTCAATAAAGCAATTGTATCATTTTGGATTAGATATGCACTATTGAAATAGATTTACAAAAGCCCTTTACATCTTATTGTGCAAGAGTATTCGTGTTTATTTTAAAAGTTGCTTAGTATGCATATTGTTCCATAGAAGTAGACTTCATGATGGCTGTACAATTGGAATCCTTATGTTTGAATCAGAAAGTAGTCCTTCTAGCTATTAGAGATAAATCAACTTGCCTTCAGGTCTCCTACTGGTATTTAGCTACCAATTTCAGCTAGCAGTGATGTTTTCTTAGGGCTGCAGAAAACTATTTAATTGGGTTGACAGTTGACCCGGCCCTGTAATGGTCACTCTTTATGCAATGAATTAGAAAGGAAGCATATATGAACAGAATCTAGATGGATTTGTGGTGTACTTTAGCATTTTCTATAGGATTTAATGGTTAATGTTACATTTGATTTACTGCATTGTTAGTTGAATGTGATTGTTGTAGATAGATGGTTTTAATTTTCATTGAAAGCAGTTGTAGCAGCTAGACTCATACTGAGGTAAACCTTTAGTTAGCTGATTTCAGCATCAGATCTGTAAGAACAGACAAATAGAATCAAATTCCAGGCTATGTTGTTTTGTTAGTTTTGCCAATAGGATGCTCAAGGTTTACTGTAGCAGAGTACAACTGGTAATTTATGTGTTGAATAGGTGCTCAGGGGCCTGCTAAGAAGGTTTTAAAAAAGCATCTATTCAGATGTATTCTCCAGTTTTAAGAAGCCAGATTGAATACCATTATCTAGCAAAAAGGTCTAGTTTGCCACAAGTTCGTCCTATTGAAGCAAAACAGAACTCTGTATTTACAGATCCACTGTTTAGGCCTTTCCTTCTTCTTGTCTACAGAATCCTAAAATATTAACTTATAGCTTTCCTTCAGGTGATATTTTTTGCATGGTAGTTCAAAAATTGCCTTTAATCATCATACAGATGTCAGGTGTGGCTCGGTTATGTGCAAATTGTAGCTACATATTGAGGACAATAGTTTGAAGATAACCCTTGCTTTGGACAACACAAGGAACAGTATTTTGTGATGAGAAATATTTTGTGAGCTTCCATCGTCAAAAAATGTAGTTTGGTTGTCAAACTACTCAACACCCTAGGGGTCCAGTGTGTGCTCTCATTGGCATTAAGCTGGCATTACAGAACTTCACTTTTTGTATGGCGGTATGCCACAAGGAGGGTTTAACTAGCAAAATATGATTCACAATTGGGAAAATCATGATGAGACCAACAATTGATTCACATTTGACGAGGAGGAATTAAGTAATGAAGTCATAAATATGCCTAGAAGATCATCTCAATTTCAGGATGCAGAAGGGTTGGAAATAAGCTTTTCCCTAGCATTTGTGAAGTTTATTGTGCAACAAAAAATATTGCACACAACTCTCTCATAAGGATGAAATGAAAGAGTCCACAATTCCAAATCACAGGCAACTCTCTCACAAGAATGAAATGAAAGAGTCCACAATACACAAAATATGAGCCTAGTGTGATGGAGACTAAGTATGCCTAAGCTAAAGTCATTTAAAGATGTATGGGTAAAAAAGGTTGGTACTCTGTAGTTACAAGTTTCCTAATACAATTTCACCCCTTCCCATCTGCAGTGACAAAATTGGAGGCTACAAAATATTTCTTGTTTGTCTCCACCATTTGACCTATATCTAGGTTGAAACAGATAAAGCAAAGCAACTTTGGGTCATTTCTCAATAGCCAAAAATAAATTGCATAGAGATAATTGCAAAATAAAAATGGAAATATTTGTGCATATGAATCAAAGAAAGCTTCATACCCTAAGCATACAAGTCAGCTCGTCCCTCGATATATATCCTGACTGATCTGCATCATACATCTGTCAAAGGAAGGACAACACACGTTAAAATGTTAGCCTCTCTATAAGTTAATGTTATAAGATTCAATAAGTTTTCATCAGCATATGAACACAACAATATTTAAGAAAAATGACCTAAACGATATTAAGTGACTGCTTTTTTCACATGGATAAAAAAGAGATATAACTCAATAAATCAATCTAATTTTTCATGGAAGGAATGTTTATGGCACTTGGTTCCTTATCTAGGCACACCTGTTAACTTTATTATTTGAAATCTTGAAATATTACAAGTCTAGTAATTGATACTACAAATGTCAAAAAACCCTAGTTTTCCCATACCCATATCCTTAGGATTTCATCAAAAGCTAAAAAGCCCACCATCTCATCCACAAATTATTAAATTCTTATTAGACTACATTGATTTTGGGGGTTTGCTTATAATGATTTTGATGGTGTTAAGCTGTTAGTATGTTACTATAACCATGGTAACCAATGTGGCTTAGCCAAATTTGTTCAGTAGTTAATATTTCAGTGGTATTTCAATTTTCAAGTATAAATATGTCCTAAACACAAGCATTCCATTATCACTAAATTCTTGTATTCTTTCACTTGTGTTGTAGAAGGATATTTGAGTGCTCATAGATAGTTGAATCCTTGTTTAAATGGATACTTTGATTGATTTCTCACGCTCTTTTGTGTCAGTTGTTTCCTCCATCACAACAAATTCTAGTATTGATATGATTTTACCTAGTGCTCCCCATGGACACAATCCTAGGGCCTAGACATAAATCCCAAATATCCAAGAAATTCTAGGACCAAGAGGACATGGATGGGAAGCCTCCTCTTATCACCTTTGTTATTTAAAAAATGAGATGGCATGGCATCTCCCCATGCCTGTTACTTTTTAAATGCTAAAAAAATCTCAAAGACTTCTTGTTAGATTGTTGTAAATGAGATCAAGTCATTTCTAGTAAAGGCGAGTGAGGAAAGAAAAAGAAAAGATGGTAACCACCATAGTACCACTAAAACAACACATTTGTATACAATCTCTTTTCTCTCTCATATTTTTTTGTTTACATGCCTCCTTTTGGGGTTACAATTTAGTGTATCAATAAATCAATGATACAGGACACATAGGATACTCGGCAAACTCATCAACGACACCAAGCAAAACAACAAACTCAGTTATGAGTCTATATGAATCTTTGTCAAACTTAAGTCTAGCAAACTCGCCACTCTTGTTGGGACTCGCGAGTGTATCAATCAAACTTAGTTACATAAAACATGGGGCAGGATTTCTAAACTCTAAAAAGGTGAAAAAATACGTGGTCAAGGCCTAATTACTACTCTCTAACCTTGGTGCTCAAGTTTTTTAGGGTTTTAGGTATGAATTCTTGGAGCTTGGCTAAAAGCAATAAAATGAAAAATGGTATGCCCCATGAAGGTCCTTGTGGCTTGGAAGGCCTTAGCTTTAATTTGATCTTGGAAATGAGGGCTCCCCACTCAATCATAGGAAAACATGTCAAAGAAACCATCCCTTGCACTCACTAAGGACAATGAACCCTAGACCCTTGCTTTGGTTTGAAAGAGAAAAAAATATAAATCATTTTGTGTTGTTTCAAATGGAAAAGCAACATCTTTTTCCTCTATTTGGCTAGAAATAACAATGATGACATTTTTTAATTTCCCAAGTAATTGAATTACAAATGTACTCTAGGTTTTCCAAGTCAAACTTTGTAGTTGGCAAAGAATAAATAAATATGTTGTAGTCAACTAAATAGATAATTATTATGTTTTGTATTTGTGGTGATTAATTCCCAACCAAGTTGTTAGTTGTTGGTTGGTAGTTACCACTAGTTGGTAGCCTTAACCAATATCAATCTACTATTTATATGTACTTGTTGTTTATAATCAAGGACCACTCTAATGACACTGTACTTATTGCACATCTAAGAATTGGTGATAAAGATATATATTATGAACAAGTAAATTATATTACTATGTTCTTAAAAATTTATGTTTTTGTGTACTCTATTATCTTGTAAAGTAGAATAAGCAAGTAAACATTTGATGCCATTGCCGATACAAACTCTAGCATATCACAACTCACAGGCAAGAATCATGGCATTCTAATGGGACAGCCAATTGACAAACCAATACAAGCCAACGAAAAACAAGAGGATCAATTGACACAAGACCTAATAAATTTTTGGGATATCTCGTTACGAGTGTATGTTCAGGGGGAATCTCTCATCAATGAGGTTCATCAAGGCGCTATCTTTGACAACCTCATCGTCAACAAGGGGGTTGATCATCTATTGCAATGACCACCAAGGCTTATCGCACGACACTTCATCATCCTTCAAGACCTTCGAGAAGAGAGGTATCAAGAGCAAGGAAGGCAACAAATATCGCAATGTTACAAGGAAAGAAACTGGCGGAAAGAGGAAAAGCATGACACCAGTAGAAGACGCACCCCCAATAATTAATGCTAGTGCAACCAAACAAAGATAACACAAATCTCAAGCAATAAGGAAGCAAAAGAGGGATCAATGAGAAGATCTCTTCAACTAAGAGAACAAAGTGAATGATGAAAGCAATTCAAAAGAATTGCCAAAGAGTCTAAAAGCCCAAGCCTGCCAAGAAGTAAAAGCATAAGTGTCAGCTACAGTCGTAGCCGAGAAGAAAGACTAACATCTAGTGAAGAGTGTGCACAATGTAAGTGGAGCAAGTGAGTGGGAATTGCCAGACACTTACCACTCCCAAACGAAGTACACCAAGACCTTGCTAACCAAGCAAACAATCCATTCGTATAGTCAACATCGAACGAGGAATACGAAGAAGGAAACCCTGAATTAACTGAGATATTCGAGAGTAACATACATCACATTGATAGGCTATCATCTCGAAGGAACCAAGAATTGAAGGAATTGAACCAAAGACTCCCCACCCTGGACGAAGGGAGTGCACAAACGAACCTGAAGAGATCTGAAATGCAAGAGAAGCTAAAGGCAGGCATGTAGAGGACTCATATGTGGCTAAGAATGCAAGGCAACAAGCATCAAAAAATACAGGTCAAGATAGTCCACCCAGGTCCAACGCACAAGGACAAAAGAAAGCGAAAAATATGGTGACTCCTACAACGAGTCCAAACGTGGAAAGACAAAAAACTCTCGAAGTTCACCAAAATGGGTTTGAAGATCCTATGAGGCACTATAAGACATGCGAAACCATTTGGATAGCAAGCTACAGATGATAAAGACTACTAGCTCAAAGCGTTTCCAACAATGCTGCAGGGTATGGCCATTGCTAGTTCGCGAAACTTCATGAAGAATCTACAACCTCCTAGGGCACAACGAAGAATACATTTGAGGTAGAGTTCAAACTATTGAGAGATGACAATGAAATCATGGCAGAAATCTACAACACTAAACAAGGGAAAAATGAGAACATATGAGCTTACAGCCGTAGGCTCAAGGAGTTGTTGCTAAAGTTAGAGAATCAACTAGCCAACAAGCTGAAGCAGCGATGATTTATTGAGGAACTAATCTCCTTCCTACACAAGAAGATGAGAGTGGTGCCCCCATCCTCGTATGTTAAAGCTTACAATTGAGCGATGGGCATTGAGAGTGAAAACACAAAACATTATCTTGATGAAAGAGGAAAATAGACAATGATAAGAGCATTGAAGGTAGCAGCAACAAAGAATCGACAATAGTCCAAGGCCTACGATATGACATGACACGGATGATGACAGAACTAAAGGCCAACATAGAAAACTTAAAAGAAACCAAAGAACTTTGGTGCACCAACTGTAAAGTAGAAATTCATACTAAAAATAATTGCTCGAAAACATTATTCTATGACATGTCAGGTAATGGAACATTCCATCAAGGAATGCTCGTACAATCTAAAAACAAGAAGCACACAAGTGCTCTTCACACAAGGGGAACAATCAACCCCTCCAACCACACCTCCTAAACCACAAAGCAATAATAATATTGCATCTCCTGGCGAGTACTGCAATAGAAGAGGAACAATAGTGGAACAAGAAGCTAAATCTAGTACAATTCTAAAGGGAGACCGATGATCCAATACCAAAAATGTACCGAATGGAGTCACTTCATCAAAGAATGTCGAAGTACCTAAAACAAAGGAGGAATGTTGTGCAAATGGTGCAGATCAAGCGATCATGAAGGCACCGACTACCCAAAAAAAGGTATCAACATGCTAGACATGGAGGATCAAGACAAGGAGGTTATGGCAATTACCAGAGCACAAACGAAGAAGGCAATATATCTAGACCCTCGTACGAATAAGGAAAGACTCTAAGAGGCCGAAGCAAAATTAGAACAAGCAATGGCCAATGAAAGGAAAACCGCCAATGACACAAGAAGTACCTCATTGTAGTCGGATTCGAAGAATATCGTATTACAAATGCTCCAAACAATTGTACCTATCAAGGTAATAGACCTCTATAGACAATGTTGCAACTGAGAGTGGCAATCACAATCATAGTCAATGACAACCAAACTCGGCAATAGAAAGGTCCAAGTAAGAACATGACAATAGAGCTGCCACCTGAAGATGAACAAATCATTGATCGAATATTGGTGACAATGAACATTAGGAGAAATCTAGCTGTCGTCCAAATGGAAATCATGCGAAAGAGCCTGCCAAACACCATCATTGATAGAGGCTCATGAGTAAACGTAGTACTAGAAGATACTCGGAAGTGCCTCAGGAAACCAACTCTTTAGCCACCAACATTTCACTTGGTAGGCACCAATCAACATGGTAGCAAGCCAATGGGTATGTTGATGGCAAAAAAGGTGCCAATCGGCACACTAATTCATGTTGAATTTTGTCATCATCCCCTTGTAGAAGGCGGCATATGACGCACTGTTCAAGAGAAGATGGCTAATTGCAGAAAAAGCAAACCACAATTGGAAACGGAACACCCTTTCCATAAAGAGTAACGGGAGGAAGTACATCATTGACCTCAAGAATCAAGCAATGGGTGAAGAAATAGCATCCTTTGAGTCAAAATCAAAAGGAGGAAAATCAAAATTAGACAAAGGAAGTAAATTTAAAGAACCAAATCACAAAGGAGTGCTTGATCTCGAGAATTGCTCTTAGGATGAGATAAGTTCTCTCAGTAGTCTATTTCATTGGCAGATGGAAGACTACGAAGAATACAAGGAAGGAGTAACAAGAGTGGATGACACACCAGTTCACAACCTTGAGCGAGATAAAACAATAGTACAAGGAGCCAAAAATGAAGAAGGCGAATTTAGGTGACAAGGACAACCCAAGAATGATCTCGGTTGGCAATGATTGGGACCCAGTGCTAAAGGAAGCAACTTTTAACATTTTTTTATGGAGTATAAAGATAGCTTTTCCTAGACATACAAAGATCTGAAAGGTATACCACCAGAACTCTATGCATTGAATTTCTCTTGTACCAAAAGCACAACCAATAGGGAAAAGACCCTATCAAACAAATGAAAACTATGCTGCCAAAGTACAAGAAATAGATAAAATGCTAGAGGCAAGCATAATCTTTAAGGTGGAAATGAGTGAATGGGTCTCTCTGATTGTGATTTCTTTGAAGGAGACAAAACAAATCCAAATATACATACACTTCAAAAGTTTGAATGCACTAACTATCAAGTACCCATTTCCAATCCCCTTCACTGACACAATCCTAGAAGTTATTGGTCATGAGATGTACTCATTCATGGATGGATTCTTAGGGTACGATTGGATAAGCATCGCCAAAGAAGACATTGAAGACAACACTTGTAATCAAGGATGGAATATATGCTTACAACTAGATGTCGTTACACCATTTGCCATGCATAAATAAAAGTTGAATGCCTAACTTCAAAACATCATCCATCCCTCATATTAAATTCAATAAGTATGCTCTGCACGTGCAAATCAGGTCTGATATAATGTCTATTTTTTAGACTGATCGCTGAGCGCATTTTGGGGGTTATGAGGGATAAATGGAAGGCGGATTTTCAATCTATTCATTGACTAGCACAAGGCAGGATTTCAAGGGTATGAAGGACAGATCTCAAGCGAGAATTAGGAGATGTTAGGGATTATGTAAGGCGTAGTTTCAAGGTGCTGATGGACAAATGAAAGAACGGGATTCCTTAATGCATAGGGAGAAATCTAGGCATGGATAAGCTGGTGTCCAGGACAAAATGAAGGCAGTTTTTTAGGATGGTCATGGACAAGCTAGGTGCTAGGCGATATTCCTAGGTAAGGAAGGACTAATCAAAGACCTTGGGTGCAATTCCAAGTTAAATAAGGGCGAATCTTGAGCGCTGATTCATGTGTGCCAAGGATAGCTGAGAGCTAATGCAAGTAATGCAAGGATTCAAGGGTGTGAAATCAGGTGCTCCAAGGAATTGAAGATGATGTTAGATGGTCTTTAGGTGCATGTAAGGATAAAACTGGAGCGCATTTTGGAGGGTATGAAAGACTACCTAAGTGCAATTCCTTGATGTAAAAGGACTAGGATAATGCAAATTCAAATTGACCAAGGACAAAGTGGCGCACTCTAATCTTGACAAGGCTAATTGGAGGAGGATCGAGGGTGCATTTTCACCTTATATAGGGACTTTAAAAAAATTCTCCTCATTTCCCATCCTGTCAAGGTCAAAAAATCCGACCTCAACAAGGAATTCCCTTGTCAAGATTGTCACAATGTTAAGATTTTTCCACCATTTCTTCACACTTAACATTTCAAGACCTTAATCCCCCTTTGACAACTCTCCCTGAAAACCTTGCAACATTTCCGCAATTTGACAACTATGACAACATTTCACAACATTCACAACTTTTCTCATTCTATGACAACATTTCACACATTCCACAATCTTGCCCCTAAAACCCAATCTTGACACTTGCTCATGAATTTTGCACTTAAAACATGAATCATTGACTTGATCACACCCTAAGGACAAAACATTGCACTTCTAAGACATTCCAAAGGACGGGTCGACACACTCTTTTCTTAGACCGACAAGACTAAATCCTTCTCATAAGCAAAGGTTAAAGGACTAAAACCTATTGCCAAGCTAAGACAACTAGCTAAAACACCTATGCTAACAAACAATAAGTGGGGTCCTGTTGACATGTTTTTTACGCACAGCCAAACACAGAATAAAATACCTAAAGGTACCTTATCCTCTCTTGAATAAAGTCTCTGAATGCTGAAGATATCACGAAAAGGATCAATCAAGATGACTTCAAGGTTCTTTGCTGTAGGATCTCTATGTGTGGATAAGCTCTCTGTGGTATGATGTGATTTGCTGGAATCACAAGGGGACTTACACTTGATGACTGAACGTCTGATTTGCTAGAATCACAAGTCTTACTAGCTTTGATTTGAAAAAAAAAGGAAAAAAGATGAAGGCGAGGAAAGGATCTAATTCTAATACTAAGAATGTAGGAGCAATGAATGATCTTTGATGAAATTCTAACTAAGTCTTGCTTTGACATCACAGGACCATCTCCACAAGGTTAGTGCGATCTTCGAAGGAAAGCTTTATGATGTTCAAATCATCACTACAGGCATAGACACCATCAGGCTGATGCATATCAATGAAGAAGCGACAATTGAAGTTAACATTAAGCTGAATGATTCCAGTTGACTACACAAGGCAAGTCTGCAATCAACAAACTGCTAGTAGTATGGATACACGAATTTCACCATCAATCAAGCACATTTCTTCCACTCATCTAATAACATGAAATCAAATATGAGAAGTATAAAGACCATGCAAATTGTCGAATCAACCCATAAATTTCACCATTTCTTCAATGAAGTTTTACAAGTCTTTTACAACAACATCTTGGCAACAATCTTTGCCTTCTCTCTCTACTCTACTCTAATTGCTATTCTATCCACTAGCTAATCACCTTCTAACTACTCTCTATTCACTAACTTCTTTCTAACTCTTTCTAACTGCCTTTACAAAATGAAGAGTTGGGGCTTATATAGTGCCCACAATACAATTCGATGGCTAAGATCAATTCGAGATCAATGGCCAAGATTTTACAATGAAAACCCTAATTAGGGTTTATTACAAAAAAATTAATGTTGACCAATGAAATAATTGTATTGCTTGGACACGTCCTATTCGAAAAATTCCACCAATGAATAGTCGGGGTAGGTACATCGAAGTTTGTGCCATCTTCCATGAGTCAAGTACATTGAATCTGGACATGCTTAAGTGGACCACACTAACTGGAGAAGTGATGACTAGGATGCCACCTCGTCTGACACTTGTAACTTGGTAGATATTCGATTTGATGTTGTTGAGAAGCTAGCTTTAATTAATTCATCTGGAACTATCTGCTTCTTCAACGAACCCTTTGCTCTGCCATCTTGTGTCCATGATTCGCAAGATGATGATGTACCTCGCCTTGGAATACTGGACTGGAAGAGGTCGCCCTTATCCTGATGATGCTGGATCGAAGAAGGTCGTCCTTGTCGATGCTTGACTGGAGGAGGTTGCCCTTGTCCTTGCTTTATCGTCCTTGATGAGAACCTGTCGACTTGTAGATCCTCCAGGCTTTGGAGTCGCCATCTTGATACCTACACAACATTTCAAAATTAGTAATATATCTTGAAGTCTAGAAATTAAACTTAAAAGGAAGATTCAAGATTTTAATTAGGAAACTTCATGATAAATCTTGAGTTATCATTTCCTAATTAACCATGTAGTACTTAGATTTTTCCAAAAAAATGTTTAAAAATCAAACCTTGAACAAGGGTGTTAAGATGATTTCACCATACCTCCTCTTGAGTTTTAAACTCAAAGAAATGATGTAAAAAATAGATTTCGCTAGGCAAAGTGTAGATCAAAGCCTTCTCTTGAACAAATTGCGCCTCCTCTTGCTTGGAAAAGAATAAACTCCACCAGCCTCTTAAAAAATCTGGAAATTATCCTCCAATCTAGCAAGAAATTCGCCTCTCCAATAACCTTCAAAATGAATTTCGCCCTCCTTAGTTTCCACACTTAGTAGAAATTCGCTCCACTCCAGCTAGATTTCGCACCTTCAATTAGCTCTCCAAATTCGCACTTGAAAGAATGATTGAATGATTTGAATTGTGAAAAAACACCTCCAATATATAGAGCGCTCACCCCTTTGCTCCCTCTAGGCCGACTTGGCAAAAAGAGGTTAAAAATAAATAAATTTCCAAAAAAAAGGGGGGCCGACTTGGCAAAATAAGTGAAAATAAGGCCTTGTGCGCTCCACATTTAATTTTAATTTAATAAAAATTAATTTTAAATGCCTTCACAATAAAAGTTCGATTTTTTAAGGCCTAAAATCAATTTATTAAATGCCAAAATGTCTTTATTTAATGCCAATTTAATTTTAATTTTTTCAAATGCCCCAAAGTTAGCAAATTTTGGTGAATTTCAAGGAATGTCAACATTCAATTAATGCAAAAAATGAAGGATATCATCAATTTCGCCTTGGACCCTTGGTGAAGGCCAGGAGCGATTTTTCAATCTAGACCTTGCATACCTCCTTTTTTCTGCCCAAAACTTCATCTAGACATTTAAATGGCATTTTTAACTGGAATTTTGAGTTTGATTTCATTTGATATTTAGGAGGAAAGTGTATTTATTCCTTTTTTGCCCTGGACCTCTAGTGAAGGTCAGGAGCGACTTTAGCAATTTAGGCTAGGATCATCAAGTTTTGGAGGAAAATTCTTGTTCATCACGTTTCGAAGGACTCTTCCACCTTAGCACAACCTTGCCTTAGCACAATCTTGAAGGGGAAGTTGTGTTGATTTTGTAAATTTCGCCCTGGGCCTTCAGTGAGGGTCAGGAGCGATCTTCAGTCTTTTGCACAAATTCTCAATCACTTCAACTTCAAATTACCCTCAAGGTATAGAACATCATACTTCACTCCCTTTTGAGTCTTGGAAACAAAAATATCATCTCGAAATGTAAGGTAAATGGGCATACTTGGAAATTTCGCCCTGGACCCTTAGAGAGGGTCAGGAGCGATTTTCCCTGTTGTCATCAAAATTTGCACTCCTAGCATCTCAATTCCACTTCAAGGCATTTCAAACATCGCTTCAAACTTGTGCCTAGGCTTAGCTTTGCCCAATTTCGAAGAAAAAGGTTGGATATTAGGTTTTTCGCCCTGGTCCCTCAGAGAGGGTCAGGAGCGATTTTGCAATTTCAAGCTTATCCATCTTTGGTTAGCCCTCCAAATTATCTTCAACGGGCAAAACACACCTTCTTCCATTCATTTCAATCACAAAACTTGTTTTGTCCTTGCAAGAAAATTGCACTTTTAGAATCTAGCTCTGGACCTTTAGAGAGGGTCAGGAGCGCCTTTTGTTTTTTTGGGTTGATTTCCTCCTTTGTTGACTACCCAAATTATATTCAATGGATAGAACATGTTTTCCTTGATCTCTTCCAATCATACAATCATTTTGATCCTGCAAGAACAGTGCAAATTTGAAAATCAAGCTCCGGACCTTCAGTGAGGGTCAAGAGCGCTTTTTGCCATCATGATCAAATTGTTTCACTTTTCATCTCGAAATTCCTTGGCTAAGGAAGATGTTATCTTGTTTCATGCTATGAATAGGTTTTTATATCCAACAAGGGATAAAATAGCGTGTCCACAAGAAATTTGCCCTGGGCCCTCAGAGAGGGTCAGGAGCGAATTTGCCTTATCCAGGCAAAACTCCTTCATCCTTTGGTCTTCAAACGGGTTTGGGGCTTCATCATGCTCATTCCACTGCTCTTCTTGCCTTTAATACCTCATCTTGACCACAACAATGCTAAAAATGACCTTCATGGAGAATTTCGCCTTGGGCCTTCAGCAAGGGTCAAGGGCGAAATTATCCTTGTTGCCCAAAATTCAACAATTTTCAAACTTTCAAACTTTCAAATGCATCAAGTAACGTCCAATCTTCTCTCCGGGAAACCCTGCACAAAACAAGTTAGCCAAAATTAGCGAGAAATAAACTTGAACAACATTTTCGCCTTGGACCTTCAGAGAGGGTCAGGAGCGAAATTCACAATCTAGGCTAAACTACTCAATCTTCAAGTTTCAAACCACTCCACAGGGCAAGCTAAGATCATTTTCAAGGCCAGGAACAAGGTTTCAAATTCAAGCGAGTTGGCAAACGAAATCTACAATGAATTTCGCTCTGGACCCTCAGCAAGGATCAGGAGCGAAACTCCTTCCTTGGCCAAAATTCATCATTTTCTTCAAGGTGTTCAATCAATTCCAAAGTCCAAACAAAATGCTTTGCAAATCAAAATTTGGTCGAATAAGGCCAGGAATGAGTCCTAGGTTGATTTTTGCCTTGGATCCTCTGGAAGGGTCAGGGGCGAGATTCGCTTTGGACCTCCTGAGAGGGTCAGGAGCAAAATTTGACTTTTTGAACTCTCTATCAGGATAATTTTATGGAATATAACATTTAAGTATAAGTGACATTTCTTATACTTTAAGTTATATTCCATATATACTTTCAGGATGTTTGAGAGTGGTTTCAGACCTCCAGGAGCTATATTTCAAAATCTAATTTTTGGAGGTTTTTCAGTTTCCAGACTTAGTCAAATTTCAAGATCAGGACATTCCAGACTTAGCCAAATTTAAGGATCAAGACATTCCAAACTTAGCCAAATTTCAGGATCAGGACTTTCCGACTTCACCAAATTTCAGGATCAGGACTTTCAGACTTCATCACTTATCAACTTGACCTAACTCAAGCAGAACCTGCTATCCAGGTGATCCCCTTGGCGACACTCAAAATGCAAAGGCTAACAGACAAAACCCTAAAAGACCTTAAAAAACAAACCCTAGAAAGCAAAAAGCAAGGGTCCCCATTTGCAATGGGGCGATGTGTGAAATGGTCACAACAGGTCCCCATTTGCAATGGGATGATGTGTGAAAACGTCACAACATCTATTGAAATTTCTAAATGTGTTGATCATGTTAATGTATCCGCTGAATTCTTGATGCAATACTGAAATCACCAAACTCAATCTGAAAAGTCATCTCTTGTTCATCTTGAGAACCCATGTGTCCATGCCTTCGCTTAATTTTATGCAGGTTCTCTCTTGCTTGAGCAACTATCATCTTAGCATGCTTAGCTTTCTCTATCCACTTGTCATACTATAGTAGAGTCCTCTCTACATATTTAGTACTATTCATCAACTTCCTTGGCTCCTTGTCCATTGTTGATGTGTCATTCCCCACGATAGATTCATCAAGAATTTTTTCAATCTGCTTTTCTTCATTCCTCCTCACTTTGCTGATCAAAATCCTTTGTTGGATGTTGCAACAATTCTTTCGTATGGATTTCATCAATCCCTTCAACTATTAGTTGCATTTCCCTAATCCTTAAATTACCTTTCTATTCCTTAGGTGTAGTTGCAATACTTATTTGATTTTTTGTTTTGTATAAGGAACAGCGAGCCATACCTAGTTGGTAGAAAAGTTAATCAACCTCTTTTTCCTTGTCTTCAACAAACTTGATGGCAAGATCCCTATCCATAAGTAGGTACAAGTAATCTAATTTCATTGTTTCTAATGCTTCTTTGATTGCTTGCAGTTGTGCAACAGTAATTCCACTTGCAACTCCTTTCTACCACTCCTCCATTTGAGTTTTCCACATAAGATCTTCAATGTGTTTATGAGTATTATCAATCCCTATTAATACTTGCACAATCTTCTCCTTCGTGACCAACAGTTGTTCCTTCAAATCTTGCCTTGCCAGCATTCTTTGCTTATTCTTATCAAAGTGACTAGAACTATCACACAACAAATCTTCTGATTCGCTTTCATTTGTAAGAGCACTCCCCTTGTCAAAAACAATTGACTTACTAGAAGATACCATGTAACCCTCAAAAGTTGATATAGCACTATGATCAAAATTCATCTCTTCATTACACTTGTCAATATTTATCTCTAAATCACCCACATAAAAACTTGAGCACCCATTACCTATAGCAATGATTGATTCATTTCCACTGAAGATCACTTTGTCATTCTACTGAAATAGAACTGCGTTAATTCTATCTTTTTTGTTTATCCAATCTTCCTTTGATGGCTTTGTGAGATCAGATTCTATGATCTCATTCAATACACTCAGTTGTATTAGAGGAAATGCATGAAGAATCATCTTCATCCTCTCCTACGTCAAAAATAAATCCTTCCTGTATTTCTTAAAAATCTTCATGAATTGATGACGTAAGTATACCGGTATCTACAAAAGAATCCATATTAACACATGATTCAACTGTGTCATTTGGATAACTAATTAGACAATCTTTTTGTTTCTCTTTTTTAATTTCTCATTTTGTGACCATGATTTCTTGCATCAAAAAAATTCTTTTCGATTGTCTCGGTTTTCTCTAATAATCAAGGTGCTCCAACAACTTTGTTAAATTATCACCATAATTTTGCAAACTTTGCTACGATTTAATCATACATTCCAAAAAAAAAAACTTCAAAAGATTTCATCTTCGTCTAACTAACAAACTATTGCAACTCTTAACCTAATAGGCTAGCAATGTCAAGGCTTTAATACCACCATAAGAACCCTCACTTGGATTTACACCAAATCCTTAACTCTTTCCCTTAAATATGGAAACTTCAATCTTTGGCCTTTATCCAATCTTGGAAATGGCCCTCAAAAACCTATCCTCATCAAGATCTCTAAATGCTTCTTGTTCTTTCATCTCTTTCCCTAATATCAACTCCTTTACATAGCTCCTCTTGTAGTGCCTGAACTTGTCTTTGGAGGGTTCTAAAACCCTCTTCTCACAAACCCACAACCATAGTCCTAGTGCAAACTGCCTCACGTTCAACGATTTGTTTACACACTTAGAAATTTTTGCTCTGATACCACTTGATGAAGGTACTCCCCTTACAAACCCCAAACACACAACAATAACAAAGAAATAAACAAAAAATTGCAAGGAAAGAAATACTTGCCTTCTATTATCCCAATGAAATGAAGTTACAACATTTAGAAAATAACATACTACAACCACATGGGCATTCTCATTACAATGATCTGCAAGTTATGTTAAGGATATAGCTTCATTCGGATTGAAGCAAGTAATATATATAAAGACATTGAACGAAGGGTCATGTCCCCATAGGGTCATGACTCTACGTGGCATAAGCCACGTAGACGTCATGCCCCTATGTGGACATGACTCTTCATTCTTTTATTTATAGGCATCGACACTTGCTGTGAACCGAAACCAATAACTGTGGCACTTTCACGAACCAACAAGCTGTCGATATTATCATAGAAGATTAATAGTTAGAGTTATATATATATATATATATATATATATATATATATATACACACATCAGAGGTAAAACATACTCATTACAGTGATCTTATTAAAGTCTATCCTCACTATATATTACCAGACAATTGTATTCTCTATCTCTGATCTAAATTCCTTAACATGGTATCAGAGCCAAGTTGGTAGAGAAATAATAAAATAGTGACACCTCTTTTCTAAAAAAAAATCAGACTTGCACTCAGAATTAAAGGAAAATCAATCATGGTGAACAGTGTTAGAGTGGAGGATAGACTCGAAGGCGCATCCAACTTCGTCTCATGGAGAATTTGAATAACAGCAATTCTTCAAGAACTCGAACTAGATGCATACATAGAAGAAGATACTAAGATGCCCGAAGACGAGCTAAAGAAAACAACCCGGAAAAAACACAACAACAAGGCTAAGAAAATCATAATTGATGCTGTTAAAGATCACATTCTCCCAACCATCTCAAAACTAACTACAACTTATGATATGTTCAAGACCATTCAAAACTCATATGAAATTAATAATGCAAGCAGATTGCTCACTTTAAAACAGCAATTAATGCATATCTACATGAACAAAGGAGAAACAATCACATCCTATTTCATGAGGATTTCAGAATTAAAAGACCAATAGTCAACTATTGGGAATAATATAGATGATATGGAGCTATCTCTAATAGCACCTAAGGGATTACCATCCAATTGGGAATCCTTTATTCAAGGCATTAGTGCTCGTTTGACACTACCAAAATTCGGTCAACTCAAGAATGATTGTACTCAAGAAGAATCTCGACTAATCACAAGAGGATTGGGTCCAAACAAAGGGGGAGAAATTCAAGCACTACATGCTAACACAAGCAACAAAGGGAAGAAAAGGAAGTTCAAACGGAAGAGAGGAAATAATCACAAAAGCAAAGACTTCTCCAAGATTCAATGCTACAAGTGCAATAAATTTGGACACACTCACAGGGTCTGCCCAAAAAGAAAGAAAGCTCAAGCAACCATAGTTGAAGTCAAGGAAGTAGAGAATCCTCTATTTTTCTTAGCCTTATCAAGCGAACTAAACTCAAACGAACATATGTGGATAATCGACAGTGGAGCATCTCGACACATAACCAGTTTTAGAGATCAATTCGAAACCTTTGAAGGCCACTCAACTGAAGAAGTTACAATAGGAGACAATTCTACCTATCCAGTGAAAGGAATTGGGACTTGCTCAATTCAATTAAGAACAGGAGTTACATTACAATTGAAAGATGTTCTCTTTGTACAAGGTATCAAAAGGAATTTGGTCTATTTTAGGACGAGCTGATCAAGGATATCGTGTCACCTTCCATGAAGATAAATTTCTACTCTGGCCTAAAAACTCTAACATAAAGAATGCTATTCCTATAGGATCTAGAGATGGTAGTTTATACAAATTATGTAATAGTCAAAAACAAGCACTAAATCATGAAGTATCAAACTCTAATGAAATTTGGCATAGAAGATTAGGACATCTTCGATTTAGTGCCCTACCTTCTATAGGAAAAATTATCACAGGATTACCCAATCTAAAATCTGATCATGTTGGAACTTGTAAAGGATGTGCTCTAGGGAAGAACTCAAAAGGGTCCTTTCCCTCAAGTGAACACAAATCAAAAGTTGTACTAGAACTTGTCCACACTGATTTGTGTGGTCCAATGTCATTACCATCACTAGGGGGATTCTTGTATTACGTGATATTTGTTGATGATTACTCCAGGAAAACTTGGATCTATTTCATAAAACTCAAAGAATCAAATGAAGTGTTATTGAAATTTAAAGAATTTAAGGCCCTAGTGGAAAATCAAATTGGGATGAAAATAAAGACTCTAAGATCAGATAATGGGGGTGAATATATCTCTGAAAATTTTAAAGAATTCTACATTTTCGTTGGGATTAAGAGGGAGTGTACTGTACCTTATAATCCTCAACAAAATGGAGTTGCAAAAAGAAAAAACAGAACCATCATCGAAGCTGCTAAAGCCATGATGCATGATCAAAATCTAATATCTCATTTTGGGCTGAAGCCTCAAATACAACTGTGTACATTCAAAACAGATGCCCTCATTCAATCCTAGAGAATATAAAACCTGAAGAAGCCTTTACAAGAAATAAACCAGATTTAAGCCATCTAAGAATCTTTGGTTGCCACGTGTATATTCACGTTCCTAGAGAAAAGAGAACCAAACTAGAACCCTCCGGGAAGAAAGGCATATTTGTTGGCTACAGTGAAACCACTAAAGGATACAGAGTCTATATTCCAAGACGAAGATCCATTGAAATCAGTAGAGATGTCAAATTTGAAGAAGATGGTACTTATAAACTATCTCTAAGTGTAGAAGATGATCTAACCGCAAACTCAGATGAAAATCCTTCACTTGAAAATCAGAGGAGAATAGCATAGAAAATCATGAACTTCAATCACCTAATTTCGAGAATGCTGAAAATCCTAACAACAAGAAAAGACCACAATGGGCAAGAAAGATGATTGAAGAAAATAATGTTCAACCTGATGAAATCTTCAAAGAGAATAAGAAAACAAGAAGTCAATCATGCTATGTTGCCCTCATGACCGAGCTTACAAAATCTGAACCATCAAATGTTGAAGAGGCTTTAACATGTCAAGCTTGGAAAGATGCAATGATTGAGGAATACCAATCTATCTTAAAAAATGATGTCTAGGACATTGTACCTAGACCAAAAGACAAATCAATTGTCTCATCAAAGTGGTTATTCAAAATCAAATATGCACCAGATGGTAGTATCGAAAAACACAAAGCCAGATTCATTGCCAGGAGGTTCTCTCAAAAGGCTGGAATTGATTACGAAGAGACATTTGCTTCAGTTGCCCGATATACTTCTGTCATTATTGCCATTGCAGCTTCCAAAGGGTGGAAGATACACCAAATGGACGTGAAGACTGCATTTTTGAATGGTGTTATTGAGGAAGAAGTATATATAGAACAACCTGAAGGCTTTGCTACACATGATAGAAATCTCTATGTGTGTAGACTAAAAAAAGCTCTCTACGGCCTTAAGCAAGCTCCCAGGGCATGGTACAGAAGGATAGATAGTTATCTCTCCAAACTAGGATATTCCAAAAATGAAGCAGACTCTAACATATACTTCAAAATATCAGATGGTGACATGTTAATACTTGTTCTCTATGTTGATGACATGTTGATAACAGGAGAAGATCACCTCATTGCCAAATGCAAACAAGATCTTGTGGTTGAATTCGATATGAAGGATCTAGGTCTACTGCAGTATTTTCTAGGCCTACAAGTATGGCAAAAAGAGAATTATATTTTCCTAAATCAAGGAAAATACACCACTGATATCCTAACTAGATTTGGTATGATAGATTGTAAGCCTCTATCCATTCCAATGGAAACAAATCTTCATAAGCTCAAAAGTGAAGCAGTAGATTCAGAACCTACAGATCCTACATACTATAGACAAATTATTGGATCTCTTATGTACCTGGTAAACACTCACCCTGATATTTGTTACGCTACCAATGTGTTAAGTCATTTCATGTGCGAACCTAAGAAGATTCACCTAATGGCTGCTAAGCATATTCTGAGATACTTGTGTGGCACTATTGGACTTGGCCTGAAGTATAAAACTGTTGAGATACAACTCCAAGGGTATTCTGATTCCGACTGGGCAGGAAGTTCCATTGATCGTAAAAGTACAACGGGGTGTTGCTTTAGTCTTGGATCAGCTATGATATCCTGGTTTAGCAGAAAACAGTCAACAGTTGCTCAGAGTTCCACTGAAGCCAAATATATGGCTGCCTCCATGGGAGCACGTGAGGCAATATGGTTAAGGAAATTGCTAGTTGGACTATTTGGGAAGCCCCTAAACCCCACTATGATTCACTGTGATAATCAAAGTTGCATCAAACTTTTTGTAAATCCAGTTTTTCATAATCGATCCAAGCATATGGAAATGCCATACCATTACATAAGAGATATGGTAGACAGAGATGTCATCAAATTGACCTACATCAGCACTGAAGAGCAAAGTGCCAACATATTCACCAAACCTCTTGCAAAGTTGAAAGTGGAGTACTTTAGAGGTAAACTTGGTATGACTAAATTATAATGGAAATTTCTGATATTAATCTTAATCATATGTAATTGATATATTCATGAATATCTTGAATGCAATATTGCATGTATGTGTTATGTCATGGAAGGTGACGATCTTTCATGTGATGTAAGTGTAAGATCGCTATTGTAAGGTGACGACTTTCACAATAGCCTGATATGTTATCAAGATTGACTACATTAAGTTGTTGTCCCGGAATGTGCCGGAAATCTTGATACTAAATTTGCTATGATGAGTTATTGAATTGTTATCATTAAATGATTGTTCTTAAATATGTCGGAAATTATGATAACAATCATATCATGATTGACTACATTAATTTGATGTCCCGGAATGTGCCGGATATCATGATACTAAAATTATTTCACCTGTGATAATAACAATGTTACAATTGTCACTAGAATCAAGGTTGTAATCTGATAAGACTTCAAGTAGTTGTTGTCCCAGAGTGTTGGATATCAGATAATCCATATCTCTCTAAGATATGAAGTATTTCACTATTAAGTGTTACTAAGTGAATGATCATGTCAAATGAATGTGTATTTCTAGAATGTTGTTCCTTAAAACTTAATTATGAAATTCAATCCTCTTTTGCTAAGAGGGAGTGTTAAGGATATAGCTTCATTCGGATTGAAGCAAGTAATATATATAAAGACATTGAACGAAGGGTCATGTCCCCGTAGGGTCATGACTCTACGTGGCATAAGCCACGTAGAAGTCATGCCCCTACGTGGACATGACTCTTCATCCTTTTATTTATAGGCATCGACACTTGCTGTGAACCGAAACCAATAACTGTGGCACTTTCACGAACCAGCAAGCTGTCGATATTATCATAGAAGATTAATAGTTAGAGTTATATATATATACACATCGGAGGTAAAACATATTCATTGCAGTGATCTTATTGAAGTCTATCCTCACTATATATTACCAGACTATTGTATTCTCTATCTTTGATCTAAATTCCTTAACAAGTTAGAGCAACAATTTACACTACTAGAGCTATGTTCTCTACAAAACCCATTTCATCTTCTCTATCTAGAATGTATAACCGCCTTAGAATGTTCTACAAAGTGAAATTCGGCGACCACTTTCCCACTTAATAAAATATTTTATTAGATTTTCAGTAGTCGAACTTTTGGGAGCCATAACTTTCCAACCGGCCGTCAAATCTTAGATCATCATATATAATTGGAAAGCTTGTGAGGAGACCTATAGTAGCGAAGTGTGTTGATACAACTCCAATCAACTTTTGAGTGCATCCAAGGCCTCTAAGCCCTCAATATTGCATTTGAAGCTGTACTGGGGAAATTTTCCACGAAAAATCGAATATCTCTCAAATATCACAAGATATTCGGATGATTCTTTCACCATTGGCTTCATTTTACCATTCAGGAAGTCTGTAAAATTTCGTGCAAAATCGACAACTTAATAAAAATAGTAATCCTATCGTTATTAGCCCTTATTGAAAAAATTAAAAAATATTTTTGGGTGATGCAAGATTGCTCTTACTCCCTAGATACTCGTGCATCAGTTCCCAACCAAGTTGTTTTTAAAAAATGGAATTGGGCGTTGTCTACCATTTTTGTTTGTTTTTCAGGATGATCAATATGTCCAATGTAGTTACAAAACATTCTTTCAATGATTCAGTACTCCTCAAGACATCTATTTTTCAGAGAGAGGTGTTCTGTTTCATTAAGATTCTAATTTGAATTTGACCTGGGCCTTCATGATTTGTTGTCTTTGAGGAGAAATAAAGGATTAATTTTATACCATAGATGATAAGCATCGATCCTTGTTAGATTGTCCCCCAAAACATTAAGTCCCTTACCCATATAGAAGTTTACAGGACCTTCTCAAATTCAATGACATGATGTGAGATTTTGATGAGCCTTCTGATGTGGACTTTGATTTTGAGGTATCTCTCACTAGTTTTTCTTATGGTATCTATTTTGCTAAAATTCATAAGGTGATGGTAGAAAAAAGATTTTATGTTGGTGAGGTTCAACACTCTGATACCAGGTTCACCTGTTTATGTGCATACAATCATACCAAGTCTGCACCAGACCCCACTCACAGTACTGGGTATGCATCAAATTCACTCGAAATTGTGAGTCCTACCTGGATACAACCAGGGTTCATGTGAGACAAACCCAGGGCATACCCAGTAGGAATGTCTAATGCTCTAGCTGTATCAGGCCAAACATGGAGCTTCAAAGCCCCAGAAAATATATATATATATATATATATATATGATTAATTTTGTATATTTGTGCAAAATATGGCTAATTTTTAATATTTTTTGTGTAGATGGGCCATACCTGTACCTAAAACTGAACTACTAACTTAGGTAATAATCAAGGATTCAATTGTCTACAGAAAATCAAATTCAAAAGAAAAGAGCTTTTTCTCATGATGATTTTTAAAAGTTGTGAAACCAATAATTCCAGAACTAAAAGCCAGTGTTTTTGGCATTATGAACATAAGGACCATCAGAAGTTCCAATGCTTTCAATTGCAGCCTTCTATTTATTGCCAGAAACAAACCACACCTCAGTGAGTTGTTTGATCAGACATGAACAGTCCGGGTATCAGTCAGATGAGGACAGAAAACAACTAAAATCCTGAATGGATAGAAGAAAGATTTTGCAAAAGTTTACATCTTCTACAAAATGAAAAAACCAGTACAATAGATTCAGTTCTGATTCCAGAATCAACACAAAATGACTGAGTTCAGGCTACAACAGAAAATGTGCAGTTAATAATAGTTGGTCCAGAGTGCAGAGTCAGATATACGTGTAGCTCAGTTTGGTCATCAAGTCTATCACTATGAATTGTTTATTCAATATTAGCAATTTCACAGAGGAGCGTTTGCAAGTCTGACATATGGACAAATCAGCTTTATCAGGTGGACCATTAAAAAAATAACAAAAACACAAGTCTAATTATAATACCCAAAATGCATATGCTATACAATACAGTCAGAAACACACGAAGAGAACTGCAATACAAATGTCAGTCAGTTACAAAAGATTGCTAAGAACTTAAAAGCAAAAACAACAGACTTAATTAAAAAGATCTGATGTTAGAGAATCAAATTCTTTTGAGAGACTTGAACTTGTTCTTCAATCAGATGAAGCCTCACTTCCAAACATACAGGAAATTGAAAAATCCCTTGAAGATAGTTTTGTTGAAATGAAAAGAATAAAGTATTTGAGGCCCCCAACTCAAATGGAGCTATTACAAGACAATCTCAAAGTTGACATCACACCAGATTTTGAAAAGCCTTCTAACACGGAATTTTATTTGTCATGTCTCCTCCTTAATTGAGTCAGCAACAATCTATTCTTAATGCCCAATTATTGTTCTATTTGGGTGCTCTAATAAAGTATGTTTACAGTTTCACTATGTACATTGTAATTAAATAAAATTAAGTTACTCTTTATATAATTTAATTAAGGGCCCAAATTGTAAAGTCTATAAAATAAAATCTAATGTCCTCATTTTGTATCCGAATTATTATTTTCGAACTGAATTTTTCATTGGAGCTTTCAAGGAGGGAAACCCTTGGCAACATGTTCTAGAAGATGAAACCCCTCTAGATATTTATTGTTCAATTGAGGACAAAAATCCTCAATTATGTGGACTGTTTGATGCAAATCTTTATTGAACAATTTGATGCAAATTATTCAAATTTGACATGCCATCAGCTGCTGCACCAACTTGGGACAAATTTATTCCCCTCTATCTGCATGTCCTTGACTTGTGCAATCCGCCCTTTCTCCCTCGTGCAAATTTATTTTTTAAACATTCTAAAATTGGGTGAATGAAATAAAATTTTGTTTAATGCTGTTGAAATTGCCTAACCAAATAGTATCTAATTTCCTACTTCATGCACTACTTCTTAATATTGTTATGGCCCACAGGCCTAAGGAAAATGAGCAATCTATTTTGTTTCATTTTTTCTTAGTTAATTCCATAGTGGATGCTATCAGTATTAAAAAGAGGATTAATATGGACATCAAACCCATCATGGAGAAATATAAAGGGGTGTTTAGGGAAATTCCCCAAGGTTTGCCTCCCAAACGGGGGTTTGAACACACTATAGAATTGGAAGAGGGGGCAAAACCAGTCATCACTACCCCTTATCGCCACCCTCACAAATATAAGGAAGAAATTGAGAAAACCATTAAGGAACTACTTGCTATGGGACACATCCAACCTAGTTCCAGCCCTTTCGCATCATTGATGGTACTAGTTAAAAAGAAAGATGGCACTCTAAGAATGTGTATTGACTACAGAGCACTGAATATGAAAACCATCAAAAATAGGTACCCAATCCCAAGGATAGATGACTTGATTGATGAACTACACAGAGCCAGATATTTCTCCAAGATCGACCTTCGATCAAGATATCATCAAATCGGGATGAGGGAAGAGGACATCCACAAAACAGCTTTTCGGTGTCACTATGGACATTTTGAATTCTTGGTTCTACCTTTCGGTCTAACCAATGCACCAACAACATTTCAGTCATGTATGAATCATACTTTCCGCAAGCAACTAAGGCAATTTCTACTAGTTTTTTTTGACGACATTTTGATCTATAGCAAAACTTGGGAGGAGCACCTCAAACACATTGAGGAAAAATTGAGGATCCTAGAGCAAGAGTCACTTTATGCTAAGGCGTCCAAATGCGAGTTTGGAATGGAGGAAATCTTATATGTAGGGCATAAGATTAATGCGGAGGGGGTTAGCGTGGATGAGAAGATAGCCACTATCAGAGAATGGCCTAGACCTAAGTCCCTCACACAATTAAGGGGGTTCTTGGGGTTATGCAGTTACTACAAAAGGTTTGTACGGGGTTTCTCCAAAGTGGCAGCCCCTCTCACCGATCTAACTAAGAAAGGGGCTTTCGCTTGGAGCAAAGCAGCCCAAAGAGCTTTTGAAAGTTTGAAGGAAGCTATGAGCTCATGCCCCATCCTAGCTCTCCCTAATTTTTCCCTTCCTTTTGAACTACAATGTGATGCCTCCGGAGAAGGGATTGGAGCTGTCCTTGTGCAAAACAAACACCCCATAGCCTTCGAAAGCCGTAAGCTGGCAGAAACAAAAAAGCATTACCCCGTCTATGATAAAGCGATGTTAGCCATCATGCATGCCCTAGCCAAATTCTGCCAATACCTTGTTTGCACCAAATTCCATGTAAAGACAGCTCATAACAGCCTAAGATTCTTTTTAAACCAATGGGATCTAAGTGATAGGCAACAAAAATGGGTCAGCAAGATACAAGCTTATGACTTTGATGTTGAATACGTTAAAGGAACAACCAATGTGGTAGCAGATTCCTTATCAAGGAAGCCACAAATAAATACCACAACTTCTATAAATGTTGATTGAAAATATGATCTTTTGGCATAATACACCAAAGACCCTTTTGCTAGCAAGATCTTGAGGGACCTGTTGGTGTCTGTTTTATCATCTACCAAACATTAGGATAGGATACCCGAAGGTATTCTATCCTCTCCTGAAAAATAACTACTGATTCCAAGGTCTGTATGTGCGAACAAGCGACTTTAGTGGAATAGCTTCTTGGGTAGTGTATGCTGAAATTTTCAAGGGGGACTTACATTTGACAAGTATTCTTGAACTGCTGAACTTAGATGGATTTAGCAATTTTAGGCTCCTCTTCTTTTTTTTTGAAGGATTTTCTGGGATTTAGACTTTCAAAAGAAAGGGAAAAAGAGATAGGGTTTGAGAAGGCTAATCTAATCGTACGAATTCTGGAGACAGTATCAACTGGGTGCTTTCGAGAAACCAAACCTTGCTTCGCCACACTAGGGACAACTACACAAGGCCGGTGCAATCTTCAATGGGTTGTGCTTATGATCGAGATGTTGGGATGCACAGGGGATGGGCTCAGACTAACTTTGCACGATAGAATGGAAATCATCCATTTACCAAAAGTATGAGCAGAAATACACCATCAATTGACACTTATCAAATCCTTCATTCAAATTAACAACAATGAAAGCAAATCTAAATTATTTCTAACTAAGTGTTGAGGCAATTAAAACCATGCAAATCATTCAAATAATAGAGATTACAAAGCAGTGCACATGCAATATATTATCTAGAAATGACCTTAAGCAACAATACATCAAAAACCTCACCCTTTTCAAATGAGGGGAGGCAACCTTATATAGTTTCTCAAAAATAAATGAATGGCCGAGATCAGACAGTGATCAAGGGCCAAGATTGAAAGTCCTAAACCCTAATTAGGGTTTCCCAAAATACTATCAGTTCAAGCAAACAAAAGAGTGACAAGTGGCGCAGTTGCTAATTTTACTGAGGTGAGTGGCCACTTTCCTCTTTCAGAGATTCAACATATCTGGACACCACAAGCTTGACCTCGTCCATGGTGACACTTGGCAAACCGCCAATCTGGAAGTCGATGAGATCCACATCGTCAGCGCATGTGGCAAGGACGCCTTCCCACTCCACTGGCTAGGTGAGGAAGTTGTCATCGATGGAGAGGAAGTTTGCAATCTTCGAAAGATCGCCTTTGTTAATCATCCCTGAATCTCGGAAGAAGCTTGCCTGAATCCTGGCTCTCAGGGTCTCTGCTTGTAAATGCTTCTCCCTTAGGCTTTCCTTTTGCCAGATCTCTGACGCCACACAGAATACCTTGCCTAGGATCTCTCTAACCCTTGCCTCTGTCTCAAAACACTTGGTCTTGGATTTCTTCAGAACCTCAACCCGAGTGACCAAAGCATAGTACCACGTGCTGAAGTCGTACCTGTCTCCTGTCTGTATGATGCCTGCATCCACTAAGCTCTTCTTTGACATGCCTCGGATAACCTTCAAGTGAGGGAGTATTTCGTTCTGAATTTCATCCACTTCTTCCCTATTGGATGATAGATCCTGGATACGATCAATCAACAAAGAAGTTGCCTCATGTGCTGATACTAAGTTTTCTACCAGGGTGTTAGCACGTATCACAGCATATGAAATCCACTCCTTTCCTTGAGTGTATGATCCCTTCATATCATCATAGTCCTTCATTGATCCCTGCTGAAGAGGCTGTGGTGGAGTAGCCGAGACTTCATGGTTGAGCGGGTTGGTAAGATGGAGAACATACTTCCTCCACTGTTGGTTCTCTTCTTCCACTTTCTTCCTCTTTTCTTTCTCATGAGCCAGCCTCGTCTTTAGAACGTTACAGGAGTCGTCAAAATATTGGATCTCCTAGTCCTGGGTAGGCTTACCCATCTCTATGGTGTTGATCTTGTAGTCATCTGCGGTGACATTGTCCCTAGTCTTCCCTTCTTTGGGCACTGCTATCTGGACTGTCCTGAATCCGGCACTGTCTCTCTGAATCAAGGAGAACTTCCTGGCTGGTTTGGGCGGTTAGCTACGACGGGTTCATTCACCTTCTCCAGGAATGCTACGGTAACCTCCTCGATTGAGTGGACATCCTTGGGAACCTTGGCCTTTATCCTTGCTCTCAGCCAATCAGGAATGGTTGATTGTTCTACAGTGTTCCGATCAAACTCATCGTCTGCTTCTCCCGAGTTCGCTGGTATGCCATCCAAGAAGATTGTAGGGGCTTCATCATGCCCCCTGTCTGGAGTTCGGAAGACCTTCTCCACCACTTCCTCAATTGGTTGGGAAAGCACTCTTACTTCATCATCACTCACATAGATGTTCATCTCTTGTTCCCCATTTGTACTCTAATCAAGCGCAATGGAAGCAGCACTTAGGATGGATTGACTTCCGCTGGATTCTCTTCTCTCAACTACAGCCCTTTTCCCTATGCACTTTATGGAGCTTCCACCCAACTCCTTTCTCTTTCGAGATCCAACACTTTCTGGATTCCGAGCATCACCGGCGGAGGTACAAGGGTGGACGGACAGAGTATCATCCACTCCCATTAATTCATAAGTTAGAACCACACCTTTGGCCTTTAACTGTTTTGTCTTTTCAGACGCCCACCACCTTGAGTACTCAACCACCGACCTCATGAGGTCTGCTAGATCTGATTTTTCTCCCTCTATCCAATCTATCAAGACTAAAGGTTCATTCTTCATCTTCTCAAAACCCGGCTGCTGAAGTTCTAGGCTTTCTTCTACCTGATCGGCAACTTTGAATACTTTCGTTGCTCTAACCATACTTAAACGAATTCTTGACCAGAACCTCTTCCGGATCTCGAAACTATCGGCTGCATTAGCCCAGTAGTCTTCCAGATCCAGTCTGTGCTCAAATGTTGTCCCTTCGATCTTCTTTATCCTATGGAATGGATCGAAATCCTTTCTTGCCTTGTATTGGTAGAAGGGATACCAGGCCAGTTCTTTCTCAGCGGTAGCTGCAGCTTGTGATGATGGACATGTTTCCAACCCATTACCAATTGTAAGTGAGAATGTCCCTGCCTTCTTCTCCTTATCCCTTTGAATCACTATATACTCCTCCAATTGTCTCACAACCTCGAGCAACACCACTCGGTTGGTAGGGTAAGTCGGAAGCTTGTATGGAGGACCAGAGAATCCCTGAATTCGGAGGTAAGTGAATTTTGGATATTGGATGTACCAACACCCGAACCGACCGATGAAGTCCATAGACTCTTGAGAGAGCCTTTGGTGCAAGCCACCTTGAAGGGTCCGGGTAATGTGCATTAGGAAGGCATCATTCACCCTTTTGAAATGGAACTTCTCCTCCATATGGAGCTGGGGATAGCAATCATATACCGGAAATTGGTTCTCCTTGTTCCCAACTTCTCCTCTACAAGTGAGACCTCTGTACCTATAGGTCTTGGCTAAAGAATAGAACAAGTAAGAACTCATGAAGAAAGTCCTATTTGCCTCCAGATTCCTTAGCTGGCTGTCTAGGTTGTCGCTGATCATATAGGCCCAGTCTATCATTTTTACTCCATTGATTATTTCATTAATGAAATAATACATCCAAGGTTCGAATGGAGCTCCCTGAGGATTTCCTATTATTCTATTGAACAAGACAATCATATCCCCAATGTCCTCCTTGAAGTATGCTCGCACTAGGCTCTTTCTCTGGAGTTTGGAGGCCCCTTCCTCGGCTTGTCTAGCCAGGAATGATTAACTATGGCATCATATTCTTCCAGGTGATCATGGTACAAACTGTCAGCTTCGTCATTGGTCATATATACTGTGTTGTGGTACTCAGGGATCCTGAAGGCCTCTCTGATGGCCTCATCGCTGACATTTGCCAACACTCTTCCATCAGGTGCAACAATATCCTTACTGATGGGGTTGTAGTGCTTGGCACATTCAACTACTAGTTCATTGCACTGCATGGTGGAGAGGAAGCCGGCAGCATGCACGATACCACTCTTCATCATTTTCCGCGCAATGTTGGTAGGCACAAGGTTGTCCAGACCAAACATTCGCTTCTTAAACTCCCTCAGATTGATGTGTCCGAGGTTGGTGTCGCTGATGTTCTTCCACTTGGAAGTCATCCTTGACTCTAGAGGAGCATCTTTATCTACCTGGAACTTCATGGTGCTTAAGACCTGCAAATGAATGATAAAAACTTTAAGTTAGAAAAATTCTGCAAAATTTCGAAAAAAAATAACGGGGCCACGAAATGGCTAAGTGTTGGAAGATTTTCCATTTTTTCACTCTCATACTTAGCCACAAAAATTGAATTTTCACCTCCAGACCCTCAGCCTTGAGGTTGGTTGAAGTCACCATCAAGTGTTAAAATTTTCAAAAAAAATTTCATACTTAGCCAAAAAAAATGATTTTCTTTCTCCAAAATTTTCGAAAAAAATCATTTATTAAATTCTGGAAAATATTCAGAAAATTCACAATTTTAATTTCACCTCTGACTTGGATAGGAATAAGGCTAGACTTTTCTACAAAATATTGAGAAAATTCAGAAAAGATGCCTTTCTCCAGAAATCTGTAAGCCTTCTACCAAAAAATATTATCCCACTTCCAGCAATATCTAGAATTTCCTCCAGATGATCTTCAAACTGACATACTTTACTAAGCTCTCCTTAGTAATTTTGAACTTCTTGGTGTAATAATGAATTTGATAATGAAGTATTTGTAGACAAGGTTTAAGCAAAACCCCTAAAATCATCCAACTCATACTTCTAATTCTAGAAAAACTTTCCATTTTGATTTAAGTTTGAAGATATTCATTAATCCTCCAATATTCCCTTTCAAAAAAAACTTTCCATTTTGAATTAATATCTCAATAAATTTTTAATATTCTCTCAATATTCTCAAAAAAACTTTCCATTTTGGATTTATTTTGAGGATTTTTTTTTTTTATTTAGATATTTCTTCATTTTGGATTTAATTTTGAAATCTCTCTGGATTTTGTGACATCATGTTGACTTTGTTTGACCTTTCATGTGTAGGTTGATTTTTCAAATTTTATCTCCATCTTTTTCAAATTTTGGCGAACTTTGCCAACTTCTCCAAGGTATGGTGGACTTTGGCTAGAACTCCTTCATGGCCTCTATTAACGTGAAAATTTGACTAAGGCATTGGGGCGGACTTTGATGTTGACTCCTCCATGGTGTCATGTCCCCTCCTTGATCGTTATTTATAATCTAAATGAAACAATTATTATTATAAACTAATATAATCAACAAATGATTATTTGAAATTATTAATATTTAATTATTAAATATTATTATTAATATTTATTAATATTTAATTATTAAAAATTATTATTATTATTCACAAATTAATATTGAAAATTATTATACAAAAATTATTTAGTAATATGTGAATCACATTTTATTATTAATAGAATTTAATATTGTTAATACAATTAATATTACTAATGCCCTCACAATTAATTTTGACAATTCCTTGTGTTACGAGTATGACACTTTTTGGTATGGCCTCACAACCTCGGAATGTGTAATGTACCCAACTTAACCTTACACATTTGATAAATTAATCAACCTTATTTAATCTATTAATCATATTGAATTTCCTATCATATTGAGTTATTTGATTATTTTGATTATTGACTGATTATATTCGAATTAGTTCATGTACAATTAACTATGATTTGTTAATATCGATTATGAAACCGATTGCAATAATTATCAATTATTATTTCATGATCGATTTAGTTTAGTATCGGTTCTACATAACCGATCCTATTTGTCTTCGGTTTGCTTATAAAACAATGTGTTGTTAATCGGTTTGTAACCGATTAAGGTTATAGAAAGACACCTATTGTTTTCGCATAGAGTCACAACTTTATGAAATGCTATCGGCTGTTGAATATTAGGAATATACATTCCCTTTGGAGATGGGATAGGAGACAACGATACTATAGGGAATTAAAGTATTGGAATTTTTTAAAATAAAGCTTTAGACAGAGCTTTTTGAACGCTGTGTTTAATCTATGGCAGAGAAATTCTGCAATTCCATAGAAGATGAAGATCCAACGATGAAGTATTTGTATTATTGAATAATAAGCTACAATTTTGACAACCAATTGCAGTATAGTTCCTGCCATACTTGGTAGGGCAATTTTGTTGGGGGGAATCGAAAGTGGTTTTTAATTTTATTCTTGTATCCCAATGTGGATCTGCTCATTAAAAGCATCTGTTGGCTAAGTGTCAAAGCAGGTTGCATACATTTCAGGATTAAAATAAGATACAGCACCACCATTGCAAGCTAATACAATCATTTTGGAAACAGCACCATTAATTATTGTTGCAAGCATATAATTTAAGATTAGGGATAGCAACATATCACAGTGAGTGATATCCTCATATACCTCTGCACATTCACAAAGACGCATATAGAACAGCAAACCACCGTATCATTCTAAGAAATAGATGGAAGGAGAATTGAATATATATATATTAACTGCAACCATCAGAATTATCTGCAACCATCGAATGGATCAGAGATTGTTATGTATAGTCTGTGCTCATAAAGGTCGTCGGATTGCATCACTGACAATCACCATCGACCAGATCAGGTCTATTATTAAGTTACAAGCAGCAACATCCTTATCCTTGGTGGAATGCAGGGAGATGCGTTGAATATGTATGCTTAATATATGAAGCCCGATAACATTCTTATGCAGAATTTAATAGTGATATAAATTTAGATAATAATAATAATATAATTATAATTATTATAATGTTTAATAAGAACTGCATCTGCAGTAATATATAATGATAATATCTGAGAATAAATAATGTATATATATATATGTATATATTTATATATTAATAATAAATATTAGAATATAAATCAGATAGAATCCTTAAGTTAATATCAGAAAGAAGCTTATGTTTCTCTGTTATCACTGATTGGATTCATGTTAAGATAGTTTTGTCTCCTAATCAATTTAATTTAAGTCATAAGTATGTTAAGATGGATTCATTATGATTAAAACAGGCCTAAACTTAGTAGGGGACATTACACATGGCCTCCTTTACCTTGGCAGACTGTGGTGTTGACTCCTTCATGGCCTCTCTAGGTGGGGCGGACTTTGGAGTAGGCACCCTCAAGGTCTCCATCATCCTGGCGGACTTTGGCTATGACACCCATGGACCCTCCTAGCCTATGGCGGACTTTGGAGGTTGCTCCCAACACTTGGCAAGCTTGGGCGGACTTTGTTGTTAGCTCCTTCATGGCCCCTCTTCTTGCTTGGGCGGACTTTATGCTACACTCCCACCTTGAGCGGACTTTGGAGACACCTCCTAGGGCGGACTTTAGGCATCCCTCCTCTTGGGCGGACTTCAACCTTAGCCCCTTCCTGGCTTCTCAAGCTTTGGCAGACTTTGGCTTGGCCTCTTCATGGCCCCTTCAACCCATGGCGGACTTTGACCCTTGCTCCCACATGACCTCCATCAAGGTGGGGCGGACTTCAACCTTAGCACCCATGTGACCTCTCCAACTTGGGCGGACTTCAACCTTAGCACCCATGTGACCTCTCCAACCTTGGGCGGACTTCAACCTTAGCCCCCACATAGCCTCTTCAGACTTGGGCGGACTTCAACCCTTGCTGCTCCATGGTCTCCTTAGGTGGGGCGGACTTTAGAGTGGGCACCCATGTGACCTCTCTAAACTCATGGCGGACTTTAGGCAGGGCACCCACATGGCCTCCCTAAGGCATGGCGGACTTTGATGAGAGCACCCACACAGCCTCCTAAGGCATGGCGGACTTTGATGAGAGCACCCACACAGCCTCCTAAGGCATGGCGGACTTTAGGCAGGGCAACCACATGGCCTCCCTAAGGCATGGCGGACTTTGATGAGAGCACCCACATAGCCTCCTAACGCATGGCAGACTTCATGCATGGCTCCTTCATGGCCTCTTCAACCTTCGTGATAGGGTTTGAACCTGCAGAAACACTTCAAAACCCTTGTTAGCCAGACTTAGAAGAATTTTCAAAGAAATTTCAAAATTTCACAGTTTAATCTAATTTAACCGGATTAACTTGAAATTTGAAATCCATGCTTAGGTGGATCATCTGAAGCAACAAAAAGCCTAAAATCTAGGGATTCAGCCTTTTTAGGTCAACACTTGGAATTTTCGAGTTCTGATCGAAGCAGGTCAGAGTACAAGTGTAAACCCTAGGTTTGCATCCCGGAAAAAGCAAAAAGCCTGAAATCTAGGGATTCAACTTTTTTAGGTCAAAACTTGGAATTTTTGAGTTCCGATCGAAGCAAGTCAATAGTACAAGTGTAAACCCTAGGTTTGCATCCCGAAAAAAGCAAAAAGCCTAAAATCTAGGGATTCAGCATTTCTAGGTCAAATCTTGGAATTTTCGAGATCTGGTCGGAGCTGGTCAATGGTGCAAGTGTGAACCCTAAGTTTGCATCCGGAAAAAGCAAAAAGCAGACATCCCTAAAAAATAGGGAAAACTTTCTAAAAATAGCCATACCGGGGATCGGGCTAAAAATGCCAAAAACGAAACTTCCTAAAAAATAGGAAAAAACAAAAAAGCAAACTTTCTAAAAATAGAAAGTTGTCCAAATTCACCCAAATCAATTGCGATCTTCGTCCTTTGGCCTCTCTAAGCACTCTGGTGGTGTTCACATTTCGGAATCACATAACTTGCAAAAACTAACTTTCAATTGTCAAGGCCTGGAATGCTCTGAACTGGACAAGGCTTGGTGAAACTGCATCAAAAGGTCACAGGATACTAACAAAATCCTAGATAGCAGGAAAAGGGAGGGTCTCCATTTGCAATGGGGCGATGTGTGAAAAAGGTCACAACAGGACCCATCAAGTCACGCAGAATACAAAGTTGTGGAGGAGCTTATCCTATATAAGGACAGGTTGTACTTGGTGCCCAACTCTAAACTCAAGGAAGTAATAGTTAAAGAGTACCATGATAATCCATTGGCAGGACACCCAAGGCTCTATAAGACATATAAACAAATCAAAGAAAGGTATTCTTGGAAATGACTTAAGAAGGAAGTCCAAAAATACGTACAAGAATGTACATAGTGCCAAAAGAACAAAGCAGAACTCAACCACCCAGCCGGGTTGCTACAGCCATTGCCCATTCCCGAACAGATCTCGGAAAGCATTTCGATGGATTTTATCACCGGCCTACCCAAGGCCGAAGGAAAAGATTGTATATATGTGGTTGTGGACCGTCTCACCAAATATGCACACTTCTTTGCTATAACAAACAAATTCCAAGCATCTCAAGTAGCAGAAGTGTTTTTTAAGGGAGTCTTCAGACTTCATGGGCTTCCCAAAATATCATAAGTGATCGAGACAGCCGGTTTATGGGGCGATTTTGGCAAGAAATCTTCAGGATGGCAGGGACTAGTCTCACTCTAAGTACTAGCTATCATCCCCAAACCAATGGACAAACTGAAATCGTCAACAAATGGATTGAAGGATATCTAAGAAATTATGTCACTGGGCAGCAAAAAGCTTGGATCAAATGGTTACATTTAGGAGAATATTATTATAAACTACACATCATATGTCGATCCAAATGAGCCCATTCAAAGCACTTTATGGTTATAAACCCACCTCTTTTGGATCACTAATTACTCCAGAAAGTCAAGTACCACGAGCCAGGGATTTTATTCAGGATAGCATGGACATCCTAAGGGCTCTAAAAGATCACATACATCAAGCCCAAAATCAGAAAAAGATATACGCTGATCGTAATCGTATTGAAAGATCATTTGAGATAGGAGACTTAGTCTTCGTACGGTTGCAGCCTTACAAGCAATCTTCACTGAAATCTAGAGGAGCAGAGAAGCTAAAACCACAGTTCTATGGACCCTACCCAATATCAAGGAAGGTAGGAGAGGTAGCAAATGAACTTGAGCTTCCTTCAAGCAGCCGCATCCACAATGTATTCCATGTGTCTGGATTAAAAAGAGCATTAGGGCAGCAGATATCCCCATTCAAGGAGTTACCTTTGTTAGATGATGAGGGAAAAATAACACTGGAGCTAGAAGCCCTTTTAGACATAAGAGAAAGGAGAATAAAGAGTAAAAACATTGTAGAATACTTGATCTTATGGAAAGGGTTGTCGGAGGAGGATGCAACCTGGGAAGGTGAAGAGATCTTCAACCACCCAAATCTCCACATTGCTTGAGGACAAGCAATGTAAGGGGGGAGGACTATCATATTCCCGTGTAGACAGCAGGCAATGATTAAAAACATTAAACAATACATGTACATAAATATATATATTTTCAATACAAAAATTATTTTTACCGCTTAAAATACGTTTTATCTTAACTAGTGGGAGTGATGAAAGGATGCGTCCATTCCCAAGCCACCTCCGGATGTTTCAAGGGGAATCGCATGGTTTCAAAAAGGTATAAACCCGCACCCCAAGGAAACACAGGAGAGGAGGGGACAAGGAGAGAACGGCAAGGAGAAGCATCCAACAGGTAACTTCATTACTCAGTAATAATATTTATTTCAGTTTTCATAATTTATGATGCCTAGACAAACATGAAGACTGCCCTGGGAATGCATCAGTCAATAGACGATGTGAAAGGGCTAGTCGCTGGTTCTTCCTAGCGATGAAGAGCCAGCGCCTAGTAAGCATCCCTCCCCATCGCCAGCAGGCTAGTCGAAATGATGAAGTATGTCTTTGTGCAAGTTGTATTAAATCTGCTTTCATTCCTCATATAAAACTAGTGGCCCAGATTAATTGCTAAATCGGTTCCATGCCTAAAAATGTCTTGCCAAATGAACTAAGCACATTTGTAATGTACAAAAGGGTAAAATGAACTTAATCTTCACGCTAGATAGGTAACATGCAATATCAGGTTTAGTATGCTGCATTAAAATACACTTTGGTGACAAATAGAAGAATAAAAATAATTCATTCATTCTCAGACACAACTAATAAGTAAAGAAAAGGAATACTAATTAATGATAGTCATGTTTCTGCAACTAGGCACAAATATAATGAATTAATCCCTACAAATTTATATATAATGGATAAATGTTAACCAAGTAATATGGTCATGAATCTATGTTTTCTGTAGGCATTTATTATCTTCCTGATATCCTCTATTTGTTAGTACATTCAAGAGGATGAGTGCAAGCTGGGGTATGCTGGGCCCATCCTCAGGTGGCCCTATTAGCCCTAAGAGACGGGATGGGTCTGGATGGGTAGCCCAACCAACTTGGAAAGTCCTCAAAATCTAGAATGGGTCGTGTATGTAATTTGTGTTGCAATAATTATGCCACTGATCTAATATTACTGTTGACATATAAAATGAAATATCTAAATGTTGCAGGAAACCGTAAATCCTTTTGTGGCCCTAAATCCAACCTTCGGTGGATAGATCAGGCCCTAATTATCAGAAAGGCGAGGCAGGTACAGCAAAGGTTTATTACACATTCATTCTCTAAACTTTCCTTGGCTATGTTATGCATGATGAAATTTTTGAGAATTGACTGTTATCATTTTTGCAAATTATGAATATGAGATACTTAAATATTCTATTTATTGGCAATTATGACTATATATACGGCTCCTCCTAGAGGAAGATTGAAATTGAATTTCAATGGGGCCTTGAAGGGCAACCCAGGTAGTGCGGGGATTGGGTGTATTGCCAAGGATGAGTTGGGCTCGATGTTATGGGCTATTGCTGGCAACATTGGGGTTGACACCAACAATTAAGCGGAACTAGCTGCACTTGTCAGAGGTTTCTGTGAATGTTTAGAAAGAGGAACCACAAATGTAGATATAGAAGGGGACTCAATGTTTGCATCAATGCAATTAAGAAAAAGTCCATGCCAAGTTGGAGATTGGACAAAGGTGTTAGTAGGGCATGGGAGGCTCTAGAAAGAATGAACTTCACGATCAAACATGTGTATAGGGAAGCTAACAGAGTGGTGGATCTTTCAGCCAATGCAGGGGTTTTATCAAGTCAACAAGATAAGGTAGATAGTAATTTTGACAACTAGGAAGTGCTTTCAACAATCATTGAGGAGGTCAGCAGCAAGCTTGGTGATGGGACATCAGCAAGATAGCCTAGTGTTGGGCCTAACTTAAGTGTCTTTTTAGTAGATAATTTAAGCTTTGTGAGGTGATCCAGTTTGAGGTGGCAAGGAATGTGGTATGATGTTCACGACCTCTCTATAAAATCATGCTTGATTTTGGCTACATTATGGGGTGTGTAGATTTCCTTTTATTCAGCCAAGGGTGCAAGAGGATTATCAAATAGCATGGCAGGTGAGAAGGTAATGGGGGTCCTCTATTGATGCTTGGAGCGAGGGATCGAACAGCAGGTGGGTCGTCTCTTTCAACTTAGAGAGGAGCCTGTGAGGGAAGCAATAATCAGCACACTATGGTATGTGAGCAAATGGCCATGTTCACGATGATCAAGTCTATGTTGCTTTTTGTTCGAATGTTGTTCAAATCTTGGGGGAGACATGTTGTGACATTTTCACACATCGCCCCATTGCAAATGGGGACCCCCTACTTTTTAGGCCCTCCCGGTCTTTTGGCTTGCATTTCTGGGGTCTTTTCGCATCAGTCTCATCAGTCTCTCTGCTTTGCAAGTGTTTGGAGGTCATATTGATTAAATTTGCTTTTCGTTTGAGCGAGTTTGGTGAAGTCTAGGGCCTATTTTGTCTTTTTTGGGTTTATGCCTTTTGTCCTAGATTTTAGGGGTTTCTGTTAGGGTTTTTTAGAAACCGAACATACGACTGCAATTAGGACCCTTCAAGGAACCTCCCAGTAAAATTTGAGTCTAGGATCTCATTGAAAGTTTTTAGGCCTTCAATATCAAGTCCATATACAGACATCAGAATCAAGTGGCTAATTCCCTCGCACAAGCCGCCAGCTCTTTGGTACCATTAGCTATGGAGGGATTAAAAAAGTTCACAGTAGAACTGACCTCAGTCCCTTCAGTCCCAGATAGCATCACCAACTTTCAAGTCTTTGAAGACGACAAGCACATCTTAGATTTCTTGACCAACACGGATGTCTTCTTAGCCCAAATCATTGATGAAGATGAAGTAGAGGGAGCAGAATTGGATGCGTAATGAGTTCTGAATTTGAAAACAAACACTATTCCCAAAGGAATGGTGGAATTAGAAAGAATCTTTGATCCCGACAAATTGAGAGAGATGAAAAGCCATAGCCTAGGAGGAGATGCATGTGACACGATCAATGTCGGTGATGGCGGTCAAGTTAAGAATGTATTCATTGGGAAAGCTTGCACCTCGCTAGAAAGAAATGGTATCTTAAAAAATGTAAGAGATTTCCCAGATGTCATCGCTTGGAGCTATGAGGATCTCAAGACTTATGATACTACAATCATCACTCATACAATCCCTTTGAAGCTAGGAAGCAAGCCATTTAGACAAAGACAAAGGTCGGTCAATCCTTTACTGGAACCTTTAATATATCAAGAGGTTAAGAAGCTTCTCTCAGCCAAAATCATCTTCCCAGTAAGACATTCGACGTGGGTCGCCAACCTAGTTCACTTATCCGATTGTCAACGGGTCACAAATGATGTCTTTTCTAGATGGATATTCAGGTTATAATCAAGTATTGGTTGAACCCGAAGATCGATTGAAGACCGCTTTCACTACCAAGTGGGGAACATTTGCATACAAAAGGATGCCTTTTGGTCTTATCAATGTCGGGGCCACGTTTCAAAGGGCCATGGATATCGCCTTCAGAGACCTAATTGGGAAATGCATTATCATATACATGGACGATATCATAGTTTTCTCCAGAAAAAGGGAAGATCATGTGGATGATTTAAGAAAAGTCTTCCAAAGGTGCAAAAGATATGGTGTTTCTCTCAATCCGAAGAAATGCATATTTGGGGTAACGGAAGGAAAGCTGTTAGGACATGTCATTTCAGAAAGGGGAATCTCTATTGATCCTGAAAGAGTGAAGGCTATATCAACCATCAACTTGCCAGCCAGTAAGAAGGAACTCAAATCATTCTTCGGCAAGATCAACTTTGTCAGAAAATTCATCACCGGGTTTACCGAGATAGTCAGGCCTTTGAATGAGATGTTGAAGAAAGACGCGAAAATTGAATGGTTGACACAGGCCAAGAGAGCATTCGAGGAGATAAAGTCAGCAATCGCAGACGCACCAGTACTGATCAGTCCTAATTACATGAAGCCCTTCTACCTATATTCCTTCGCCTCTGAATACACTTGTGCAGCTATTCTCACCCAGAGGAGTGAAGAGAAGGACGAGAACCCAATTGCATTCATGAGTACCCCGTTGAAAGATGCGGAACTTAGATATCCCAATATTGAAAAATAGGCATATGCATTGGTCAAAGCCATTAAAAAATTCAGACATTACCTCTTAAGGGCCAAGATCTATGCAATTGTATCGGATGCAGCAATAAAAACCCACCTCATGCAAAATGAACTAAGAGAGAGAAGAGGCAAGTGGGTCGCCATCATTCAAGAATTTGATATTGAAATCCACCCTATGAAACTTGTTCGAGGGCAAGCTTTAGCTCAAACACTGGCAGTCGACGGCCCCGGATTGATCCAACAAGTTTATGAATTGGATGATGTCACCCCAGATGAATGGTACAAGGAAATTGTGACTTACCTGCTCAACAACAAATGCCCTGCTCGCATGACACCCACTCAGAAAAGAGCATTAAGGATAAAATGTCAGCATTATATGCTTCAAGGCTCCGTCCTATATCACAGGAATCACGAGGGAATATATCTAAGGTGTGTTGGCAAAGAGGAAGCCAGGCAAATAATTGAACATTTTCACTCCAAGTTCGGAACAGGACATGGTGCTAACTTGGCTACAGCTCATCAAATCCTGAGAGCAGGATATTATTGGCCCACACTTTTCAAAGATACATTTGATCATATCAAGACTTGTCACACTTGCCAAGTCGCAGCTTTCAGAGAGAAAAATCCTGCCATGCCCCTCAATCCAATGATCGAAGCAAGACCATTTGCAAAATGGGGAATGGATTTTATTGGTGTCATCAACCCCGCATCCTCGACACAACACAGGTATATCATCACTGCTACTGATTACTGTACCAGATGGTCGGAGGCTCAAGCTCTCAAGGTATGCACTACTGAGGCCGTAATTAAATTCCTAGAGGAAAACATTATTACAAGATTTGGGTGTCCTTATGCATTGGTTTGTGACAATGGCTCAGCCTTCACATCATTGAGATTTTCAAATTGGGCTTTTGATTACGATATAACCCTTAAGTTTTCATCTAATTATTATCCTCAGGGTAATGGGTTAGCCGAGTCAACTAACAAAAACCTACTCAGTGTTATCAAAAAATTGTTGGAGAGAAGTCCAAGGGAATGGCATACCCAACTCAGATTTGCCCTTTGGGCAGATAGGATCAGGACCAAGAACGCATTAGGGATTTCGCCTTATTTCCTAGTTTATGGTCAAGACCCGGTATTTCCCATGCAACTTAGGATCCCGACCTTGAGATTTATCCAAGAATACATGGAAGACACTGACATTGTCCAAGCCCAATTAACACAGCTATTGAATCTTGAGGAAAAGAGAGATCAAGCACTGGAAAATTTTGCAAAGCATCAAGGAGTTGTGAAAAGATGGTTCGATCGACAAGCTAGAGTCAAGGCATTCCGGATCTCAGATCTAGTCTTATACTGGGACAAAGCACACAAAAAAAAGGGGGAGCATGATAAATTTGATAGATTATGGAAGGGCCCTTATCAAATCTCTGAGATTCTGGGTGAAAATGCATTCAAGCTGAAGACCCTAACTGGAGAAGACATCCCATTGCCTGTCAATGGGAGGTATCTCAAGCATTACTTCCAGTCCTAGAGTTCAGTAGGTTTGCCTTTGTACATAGTTAGTCTAGTTGCTTTCGTTTTCGTTTGTTTGGTTTGTTTTGTTTTGGGTTTGTCCTTCATTTTGCTTTTGGGCCTTAGTTTAGGTGCTTTTGGTGTCTTGGTTTAGGTGGTTTTTGTGTCTTAGTTTAGGTTGGTTGTTTTGTCCTGAGGGGTATCCATTTGAAATTGGGCGATTTTGTGATGAAACACTCTGACCTCCCGCTAGATTGTTCGTCCCATTTGGATAATTATGAAGTCTATTAGAAGCACAAAGAAGTTTTTCTTGATAAAATTTTGAGTCAGGCAGTAAGATTGGCTTATTGGACTCAGATATTATTGTCCTTCAATTATTATATCTTTTTACACTTATAATCTCCGAGTCATTATGGTTTTCAGGCAAAGCTGTGATCGGTGAAAAATCTAAAATCAGGCTTCAGCGCCACCGCAATCCTCAAACCCTAGTAAGCTTCACTGCTTACGAGCCACAAGAATTGACAGATGAAAAAGCAATATCAAAAAGGAAAAAGTGAGAAAATGAAAGGAAAATCAAAAAGAAAAAATGAGCTAAAAATGAAATATCAAAATTGGCTAATGGGAATGTACGGATAACTCCTTCGGGGCTATTTACGCCTGACTGGCAATGGAGCAATGTTCGTGAGCTTGCGGCGATAACCTCGTTGGGACTATGGACGTCTGACTGGCAGCGAGGCTCTATCCAGGATGCTTTTGAAGTTCAGATAAACTATGTAGCTTGTCACAGGGGAACCTGGGGATCGTGATTGTCTTGTTGAGGGGAATTAACTCATTGCACACACATGGATAACTATGGACTTAATACTTTGTCCTGATATGAAAATCTATTCCTGTAAGTACTGTTTAACTCCTTGTTTTGTTGAGGGAGATTTTCTGAGTTTTCTTTAAGATGGATTAATTCTAAAATGTTCACGAACATTCTCAGTGGTGTCGCCAGATGTTGTGACCATTTCACACATCGCCCCATTAGAATGGGGACCCCCTCTTTTGCTTTTGGTTTTGCTTTCTCTCTGCTTTTTTTTCTCTCTGCTTTTAGGTTTTTTTGAGTGAGTGAGTAGTCTGTATGGGCTGGCTGGATTAGGGCTAAACCTTGGAAGCTCGTTTTGGGTTTCTTTCAAGCTAAGTCTAGTCAAATTTTGGAAGATTGTTAATCGTCTGCCTAAAGATTCAAGATTGCCAGATTGAACCGTGCCTTTCAGGAGAGTCAAATTGGTTAGGTCAGGGGCAGGATGAATAGGTCTTAGGTCAAGTCTAGATTGAAGGAGGTTTTTTGGGTAAGGTCCTGTTTGTTTCAGAGTCTGAGTCAGCTAAGCATGGTCAGTGAAGAAAGGGAGTTGATTTCGTTAAATGGAGAATGAAATGAATCAAGGGCCTGAAAATGTCAACTTCGCCCTGACCCTTCCAGAGGGTCCAAAGCGAAATTCTTTGTAGACAGGATTTCCTTCACAATTTTGGCTAAGTTTTGACATGTTTGAAGATGAATTTATGTGTTCTTGCCTAGAGAGGGATTTGATAGATTTTCAAGAGCAAAGCAAGATGATGCCTAAAAGAGGATTTTCGCTCCTGACCTCTCCAGAGGGTCCAGAGCGAAGTTCATTCTAAACACAATTTCTTGCTTGGAGTCAACTTATAATCCTTTTCCTAGCCTTGAAAATGATCTAACCTTGCCTTGTGAAATGGTTTGAAACTTAAAAACTAAGCAATTTAGCCTGGAATGAAGATTTTGCTCTTGACCCTTCCAGAGGGTCCAGGGCGAAAATTTTATTTGAGCTTATTTTTCACTGACTTTGGCTAAATTGTGATGTGCAGGGTCTCTTGGAATGAAGATTGGACGTCATTTGATACATTTGAAGATTTGGAAGCATGCAAAATGATGAGTTTTGGACAAGGAAAGCAAATTCGCTCCTGACCCTTCCACAGGGTCCTGAGCGAAATTTTGAATAACCCTCATCTTGCAATGAAAAAGGTCAAGTTTTAGGCATGAATGAAACGAGGACGACTCCCTTTTGCCTCCTGAGGAAGTTTCAACTTGAAAGAATGAAGGATTTTGCCTAAAACCTAATTTTCGCTCCTAACCCTTCCAAAGGGTCCAGGGCGAAAATCTTTATGAGAGGCATTACTTGCTCAGTTTGGTCGAATTGAGATATTAAAGGCATGATGAAAAGTGGAAAGAGCATGTTGAAACCTTTAGGTATGTTTGGAGATGAAGAAAATGAAGGATTCTGCCCAGGAAAGGCAATTTCGCTCCTGACCCTTCCAGAGGGTCCAGAGCGAAATTCTTCATAATCACATTTTTTGGCCTTCCTTTGGACATGAGACTTTATTCCTAGCACAATGGAAGGTGAAATCATACTTAGCAAAGAAGATTCAAGGTGAAAAAATGAAGGATTTTGGTGAAAATAGTGAAAATCGCTCCTGACCCTTCCAGAGGGTCCAGAGCGAATTTTCTCAAAAACACCTTTTTGCTATCAAATTTGGATAAACCAAGTGGGGGATAAGATGAAACTCAGAAGGAATTGCCCCTGAGGATATGTTAAGGTTGGAAGAAATTATCAAAAGGTGGAAAAATTGAGCCCAACTAGGAAATTCGCTCCTAACCCTTCCAGAGGGTCCAGGGCGAAAATCCTAAAACCTATCTTTTCCTCCAAAATTTGAGCAAAGCTAAGCCTAGGCATGGGTTTAAAACGACATTTGGATTGCCCTACAGTGGAAATGGATTGCCATGAATGCAAGTTTTGAGGCCAAGGAAGAAATTCGCTCCTGACCCTTCCAGAGGATCCAGGGCGAAATTTCTAAATTCTCCCTCTTTAGTGCAAATTTAAGACAAAATCTTGCTATTCATGATTTAGATGGGAGAGAGGCATGATGTTCTTTGCCTTAGAAGTGATTTGAAGTTAAAAGCATGAAGGAATATGCCTAAAACTCAAAATTCGCTCCTGACCCTTCTAGAGGGCCCAGGGCGAAAATCATAAAATCAACATATTCCTTTTAAGTTTTTGCTAAGGCAAGGATGCACTAAGGTAGAAATGACCTTTAAGACCATTAATGAGTAATTGTTTGCTTCAACACTTGATGATTCTAGGCCAGAGAGGGAAAATCGCTCTTGACCCTTCCAAAGGGTCCAAGGCAAAAATTTGAAAAACCCCTATTTTACCTTGCAAGATCAAGTCAAACTTGGGTGGATTAAATGAGGAAGAACATTGCGTAGCTATGAGTGAAAGATTCGACAAAAGTTGATGGAGTAAGCCTAAGGAGGGAAAATCGCTCCTGACCCTTCCAGAGGGTCCAGGGCAAAAAACCCTAAAATCACCTTTTTCCTCCTAATTTGAATGAAACAAAGCCCGGAATTCAGTGAAAAAGCCTATTTGGAATGCCTTGAAGAGGTTTTGAACTTTTGAAAATGAAAATTTTGAGCCCAATTATGAATTTCGCTCCTGACCCTTCCAGAGGGTCCAAAGCGAAATTCCCTAGAATGCACTATTTCCTTCAAAATTTTGATGAGCTAACCCAGTGATGGAAGGAAATGGATCCTGGAGATTGCCTTAGAATAGTTCAATGATCAAGCTAAGGTGGATTATGGCCTAGAATAAAAAATCGCTCCTGACCCTTCCAGAGGGTCCAGGGCGAAATCATCAGGAAGCTTCATTAAGCCTCAATCCAACCTTGATATTCCCCAATTTGCACTAAATTACCTAAATTCAAGATATTTGGGAGGTTGAATTAAATTCGCAATAATTAAGGCATGGGCAATTTAATAAATTAATTTTTAGGCCTTCAAATAATTAAAAAATCCACCTTGGAGGCATTAAAATTAATTTTAAAAATTAAAAAATACAAAATGAGTCCTCAAAATCATTATTATGCCTTTATAGGCAAGTCGGCCACCTTTTCAAAGAATTTTTATTTACCTTTGCCCGTTATTTGCCAAGTCAGCCTTGAAGGGATTAGGGTGAGCGCCCTATATAAAGGGGGAGTGTTGTTTCAAATTTCAAATCATTCATTCATTCCTTCTAGGTGCGATTTTGAGGAGCAAATTGAGGAACGAAATCCAGCAAATTGGAGGCAAATCTAAAGAAGGTGAAGCTCTTTTGAAGGCTAATGGAGGCGTAATTCATCCAAAGGAAGACTATAATTTAACCCTTATCCAACAAAATCCGGTCTTCTTTCATCATTTTCCAAAGGTTTTATAGTTAAGCACTCAAGGGAAGGTATGGGGAATCATTTTGATGTTCTTATTCAAGGCTTGTTTTAATTTCATAGCAATTTTTTAGAAAAGGGTCAGAGTCTTGAAAGTTTGATTCCATTCATAATTAATTGAGAAATGAGGAATTCTAGATTTATCATTAATATCTTAAATCATTCTCTTGAAAGGTCCTAATTTCTACACTTGAAGGTATGATGCTTAAAGACTAATTTTGAAATTTTTGTGTAGGCATCAAATGGCGACCCCCAAAGCCGGAGGAGCTACTAGTCGGCAGGCTCTCATCAAGGAAGATCAGAGGAGCGATGAATTGGAGACTAGGATCGTGTCCAAGTGGAGTAATATCGGAGACACCAACTTAGGAAACTTCAATGTGAAGAAGTTTCGAGAGGTCCCCTACATTGGCAAGCCATCACCTGTTGCGAGGAGAACAATTGAAAGTGGCATCATCAACGCTGCAGGTTTCCCTCCCCCCGTCAAGTGTCATGAGCTAATGATCGAGTGTGCCCACCACTATGACTCACAATCAAGGACGATCGTAACCAAAGACAGGAACATCTTAGCTTACCTTTCAGAGGAAGCTATAAGCGAAGCTCTTCATCTTCCAGACCATAAAGATATGATTTACAAAAGCTTAGAAGGAGCAAGGTTGATCTATGAAGATGATCCTGAGACTTGTTTGAATCTCATCAATAAGAATTGGTTGCTCAAAACTCGGCCTCGCCTAAACAAGATTCCCAATACACCACATAGGATCGACTTCCAGGAGGAATACAGAGATTTGATAACTTTTCTCAATCGAGTTACAGGGGCTCCTCAAGCCTTCTTCTTCGAAAAGTGGATGTTCTTCTTCATTCAAAAGATAGTCCAAGGAAAGGGAATGCTTCATTGGGCCAGAATCATTAGCAATTGTTTGGACGTGCAGTTGAGAAGGCTAAGACCCACCAAATCATTCCACATGAGCTCATATGTTATATATGCCTTAATCAGGAGTTTTGAGTATGCAGGGCTACCTCACAGAGGAGTGATCGGAAGAGGACCCGGAGAAATGAGAGTTTGTGATTCTTATGTTCATCTGCATCATCCACCTAAAAGTGACTACAAGTTAGTCAATGACACCTTCACGATGAACATTACTAGGATATTGCAAGGTGGGATTCACAATCGACTATCTCTGGATGCGCAAGAGCTTGTGAAGAAGTATGGTGCATGGTTCATCCAGTTTCAAAAATTCACATACAACAGAGTTCATGGGTGTCCTTCACCTCCCTACATGTTGCCAAGATATCCAACAAACAGGATAGTACTACTTGAGGTGACTAGACAGTTGGCAGCTTATGCGAAGGCATCTAGACACAAGCATGGAAATGGAATTCCCGTGTCCATCATACTAGGGAATTCGGTTGAAGTATGTCCTAATACTCAAGCCACGGAAGATGCAGAGAAGGAATTATCTTTATACTCATTCTCATTCTTTGCCTCGCGGGAGAATTTTGATCCTCATGGTTACATGGAAGAGAAAGTCGGCAGGAAATACAAGCATGAGTTTCAGGTGGAGGACTTTTGGATGAATCTCCCAGGTGATTTAGAGGTTAAGAGAAAGATGCATTCCCGACTACCCTTAGATCTCATCAAGAAATGCAAAGTTTATAGAGTAGCCGATCAAGCCCAAGATAATGGTAGATACCTCTAGTCATCTTATGAGAAAGAGGACAAGGAAGTGAAAATAGATTGGAATGAGCCTGAGGGTTTAGACTTGAGAGCCTTTGTGGCCCCCGTTTTATCCTGCACTCGCAGATGGGTGGATGTACAGCATCAAAAGTTGAAGGAGCAGAATGTATCAATGACATTTACTTTGGAGGCAAGACCAGAAGAAGGAGAAGCAAGCGTGAGTGAGAATACTTCTCATTCCAAAGGCCCAAAGAGGAAAGAAAGACCTGAGAAAAGGGAACCCTCCAGGAAGAAACAGAAAACCAATCCTGATCACCCACCAAGCACATCTTCTCGACATGAAAAGAAGGCAAGTCAAGGAGAAGATCAGGAGAAGATGGTATATGAAATTGATGAATCTATGGAATCCATGGTACAAAATGACAAGCAAGAAAAGGGACAGACACCTCAGCAGTCGTCAAGTCAATCTCCCCAAGTTGATGCTAATGAGCTACATGAAGAGAAGAATGATGATGAAGCGACATCTCCTTTCCGAGAGGATAGACCACTGCTTAAAGAAATATAAGTAAGGGAAACAAGATCCGCCATTCCGGATTGGTTAAAAGAGAGACTGACTAGGGTAGTTGTGGTTGAAGAGGAAGAAGATGTATTTGATTTAGAAAGCCTTATAGGATATTCTCAAGAGGTAATAGAAAAGAAGAAGGCCACAAAGATGTCCAAGGTAATTAGAGATGAGACAGGATCCAGGAAATTGCAAGTAGCTACACCAGTAGTGGACAAATATGAGGGTGAGATTCTTGCAGATGAGTATGACTTAGAAACATTTGAGCTTGGTCCACTTACCTCCGAACAAGCAATGGAAGAAGCAACCGACTCATTTGAAGCACTTAAAGACAAACTTAAAGAAGAAATGGAAAAAAATAAGAAGCTTGAGAGGGAGGTCAGTGCTTGGAGAAGCTATTTTAGTCATCTCAATCAGCCCTTGAGACGTCAGGATCCAGCAGTATCCCCTTTACTAGCACTCCCTCTTGAATCAGTGGGTGAGGCAGAAAGAGTAAAGAGCTTGGTTCAGCTTATGAGCTCTTGGATTGATAAATCCCACACGATAGTTGTTGAATTTGCAACAAGAATGATGAAGACAGTTCATCGAGCTATCCAGGTCCTTGAGATTATCCATAATCTAATGATAATTGTAGCTGCAACCACTCACACTAGAGATGTTATCATTCATGTCCTACAAGTGATAAGACAAACACCAAGACGGATTCTGGCACAAGAAAAGATAATGGATGGAGGAACCCACAACCTCCTACAGTGGTCAGCTCTGCTCCAGATGAAAGAGGTCCTTTTTGAAGACATCAACACCAAATGCAGTCAAGTTGAAGGTATCATTCATCCAATTCAAGATAAGGTGTTTGAGGTGTTGTATACCATTCTTGACAGGCGGATCGAGATTGAGACAGATGTGGACATCCAAGAGTTGGAGGAGAGAGTCAAGGTCATCTTTTGCAAAGAAGAGAACGTCATCACAGATAAGCAACGAGATCAGATGTACACTACTATGTTCCTGATTGAGAAGACCAAAGAGCTTGACCCTAGATGGGAGCCAACTCTTCTCACTGCTTTTGATCAAGTCCTTCACTTGGAAGAACGAATGAAGAATCTTCCTGAGATTCCCATTGCTGAGATTGAGGGAATTGTGTCCAGATTCATTGAATATGCTAAGAAAGAGCATAGGAAAGGGAACAAAATTCTAGATGAAAAGTTGTTATAGGATGATGTGGCAGCTTAATTCCTATTGGTCTATGTTTCCTCGATATTTGTGCTAGTTAATTATTGGCTATGCATTTAATGATGTTTGTCTAAATGGGGACCTTTTTGCAACAAACCCTAATTAGGGTTTAGATGTCAAAATCTCAGTTGTTGATCTTCTTTCGATCTGGGCCATTCATTGTATTTGAGGATGCTATATATACCCTCACTCATTTTCATTTTGAGAGTTAGAAGTTAGAAAAAAAAAGGAGAGAGAGCTTAGAGAGAAGAAAGTAATTGTGTAGTAAGCTTGAGTAGTGAAGAAAGAATTTTGAACAATTGTTGTCCATTTGGCTTTGAGATCAATAAAATATTGAAGTTATGGTGTTTTATTGCAATACTTGTGGCTATCTTCATGATTGTTTATTTTCTTGAATCACTCTCAGTTGAAGTAGTATTTAAGTTTAAGTTTGAAGGACTAAGTGTTGTGCTTGATCTTTGGTGAGATTCACGTTCCAAACCACTAGCTTCTTACTGATTGTAAGGACGCCTTGTGTGGTCAACTGGAAATATTGAGATTGCTTAAAAAATTCAATCATTTTTGGAAGTATTGATATGTTACCCTATGATAGTGTCTATATCCTTGATGATTTGAAAGTTACTAAATCACCTTAGAAGAGCGCATCAATTCCAGTAGAGTTGTAATTTCTTGGCGATACTGAAATTGGTAGACTCTTACCAAATCTAGCCTTCATTGAGTCATTCTTAGGATTAGATTAGCATCCTTTCCTTGAAACCCTTATCCTTTTGACATTTTTGAAAATCTGTTAGTGTTAGGAAAATCCTGTTCTTACAGTCGAAAAGAGAGTAACACGGACAAGCTTTCTTTGAAAGTACGTAAGGCCCCTTGAAGAAACAGCATATACAACGACCACTGGTGCTTATCCACACGTAGAGATCCTACAACAAAGAACCTTGAAGTCATCCCGATTGATCCTTTTCGCGACATTTTCAGCATTCGGAGACTTTATTCAAGAGAGGGTAAGATACCTTTGGGTATTTTATTTTGTGTTTGGTTGTGTACAAAATAGTAAATACACATCAACACTCCCATAAGGCAATTACATTGGTTACTGATGGTGGATATCGTTGATGTGTTTTTTATGACATATACAACATCATCCTCTCTTGAACAAAGACCTCTCGGATGCTAAACAATGTGATCAAACAAGACGACTCCAAGGTTCTGATAGTCAAGTCTTGACCTTATACATGGATAGACTCAGTGATTGTGATGTGATTTGCTGGAATCACAAAGGGGGACTTACGTTGATACTTGAACTCTACTTGAATGCTGCTGGAACGTTGGATATATCTCAACTAACAAAGAAAAGACAAAAGAAAAGGGTTTAGAGAGACTAATCTATTCCTAAGATCAATGATAGCAAGGGATGATGTTTGGATGGACATATTCCTTAAACTAGGCTTTGCTTCGCCATGCTAGGAACAACTCTGCAAAACTAGTGCAATCTTCTAAGGATGAGAAAGGTTTTCATATCATGAATACTCATGCAAATACCCATACACAGCGCAACTTGAATAAGCATCCATAATTGAACTAAGCACAAGTGTGAGGTTCAAGCTAACTTTGCACTGTAGCATACAATCAGCAAGCTACAAAAAGTATGAACTGAGGAATTATCAACATCCAAACATTTCTCCTTTGCAATCAATGAACTTTATCTAAATCATGAGAAGCAAGAAACCATGCAATAAGTAGAAATAACACTGTGATCCACCATAACTTCAATGAAATCAAGTATTTATTCCAAGAAGTCTTTGCAACAATTTTGAGTTTTCCTCCTCCTACTCTACTTCTACTCTCTGACTACTAACTATTCTCTATTAACCTTTACAAATGAGAAAATAGATCCTTTTATATATAGCTCTTTACAATGAGTGGCTTAGATTGATTCACAATCAATGCTCGAGATTACAAGATGAAAAGCCTAATTAGGGTTTGTTACAACAAACTCTTTTTCGGCCAATGAGAAAATTACATTTGATTTGACATATGTTCCACATTCAATGTAACCAATAGAAAATGAGGTTAGGTATCTTGAATTTTGTGCCTCCATTGAATGAGTCAAGTACACTGCATTAGGACATGTTGACGTGGAAACCTTTGATTGTTCGTTGATGACAGGGATGCTACCTTAGCTCGCTTGTACTAGCAATAATTCTTGGATTTCCGGAGGAAATTCAAGATTTTAAAAGATGTTCTCATCTTGTATGTTATCTCTCCTTAATGCCTTAAAGTCTTGACTTTCTCATGTCGTCGTGATGTGATGAAAGCTTTGTATCGATCCTATCAAGTTGCAATGCTAGCCTTGAATGTCCCTTGTTGCTTTGCCTCTGAATCTTATGATACCTGCACCTCTCGTAATGTGTTAAGATTTTCGAATGTGCTGGTCCTCAGTATGTGAATCTTCCATCATGTCGAAGTACTTGATGTTGGCCTCCTTGGTATCCTTGTGCTTGCTAATGAAGTCCTCTTGCACTTCAATTCTTGCTTTACCTCTTTGTGCTTCCCTTTGTATCCACTTACAATCAGACCTGCAAAAGAAAATTAATTTGAATTAAAACATTATGAATCAACGAAACAATCATTAAATGAATATGTAGCATTTAGGCCTATGTAATATCCCTTGGCTAATCTAACCTTGTTTCGCTTATTTGAACCCCAAAGAATATTGTCAAACACTTGGCATACAATGTTTGAAGCCGCTGTAGTGAATTCTTTATTTGTCTTCTTTGGGTTTCTACGCTGCAAATGAAGTTATGGAAAGCTTCTAACAATGCAAAGTTGTTATAGAAATGATATGCTAGCTGTTTTAGACCTTACACACACATGGAATGACTGAAATTAGCTAGTACAGCTAGTAGACATTAAGACAAACACTTGTCATGCATCCCAAAGTACACCTACAGCCATTAGGCATTTAAGCAAACAGTTGGCATGAAAGCTAAGTGGCTGATCAATGTTGAATGTCACCTGGAATATCAATCGACCCCAATCTGTAGGTGATGAAGGCGGCTACAGGGGTTTGCAAAATGTAGAAGAAGCAGCCAAAGACTCCTTATTCAATCTTCATCATAAATCTGAACAAACATCTCCAATTTGGTCTCCACAAAGACCACAAAATTGGGAAGGTACTGTAGCGTGACACTGTAGCAGCAAATAAACCCTCTGTATGATGTTCTCAGTCTGCCATATACATATGCTCTCAGCTATGCCAATAAATCTGAAAATAAATCTCCAATCAGCACAATGTCAACTTCTGGATGAAGCCAACCCTAGGAGCAACTTCAGATGAATATCTCACACCCTCAGATTGCTGATGCAATGAAGTCTTCACTTTCTCCAATGTCGATACTCTAGACAAGCTGCGGAAACCCCAACTTCTTCTCCATGTTTGCTAAAATGGGGACATTACAGTCCGCCCCTCCTGAAATTGCTTGGCCCCAAGCAATATCGACTGCAAAGAAACTCCTCCACCTGGATCCCAAATGAAGACCTGTGTAATTTCCCTGGTATTACCAACCAACTCCTATAATGCCCACAGCAAGGGCACAACTAACAAGACCTGCCAAACTAAATCAACCTCAACAGCAAGTGTCACAAGAACATGAACATCAAGTGGAAGCAACTCTGAAAACTGACAATGTTTGCTTCCCAAAACAGGGAACATTAACCGGAACTCGGATGCACACAAAGGATCCCTCAACATACTCGCTAGTGTCCCACATAGTATACTTGGATTCCAAATCCAGGGTAGAAATCTGCCATGTAAACCTCCCTCAGACTTTCGCTACTCAACACTGATCGCCACTTCACCATGCAAGATGTGGTGAAGCCAACCCATGAGACCTATCCAAACTGCAACACTAACTCTGTCATCACCTGGATCCTAGTGCAATCTATACACACATCCATCTGTACTGTGAAGATAGGAGTACCTGGAAACATCTGCTACGCAACATCTCTCCACAACCTCTGCTAAACTCTCATGGATGTGATATCCAACTAAACCATCATGCCCATTGTCACTATAGTCTCTCTGAAGCCATGTATCCAAAGATAGCCTCTGTGTCATAGGAGTAACAATCTCCACCGGATACACATCAACATGATGGGAAACTGAACACTGCTCGAGCAAGTAGCCACCAACAATCAACTGAGTCGGGTACTTGCAACTGCTAGTTCCATCTACTGAAAATGCTAACTCTCCATCCCACAATGGATGGTATAATCCTGAAGCCAATCCACATCGATGCATCATCAAGTCCTCCACGTGTGTATCAAAAGAAAAGTGATGAGCACTCCTCACTATGTAGTTGCGATAAAACGCTCCAACCTCGGTCAAGGGCTCATCTCTAACAATACTGGAATCATGAGATGGCTCCAATCTCTGACCCCGAACAGTTGATTGGGTACGGGCTCTGGTAACCCTCTCTGCAAACCCAATCACAAAATCTCTATTAGGAAGCATTGTAGTCAGAGTATCAATAATTACTCCCACACCACGCCTGATGGCGAGAGAACCTCGGATGAGAGTATCCTTGGTGGCTCCAAACGGACCTTCTCGAAACTCAAGACTCTCAAAACATTAATGTTTATTTAAACCAGAGTTCTGTGACTCGTGGTGAGTCACGGAACTCGCGCGAGTCAGCGGGCCGGGTGACCTCTGCCGGGTCATGGCAACCCTGACCCGGGCCCGGACGAGTCACAGGGTGTGACTCGCCGATTCAGCGAGTCACCCCTTGACTCACCGAGTCCGAGGGTCGTGACCCGGCCAGCGTAGCTTGCAAAAAGTGGACGCAAAAACAAAAAAAATACAACACATTTTTATTATGTTTTGTGCCATTTGCCTTTGTTATAACCCTAAAAGGGATTGCCATTTAGTTTTATGAGTGGAAGAGAGGAAAAAAGAGAGGAAGAGAGGAAAAAAGAGAACCATAGTTTTGCAACCAGCTGACAGAAAGAGGTGAAAAGCTAGCACAAATCACATTGGGGCAGCACTACAGTTGCATTGAGAGCATCAAGGAGCTCATTTCAAACACTTGTCAACAAATTTGAAAGAGGTAAGTGTTAATTTTTGTTGATTATGTTGGTTTTTTTTCTATATTTATGGATTTTTTCATTTTTTTGTTATTTTTTTTTTAACTTCAGCTTTCCAAATCTATATTGCTGCTTGCATACTTCAATGATTCAATCACAATGACATAAATAGAACAATAGCATAGCAAACCCTAGACCTTTTTTTTTGAAAAAATTGTATACATGTATTTATAATTTTTTCTAAAAAAAATCTAGGGTTTGCTGATTTTTCTGAATTGTTAATTTCTTTCTTTGAAATTTGAAAATTTTCAAGAAAAAACACAATGCACAAATTAGTCTTTGCTGATTTTTTTTAATTAGTTTAAAATTTTAAATTTAAAACTTTGTCAAACACAATGCTCAAATGGTGATTTGTAAAATTGTCTTATTGCAGCAGCCCTCACGTGTTGAAAACAATTTTTTTTCCTAATGGCTCATCCTAATCCTCCACCTAGGAAACATGGTCAAAAAGATGAGGCATGGAAATACACTGAAGAATTTCTTGGTAGACAAAGAAATCAAACCAAGTGTATGTTTTGTAAGGAAATTAACCATGGGGGGATAAATAGATTAAAATATCATATTGCTGGCATACGTGGTCATGATACTGAGCCTTGTGACAAGGCAACTCCTGAAGCAATCCGTTTTTGTTACGTCCTATTAGAAAACTTTGAAATACATAAGCAAACAAAAAAAAGACAAAGAGAGGAGTTATGTCATATTGGTTCCCCTCCACCCACATCCGCATCTGGCTCCGCATCCACAGCTGCATTCGTAGGTTGTGTTGGAGAGGGTTCTTCTATGCCTCCCTTTCGTCCTAGTGCTTCTGCTAGTGCCAGTACTTCTATTCCTACTCCTAGTCACACTTTTGGTCCTAGAGTGCGAAAATCCAAGATAGACAATTTTTTTGTACCACGCACTACTCCTGGCGCACAGCCCTCGCTTGAGAGCATGTCTTGGAACAAGGAGGTCCATGATGCAGGAAGAAAAGCAATTTGCAAGTTTTGGTACTTCTGCAACATTCCATTTATTGCAGCCAGGTACTTTTTTATTTGATTGTTTTAAATTAAAATTTAAAATTTTATGGTTTGAATTTGAAAGTTGAAATTGAAATTGAACTTTTCTTATTTAATCTATTTCAATTTGTGACGGGTCTCCTTATTGGCAAGGCATGATTGATGCAGTAACCATTTGTGGGCCGGGGTTTAAAGCCCCTAGTGATACTGAGTTGAGTGGCCCTCTCTTGTTGGAAATGGTGGAAGATATGAAAGTTGACCTAGAAGACCACCGCCAATCTTGGAGCCAAAAGGGTTGCACCATCATGACAGATGGTTGGACTGATAGGAGGAATAGAACACTCCTAAATTTTCTTGTTTCCAGCGGAGGTGATTGATCATTTTAATTCTCTATATGCATTGTGATTGAAATTGAATAATTTAAATTCTAATTTATTCATAATTAATTTGTTTTATTTTCAAGATCCACCATGTTTTTGAAGTCCATCGATGCTTCCTCACATGTCAAAAATGCGGCACACTTATGTAATATCCCACTAATTTTTTTTTTGTTTTTTCAGGCCAATAGCAATTCATCCACAACAATTACCCGTTAAGGTTAGAGTAATAAGCAAAACAACTAAAGGGAACCCTTACACCTTTTGTTCACCGAGAGCCCAGACTGGGAGGGTGAGAGCATACGGTGTTCCAGGGATCGTCAGCATCAATAAACAAACTGAACATTACAACTGCATGGGCGGCAAGCCATCCCCTTCTGCTTATCCAGCAGGATAGAAACTAAACTTCTTGGCGGTAAACCGACCAAGGGAAATATTACAAGAAATAGAAGTTCAATCACTCTACCGTGTATTTCAGCGGGAGGACATTACATTAACAATCACTCTACTGCATATTTCAGCGGGAGGACCAAAACATTGAACTTTATCACTCGACCACTTATTCAGCGGGAGGACATTACATTAAAACATCACTCTACCGCATATTTCAGCGGGAGGACTATTTATCAAAGAAAACTGAATTACAAAACTGAGAAGGCGGCAAGCCAGCCTCTTCCACTTATGCAGTGGGAATTACAAAATAAGCAGATAGAATGGGATGCTCAATACTACTGAAACAATCCTTACAATATGGAGATGAGATGAGAAGATTAACTGTAGATTTCTACACAATACTGTAATTTTCTGTTACACTGCTCTACAGGCTGAAAGTACAGTTCCAGCAGCCCATGAAAACATGAAAATACTCATAACTCACTCAATTTTTACCCGAATTGACTCAAATCAAGCCCAATCCCACCATACATCCAATACAATGACAACCAATCACAGCCACACCCCAAACAACCCTCTTTTTATTTTGCACGCATCCCAATGCAACCCAAAAAACCCACGCCTAGACTAGGAATTTTGATTTTGCATAATTAAATCAATACTCAAACAAATGTGCTAAAAACTTACAAACTTATTTGCCAGTGCTGGGAAGGAAGATAGGAATAATACCCATAACTATCAGACGCTCCAGCAGAGAGATGTGAGCAAAAATGTGTTTCAGCCACAGGCAAAACCAGCAAGTCCAGAATCGTTGCAACACCAAGATGTCTATGGCAAAGCTCTGAAAGCGATAGGAGAATACAAGGCACAGCTAGGTACTATATTTCAAGTACGAAACCGGGTAGCACTAGGGAGACGCACTCCGAAGCCTCAAGTTCTGTCGCCAATCCGGCAGCATAACATTACAGATTTTCAAGATGGTGCAAATGGGAACCCAAGCCTCATATTTATAACTTCATTCTTCAAATCCAAATGACACCCCTCCAAATTCCACGCTTGCATTTGAATTTCATTCCACTTTCATGTGGACCCAAGAGTAGCGCCCAACTCCCTAAGTCAAAAGTCACGCCCAAGAGAGGGGAGGACCCACATTGGACACTTAGGCACAAAATGGCGATGTAAAGTGAAATAATATCCCTTTTTAAAAAAAACATTTCACGTCCCATAAAATAATTGAATTTCGCCCAAACTTAGGATTAAACAGGTATTAATCCCAAATTTAATAAACCAGCAGCCAAAAAATAGATTAATTAAATATTAACCTTAGGAAAGGAAATAATATTTAATTATGTTGCAAATATCTCCCGCACTGATTATTATCACCTCCAAGATGAAACTGAACCCAGACGACCACAAACTGCTGCAGAATTCAAACCCCTGACTACTGCCAAAAATAGAAATGTGCCACCCAGCCACTTACTAAAAATAGTAAGTCAAGAATTAATGCTCAGAAAAATATGATCATCGCGTCCAGAGGCAAAGCAAGGAGTGTTCGGTCGGACAATGGCACCAGAACGGTCATCCCCTGACTTACTAAAACTAGTAAGTCCTCGTTTCATCGATGCTAGACCCTGATTACTTATTCCACCTAGCCTATGGGTCTCAGGAATAGGCTAATGGACCTCCGAAAGAACATCAGTGAGAAGGGGACATTACAGTCCGCCCTCCCCAAAATTGCTTGTCCTCAAGCAACTGTAAGGCTGGATGCAATAGAATCTCCTCATTCTCCCACGTAGCATCCTCTGCTGGTAGATTCTTCCATTTGATCAAGTATTCCCTGATCACTCTTCTCAAAGTTCGCTCCCTGAATTCAAGGACAGCTTCTGGAACCAAAACCAACTCTCCCTCCTCATCAAGTGGAGGTAGCTCAGCTGAAGCAACTACATTATGTCCCAAAGCCTTCTTAAGGCGAGACACATGAAACACATTATGGATCCTGCTGCTTGCCGGTAATTCCAACTCATAAGCCACTTCTCCAACCCTTCTACTGACTCTGAAAGGCCCATAGAATCGAGGTTTCAATTTCTCAACCCCACTCTTCTTGAGAGTAGACTGCCTGTAAGGCTGGAGCCTCAAATAAACCATGTCGCCCACCTCAAAGGTGCGCTCAATACGCTGCTGATCAGCATACAACTTCTGCTGATTCTGTGCATGTTGTAGATTGTCCCTCAAGATTCTCAGAATATCCTGACTTTGCTGTATCATATCTTTCACCTAAGGGGTTCTGCTATCACCAAATACCAAATCTGCGAAGCTAGGAGCTTCATAACCATATAGTGCCATGAATGGTGACATCCGGATGGACATGTGATAGGAAGAATTGTAACAATACTCCCCTAGGTGAAGCCACCTCACCCAAGTATTCTACTGTTCCGAGACATAGTTTCTGAGATAACCTTCCACCCACTTATTTACTATCTCGGTCTGTCCATCAGTTTGGGGGTGATAACTGGTGCTTGGAGTGAGCACAGTCCCACACAATCTGAAAATTTCCTGCCAAAAGGCACTTAGGAACTTGCTGTCCCTATCACTCACAATGTTCTTCGGTAAACCATGCAGTCTGAATACCTCTCGGAAGAACACTTCAGCAACTTGTGCTGCTGTAAAAGAGCTGGTAATGGCGAAGAAATGAGCAAACTTTGTAAGTCTGTCCACCACTACATAAATACTATCTTTTCCTTGAGCCCGAGGCAACCCCGTGATGAAATCCATGGAAATACTTTCCCATTTTTGACCGGGAATAGGCAAGGGTTGTAACAAACCAGTAGGTAGAGTGTGCTCATCCTTGTTCTTCTGACATGTATGACACTCTTTAATGTACTTCAAAACATCATTTTTAAGCCCCTTCCAAGAGAATCTCTCTCGGATCTGCCTGTATGTCTTGAAATAACCTTGGTGACCAGCAAGGGGAATGTCATGGAAGGTCTGCAAAATCTTCTCTTTTAACTTAGATTCAGGTACTATGAAGATTCTTCCCTTGTACAGTATCAATCCTTCAACCAATTTGTACCTTTCATCATGAAAAGTACCCTCTACAAGACTGATTGCAAACTGATTTTTGGCATAATCAGCAAGCAACAACTCTTTCCAACCAGCAGTAAGCTCACAGAGTGAGCTCAAATGGGGCCTCCGTGATAAGGCATCTGCTACCACATTGTTTTTCCCCTTTACATACTCAATATCGAAGTCGTAAGCTTGTAGCTTACTCACCCATTTCTGCTGTCTCTCATTCAGATCCTTCTGGTGCATGAAGTGCTTAAGACTGTTGTGGTCAGTCTTGACAATGAACTTACTTCCCACCAAATATTGTCTGAATTTTGCAAGTGCATGCATTATGGCAAGCATTTCCTTGTCATAAATGGAGTATAGTCTCTCAGGACCTCTCAACTTTCTGCTCTCAAAAACTATAGGGTGCTTATCCTGCATGAGGACCGCACCAACACCTTCTCCAGACGCATCACATTGTAGTTCAAATGGCCTGGTAAAATCGGGCAATGCTAAAACTGGGCAGGAGCTCATGATCCTCTTAAACTGCTCAAATGTTGTCTGTGCCTTCTCAGACCACTCAAAGGCCCCTTTCTTGGTAAGATCTGTAAGGGGGGCAGCCAACTGAGAATATCCCTTTACAAATCTCCGATAGAATCCACACAATCCCAAAAATCCTCTCAGATGTGTTATGTTTTCTGGAGTAGGCCAATCGATGATAGCCCTAATCTTTTCAGGGTCTACCTTCACACCACCTGCACTGATGATGTGACCCAGGTAGAGCAACTCTTCCATCCCAAATTCACACTTGGATTCCTTGGCGAACAGGGATTCAGATTCTAGTATGCCCAACACTTCATCCAACTGCTGAAGATGCTCTTTCCATGATCTGCTGAAAATCAGGATGTCATCAAAAAATATCAACACAAACTTCCTCAACTGTTCGTGGAAGATCCTGTTCATGCATGACTGGAATGTAGCAGGAGCATTCGTCAACCCAAAGGGCATGACTAAGAACTCAAAGTGCCCAAAGTGGCACCTGAAAGCAGTCTTCTCCACATCTGAAGCTCTCATCCTAATCTGATGGTACCCCGATCTGAGGTCAATTTTGGAAAAGAACACTGCCCCATGTAGCTCATCAATGAGCTCATCAATCCTCGGAATAGGATACCGATTCTTGATGGTCTTCTGATTCAGCAATCTATAATCCACACACATGCGCATGGTCCCATCCTTCTTTCTCACCAGAACAACAGCCGAAGCAAAGGGACTCTTGCTAGGCCGGATGTAACCCATGTCAAGCAATTCCTGAATTGCTTTCTCGATCTCATCTTTCTGCTTTTTGGGGTATCGGTAAGGAGTAGTCATGACTGGCTTAGCTCCTTCCTCAAGCTCAATAATGTGTTCAGCACCTCTTTCAGGAGGTCTACCAGGAGGTGGCTTTTCGAACACCTTGCTTCTCTTAGTTATCAAAGCTTGAATGTCTTCAGGATACTTTCTGTGCTCTTGTCGTGGTTCTGAAGGTATCACCACAATATTGCTCTTATCTTTGACCATTGCTGAAATGTCTGAGGAATAATTGCCCTTATCCACCAATGGATTGGAAGGCATTATCAAACACTCCGCTGCCCACTCCACCTGATTATGGCGGATCAGCCTCTCCATTCTTTTCAAGGATACAACCTTAAGTCCCCCATGCGACATTCCTCTCAAAACTACCTTTTTCCCTTCGGACATGAATTTCAGCTCCATGGTTTGTAGGTTTAGTGTGATCTCACCAAGAGATCTCAACCATTGAATCCCGAGGACTGCATCATCAGTCCCTCCAATGCTTACCACAAAGAAATCATCTCTGATTTCATGATTTCCCAACTTCAGAGACATGTTGGAAATCATTCTATTACAGGATATAGTGGAGCCATCTGCTACCATGACTTTGAAGCCCTCAACTTCCTCTGCCACTAGTCCCTTTTTTGCAACAATTCTTTCATCAATGAAGTTGTGTGTTGCACCCGTGTCAATGAGAGCTATGACACGATGCTCTCCAATCACACCTCGAACTCTGAAAGACTCATTCTTGTGAATGCTCGAGAGTTGAGCAACTACTCCTCTATCTTCTGACCCAAATTCGGGCCCTTCAAGAGCCTCTTCATACTCGCTGTCCTCAACTTGAGTCTGCTGTTCTGAAATTTCAGAATCTGATCCATCTCCAGAATAGCCTTCCATTTGATGTAAATTCCCCTTTCCATGGCACCTATGCCCGGGAACCCATGGTTCTCTGCAAGAATAGCATAGATTCTTTCTCCGGAGCTCTTGATGGAGCCCATCATCCATTCGCGGAGGGAACCTCTTGGTCTGATTAGCGAACTTCTTTTTATCCTTTCTGAAAGGGAAAGGCTTGGACTGAATTTTACTCTTAGGGGCAGCCAACTCCATACTTCTGGATTTTTTTATAGCTTCTGCCAGTGTGGGCGGATCAAAAGCTTTGACCCATCCTCTCAATGGTTCTTCAAGTCCTTCAGTGAAAAGGACAACCAGTCGCTTCTCTGAGATGCTACTCACCATGACTGACAGGTTTTGGAATTCAGTCACGTAAGTGTCCAAGGAACCTTGCTGCCTCAGTTGTGCAAGTTCTCTAAACTTCACCTCTGGATCCCTGGTGTCAAATCTCTCAATTAGCTTGTTGGTGAAATCAGCGTAGGTGGTGACTAAGTTGTGACCAAGGGTGACCAACCCATGGTACCACCATTCGTGGGCCACTCCATCCAAGTGCAAGGTAGCAAACTTGATGGCATCCTCCTCCGGCATCGGTCTCAAGGACAAGTAATTGTCAAACTTCTGTACCCATGCTCTAGCAGTACCCTTAGCGCTCCCATCAAAGTGTGCTAAGGTCACTCTTCCAAGAGCTTGCTGGAAATCTCTTGGGGCAGCAGACTTGTAGTCATTCCTCCGTCCTCTTTTCATTTTCTGATTCATGAATTGATCCAGAGTTAGGATATCTCGGATCTCACCAGGAAGGGAAGCATACTCCATGTAGCTATTTCTTATCTCATCAGCTGTGGGTATCTCTGTTTCAGCTTGTTGTACTTCTTTGGGCAAAAAGACAGGTTGTAAAGGCCTTGGGGCTGAACCTCCATTGTTACTCCCGTTATTGCTCCCATTTCCATTGCTTACAGGAATGTTAGAAGTGCTGGCTTCCGGTCCATTGTTGGGCTGATTAGGAGTCCCAACAACGTTCTGGTTGAGCTTTGACAGCAATAATGACATCATGTCCATCATGGCATTGAATTGCCTCTCTGCCTTCTTGTCGGGTGCCTCATTTGTTTCTGCAGTCTTATCTGCCATTGAATCCACTGAATCTGAGGTATCTAGATTCTTCCCTCTGTTCCTCAGTACTTCTGAAAATGTGTCCTCTTTGGGCACTATAGGAACCTGAAATTGCTGTCTCTTCTGTTCTCTGTTGTAGTGTCTGACGTCTCTGTCACTCATGGAGACTTCTGAACCCACTGACTCTCACAGGTTGGCAGGAAAACCAGCTCTGATACCACTGTAATATCCCACTAATTTTTTTTTTGTTTTTTCAGGCCAATAGCAATTCATCCACAACAATTACCCGTTAAGGTTAGAGTAATAAGCAAAACAACTAAAGGGAACCCTTACACCTTTTGTTCACCGAGAGCCCAGACTGGGAGGGTGAGAGCATACGGTGTTCCGGGGATCGTCAGCATCAATAAACAAACTGAACATTACAACTGCATGGGCGGCAAGCCATCCCCTTCTGCTTATCCAGCAGGATAGAAACTAAACTTCTTGGCAGTAAACCGACCAAGGGAAATATTACAAGAAATAGAAGTTCAATCACTCTACTGCGTATTTCAGCGGGAGGACATTACATTAACAATCACTCTACCGCATATTTCAGCGGGAGGACCAAAACATTGAACTTTATCACTCGACCACTTATTCAGCGGGAGGACATTACATTAAAACATCACTCTACCGCATATTTCAGCGGGAGGACTATTTATCAAAGAAAACTGAATTACAAAACTGAGAAGGCGGTTCCACTTATGCAGTGGGAATTACAAAATAAGCAGATAGAATGGGATGCTCAGTACTACTGAAACAATCCTTACAATATGGAGATGAGATGAGAAGATTAACTGCAGATTTCTACACAATACTGTAATTTTCTGTTACACTGCTCTGCAGGCTGAAAGTACAGTTCCAGCAGCCCATGAAAACATGAAAATACTCATAACTCACTCAATTTTTACCCGAATTGACTCAAATCAAGCCCAATCCCACCATACATCCAATACAATGACAACCAATCACAGCCACACCCCAAACAACCCTCTTTTTATTTTGCACGCATCCTAATGCAACCCAAAAAACCCACGCCTAGACTAGGAATTTCGATTTTGCATAATTAAATCAATACTCAAACAAATGTGCTAAAAACTTACAAACTTATTTGCCAGTGCTGGGAAGGAAGATAGGAATAATACCCATAACTATCAGACGCTCCAGCAGAGAGATGTGAGCAAAAATGTGTTTCAGCCACAGGCAAAACCAGCAAGTCCAGAATCGTTGCAACACCAAGATGTCTATGGCAAAGCTCTGAAAGCGATAGGAGAATACAAGGCACAGCTAGGTACTGTATTTCAAGTACGAAACCGGGTAGCACTAGGGAGACGCACTCCGAAGCCTCAAGTTCTGTCGCCAATCCGGCAGCATAACATTACAGATTTTCAAGATGGTGCAAATGGGAACCCAAGCCTCATATTTATAACTTCATTCTTCAAATCCAAATGACACCCCTCCAAATTCCACGCTTGCATTTGAATTTCATTCCACTTTCATGTGGACCCAAGAGTAGCGCCCAACTCCCTAAGTCAAAAGTCACGCCCAAGAGAGGGGAGGACCCACGTTGGACACTTAGGCACAAAATGGCGATGTAAAGTGAAATAATATCCCTTTTTAAAAAAACATTTCACGTCCCATAAAATAATTGAATTTCGCCCAAACTTAGGATTAAACAGGTATTAATCCCAAATTTAATAAACCAGCAGCCAAAAAATAGATTAATTAAATATTAACCTTAGGAAAGGAAATAATATTTAATTATGTTGCAAATATCTCCCGCACTGATTATTATCACCTCCAAGATGAAACTGAACCCAGACGACCACAAACTGCTGCAGAATTCAAACCCCTGACTACTGCCAAAAATAGAAATGTGCCACCCAGCCACTTACTAAAAATAGTAAGTCAAGCATTAATGCTCAGAAAAATATGATCATCGCGTCCAGAGGCAAAGCAAGGAGTGTTCGGTCGGACAATGGCACCAAAACGGTCATCCCCTGACTTACTAAAACTAGTAAGTCTTCGTTTCATCGATGCTAGACCCTGATTACTTATTCCACCTAGCCTATGCGTCTCAGGAATAGGCTAATGGACCTCTGAAAGAACATCAGTGAGAAGGGGACATTACAACTTATGTGAGGCCATTGAGGAAGTTATAGATGAGGTGGGGGAAGAAAATGTGGTGCAAGTGGTGACGGATAATGCAGCAAGTTATGTTGCTGCAGGTAAACTTTAAAAGTTTTCTTTTAAGTTTTAACTTTTAACTTTTAAACTTTTAAGTTTTGAACTTTTAAATATTAATGGTAAAATTGCTTGATACTTATCACATCTAATTCTTTAACTAATTTAAAATTGTTGCAGGAAAACTTTTGATGGAGAGGCACCCAAAAATCTTTTGGTCTCCATGTGCAGCCCATTGCCTTTACCTCATGCTGGAGGATATAGGTAAGCTTGGATGGGTGAAAGAATGCGTTGAAAGGGCCAAGAATATATGCAAATTTATTTACAATCATGCATTGGTCCTTAGCATTATGAGGCAATACACGGGGGAAAGGGAGTTGGCTCATCCTGGTATAACGAGATTTGCCTCAAATTTCCTCACATTGAAATCCTTGTTAAAATCAAAGGCATCTTTGAGGCGCATGTTTGTTGGTGAGGAGTGGACTTCCTCATCCTATGCTACGACCACTGCATGGATGGATGTAGTAGATTGCATTTTTGATGAGCCAGGTTTTTGGATCCCTTGTGCAAAGGTCGTGCAGGTAATTTTATAAATTTATAATATTATATGCATATTTTTGTTTTGTTTGTATTGTGCAACTTTGCAATTTTTCTTATTTTCATGCACACTTGTGAGTTAACTATTTTTGTTTAACATTATTTGCAGGTCACTGAGCCCCTAGTAGTTCTCCTACGAGTTGTTGATGGGGAGAAGCCCGCTATGGGCTACATATATGAGGGCATGGATAGGGCCAAGGAGGCCATTAGATCCATATATGCTGGAGTTGAGGATAAGTATAGGCCCATTTGGGACATAATTGATAAAAGATGGCATAACCAACTTCATAGGCCCATCCATGCAGCAGCTTATTACCTCAATCCATCATTTCGTTTCCGTGCTGATTTCAAAGCGGATGAGGAGGTTCTTAGCAGGCTATATTCAGTAGTACAACGGATGGGCACTGATACCACAGCTACACTTCTCGAGATGGATGCATTTAATAATGCATCAGGGGCAATCTTTGCCAGCCAATTGTGTAAAGAGGGTCGGACAAAATTGCAGCCAGGTAGAAAATTCTAAAGTTTATGACATGCATTTTAATTTTTCATTTTATAATCTACCTTTAAAGTTGGAAATGAGACTAATGTTTTTTTCTTTTCCTTATCTCAGATAGATGGTGGCAAATGTTTGGGCCTTCAACCCCAAACCTTCAAAAAATTGCCATCCGCATATTGAGCCAGCCGTGCAGTGCTTCTGGATGTGAGCGCAACTGGAGCATGTTCGAGCACATCCACTCGAAGAGGCGAAATAGATTGTCTGTGGAGAGGTTGAATGATCTAGTCTTTGTTCATTACAACCTCTGTCTCAGGACCAGACAGATTTTGGACGATGACTCCTCTCCGATCACTCTAGAGGAAGTCGACCCTGAGTCCGATTGGCTCACTGAGTCCACCGATCCAGTCTTCACTGATGAGGACCTTGAGTGGGTTGACCAGGCAGACAGAGAGGCTGAGGCTGCGGCTATGGCAGAGGAGGAGGATAGAGCACGATCAGGCACAGCACCTATGGCTACTCAGACTGGCACATCACAGGCAGAGACTATGGCTACTTAGTCATCTAGGACCTACCTTAGACGCCTTTGTAGAAGGCAGATAGACGAGGCTGAGCCAGAGCCAGAGCCTGAGCCATAGACTTGTTTTTTTTTACACTTTACAGTTAGATATATGTTTGGGAACATTTGAAGTCATGGATTTTATATTATACATTGGACAACATTTATAACTCTATATATCTATGTTTTCTAATTCCTTCAGCTACAATTTACATTTCTACGCATGTGATGGATGTATGTTTATGTATGTGATCAAATTAGCTTCTATTTGATGATGTTATAGTGTCCTTAAGCTTAATTCAATAATGGGTGTATGAAACAAGTTTTAAATAGTTAAAAATCTCTAAATTTCAAGGGTTTTCTTATTTTGCCGAGTCATTGCCGAGTCACGAGTCAAGTCAGCCTTGCCGAGTCAGAGCCGAGTCCGAGTCTGGGAACTTTGATTTAAACTAAATAAACATTAATAACTCCATTAATACTCAACATTTTTGAATGCCGTCTGAACTGGGAGCTAACATGATGAAGTTGCATATGATCATACCCCTTTACTAAAAATAGAAGGGGTCCATCTCTAACATCTCAACTTTCTATAAATAGTAAGTATAGCAAATGAAGTCCAAATGATACCAAATGAAAGCCAGATCGAAACACACTGAACTCTGGAGACGATACAAGCCTCGGAAGACCCTCTATCCATACTCATTAGCCTACAAGGGTCAGAATGTTAGGCTAATCACCCAAAAAACCATGTCTGCTAAAATGGGGACATTACAGCCTAAGGCTGATTTCAATCTCGCACGCCTCATTTAGGTCTAATTAAGCACTTTTTAAGGTCTGACCATCACTTCATTTGTTGCGGGTCTGGTTATACTTCCTTCTTGCTCTGGTTACACACTTGAGTTAACCCCTCCACATCCTTGCTTGGTTGCATTTTCACCCCTCATTTGCACAAATGGAGCGCAAAATACATATGTATATGCACAAGATTCAAGGCGCAAACCATATGTTCATTTGCACAATTTTTTTGATAGAGCGCATTTTTCATGTTCATTTGCACAAAGTGTTGCTTGCTAGGTCCTTGACTTAGGCAAAATTTTAATTCAATCTTTGAATTTGCATTCATATTCCTTAACCTTGCCATGTGCACATTTTTAATGTTCGCTTGTACAATCAAGGTGCATTTTACCTTCTCAATTGCACAACTAGGGTGCATTTTATCCTCTCATTTGCACATCTAGGACGCATTATAGGGGTTTGTTTGCACAAAATGATCACTATTTCTTCCTTTACTTGCATAAATCATTCATTTAAACGTCCACATTGATGTTGCCTTTGCTCAAAGCCTCTCTTGTTTGGGCACATTTCTTGCTTCATTTGCACAAATTCGTTGCTCAGGGCAAGGTCCTTGGATTGAGCAAAATCTTGACTTAGCCAAATTCTGTCTTTGCACCCAAATTCTTCAATCTTGATCCCTTACTAGCATTGCCTTAGATTATCTTGTGATTCTTGCCTCTCTAGCATGGGCGCACTTTTAGGGTCCATTCACATAGTTTTTTGTCTTGCCTACCAAGACACAAAGATGATATTTGCTTGCCCAAAACCCAAAGCACACTTTATATGCTCATTTACTCACATGAGGAAGTTGGTGGCATTGTCAGATACTCTCAAATGGAGGGTGCAAATCCTAGGTTCAATTGCACAAATTGCTCTTGGTGAGCAAGCTAGGATCAAGACCATGACTTAAGCAAAATTTTGACTAAAGCAAAATTTTGACTTAGTCAAAATTTTCTTATTCAAACTTCCATGAGTCCATTGCCTTCATTCTTCGCTATTTGGATGTATTTCATCATTGGAAGGCAATTTTGTAAGCTTGAGGTCACACTTCCTAGGGTGCAACAGCTAGCCTGGTTTGCACAAAATGTCAAATGACATGCTCACCTAGACAATCTTGCCTGTTAAGCTTTCAATGATCGATGGGTTACTTGATCTCATCTACACACACTGACCATGACAAACCTTGGTAACTTAACATCTTTCCTTGCAACTTGACAACTTATTGCGACCTAACCTCAACTCTTCGTCCTGGACTGATAGAACCAACCTCCACTCATAAGTAAAGGTTAACAACTAAGAAACTATTGCCAAGCAAAACACTAAAGCAAAGCAAAAGTGGGGATCCCCATTTGCAATGGGGGGATGTGTGAAAATGTCACAACAGATATGACTATCTTACTTGCCATTTTTCACTATATAGGGGTTTGTCAATGTAATCATCAATGTGAAATAAACATACAAACTTGTTTGGTGGTTCCTTCCTTATTCCTCATGTTTATAATATGTTTTCTATGCATACCATAAAATGTATTCTCAAGGAACTAACCTCACTCTATGCCAAATAAATAATGTCAAACACAATTTGAAAGAAGCATATCTAGAATGGAAGTCAAAAAGAACATTACCATTGTCCATAAACTATAGAGTTAAAATAATGCATCCATCATATCTCCTCTATGCATATTGCAATTCAAACAAACAAAACTAATTATTGTAAGCAATTGCTATTAAAAACAAGATCAAGAACAAGACTCTAAAAGTAGAAATAAGCCCAATATTGTTTTCCTTCAAATAGACCCCCAAAATATCAATGTTGTTGTACTTAATTCTTACAACTAGTTTTTGTATACTCTTGTAACTATCAAAAGTGTAAAAGTGATTATTATGCAGAGTGCCATTTAATTTCCACACTCATTTATAGAAATTACACATGAACAGTAGCAAAAAATTACACAACTAGTCACATGCACACACATCTATTTATCCATAACTTTTGAAAAAAATTATATTATGTAGCAGTGTACTCACACTAAGAACTTACAATCATTTTCCCTTTTCTTATATTGCTTTATGTTAGAGTTTGATGCTGAAATAACAGATAACATTTGTTTTCTTGGTCAACTACCTCTAGAAAGCAATTGCTAGAAAAAAAATCGCCTCATTCCAACTGTCAAGTGCTTACCTGAAAACAAAACTGGAGAGCATCTTCACCCTGTGACTTCCTTAATGTTGAGAAACCACATATGATTTCTCTCATATCAACTGTTCCGTCTCTATTGTTATCAAAAAGTTCAAAGATACGTGGAGCAAGAGGTAGCAAGGAACCCATATTCATTGCTTTCAATACTTCTTCAAATTCTGGAAGTGTGGCATTATCACCCTTTGCACAACTGCACTACAAATAATATTGATTTATCAACAATGTAATCAACACAAGACATGAACCTTCAATGCATAAAGATACCTAAAAAGGAATGTATATCAAAGGTACATTGTGCAATTGTCGTGTCCCCTTTCTAGAATTAAATAATTAATAATATTCTTAAGCGGGCCCAATCACTTTTGGCAACATAAATATTGTCTAGATTGTATGTAATATTTTAAAAATGTTCTTTACACTTTATTCAAAAGGTAATTCAAAAAGGGACTTTTGCATGTTAATTAAAAGTATTTTTAAATACTTGGAGGGAGAAGTAAATTACAATCAAAATAAACAAAATGAAGGGGCCAAAAATGTAATTATAAAAGAAAGGTCAAGACAAATCATCGAATTTTGTCATTTCAATTTGGAGATTGAAGCATTTAAAGACGAAAACCTAAGTTGCCGGTTCGGGTTTGGGCATAGGTTCGAAGAACTGGTACACCGGTACGGCAAAATTTTGAAAAGGGGTTTGGGTTCGTTAGTACAAAAACATGTAAATTATATATATATAAGCATGAATTAAGATTAGCATGTCACATAGCATCATATAAACAACAAAACCAACATAAACTTGTAATCATAGCATCACGATCATACCATAACAGCATCATATACATCAAGTTTAATATCAAAATGATAAATATTCAGGTATCATTGTTTCAACTTTCAACAATTTAAAGTTTGATCATCAAATGGATTCTTTAATTCATCATCCTCATTCTCCTCCTCCTCATCATTGACATTGACATTAGATGAATCAATGTCAATGCCAATGCCAATGCCAATGCCACTTACACTTGAACTTGCACTTTAAGTTTGCTCGCTATCTGAGTCATCAAATGCAACAAGCTGAGAAATCAAAGCATCCAAATCAGTATGCTCTGGCTCTATATCCCACATCTTCGTTTCCCCTTGCTTGTAGTCATGTTTCTTGTGTGAAATGAGCCAAGTTAATGTTTTAAAACTCACTTTTAGGGTTATATTTTAATTTTTTATGTGGTGGAATTCAAAAAAATTAAATTTTGCAACAAAAAAAACCATTTTTGGGTTGTCAGACACCTGCGTTCAACCTGGGTCCTCTTGGGTTCGACCTAGTCCTAACCAGGCCTGTGAATCACGAACCCTATCCGGACCCTAGACGGACTGGACCAGAACCTTGGACCAGTACCAAAGGTCTAGGGGGCCGAACCCGGTAACCTAGACAAAAACCCTCGGTATTGGAAATTCGGAGGATGAAAACTCTCTAGACTTTGAAGACGAAAACCCTCATCTCCATTTAAGGTGATTCTATTCAAAGATTGCACCTGGGCTTATGGATTAAAGCCAGTTGCAGCTTGCTATAGTGATTTAAAGTTATTTTCAGCTTGCTATAGTGCTGATAAAGTGGTTTATTGAATATTTCAGTTTGTGCAGGTTTCGATTGATTTATATTTGCAAGCAAATTATATATATATAGGCTAATTAAGAGACATTTTCAGATCAAATGCAGATTTGATATGGGTAATTTATGAGGGTTTGTTGGGCTGATTGAAAGATATTTTCAGATCATATGCAGATTTGATATGCGTAATTTATGAGGGTTTGTTGGGCTAATTGAGAGACATTTTCAGATCATATGCATAATTTGATAAGGATAATTTATGAGGGTTTGTTACTGCTATTACATACATTATTGCTGATTACATTATCTCTCCCAAATAAAAAATAAGATTTGGGGTTTCTATGTTGGTATTTCCACAGTTTATTTTCGCTACCATAATTCATCCAGCAACTCATTATCCAAGTCAACTTAGATATTTGATTAATTTTGGTGTGTAAGGTTTTAAATACACATTGATGAATTATATTATCCTTGTCCATAAGAAATTGGTCATAAATCAAGAGTCATATTTGATATATTTGACACATACAATTCAATTCCGTTGTTTATGTTGCATCTGAGAGTGTATACATAATGCAAGCATAATGAGGGTTTGAATTTTCTTTTGTAAGTTTAATTCACAAGGATTTGCAATATTGCATTACTACTAATCAGCTAGGGTTTAGTATCTAGATTGGTCATTTGATTATTGTTTCAGATTGCACATGATTGATAAATCATCCATTTCCTAGAGTTGTCCAATTGGTGACATTATAGTGACATTTCAAAGCAATGATCTTACCAATCTGTTTGGGAAAGAACTAAACTTTTGATGTGAGGTTTGAAAATTCTACGAGTGCTCAGTGAACTCCTGAGCCAAGTGACTCACAAGAGAACTTGACACCTAGTGATTTAAAAAACTCACCATGATTCAAACAACAAAAATCATGGGTACTCAACAAAAATCACGGAAATTAACAGTTGAGCTCAGTAGAAATAAACCTATTAACATGTGATGAAACAGTATGATTTCATAATTTTGTTTTCACAGGTTCAGATTGTAGTTCCTAGCCATTCATTGCCTTGAGATGTCTTCGATTGGTATTGTTGTCTAAGTATGCATTACGGATGCATAGGTCATGCTTGTTCTTATTGCATTGAGTGCTTATTGGAGTTTTAACTTCACCATTTTCATTAAGTAGTCCTTGTTGTGGCTGTTTGTTTGTGCTTTGAGTGGCATTCTTTCCTTATGGGATGTATATTATGTATTTAGACCACCTGCGTGTTTAGAAATGGAATCCATTGTGATGTCCCCATCCAATCCATAAGGACCAAACAAACAAACATGGGAATATTGATTAGATGTTAATACAACATTTGATCAATGCAAAAGATCCAGTTCATTTCTGAGGATAATGCAAAGTCCGTAACTAACAATGATATCAACGCAAGAAGAAGATTGCTAAAGATGAAATATGGTGTTGACCAAAGAGGAATGTGATATCACAATCTTGCTCTTATATCGTATAAACAATAGTCGTGATTTTAGACATATCGAATAGAAGATACTTTTGGTCGAGCATTCCAAGAGGACCCACAGAGTAGCCAATGGATCCGATCTTGACATTACTTTCTTGGACATGTCCTGAGTAAGAGAAGTGATTACATACAAGGAGGTATCGATAAACATCCGACAAGGATAAGATGATATACGACTTCAATATAAAGATCGTAGATGATGATTGGTGACAACAATTAAGAGTAATATGCATCGAGATAATAACCCGTGATCAATGTGGCAAATACAAAGAGATGAGCTCGGGCGTTGGGAGATTATGGAGTAAGATATGGAATATTCAAGCAATAATCATACTCTAAAGAATAAGATTAAAGATCAGAAATTATAGCTAACAGATATCGATAGGTTTGATGGCCGCAATTAGTGAAGTCTAACCGACCTTCATAATGATTGGATGCTAACACCAATCTGGGTAACAAGATGAAAAGATGTGATTAATGTACAATTCTAATCAGTGAATACAAAGGTAATGATGTGATTAGGAAGTGTTATGAAGGAAGATAATCACCAAGAGATATGAGACATGCCTAATCTCCGTAACCTCTCATCCCAAGCACATGATATAAAAGAACAATCACAATCTCTCATTTCGACATGGAGGGTAATTTATCGAACTGTCTTATTCCAGTTTGGAGGCGTTGAAAGTAACCCAGGTCGAAGGCCCAAAATCGGGGGCATAATGGAATCATGAATGGAACACACCCAAAATCAATCACCATAAATGGCTATAAGAATTTCAATGAATACAAGCAATGCCAAGCAACGCCATGACTCTTACTGGGACTACATCGATAGTCTGAAGGGAATTGTTACCGACATCAAGCACAGAAGACAGCGTTTGATATCAATGTATTGATGAATAAAGAGAGCACCGGAATTAGTCAACGTTGTTAACAGTATCGCCTCCTGTTGACATGTATTTTGTACACTATCAAACACAGAATAAAATACCTAAAGGTACCTTATCCTCTCTTGAATAAAGTTTCCGAATGCTGAAGATATCGCGAAAAGGATCAGGACTTTCAGACTTAGCCAAATTTCAGGATCAGGACATCACTCAAGCTGGACTTGCTATCCTATTGATCTCCCCGACAGCACTCAAAATGCAAAGGCCAATTGACAAAACTCTAAAAAAAACCTAGAAAACAAACCCTAAAAAGCAAAAAAGCAAGGGTTCCCATTTGGAATGGGGCGATGTGTGAAATGGTCACAACATCTAGCGCCACCTTGAATAAATGTTCCTGAAACATTTCAGAGAAAAAGACTCAATCGACACCTAGAACCTCCGGAAAATTCAACCTAGCTCATCAAGAGATTAGAAAATGTACTCAAAGTGGAAGGAAAATCTTTGACCAGATCTAGACACTTAGTCTTTGATTACTCAGGTGTGTGCAAGTGTATTCATTCCTCTCGACAAGACAATTATGACCTTCAGGTTCCCCTATGATCGGCTACGTAGTTTATCTGAACTTCAAAAGCATCCTGGATAGAGCCTCGCTGCCAGTCAGACGTCCATAGTCCCAACGAGGTTATCACCGCAAGCTCACGAACATTGCTCCATTGCCAGCCAGGCGTCTATAGCCCCGATGGAGTTACTCGCATATTCCCCTTAGCCAATTTTGATATTTCATTGCATTTCATTTTTATTTTTATTTTTTTTCATTTTCCTCTTTCTTTTTTTCATTTTTTCCTTTTGATATTGCTTTTTCACTCTGTCAATTCCTTTGGCTCGTAAGCAGTGAAGCTTACTAGGGTTTGAGGATTGCGATGGCGCTGAAGCCAGATTTTAGATTTTTCACCAATCACAGCTTTGCCTGAAAACCATAATGACTCGAAGTCTATTAATGTGTAAAGATATAGTAATCAACAGATGTCGGCATCAAGATACAAAAAATGATTCCCTTCGAAGTCAAATACAGGTCCTAATCAGATGATAAAACTGGAGAGGAACAACCTGTTGACGTGTATTTTGTACACAGCCTAACACAGAATAAAATACCCAAGGGTACCTTATCCTCTCTTGAATAAAGTTTCTGAATGTTGAAGATATCGCGAAAAGGATCAATCGGAGAAACTTCAAGGTTCTTGTATGTAGGATCTCTACGTGTGGATAAGCTCTCTATGGTATGATGTGATTTGTTGGAATCACAAGGGGACTTACATTTGATGATTGAACTTCTGATTTGCCTTTGAATATTGCTGGAACACAGGATCTTACTGCCTTAGATTTGAAAAATGGAAAAAAGATGAGGGCGAAGAGAGGATCTAATCGTAATACTAAGAATGTAGGAGCAATGATTGATCTTTGATGAAACTCTAACTAGGTCTTGTTTTGACATCGCAGGACCATCTCCACAAGGCTAGTGCAATCTTCGAAGGGAAGCTTTATGATGTTCAAATCATCACTACAGGCATAGACACCATCAGGTTGATGCATATCAATGAAGAAGCGACAATTGAAGTTAAGCTTAAGCTTAACGATTCCAGTTGACTACACAAGGCAAGTCTGCAATCAACAAACTGCTAGTAGTATGGATATGCGAATTTCACCATCAATCAAGCATATTTCTTCCACTCATCTAATAACATGAAATCAAATATGAGAAGTATAAAGACCATGCAAATTGTCGAATCGACCCATAAATTTCACCATTTCTTCAATGAAGTTACAAGTCTTTTACAACAACATCTTGGCAACAATCTTTGCCTTCTCTCTCTACTCTACTCTAATTACTATTCTATCAACTAGCTAACTACTCTCTATTTGTCTTCTAACCGCTTTCCAACTCCTTCCTAACTGCCTTTACAAAATGAAATGCCAGGGCTTATATAGTGCCCTCAATACAATTCGATGGCTTAGATCAATTCGAGATCAATGGCCAAGATTCAACAATGAAAACCCTAATTAGGGTTTGTTACAACCATTACATAACATTTAATGCTTGACCAATGATAAAATTGTATTGCTTGGACACATGTCCTCTCTGGAAAATTCCACCAATGAATAGCCGGGGTAGGTTCATCAAAGTTTGTGCCACCTTCCATGAGTTAGGTACATTGAATCTGGACATGCTGAGGTGGACCACACTGACTGGAGAAGTGATGACTAGGATGCCACCTCGTCTAACACTTGTAACTTGGTAAATATTCAACTTGGTGTTGTTGAGAAGCTAGCTTTAATTAATTCATCTGGAACTATCTGCTTCTTCAACGAACCCTTGTTCTAACTTCTTGTGTCCTTGATTTGCAGGATGATGATGTACCTCGCCCTGGAATGCTAGACTAGAGGAGGCCGCCCTTGTCCTTGCTTGATCGTCCTTGAGGAGACCGTCCTTGATCTGGCTTGATTTTCCTCGAGGAGAACCTTCCGACTTGTAGATCCTTCGAGCTTGGGAGTCGCCATCTTGATACCTACACAACATTTCAAAATTAGTAATATGTTTTGCAACGTGGAAATATAGACTAGAAAGAGGATTTAAGTTTTAAATTAGGAAACCTCATGATAAATCTTTGAATTATCATTTCCTAAATTTAACTAAGCCACTTGAAATTGAAAATTGAAAATTGAAAATTGAGACTAGGAGAATCTCACCATACCTCCACTTGAGAACTAAATCTAAGAAAAGATGCAAAATTAAGCAAATATGCTAGGTAAAATGTGGATCAAAGTCTTCAAAATGTGCTTCTTCTATCAACTTCACCACCTCTAGCTTTCAACGCCTTGAGGAAAATTCGCTCCACCTCTAGCCTTCAACAAAAATCGCTCCTTCCTAGACCAAATTTCGCACCTTGTTGCTCTTCCAAATCGCACTTGAAATGATGAGTGAATGATTTGAATAATGAAAACATGCCTCAAATATATAGAGCGCTCACCATTTTATTTCCATGGGCCGACTTGGTGAAATAGGCCCCAACATAGATAAAATTAATAAAAAGAAAGAGGCCGACTTTGCAAAAAATAATAGATAATACCCCAAGCGCCTTCTTTTTTTGATTTTAAATTAATAATTAATTCAAATGCCTTTATACTTAAAAATTTTGATTTTAAGGCTCAAAATTAATTATTAAATGCCATGCGCCATGATTAAATGTCAATTCAATTTCAAAATATTTCAAGGTTTTATCGAATTTGCAATTTGAAGGATATTGGCGCCCAAGCATGGGAAAATAATAGATATCAACAAGATCGCTCTGGTCCCTTGGAGAGGGACAAGAGCGCCTATACCTTTTGGACCTCACACTTCTTGTTTTTTACGTCCAAGACCTCATTTTTGACGTCCAAGATGGCATTTTTACTTAGAATTTCGAGTTCATTTTATTCGATCTTTGAAATGAGTGCATTTTAAAGCATTTTCGCCCTGGTCCCTTGGAGAGGGACAGGAGCTATTTTGCAAATCCAAGCTTATCCGTCCCTTGTTAGCCTTCCAAATTATATTCAATGGATAAATCATGTTTTCCTTGGTCTCTTCAAATCATAAAATTGTCTTGATCCTGCAAGAACAGTGCAAATTTGAAATTCAAGTTCCAGTCCTTCAGTGAGGGACGGGAGCACTTTTGCAATTACAAGCCAATTCGTCCTTTGCTAGCTTCGAAAATTATCTTCAACGGATCGATTGTGTCTTCCTCCACCCACCTCAAACGTAAAACTTGTTTTTCTCTCGCCCAAAACTTGTCTTGAGGGAAAATCGCTCTGGTCCCTTGGAGAGGGACAGGAGCGAACTTGTTACTTAGGCAGATTTTCTTCATTGTGGCGTTCTTAAGTTATATTCAACGGGCAAAACATACTTCCCTTGACCTCCTCAAATCGCGAAACCACTTAAATCTTGCAAGGATAATGCGAAATTGGAATTCAAGCTCCGGTACTTCAGTGAGGGACAGGAGCAAAATTTTGCTCTCTAGGCCAAATCGTTACAATTTTCATCAAAAAATGTCTTGGCTAAGGAAGATATCATCTTACTTCATGCTATGAATAAAAGTTAATGTCCAAAAAAGGTCTAAAATTGTGCATATAAAGAAAAGCGCTCTGGTCCTTCAGTAAGGGACAGGAGCGAATTTGACCTTCTAGGCAAAAACTTCATCATTTCATTGTTTTTGATCAAGTCTGGAAGCTCTATCATGCTCATTTCGTCCTTCACCATGCTTTTGATGTCTCAATTTAACCAAACAAGGCCAGGAATGGCTCAAATAAGTATTTTCGCCCTGGTCCCTTGGTGAGGGACAAGAGCGCTTTGCCTTGGTCCCTTGGGGAGGGACAGGAGCGAAATTCGCTCTGGATCCTCAGTGAAGGACAGGAGCGAAATTTGACTTTTTGAACTCTCTATCAGGATAATTTTTATGGAATATAACATTTAAGTATAAGTTATATTCCATATATACTTTCAGGATGTTTGAGAGTGGTTTCAGACCTCCAGGAGTTATATTGCAAAATCTAGTTTTTTGAGGTTTTTCAGTTTCCAGACTTAGTCAAATTTTAGGATCAAGACATTCCAGACTTAGCCAAATTTCAAGATATTCCAGACTTAGCCAAATTTCAGGACATTCCAGACTTAGCCAAATTTCAGGACATAGACATCACTCAAGCCGGACTTGCTATCCATGTGATCCCCTCGGCGACACTCAAAATGCAAAGGCTAACTGACAAAACCCTAAAAAACCTAAAAAGACAAACCCTAAAAAGCAAAAAAAAACAGGGGTCCCCATTTGCAATGGGGCGATGTGTGAAAACGATCACAACACAACCTCGGATTCCGAGCACTTCATGAATAGATATCTAAGAAATGAGTCTAACATAAGATCCAGGATATTGCCAGTGTGTGGGCAACAACACAAACGCCATTCTCACAAGATGGAGGCTCCTACTCAAGACACCTAAACAAACCGACCGACGAACCGACCCAAAGCAAACTAAGCTAAAATGCACACCAAAAGCAAACAACTAAAGAAGGCAAACAACTAAACTACCTGAGCCACACTAGATCATGAGCCAAATGACTCAAGGCAAATCAAGAACAAGGCTCAAAAGACCTCTAATCTAAAATGCGAAAAGAAAACCTACTCTAAACCTATATACAAGACTCCTAGACTCCACACGACTCAAGGAAGCAAAATATGTACATGACTTTACATGATTTCTCAGGTTGTGCAACAGGAGCATGGCAAACGTGATGGTTCTCAATCGGGCAAATTCATCCTTAAATACAGAAAAGCAAACTCTTACCATGCATATCTCATACTCGGGCAAATTTTCACTCAAAATGATCAACTGAGGTAATTCGTTAGGACCATGATCAATCCAGATGCAAGTTGTTTTCCCAAAATCCCCATAATCAAAATCATAATAACTTTCAAGGCTAGGATTAAGGAAAGAGACAACCTGGCATGTTTCAGTCTCAGACGGTACTGCATTGTCGGAAGTGAGGTCACCAGCTACTTCAGGAGGTCGCCATTGATGATGAATTATTCCACGAGCATTTATAGTATGTTGACCTAGATTTGGAAAGTCCTCTTGAAACAAGCTCAGCGCCCCTTCGAATAGCTCAAGATTCTCTGTTTTCACTGAGATATCTTGCATAAACCAGGCATCTTCATGAAATTTTGTCAGCATATCTTCAAAAATGAGAGTCTCCTTGATGGATTGAGCTTCAAACATCTCCTCTAGTCTATCAAAGATAATCTCTTGTGGCCTTTCTTCTTCAAGCTTAGTCTCAGGAGGTCGGAGTTGATGACGGATCATATCACTCACAGTAACTTGCTTATCTTGAAAAAAATTTGGCAGTGATTCCATTTGTGTTTCCTCTACAAGATCCTTCAATGCTTCCTCAAATAGCATAGTGGTGATGAAATCTTCAAGAGCCCCTTTGAATTGTTCTTCATACCTGGGCTCACTTATGATGATCTGTGATTCTTCATTCAATATCTCAAGGATTTCCTTTTGTGGCATAAGTGAGAGTTCTTCAAGGAATGAATCATCTTCTCCTTTAATTGCTTGTTCAATCCCTGGATCTTCTTTTATCACTGCTTGAGTATTCTCAACTGATTCTCCAAATTTTGTTTCATGGTATTCCTTTTCAAGTGCAAGGCATGGCGAGCTATCCATTGTAATACATTGTCCCTCAGGTGCATTGGTATCGTCAACGTACAACTGATCCTTCTCACATTCAGATGCTGGAGCAATGTCCTTTTCATAGGTTCTCCTGAATTCGGCTGCGAAATGTGCACCCCAAGATTTGTTCATAATACATTCTTCCTCGGACAAAATTGGTATTCCAAACTGGTTTCTGACTTGATTGATAGCCATTTCACATACTGAGCAAGTAAATTCAGAGTGAGGTGAGTTGTGAATTCTACACCACAATGGTAGCAATATGTTTTCTAAACGCATTTCACCATCCAAAATGAGCTGACTCTCGATCATCCACATAAAGCTTAGAAGTGGATCTTTAGTCTCTGGGACACTGAAGTTGCCTTCTTCTGTTTCTGGCCTGGGGACATCCCAAAAGAAGATTTTTCCTTGCGCTGCCGATTCCATTCTTGATAAGTACTTCAAGCAATGCATCTCATCATGTTCGTCTGTCTCATGGACTCGACACTGGCCTGATCTTGCAAACTCGGACAATCTGCGTGGATAAAGTTGTGTATCTAACCTCCACCAAAGTTCAGGAAAATCAACTTGTTGCTCCTCGTGAAACTGTTGTTGCTCCATGAGAAATCCTTTCTTTTTTTTAGATTTTTTGATTTTTTGATTCTTTTGGATTTTCTATTTTTCACTTTTTTTGGATTTTCTGGAATAAGAGAGATCTTGAATATCTCGGATTCAACTTGAACGTTCAATTGGTTCCAGCTTGCTTCCTTCTTGCATAAGTCCAACTGACGATCCAGCAATCACCTTCCTTCTTTGTACCACTTCCGTTGAGTGTTGAAAATGACCTTCCACTGATCTTCCTTGGATTCAAGAGTTCGCGTTTGCTCACCTTTCTTCTGCTTCAATTCTGTCGAGCGTGGAGGAGGGTAAAAAGGTCCTTAAGATTGCTCCTTGTAAATTAAGAATTGATAGAATTTCGAAGTCCAACTTGTTCAAGCAATCCTTCTAGCGCCAATTCTATTGTGCGCAGGAGGAGGGTGAAAAGAAGTCTTTAAGATTACTCCTGCAGACATGAATTGATAGAAACTGAAGTCTAGCTCTTTAAGCATTCATCGAGATCATGCCCTCCTTCTAGCGCCAATTCTGTTGACGTGTATTTTGTACACTATCAAACACAGAATAAAATACCTAAAGGTACCTTATCCTCTCTTGAATAAAGTTTCCGAATGCTGAAGATATCGCGAAAAGGATCAGGACTTTCAGACTTAGCCAAATTTCAGGATCAGGACATCACTCAAGCTGGACTTGCTATCCTATTGATCTCCCTGACAGCACTCAAAATGCAAAGGCCAATTGACAAAACTCTAAAAAAAACCTAGAAAACAAACCCTAAAAAGCAAAAAAGCAAGGGTCCCCATTTGCAATGGGGCGATGTGTGAAATGGTCACAACACCTCCTAGCATAATTCGGTCATTATCGTGGGAGAGTAAGATAAATGATACATTGCCGACTATTGATTAAGAACCGCGATCCCATCAAGGTTGTGTTCATACACATTACACAAGAGACACAGATGAATCGACAATGTCCATGCATGCATTAGTTAATCAATAAGCAAGAGTTGTTCAATAAGACACACGATGATAAACTAGTTATCATTGGTTGGAATAACAAGGGAGGCAATGCCTTATTGTGCAATTATCATCTGATTAAAGATACCGATGAGAAGATGATTTTTATTCATAATATTGAATTCAAATAAGAGATCAGATCAGAATCATTACTAAGTTATAGGCAGTAGCATCTTGTCCTTGGTGACGTATTATGGGAACATTAACCCCCATTGTCAAATGAGTGAAAGATAAGTTCTGGCTGCCGAACTACTCTTGATTTTAATGAAATATATTCAATTATAAGAAAATTGTATGTATTAATATATTAGACCTAATTTAAAATTAAAATTGTTGTTTCAGGACTAAAATAGGTAAAGTCCCAAAAAGGGGACATTACATTCATCTATATGTCAGTTGTTGGCATTTCTTGCCTTGAGATGTGTGCATGGTGTATCATTCCATTGCCATCTTTATATGGATGTCTCAATTTATATGAGCTAATTTAAATGAGAAGCATCATATATTTTATCTCTATATATTCACATGTTTACATAGATGGTTGTTATTATCATTATGCTAGCATTCTAAATGACTCTACATATTTCCACAATTATCTGATGCGTGCAATATTGTACCCCATTGGATTATTATGCATTGCTTTGGCTATTATGTATTGAGCAGATACGCTTGAAATGTGCTTTGAGTATGCAGTTACAGAATTATTTCTCAACCTGATTTTGCAAGTCTACATTATTCCCAATGGTGGTTAACTGTAATGTCCCCACTTTAAAATAGAATTTAATTATAAATAATAATAATAGAATTTAAGTATTAAAAATTAAATTAAAATATAAAAGAATATAATTAAATATAATTGACTAAAATTTAATTAAGTTAATGAATGGTCAAAAGACATGGAAGGAAAAGTTGTGACTCCCTCAACAATGAGATATAAAAGGGTAAAGAGAACCTCATTTGAGAGGGGGATGATTTTGGAAATGAGAAGTGCACATCTGATTTAAATAAGTGCAGACCTGATCATGAAAGGTTATGTCCCTTTCAAAGGGCAGAAATAATGAAGAGTTGCACTCTTTCAAAAGGTGCTAATGGTGAAAGGGTGTGTCTCTTGCCAAAGGGCATGCATGATGAAGAGGTGTGACCTCTCCCTCACATTGAGAGATATAAAGGAAAGGAATCAAAGCATCCAGCAACATCACCATGGATTGGATCAGATCAGAACTGTTATTAAGTTACAGGCAGTAGCATCTTTGTTCTTGGTGGTATGCATGGGGGTGTGCTGAATATAGGAAAATGTAGATATTGCCAGCAGGGATAGAAAAGAAACAAGGAATAAGCATGAGAGTATCTGACTCAAACTGCCAGTAAGGGTAAGAAAGGAGCACAGAAAGAATCTTCAGGTCTGCCAGAACAGATAAATAGGAGCCGGCAGCAACAGGTATGTAGAGGACTTAATTTTTGTTAGAATATTAAAATATAGAAGTCAGCAAATTATAATCATATTAGAACTTATTTATATATCACTAATTGTAACTGTTGTGTACAATATTAATCAATTGGAGGGTATTAATATGATATTAATTTGGAAGACAAAATTAGATAAACAACATTAAAATGATAATAGTGTTAGACATGACGTATAAATATATATATCTGCACATTGATTCATGAATACATAATACAATTAAATTCAGGTTGCACAAATTATTGTAATGCTGTAACTTCATATGATGCAAATAATACAAGGAATAATAAATTGATTATAATAGAATAATGGCAATAAATAGTTATTACCGATACAAAGATACTAACAGAAAACGTTAATGATAACACATTACAAGGCTCTAATGTAATATAATGAAATGTGATAATTATGTCAAATATAATAATAATTTGATTATCATAATGTGATGAATTGAATAAATATAATAAATGATTCATTGTAAATGAGGGACTCTCTCTTAAGTATGCCACTCCATAGTGGATGCCTAACACCTGCCACATGGAGCCAAGAGGGGTGAAGCATCTGCTCTTGGGCTTAAGAGAGAAGGTGGTTGTAATGAGGGGGAACAGCGATAGAACACCTCACTAGGTACGCCACTCCATGATGGATGCTTACCACCTGCCATATGGAGCCAAGGGGGATATGGTATTCTGCCCTCGGGCCTAGGAGGAATGGTTTCTTGGACACCCTATCCAACTAATGGACTAAGGAAAGTGATTGGTAACTGACTTACAATCTGACTTTATATGATAATCTGATTTCATCTAGGAAATATGATACTTTGATTATATCCAACAATTATAATTCTAACAGTAATTAATATAGCAAAATTGATATCACTTAATATAATTTCATTAGTATATGTTTCAGTTTTATTTCATATATGTTCTCTGATGTTTTATTGCAGGAAAACAGTATTCAAAGGTACTCGCATAAACTTAATTTACTTATTTTAGATTTGGGTAAATTTGGGTTAATTTAAAGGCATAACTAATTAGGGGACATTACATTGACTGAAGATGTCACTTTGGGCTAATGCATACAATAGCTACCATTGCAATCATTTTGAGTGTGAGATGACCCATGTTTTCCTCTATGGTTCCATATCCAAATTGGTGGTGATTATGGACTCCGTGTTATGTGGAAAACTAGAAAATGCATGATTTATATTGTGGTTTTTTTTTATGCATGCAATTGTATTTTGAAACAAAATCTTGTGTGTTAATCATGTCTAATACAGTGAGAATTAGCAAAAATTGGGAAACATAAGGAAAAAATGCAATTTTATATGCATTAGAAATGATATTTAAATTATTGCAATTAGTTAATTGTAATCGAAAAATATTTCTTTAATTCAAAAGTTAAATTGAATTATTTAAGTTCCGAAAAAGGAATCAAATGCTATTATTTTATTTGTTTTTATAAAATAAATAAATTAAGTATTTTGATTTTTGGCAAAATTATATTTTAGTGAAAAAGGAAATATAAAGAAATAAAAACAAAAATGGAAAAGAAATAGAAATGAAAAGGCATAAGGGGAAAAGAACTTAACCATTTTCATTATTCTTGCATTTAAGGAAGGGAATTGTTCTCAAACCCTCTTCATTTCAAATTTGAAAATTAGTGGAATTTTCTTGCCTTTGAATTGGGTGTGCCTAGAAATGAGATCGAAGAAGGAACATCAACAATGATTGCATGATATGTGTGAATTTACTTCACCAAAGCTGGATTTAATTGAGAAGAAATCAGAATTGTGTGAAAGCAAAACTTGGGGTAATTCTTTTCTCCTCCTTTGTTTGTGCTCCCCTTTAAAGTGTCAATGTTAAGCTAGTCCTTAAGGTAGCATATGATTCTATTTTAAATTGATTTCTATGCAAATATGGTGCATTAAAATTAATTTTAGAATTTTTGGAAATATGAATTTGAACAAAAAGAAGTAGTTTTGCTCACCATAGGATCAAAAGGGTATATTTTGTTTTTTGAAATTTTCATTTTGAAAATTCAAGAATTCAACAATGGGGCTTTTGGAATTTTATGGCTTTTCCTTTGGAAAATGTTTGATAAAATATGAAATTGTGATAGATTACAAATGAATTTTAATGTGGAAAAAAATGTATCATTAATGGTTTCCTAATTAGAATCTTTGGAGAGCATGTTGATTTTTATATCCCAATTTTGTGCATTGAAATCCATGCCATGCTCAAATAATGTTTTGGCATGATGAACTTAGGATTTTAAGTATGGGGTGTTGGACGAGAGTGATTCTTGACATTTATCAGGATACAAAGGGATCCCAAGATAGAACAAGTGAAGAGTTACTAATTAACTGATAACCACTCTTCATTGGGTAAATGGAAAGAATTAAGATGCTGATTCTGCAGCAAACATGGAAGTGTAGTTAGTGTACGATTTTATCATCTACCAAACATTAGAATAGGATACCCGAAGGTATTCTATCCTCTCCTAAAAAATCACTGCTGATTCCAAGGTCTATATGTGCGAACAAGCGACTTTAGTGGAATAGCTTCTTGGGTAGTGTATGCTGAAATTTCAAGGGGGACTTACGTTTAACAAGTATCTTGAACTACTGGACTTAGATGGATTTAGCAATTTTAGGCTCTTCTTTTTTTTGGATTTTCTGGGATTTAGACTTTCAAAAGAAAGGGAAAAAGGATAGGGTTTAGGAAGGCTAATCTAATCCTACGAATTCTGGAGACGGTATCAACTGGGTGCTCTCGAGAAACCAAACCTTGCTTCGCCACACTAGGGACAACTACACAAAGTCGGTGCGATCTTCGATGGGTTGTGCTTATGATCAAGATGTTGGGATGCACAGAGGACAGGCTCAAACTAACTTTGCACGATAAAATGGAAATCATCCATTTACCAAAAGTATGAGCGGAGATACGCCATCAATTGACACTTATCAAATCCTTCATTCAAATTAACAACAATGAAAGCAAATCTAAATTAATTCTAACTAAGTGTTGGGGCAATTGAAACCATGCAAATCATTCAAATAATAGAGATTACAAAGCAACGCACATGCAATATATTATCTGGAAATGACCTTAAGCAACAATACATCAAAAACCTCACACTCTCCAAATGAGAGGAGGTAGCCTTATATAGTTTCTCAAAAATAAATGAACGATCGAGATCAAACAGTGATCAAGGGCCCAGATTGAAAGCTACAAACCCTAATTAAGGTTTCCCAAAACTAACTACCCTCGACCAATGAGAAAATTACATTTGGGACACTTGTCCTTCTTGCTAAAAATGAACCATCAATGAAAATAGAAGGTTGTTGCATTGTGAAGTGTGCCCTTCTAGAACCTTCTAGATAAGTCAGGTTCATCGAACTTGGACATGTTGACTTGGAACAATCTGATTGGTTGGAAGATGATGAGGTGCCACCTCAACGTGCTGGATGTCTTCCTTGAATTTTCCAATTTGTGTCAAGAAATTGTCTAAGTATGGAAATTTGATTCCTTCTTGTCACCATTTGATTCTTCTTGGGAGCTTGTCTTTTTCAATTACTTCTAGAGATGAAATCCTTCAAGAAGTTGGAAGTTTATTTAACTTTTCCCTATTTTCACTAAGTCTAAGAACTTTTCTTTCTTAATACCTTGAGATTCTTTCAAGTGCCTCGAATTTGGAGAAGAAATCTCTTCGCAAAGTATTTCTCATACTTAGCCAATTTTGGCCCTCTCTATGCTCAAACGAACCTTGCTCATGGTCCTATCTTCAATTCTGAATTTGGCTTGAAACTCCATTTGTGTTTTTTGTGATGATCCTGCCTTCAGCTGCCAATTTATGTTGCGTGGGAGGAGGGTAAAAGCTCTAGATAACCTCTTGCAAATATAAAATGATGGGATCAAGCTGTTCAGACATTCCCTGTGATCATGCCCTCCTTCTTGATACCCTGAAATTTGGAGAAGGATTTCTCCATGCCTTCATCATAACTGGGGAAACTGGAATTTTCTTTGTGAAACATTTCCCATACTTAGCCAAATTTTGGCTATCTTCACACTCGGATGAACCTTGCCCGTGAACTTGTCCTCAATCTTTCGTTTGGCTTGAAACTCCAGCTACGATCTCTATGATGATCCCACTTCTATTTCCTCCTGCGACCAAAGGAAAATCAGTTAGAAATCTATCTTGGATTAAAGAAAAATCGAGGCTGCGAATGGCTAAGTGTCGGAAAATTTCATCTTATACTTGGCCATAAAAAATTTGAAATTTCTTTTGAAAAACCTTTCAATCTCAAGGATGGTCGTGATCGTAAATCAACACTGAGTGTCATAGCTTTGAAAAACTTTCTTACTTAGCCAAAAAAAATGATTTTCTTTCTCCAAAATTTTCAAAAAATCAATTATTAAATTCTGGAAAATATTCAGAAAAAATCCATAAATCTGTATCATGAATTTAGTTTGACCTTCGAATGGATAGAAGTAGGGCTAGAATTTTCTCAAGAACACTCAGAAAATTCAGAAAAGGTTCAATAATTCTTCTTCATACTAGTTGTCTTTCTCCAAAAATCTGTGGAACTTTTATCAAAAAAAGTTATTCAACTTCCAGCAATATCCAAAACTTTCTCCAGATGATCTTCAAACTAAAATACTTTACTAAGCTCTCCTTAGTAACTTCGAACTTGTTGGTGTAGAAATGAAGTTTGCAATGAAGTATTTGTAAATAACATTAAATCCTCGATTAGAAACCCTTAAAATCTTCCAACTCATACTTCCAATTCTAACTTCACTCTTTAGGAAAGTGTTGTCATGTTTCTAAGTTTGAAAAAAATATCTTCCAAAAGTTTCCAATTTGGCTTATAAGTTGAAATAATTATTAATCTTCCAATATTCTCTTTTTGAAAACTTTCCATTTTGGCTTCTAAGTTCAAAATCTTGAAGGATTTTCATGACATCACTTGCATTTTTATTGATTTTGCTTGACTTTCATGTTTAGGCGGACTTTTGGAGGCTTACCTTCACATCCATCAAACTTGGGCGGACTTTATTACCTCTTCAAGGCATGGCAGAGTTTAGGAAGGTCTCCATATAGCGGACTTTGATGCTACCTCCACCAGGGTGGACCCTCCCTTTCCTTCTTCAAGGCGGACTTTGGGAGGATGACTACTAGGGCAGAGTTTGAAGTTCTGGTAACTTGCTTGGAGGGCGGAGTTTCTTGAACCTCTCTCACAACCTTTTCAAGGCCTAGGGCGGAGTTTTCTTAAGGCTCTTCAACATTATGCTTAGCACCAAGGGCGGAGTTTGAAGACTTCTCCTTCAAGCATAGCGAACTTTGGACATTCCTCTAGCTTAGTCATGGTTAAGTCAAGGCGGAGTTTGAGGGCATCTTCCCAAGACATGGTGGACTTTTGCTGGTCTTCAACCAGCATGGCGGACTTCTAGAAGCTCTCTATCATCTCCTTTTGGATAGGGCGGAGTTTTGATGCTACCTCCACCAAGGCGGACTTTGGTGTTACCTCTTCAACATTTGAAGGCCTAGGGCGGAGTTTTCACAAGGCTCTTCATCATCATACTTAGTATCTTGGGCGAAGTTTGAAGACTTCTCCAACATGGGCGGACTTTTGGAGACTCTCCCTTGGGCGGAGTTTTGATGCTACCTCCACCAAGGCGGACTTTGGTGTTACCTCTTCAACATTTGAAGGCCTAGGGCGGAGTTTTCACAAGGCTCTTCATCATCATACTTAGTATCTTGGGCGAAGTTTGAAGACTTCTCCAACATGGGCAGACTTTTGGAGACTCTCCCTTGGGCGAACTTTGGTGACTCTTCATCAAGAGCGGACTTCTAACTTAACCTCTATATGGCGGACTTCAAACACCTCTCAACATGGCGAACTTTTGGATTACCTCCTCAAGCATGGCGGACTTTCATGAGACATCAAGGAGGGCGGAGTTTGAGATGACCTTTCCAAGGCGGACTTTAGGCATCTCTCAACATAGGGCGGAGTTTGGAGAGACCTCAACCAAGACGGGGTTTAGGAAGGTCATCAAGGAGGGCGGGCTATATATGAAATATAACTTAAAGTATAAGAAGTGGTATTTCAATATGTCTTTTCTCTTTCTTATACTTTAAGTTATATTTCATATATATTGTCAGGATGTTTGAGAGTGGTTTCGGACCTCTAGGACTAATAATGCAAAATCTAGTTTTTGGAGGATTCTCCAATTTTCCAGACTTTGTCAAATTTCAGGATCAGGATGACATTCCAAACTTAGCCAAATTTCAGGACATTTGAGGATTAGGATGATTTTTCGAGCTGATTATCCTTTGAATGTGCCATGACCCCCTAAAATATAGGAACTTAGCTTTTTGGGTCAAAACTTGAAAATTTTGGATCGCAGTCGAAGCAAGTCAGTGGTATCAGTGCAAACCCTAGGTTCGCATCCTGAAAAAGAAAAAAGCCTAAAATCTAGGGATTTAGCCTTTTAGGTCAAAACTTGGAATTTTTTAGTCCCAGTCGAAGCTGGTCAGTGGTGTAAGTGCAAACCCTAGATTCCCATCCCGAAAAAGCAAAAAGCAAGTATCCCTAAAAAATAGGAAAAACTTTCTAAAAATAGCCATACTGGGGATTGGGCCAAAAATACCAAAAACGAAACTTCCTAAAAAATAGGAAAAAGCAAAAAAAGCAAACTTTCTAAAAATAGAAAGTCATCCAAATTCGTCCAAATCAATTGCGATTTTCATCCCTTGGCCTTTCTAAGCACTCTAGTGGTGTTCGTATTTCGGAATCACATAATTTGCAAAAACTAACTTTCAATCGTCAGGGCCTGGACTACTCAAAACTGGGCAAGGCTTGGCAAAACTGAGGCGGAAGGCCACGAGAGACCAACAAAAACCCTAGAAAGCAGGAAAAGAGAGGGTCCCCATTTGCAATGGGGCGATGTGTGAAAAAGGTCACAACAAATTCCTAGTGTTATGTTTTGATAATATAGTTTAACCAATTATGTATTAATTGTTTGTCAACTTTAAGTACTTATAAGCATCGGTTGGTCAATGATTGTCTTCCTCTTGGCCATTGTCGATCTCTTTAAATAGATTTTGTATCATCAAGGAAAGCAGTATGATCTGCTCAAATCGACTTTGATCATTGGCTAACAATATATAATCTACTTTTGTAATAACTACAACTGAAAATAGATATATATTTTTACTCCTCTATTTGGTATGCAATATTAATTTCATTCAACAATTGATTTTATCAGATAGAAGAGTAAACATTAGCACTGCTGCCTTAAAATAAATCAGGTTAGATTTGAGAGATCCATGCCCTTAGACCCCAATAAAGGCAGGAAGAGACCACAAGGTGGATAACACCAAGAGATCACACGATCTTTAAGGATTGTAGAACAAAGAAAACAAAGGAGAAGATTACAAGAAACACTTGAGGAAAATACAACTGTAAAATTCCCAAGTTGGAGCCCTTCTTGAGACCACAATCAGAGCCAGAGAGTAATATCATGGATTATTAGCTAACCAACATCCATTAAAAAAAAATCAAATTAAACAAAGACAGCTCATTAGTTATTAATAATGATTGCATTTTGAGCTATGCCTACAACATCAATTACTTTCTATTATTTCCCTTTTCACAAGCTAAATTTCCAATTTTTAAAAAGAATATGGCTACAACTAAGAAATGCAGCACGCCTAAGGACCCTTGCTAAAAACAAGGGCAAAAGATCCAAAAAAGGGAATGGTTATTTACAACCACTTTTCTAAACATATGAGCGGAGGTATAGATCATCTAAAATATCACATTTCACAAATTCTTTCCCAAGATGTTATGCCATATACTTAAGCAACTGTAGAGATTCAAAATGAGTTGAGAGCTCTCCTTTCAACATTTGGGCAAAATAAGGTAGAAAACAAGAGGACAACAAAATCAATGGGAGCCTTACCCACATTTCACAATTCTACAAAGTCAAACACTGGGGAAAACATGTAGATCTCTTCTTCCATTGGGCCACGAACACAAGGATTAGGCAGTGTGGGCATCAATAGCCACAATTCTATTTTTTTGTTCCTCATAACACTATTGTTGTGCAATCTTCAGCAGAAGGTACTACGTGGAATTGGGAATTCGCATCACGAGGTGAAGTTGGCATGTGCTAAATTTTGGTATTACAATGGTATTCCCTTTAATGTTGCTTCAAATCCTTATTGGAAGGAGCTGGTTACTACATTGACTATGGCAAGTAAGGGGTTCATGCAATTATTAATCATGTGGCCCATTATTTGATGATGAGGTCTAAAACATATATATGCTAGTAGAGAAACAAAAATATCTTTCGGAAACCAATGGTTGAAACATTTTATTCGATGGGTGGATAGATGCCAAAAATAAAATACCCCTTCACTTCTTAGTGGCTTTGAGAGGACAATTGATCTCTTTGAAGTCAATTGATGCCTCTAGTGAAGTAAAAAATATCAAGACCTTATTTAGCTTGTTGGACGAAGTGGTAATGGAGGTAGAAGTGGATAATGTTATCCAAATAGTTACAAACAATGCATCTACATATGTGGTAGTCAATAGACTACTAGAGGTGATGCACCCTACATTGTTTTAGAGACTTTATACTACCCACTGCCTTGACCTTCTCCTTGGGGACATAGCAAAATTAAGGTGGGTGAAGAATGCGATTAAAGATGCAAGGAACATTACCAAATACATCTACAATCACACAAGGGTCCTGTTGTGACCTTTTCACACATCGCCCCATTCCTAACGAGGACCCCCTCTTTTCCTGCTTTCTGCGTTGTTAGGTTAGGGTTTTGGCTGCTTAGTGGGCAATTTTGTGTTTTCCGTGCCCGAGTCTCGGAGTTTTGATCATGCCTAGTGTCGTTTAGGGTTTTTGAAGTTATAGGATCAAGTTGCAAACGTTGATATTTAATGATCCTAAATTTTGTCTAAGTGTTGACCTTTTGAGCATTAACGTGTTTTTTAACGAGCACATCAGTGATTTTAAAGTGCCAAGGTATTCCCAGACCTTTTGGAGTTGTTTTCTCGTTCCTAAGGTATTATTTAAATTGATTTCGCACTTTGCGTTTCGCTCAATTTTTTGGAAAATTTGCCTAAATCCAGTTGAAGTTTCTAAGTGATTTTGAATGGTTAAAATGCCAAATTCTTAAGGGAAATCCATATTCCAAGGGTTAGAAGGTCAAATTCCATGCTAGAGGTGCTTTTCCCCTCATATTCTAGACTACCCACCCTTTTCCCCCACTCAAAATCCACACTACACATGGGTTTCCCCTGAAATCCATACTGGCTATGATTTTCCACCACTGTTTATCCATGCTTGGGTCGATTCTCCCCTGGAAGTGCTAAAATTTGGCTAAGTGTCAGGATTTTTCCAGACTGCCATCAATTTTCCAGCAAGAGTGCGGACTATAGTGCGGACAACGTTGAGGATGATTCCATGCCTGGATCGATTTTCCACTAGGCTGTTTTGTGAAAAGTTAATGCGGATTTTTGTGCAAACTCTCAGTCCATACCCAAGTCGATTTTCCACTGAGAGAAATTTGATGAGTTTTGAGTCCAGATTTTCAGCTAGACTGAGGTCGATTTTCCACCAGAGAGTTTTTTTTGCAAATGAAGTGAATTCGGAGAGTGGATTCCTTGTCCAGACTACCATCGATTTTCCCTTGACCTGTTTTGTAAGCATTTTGATGAAATTTTGTATGGATTTTTGTCCATGCTAAGGTCGATTTTCCCTTGTGTGGATTATTTTGACGTTTTAAGTAATTTTAATGGGATTTTTTAATCCCAACTAAAGTCGATTTTCCCCTGGAGGCTCAATTTTGATTTAAAATTGAAATATTTAATAAATGAGACCCATTTTTAATTGTTTTTAAATGATGATTAATGATTATTTAAAATTTTAAAAGCAAAATTAAATAACTTGCAATAAGCATTTAATGTTTTTACCTTATAGAAGCAAGTTGGTTTTTACCAAACAAGTATATAAGCAAGTGTTTTATCCCACATTGCTTGTGTGGTGAAAGTGAAAGGCAAAAGCAAGTATAAGAGAAGTGTCTCCAGCAATATTTTATTATTAAATCTGCCAGGTGTCTCTATGAAAGGCGATTTTTCTCTCTTATTGGTGAATTTTGGCAAAAGTGTTGAAGTGAAGTGTTGGATTGAGGATTTCATTCCTCCATTTTTTTTCCAGCTTGGCAATCCTTTCCATTGCTGCCATTGAAGTTCATTTCCAGATTTTTCTATTTTCCAAGTTTGGCGATTTTTGGTGGAAATTGGCGATTTTTGGTGTTTGGTGACTTTGGCGATTTTCTCCTCCATTGCTGCTTGCTGTTCCAGACCTCCATTGTTGCAGATTCGAGCTACATTGAAGACATTTTCAGAATTTCAAAAATGGTGCTATGACTAGGAAAGTTCGATTTTTATTTTGCAAGTGCTGGGAGCTTACTTTGGTGAATTCCATGCATGTTTGATGCCACCTTTGCCTCCCTACTTGCTGTCATTTTCTTCAGATCTGAGTTTGCTTCAGATTTAGACCTCCATTGTTGGTTGTACATTCAATTTTCAGACTTAACTTTTATTGCCCAGCCAGCTGCAACTTTGGCAATTTACATTTGGAGAGTATGTGGAGACATTTTGGGATCATTTTCAGACCATTAGAAGGCTGTCTTAAGGTCTGCAACTGTGTTAATGGCTGCTTGTCTTCAGAAATTTATCTTTTACCAGCCATAACTATGTTTCCAAAATTAATTATTTTCATCATCAAGACTCATTTTTATCAAGTTTGTGCATATTTTTTAAGGATTGCAACATGTTTTTTGAAGTTAGTTTATTAGTTGCAGGTTGTCTTCAGATTTGTTGACCTCCATTGTTGATTGCGGAAGATGTCCTCAGGCATACCTTGTGTGAAAACACAACCTTTCACACCTTTCCTTAGTCATCACTGATCCGGTATACTCCTTTGCATTTTTAGTTTGCATAATTTCTAAGCATAAGGAGGTATTAATGAATTTTATAGAGGGTTTCCATGCCCTAGCATTGTCATACTTTGAATCTAATTGTCAAAATCTACAAAGAGTATGGACTATTTTCTTGACTTCAAGCTCTAATTAGCTAAAATCTTTAGAAAGTCAAGCATTTTATCAAGAGCATTATTTATTTTCCTAAGTCTAACTTCAAGCTTCGTACAAGTACGATGTCGAAGTCTGGATTTAAGGAAAGGAAAGAACTACTGAAGATGTTGGAGACTGGATTTTATCCAGAGCTCAAGATTTCATCCAAAGGGAAGGAGATCACAGGTACAAACATGCATTTCCTAGACTTGGACCAAATGCGACAGCGGATGTTCGGAGTCGGAAATTAGGTTCCTTCCCCAGTATATGCGAACATTATGAAGAGTGGTATTTTTCATGCCGTTGGATTTCCACAATCCATACAGTGCAGTGAGTTTATTCTGGAGTGTGCACGATGTTATGATCCGCTCACGCAAATGATCAAAACTCCTAAGGGCATTGTTATTGCCTACCATGTTGAGGTGTTCGGAATTCCACGCGGAATAGACATGAAGGATGTGACCAAGGATGAATATACAAAAAGATACAAGAAGAAGATGGGTGCCTACAAGAATATGATAAACAATGAGTGGATGATTGAGCCTAGGTCTCATCATTCCAAGGCTCCCAAGACACTCATGTGCATAGACTTAATATTCCTACTCAACAGAGTGATGGGCATGTGTTGTGACGTATTCACACATCGCCCCATTGCAAATGGGGACCCCTGCTTTTTGCTTTTTAGGGTTTGTTTTCTAGGTCTTTTAGGGTTTTGTCTGTTAGCCTTTGCATTTTGAGTGTCGCCAAGGGGATCACCTGGATAGCAAGTTCTGCTTGAGTGAGGTCAAGTTGATAAGTGATGAAGTCTGGAATGTCCTGATCCTGAAATTTGGCTAAGTCTGAAAGTCCTGATCCTAAAATTTGGCTAAGTCTGAAAGTCCTGATCCTGAAATTTGGCTAAGTCTGGAATGTCCTGATCCTGAAAATTGACTAGGTCTGGAAAACTGAAAAACCTCCAAAAACTAGATTTTGCAATGTGGCTCCTGGAGGTTTGAAACCACTCTCAAACATCCTGAAAGTATATATGGAATATAACTTAAAGTATAAGTGACATTTTCTTATACTTAAATGTTATATTCCATAAAATTATCCTGATGGAGCGTTCAAAAAGTCAAATTTCGCTCCTGACCCTCTCAGGAGGTCCAAAGCGAATCTCGCTCCTGACCCTTGCAGAGGGTCCAAGGCGAAAATCAACCCAGGACTCATTCCTTGCCTTATTTGACCAAATTTTGATTTTCAAAGCATTTTGTTTGGACTTTGGAGTTGATTGAAAACCTTGAAGAAAATGATGAATTTTGGCCAAGATTAGGAATTTCGCTCCTGACCCTTGCTGAGGGTCCAGAGCGAAATTCATTATAAACTTCATTTGCCAACTCACTTGAATTTGAAACCTTGTTCCTGGCCTTGAAAATGATCTTACCTCGCCCTGTGAAGTGGTTTGAAACTAAAAGATTGAGCAATTTAGCCTAGATTGTAAATTTCGCTCCTGACCCTCTCTGAAGGTCCAGGGCAAAAATGTTGTATGAAGTTTGTTTTTCGCTAATTTTGGCTAACTTGTTTTGTGCAGGGTCTCTCGGAGAGAAGATTGGACGTCACTTGATACAATTGAAGGTTTGAAAGCATGAAAATTGTTGAATTTTGGGCAACAAAGATAATTTCACCCCTAACCCTCTCTGAGGGCCCAGGGCGAAATTCTCCATGGTGGTCATTTTTAGCATTGTTGTGGTCAAGATGAGGTATTAAAGGCAAGATGAGCGGTGGAATGAGCATGATGAAGCCCCAAACCCGTTTGAAGATCAAAAGATGAAGGAGTTTTGCCTAGAGAAGGCAAATTCGCTCCTGACCCTCTTTGAGGGTCCAGGGCGAATTTCTTGTGGACACACTATTTTATCCCTTGTTGGACATAAAAACCTATTCATAGCACAAAACAAGGTGAAGTCTTCCCTAGCAAAGAGGTTTCAAGGAGAAAAGTGAAGAAATTTTGATCTAAATAGCAAAAATCGCTCCTGACCCTTGCTGAGGGTCCAGGGTGAAAAACCTCAAAATCAAACTTTTTCCTCCAAAGTTGAATGAAGCTAAGCCTAGACACAAGTTTGAAACGATGTTTGAAATGCCTTGAAGTGGAATTGAGATGCTAAGAGTGCAAATTTTGATGACAATGGGGAAAATCACTCCTGACCCTCTCTGAGGGTCCAGGGCGAAATTTCCAAGTATGCCCATTTTCCTTGCATTTCGAGATGATATTTTTGTTCTCAAGACTCAGTAGGGAGTGAAGTATGATGTTCTACGCCTTAAGAGTAATTTGAAGTTGGAATGATCAAGAATTTGTGCAAAAGACTCAAAATCGCCCCTGACCCTCTCTGAAGGTCTAGGGCGAAAATCACAAAACCAACATTTTCCTCCCAAGTTTGTGCTAAGGCAAGGTTGTGCTAAGGTAGAGAGGGTCTTCCAAAACGTGATGAACAAGGATTTGCCTCCAAAGCTTGATGATACTAGCCTAATTTGCAAAAGTCGCTCCTGGCCCTTACTAAGGGCCCAAGGCGAAAATCTTTGAAGCACTTATTTTGCCTTACAAAAACAAATCAAACATGCATAGAATGAATGAAGGAGATCATTGCTTACCCTTATAAGGTGGATTGACATTAGAAAGATGAAGGATTAAGAGCAAAATTGAAAAATCGCTCCTAACCCTCCCTGAGGATCTAGGGCGAAAAAACCCTAAATACACTTTCCTCCTAAAGATCAAATGAAATCAAATTCAAAACTCCAATGAGAGATGCCATTTAAATGCCTAGATGAAGTTTTGGACAAGAAAAATGAGGTATGCAAGGCCTAAATTGAAAGTTCGCTCCTGACCCTTGCCAAGGGTTCAGGGCGAAGTTAGTGGCATTCTTTATTTTTACCATATTTGACCATTGATATTCCTCAAAATTGCTCACTTCGAAGCCTTTGGAAAGATTAAATCAAATTCGCATTAAATTAAAGGCATTTTAATTTAATAAATTAATTTTGTACCTTGAAATAATCAAAATAAGCATCTTAGAGGTATTAAAATTAATTTAAAAAATAAATAAAAAATTACAAGTTGAGCGCACAAGGCATTATTTTGCCTTTATTTGACAAGTCGGCCTACTCTTTTGAGGTTTTATTTATTATTTCACCTTTTATTTGGCAAGTCGGCCTTGGAGAGAAGAGGGGTGAGCGCTCTATATATTGGAGGGGTTTTGTTTCACATTTCAAATCATTCAATCATTGCCTTAAGTGCGAAATTGGAGAGCTAATTGGAGGTGCGAAATAGTGCTGGTTTGGAACGAATTTCTTTCAAGTGTTGAAGGCTAGAAGGAAGTGGAGTTTATTCTTTTCAAGCTAGAGGAGGCGCAATTCATCCTAGAGAAGGCTTTTGATCTACACTTTGCCTAGCGAAACCTATTTTTTTACATCATTTCTTAGAGTTTAATACTCAAGAGGAGGTATGGCGATATCATCTTAACACCCTTGTTCAAGGTTTGATTTTTAGACATTTTTTTTAGAAAAGTCTAAGTATTGCATGGTTAATTAGGAAATGATAACTCTAGATTTATCATGAAGTTTCCTAATTAAAATCTTAAATCTTCCTTTTAAGTCTAATTTCTACACTTCAAGATATAATACTAATTGTGAAATGTTGTGTAGGTGTCAAGATGGCGACTCCTAAGGCTGGAGTATCTACAAGTCGGCAGGCTCTCATCAAAGAAGATCCGGTCCAGGACAAGGATGATCTCCTCCAGCTTAGTATCATCAAAGAAGATCAAGCAAGGACAAGGGAGACCTCTTCCAATCCAGCATTCCAAGGCAAGGTACATCATCATCCTGCACATCAAAGACAAAAGAAGTTAGAGCAAGGGTTCGTTGAAGAAGCAGATAGTTTCAAAAGAGTTAATTAAAGACTAGCTTCTCAGCATCATCGAATTGGATATCTACCAAGTTGCAAGTGTTAGATGAGGTGGCATCCTAGTCATCACTCCTCCAGTCGGATAGGTCCACCTCAGTGTGTCCAGATTCAATGTACCTAACTCATGGGAGGTGGCACAAGCTTCGATGTACCTACCCTAGCTATCCATTGGTCGATTTTTCCAGAGATGACATGTGTCCTAAAGATGTAATTTTATCATTGGTCAAGCATTAAATGTTATGTAATGGTTGTAACAAACCCTAATTAGGGTTTTCATTATTGAAACTTGGCCATTGATCTCAAATTGATCTTAGCCATCGAATTGTATTGTGGGCACTATATAAGCCCCGACTCTTCATTTGTGAAAGGCGAATAATAGGAGTAGAAAGTAGAAGGTGAATAGTTAGCTAATAGTGGGTAGTCAATTGATAGAATAGCAATTAGAGTAGAATAGGAGGACAAGGCAAGAAATTGTTGCCATTGATTGTAAATAAACTCCATTTTCATTGAAGTAATGGTGAAGTGTGTCGTTTCTTGCAATATGCATGGTTTCTTGTTGAATCTTCAATTCTAGATGGTAGATAATTAGATCGAATGAAGGAAATCGTTGAATGCACCTGTGTGGAATCCGTCTAATCCAAACCACTAGCCTCTTACTGATGGTAAGTGCGCCTTGCATGGTCAACTGGAATAAAATGAGCTTAATCTTAAGTCGTTACACGTCCATTGTTCATGCATTATCTTGAATGGTGATCATTGTCAGATGGTGTATGATTTGAACATATTGGAAGTATCCCTTAGAAGATCGCATTGAGTTGGTGTCGAATTGTTCAACTTGATGGTGAAACCCAGCTCAGTAGGACTCCACCTAGTCATTCATCCATCTTCTCGCATTCTAGGTAGTAGAGTAGACTTCCTGAACCTTGCATCTTTTGCCATTTGTTTGTCTTCCAGTTAGTTAGTAGGACTTGTGATTCCAGCAAATCAGAGGTTCAGTCATCAAGTGTAAGTCCCCTTGTGATTCTAGCAAATCACATAATACCACAGAGAGCTTATCCACACGTAGAGATCCTACAGCAAAGAACCTTGAAGTCATCCCGATTGATCCTTTTTGCGACATCTTCAGCGTTCGGAGACTTTATTCAAGAGAGGATAAGGTACCTTTAGGTATTTTATTCTGCGTTTGGTCGTGTACAAAATACACGTCAACAGGATGCCGCAGGGAGCAATATTCGATGGATGGATGTTCTATTTCATCCAGGATTGTCTTAGAGGAACATTGGTAAATTGGTATAAGATTATAAGTGACAATCTGGACTTTCAGCTGAGGAATGTAGAGCGGTCCAAGTCATTTGCCATGACTTCTTACCTGGTATACCTGCTTGCACGGTTCGTTTCATATAGAGGATTGATATGCAAAGGTGAAGTCGAGAATGGGCAAGGACAATTCAGGAGTCATGAGTGCTAACCCCAGCTAAGCATGTACAAAATTGAAGACTATAAGAGAGTGAATGATGCATTCACTATGTACATCACACAGATGCTGCAAGGCGGAATCCACAGAAGATTGTCTAAGGAGGCAACAAAGTTAATAGAGAAATATGGATCGTGGTATATTCAGTTTCCCACTTTCACATACCTTAGGATTCATGGGTTTCAATCCAAACCCTACAGACTTCCTAGGTATCCGACCAACAGAATGATCTTGTTGGTAGTGGTGAGACAGCTTCTAGAGTTCGATGTCATTCAAAGAGAGAAGCATAGGACAGGCATGACATTCCCTATTTCAGTTGGGAAGACATCAGAGGTTTGTCAGTTTGCCTTAGTCGCTAGCACTTCGAGTGAGGAGCTTGCATTCTATCGATTTGCTACATATAAGAAAAGAGAGAAGTTCATCCACAAAGTAGACATAGAAGATTATTGGGCCAACCTGATGGATGAGCAAGCAGTGAAGAGAAGAATGTGGTCCAGAATGTCAATGGATTTCATGAGGAAGTGTGGACTTTTCCTCATTCCTGATCAAGTGTTAGATAACAGAGATCATATGCATCCACAATATGAGAGCGAAATGAAGAAGGCAATCCTATTGCCAAATTGGTCAGAGTCAAAAGAGATTGACCTGAATGTATTGATGAGAGAGGTCTTGAGTTTCTCCCGTGCATGGGTAGATATACAGATGAATAAGTTAGTTGATATGGGTGTTCCCTTCACTTATGAAAGGATGAAACCGGAAGAGTCAACTTCAGAGGATGATCAGAGGACTATTAGTGATGTCAGGATTCATGTAGATGAAGAGAGTCAAGCTCCCAAGAGAAGGAAGAACACGCCAGGAGAAGTCAAGGCCAGAGGGAAGAAGATTGAAGAGGTGAAGAAGAAACAGAAGACTATCATTCCTCCACCTATCATTCCTTCACCACCTCTCAGTGTCTCATCAATTAAAGTGATTGAAGTAACAAAGCAGAACAAGGAGACTCAGCAATGTTCCAACACAGTGATACTACCAGGGAATATTCAGGAGTTACATGCCACAACGACATCTGCACCTCTAAATGAGAATGATGATCGGTCGGGATCCCCTACTGTCCTGTTGGAAGTTAGTTTGGGAAATGAGATATACGATTTGACCAGGAATAATCCTGATGATGATGATGATGTTAAACCTGATGATGATGATGATGTTATCTCGGCATTGAGAGGACTTGATCGAGAAATGTGTCTCGATGATGGTATGGAGATGGCCGCTATTCCTGAATGGCTGATGAGAAGTATGGAAAAAAGTAAGAAAATGATAGAGGTACAGCCTATTGATGACATTGATGACTACCTAGCTAAGAATGCTAAGGAGAAAGAACCCAAGAGAGCAGAGATTTTGTCGCACATAGCTAGAGATGAGACAGGAATGCGGATTGTGCAGATTGTTGTTCCTATTGCAGGCGTGACAGCGGACATTGCTACTCATATGGATTTCCAAATCACTTTAGTTGCCCTTGGTCGTACCTCTAGAAAACAAGAATTTCAGGAGGTTGGTGAAAACCTCAAGGCAGTCGATGCAAGGTTAGACAGAGAGATTGCGGAGAAAGAAAGGTACAGAGAAGAGAATATCAGACTCAAACAGTATATTGCAGGAATAAGGCATGAAAATCCCACCCTTATTTCCCCTATTGCAGTTGACCATGGAATGCATTTACACTATGAGGCAGCAAGAGATACACTCTCAGAGATGGAAAAGTGGATTGAGAATACAAGAAAGTAGGCTGATGATTTCCTTACTCAGTTTGTCCATGCATATGATAGGACAACAGGGATCCCATTTAGAATCCAGTATTTGGAGGGAGTTTGGGAAGAATTCCGGCCTATTCAAGAGAAGACCATTCCACACCTCTAGGCTTTGAAGAAGATTCCTAATTCCACCTTGGTCAACAAAAACATTGTGCACAGTGGAGACAAATACGATTTCCATGGCTGGTATTGTTCATTAGCCATGAAGAAATCAACTTATGAGAACGCCCAGTCAAGTTGTATGGAGATGGAGGGATTGATTCAGGACATTCAGATGAAGATCCTTACCTCGATTGAGGAATTATTGGGTGTTGATGTTAGTGATGCTAGTGGTTTACACTTAGCTGAATTAAGAGACGAGATGAAATTTATGTATTTTTGCCAGTTGGACTCTTTGAAGAAGAGTCAGATAGATGACTTGGTCTCTTTGTTGATTCATGTTCATAGTTCGCAGAAGCTCATGCCAAATTGGGAGAACACTTTGGATGCTTGCTCGGATTCACTGGACGTGATTGATTTACAGCAGTATATCTTGCCTAGCATTTCCATGGAGGAGTTAGATTCAGTATTGGCTAAACTCTTGGAGTATGCTAGGAGAGAGAGAGATGGAGGGAGGAATCTTCTAAAAGATTCTCTATTTGATGACTAGGTATCTTTTTATTGGGCCATATGTAGGTCGTGCCATTTTTTATGTAAACCCTAATTAGGGCAATTCTAGGGTTTTGTTGGCATGATCTTGGTCGTTGATCTTGGATCAATCTTGGCAATCCATTTTTGTAAGAGACTCTATATATGCCTCCTTGTCTCTCATTTGTAAGAGAGAGTTTTTGTAGAATTGTTGGTACATGTTGCAGCTATTTGAATCATAATCATTGTTCAATTGTTGGTGATTTTGCTCTTCAAGTGTTGTCTTTGCATTCATAGTTCTCAATTCCTCCAAGTTAGATTAGAATTTTAGGTTAGAATTTATTTTCATGTATGTTAGATTGAGTGAAAGATTTGTTGAATTTATTTGTGTGGAATCCGTAATCCATACCACTAGCCTCTTGCCATTGGTAAGTGTGCCTTGTGTGGTCAACTGAAAATTTGAGTAAGCTTAACTTCAACTATTACGCATCCCTTGACAAGCATCAACTTGGATGGTGTCAAAGTTTGATGGTGATAGCCTGAAAATCTTATACCTTAGACGATTGCACTAAGATTGTGTCAATACCTGTTTGTGAGACCTTGCCTAGTTTGATTCCACTAGATATGTTCATCATTTCCTACATTCCTAGGCTTAGAATAGATTTCCTAAACCCTAGTCCTTTTACCCATTTTTTAGTAAGAAGCCAATCCAAAGCCATATTGATAAATCTTAAGTTGTCAGCACGCCTACTATGCATCTTCATGATAATCCAAACATTTGCGTAAGTCCCCAAGTGGACACAGCAATTCACATCTACCATTGAGTTACCCACTCGTCAAGACCTGACATGTAGAAACCTTGGAATCATTTTAGTTGATCTCATTCTTAGCATCTGAGGTGATTTTGTTCAAGAGAGGGTAAATTACCTTGGTATTTTATTCTGAAATGTTATGTGCATAAAAAACACATCAGCAGGTCCTAAATCTCATTAGAGAGCACACTAATTGCAAGAAGCTTGTTCATTAAAGAGTCACAAAATGAGTTATAAAGTTATAAGGTATCTCATTAGAGAGCACACTAATTGCAAGAAGCTTGTTCATTAAAGAGTCACAAAATGAGTTATAAAGTTATAAGGTGGAAGAAGGGGCATTACTTTTCTCAACGTTATGCATTCATAGGAGAGAGACTATGTAGCTAAAAAAAATTTAAAAAATTATGTTTAAATTTTATTGAGAGTTTATTTTAATTTTTAAGTTTACTAAAATTCTTAAATATCTTATAAAGTTCTAAATGTCACCCTTGTAGATTTGAAGTGGAAATATTTTGGTGCCACAACACCTAATCTTCAAAAGTTTTCCATCCGCATTCTATCCCAAGCCTATAACACTTCTAGTTGTGAGTCCAACTAGAATATTTTTTAGACCATTGAAACAATAAAATACAACAAATTGACTCGAAAGTGCTTGAATGACTTTGTGTTTGTGCAGTTCAACCTTCAACTACATGAAAAGAAGGTATGAGGGCAAGATAAATATCATGTGCTTGACCTTGGTGATATTGATCCATGTTCAGAGTGGGTTGTTGAGCCTAAGGATGCGAACCCATTGTTTCCTACTAATGAGATCACTCATTTGGAGAGGGTTGACATTGAATGGCAAGCAAATGCAATAGCATGAGGCATAAGAAGGCAAGTTTGCTAAGTCATCAATGGCAGGTTCATCGCATGCATAGCTTGGTCCTATGCCTAAGGCTCCTATTGTGGCTCTTATTGAGGATACCATAGCTATATTATGTTTTGATGCATGAAAGTGACAAAGAATTCAAATATTATCAAAAGGAGAGAAGAAAGGAAACAGAAGAAGAAACCATGGGTGACCAAGGTAGGAAAGAAGGAATGAACTTCATAGAAATTCTCAATAAAAATCACAAGGAGTTAACCAAGGTAATGTAAACTTCCTTTAAGGAGTCTAAGATATAGCTTGAACCTTGGAAGGATTTGAATTAATATTTGAGTGCATCCAAATCAATCCAAAATATTGCAAGAGAAATAAGTAATAGAACCAATGAGAATCAACTAGGGGAGAAGCCATAATTTCACATTGCAAGGTAGGTGATATGGCCAGATTTCATGAAGAATATAATTCTCTAAAGTCAAGTAATCCGTAATGATTTGTCTATTGGCGAGTTCTATGAATAAGGACAAAGAAAGGGCCAAGAAGAGGAAGAAGAAATGAGTCGATTAAGAAAGAGTAAAAGGTCAGAATCAAAACGAAAAGCAAAGGCTAACTAAGAAATTGAGAAGCAAGAACACTCAAAATTAGAGCTAGAAGACATTACTACGGAATAGGCCATTAAGTGGGAATAGAAGGAACCCAACATGCAAATTGAAGTTGAAGATCCTTTAGCAAAAGATGTACGAAGATGTCAACAAAATGTTGAAGGAGTTAGGGAGGAAATAGAATCACTTGTTGGATGTGAAGCAACCACGATGGAGGAAGATGCATCAAATCATGAACTATCCTTTTGTTAAATTTTGTAACGTCGGTCGTACTATTCCGTGCTTCCGATATATATATATATTAATTTGATTACATATACTAATATGTTAACGTTAACTAATGATAAATAAAACCAAAGTTAACTTATCGCGTTTGACCTACGATTACACCGTTCATGGTATCGGGTGGTAAAGCGATTCTCAAACAAGGCGCACTCCTTCCAATCAGGTAAGTAAACGGTGACTAGTTTATATAAGTGGATGAGAGGTACGTAGGAAAGAGATGCGTCTTCCCACGTGGGAAGACATATCTCTTCCCTACGTAACCCCTCATCCACTTATATAGCATGCTTACATATGTACACACCGAAATTAATAAGTATGGTGCATCTTTAAAACACGCTATAGCAGATAAAATACAACTTTCAGATCATATCTCCATCTCTTCTATTTTGATCACAGAATTTTGAAAGAACTTAACATGGTATCAAAGCGAAGTTAAGGAAGATCATATTAAAATTCTGTAATGATCTCATAAACTTTCACCAGGCTCTTACTAAGATCACATTCCCATAATCCTAATGGCAACCAGAGTTAGGTTTGAAGATAGATTAGATGGAGCATCAAATTTTGTATCTTGGAAATTCAGGATCATGCTTGTTTAGAAAGAAAATAAAATTGACTCCCATGTCAAAAGTGAAATTCCTGAACCCTCTGATGATACAGAGAAAATTCAATGGAGCAAGGACAGTAGGAAGGCCCTTAAGATAATTGTGGATTCAGTAAGAGACCACATTGTACCAGTTATTTCTAAATATGAGACGGCCTTTCAGATGTTCAATGCACTAGCTGACATTTATGAAATCAACAACACTAGCAGGGCTCTCACCCTAAAGAATCAACTACACCATATAAAGATGAATAAAGGAGAAACAGTTACATCCTATTTCTTGGGGATCACTGAGCTTAGGGATCAACTATACACTATTGGACATCTAGTAGACAACAAAGAACTTGCTATGATGGCCCTAAATGGACTTCCTACCTCATGGGAATCGTTCATTCAAGGAATCAGTGCTCGTTCTAAATTTTCTAAGTTTGATAGATTGAAAACCGATTGCATTCAAGAGGAATCTCGGCTTGTCACAAGAGGAATAAAACAAAACAATGGTAATTAAGACATTCAAGTTCTAAACTCCAATTCCCACAAGAAAGGAAAGAAGAAGAACTTTAAGAGAAAGAGGGACAACAACTCAAATGGGAAGAGGTCTTCAAAGAAGAAGAGAGACATTTCTGAAGTACAATGTTTCAGATGTGACCAATATGGGCACTATGCAATGAAGTGTCCAAACAGGATCAAACAACAAGCTTCAATGGCAGAAATTAAGAAAGGGAGTAATTTCGAGAAGCTAGTCTTCTACTCAGTCCTCTCTAGTCAAGTCACCTCCAGTTTCAACACATGGGTGATTGACAACAGAGCATCTCGATTCTCGACACATCACTAGATTTCGTGAGCACCTAGATACACTTGTGGAAAGTTCAAATGAAGAAGTGACAATTGGTGATGACTCAAATTATCCAGTTATGGGAATAGGAACCTGCAATATCAACCTAAAGTCAGGCATATCCCTATAGCTGACTGGAGTTCTATTTGTACCTGGTATAAAGAGAAACCTTGTCTCAGTTTCTGCACTTGAAGATAAGGGTTACAGATTAACCTTTATGGAAGGAAAGGTACTCGCTTGGCCAAAGAACTCCACCATCAAGAAATCCCACACCATTGAGTAAGACAAGGGAGCCTCTACAGACTTTGCACCACTCCACCTCTAGCCTTGATTCATGAAACTCCAGATTCAAATGAACTTTGGCACAGAAGATTAGAGCACCTTCATTTCCATGCCCTACCTAAGATAGAGAAGATGATCCTGTAAAATCCCTTGGCTAATCTGACCCCGTTTCGCTTATTGAACCCCCAAGGAATATTGTCAAACACTTGGCATACAATGTTTGAAGCCGCTGTAGTGAATTCTTTATTTGTCTTCTTTGGGTTTGTAGGCTGCAAATGAAGTTATGGAAAGCTTCTAACAATGCAAAGTTGTTATAGAAATGATATACTAGCTGTTTTAGACCTTTACACACACATGTAATGACTGAAATTAACTAGTACAGCTAGTTGACATTAAGACAAACACTTGTCATGCATCCCAATGTATACCTACAGCCATTAGGCATTTAAGCAAACAATTGGCATGAAAGCTAAGTGGCTGATCAATGTTGAATGTTACCATGAATGTGGAATATGCAACTTATATCTCCATTAAACATATGCAACCTCCAAGTATTTCATGATATAATCATAATAGAAAATGATGCAATGAAGTAATGATTTTCTAATACAATGACCATAGATAGAAAACCTGGAATTTCAATGGCTGCCTTGATATATTGGTTTGATTCTCCTCATACGCAAAGCCCTTGTCAAATATATATAGCTGTTCACCTTTCTAAATCCCCTTCTATAGAATTCAAACTACTGTAGTGCACTGTTCATGCGCACTGTTCACGACACTGTAGTGCACTGTTCATGGCACTGTTCATGCGCACTGTTCACGGCACTGTAGCGCACTGTAGTCTCTTTCAATCTGCAAACAAACTCTGAAATAAACCCTCCAATCAGCTCAATATTGACTTCTGAATGAAGCCAACACTCACAAGCATAATCAGATGATATTGCACACCCTCTATATGCTGTTACAATGAAGAAGCCACGCTTTCCAATGCCGACAAGCCTTGAATCCTGCAGAAACCCTTGGTATTCTACACTTCAATGCTCCAGAGAAACTTCAATCGAAAACTCCAATCACATAATCAATTCCCCTTCTCTTCTTTTCAAAAGCCTTATATATATTTCCCATGAAGGTTCGATTTTCTCCAATAAGGTATTAAATCAATTAATGATATTAAATGACATTTAATGATATAATATTTTCACTTTGTCATTTAATATTTCACCTTGGTAAAAGAGCCACAATTAATTAATTAAATGGTCCCTTTTAATGATACTTGGACCCTTAAATTATAATATAAAATTATATTATAACTTAATAATATAAGCTCAAAACATTAATGTTTATTTAAACTAAATAAACATTAATATTCAACATTTTTGAACGTCGTCTGAACTGGGAGCTGACATGATGAAGCTGCATATGACCATACCCCCTTTACTAAAAATAGCAGGGGTCCATCTCTAACATCCCAAGACTTACTAAAAATAGGAAGTAGAGCAAATGATGTCCGAATGATGCCAAACGAAGACCAAACTGAAGCACTCTGAACATTGGAGATGATACCAATCCTCAAAAGACCCTCTATCCAACACATTAGCCTACGAGGGTCAAGATAATAGGCTAATCTCACAAAATCCAAGTCTACTAAAATGGGGACATTACAGATCGGCTTGCCCAAGCTAAGTCAAAAATCTTAAGGAGCCTGCAAAGGGTGTGCCTTGGGAAAGAATACTAAAGGGCCTTTTGATTCCAGCAATAGTAAATCCAAAAATGTATTAGAATTAATTCATTATGATTTATGCGGACCCATGTATGTACCCTCATTAGGGGGATTTTTATATTATGTAATATTTGTAGATGATTATTCTAGGAAGACCTAGATATATTTTCTAAAGTACAAAGAGTCTAAAGAAATCCTTTCTAAATTTAAGGAATTCAAAGCTCTTGCAGAAAATATGACAGGTAAGAAAATCATAACCTTAAGAACAGACAATGGGGGGGAATACACTTCTGATATGTTTAAAGATTATTGTATAAATGTTGGGATTAAGAGGGAGTTAATTGTACGTTATAACCCACAACAAAATGGGGTAGCTGAAAGAAAGAATAGGACTATAGTAGAAGCTGCTAGGGCTATGTTGTTTGACCAAAATATAGAAACCTCATTTTGGGCTGAAGCATCTAGGACAGTTGTGTACATTCAAAATAGATGTCCTCATTCTCTTCTTGACAATAAAACCCCTGAAGAAGCCTTTACTGGCAACAAACCTGACATAAGTCATTTCCGGATCTTTGGGTGTCCAGTCTATATTCATGTCCCCAAAGAAAAGAGGTCAAAGTTGGAACCTTCTGGAAAGACAAGAGTATTTGTTGGGTATAGTGAAACCTCTAAAGCCTACAGAATATACATACCTGGTCAAAGACAAATTGAACTAAGCAGAGATGTCATCTTTGAGGAAGACATAGCATTCAGGAGGTCCAAAAGCTCTAATGAATTAGAACACCAAGATCCTCCTACAAGCTTAGATGAGGATTCCACCACTGAGATTCAGAGGGAGACCCCTGAAGATGTTGAGCATGAAGTTCAAGGCTTACCTTTAGAAGAAAATTATCCCGAAACTAGGAAGAGACCACTTTTGGCTAAAAAGATGCTTCAAGACGCTGAAAATTATGCTGCTCCAAAGGGGACCTTGAGAGAAAGTAAGAGACCTAACCTATTTTCTAGTTATACAGCCTTGATGAGTGAGATCATTGATGCAGAACCTTCCTGTGTTGGAGATGCGCTCAAGCATCAAGTTTGGAAAAATTCTATGTCAGAAGAGTATCAGTCAATTCTGAAAAATGATGTCTGGGATATTGTGCCTAGGCCTAAAGGCAAATCTGTGGTATCTTCTAAATGGCTCTTCAAAATCAAACATGCAGCAGATGGCAGCATTGAGAAGCACAAAGCAAGGTTTGTTGCCAGAGGTTTCTCACAGAAAGAAGGTATTGACTATGAAGAGACACTTTCTCTTGTTGCCAAATACACTTCTGTCTGAGCAGTTTTGTCTATTGCAGCATCTAAAGGATGGAAAGTCCATCAAATGGATGTTAAGACTGCTTTTCTAAATGGTAAGATTGAAGAAGAAGTTTATTTGGAGCAACCTGAAGGTTTTGTGATTCATAAGGCTGAATCACATGTCTGCAGATTAAAGAAAGCTCTATATGGACTGAAATAGGCCCCCAGAGCATGGTATGAAAGAATTGATCACTATCTATTGGAATTAGGGTTTTCCAAAAATGAAGCAAATCCAAATCTCTACTACAAGGTAATCAATGATGAATTATTAATTCTTATTCTTTATGTTGATGATCTACTAATCACAGGAGAGGATAATTGTATTTCTCGATGTAAGAAAGAATTAGCCTCTGAGTTTGATATGAAAGATTTAGGAATTCTTCACTACTTCCTTGGATTGGAAGTTTGGCAGCAAGCAAATGGTATAATCCTTAATCAAGGAAAATACACCATTGATATACTCAAGAGATTTGGAATGATGGATTGTAGATCCATGACCACACCTATGGAGGCAAATCTGCACAAACTAAAGGAAGCAGCTGCAGAATCAGAGTTTGCAGATCCTACCCTCTATAGACAAATTATTGGATCTCTGATGTATTTGGTAAATACAAGACCTGATATATGTTATGTTGTTAATGCACTAAGTCAGTTCATGTGTGAACCTAGGGAAATACATCTTGTTGTTGCAAAACATATTCTGAGATATCTTCGAGGAACTATTGGTTTTGGTCTAAAGTATAAACATGTAGACCTTGACCTAAATGGATTCACTGATTCTGATTGGGCTGGAAGCGTAGTTGACAGGAAAAGCACATCAGGATGTTGCTTCAGTTTAGGATCAGGAATGATCTCATGGATATGTAGAAAACAGTCTTCAGTTGCTCAAAGTTCTACAAAAGCTGAATACATTGCAGCCTCCATGGGAGCAAGAGAAGCAGTATGGCTCCGGAAACTGCTTGTAGGACTGTTTGGTCAGCCCTTAAATCCTACTGTCATCTACTATGACAATCAGAGTTGCATCAAGCTTCCAATGAATCCAGTATTTCATGACAGGTCTAAACACATTGAGATTCCTTATCACTATGTTCGAGATATGGTGGAAAGGAATGTGATCCGACAGAATTATATTGGTATAGGTAATCAGATTGCAGACATTCTTACCAAACCTCTCTCCAGGATTAAGATTGAACACTTTAGAGATAAACTTGGTATGGTTGAAAATGTTATTTAATTTTGAGATAGAGTCTCATTTATTCTAATATACTAATATATTTAAAGATGTTTAGTGTGTAAACTCTTTTATTTGTCATGTGTGTAACTCCATGACTGCATGGGTCTTCTGTGAACATTATTGAAGGGTGACGACTTTTCAATAATGAACACTTGTTTCAAATTGATATTGTAAGGTGACAATTTTACAATTATCAATTTAACTATCTTGATTGATATCATGTGACTTGATATCTGTGGACATGTCATGATAGTATATATATCTCTGAGACATTATGGTAGATATTTGTTGGCTGATATCATTAAATAAACCATAATTATGATAGAGACCTTCATGGTGAATATTATGAACATAATATTCGTGGACATGCCATGAAATCATTATCAGTATGGTAGGCATCATGTGACTTGATGCCAGTGCACATACCTTACTTGATAACTATGAGTTATGGTGAGTATCATGAGACTTGATATTCATTGTTGAACCATATCTCTGAATATCACTATGGTGTGATATCTCCTCTCTTCACAATGAATGGATGAATTGTGATGTTTTCTCTAACATGAAATGTGTCCTCCCTAGTTAAGAGGGAGTGTTAAATTTTGTAACGTCAGTCTTACTATTTCGTGCATATATATATATATATATATATGATTACATATACTAATATGATAACGTTAACTAATGATAAATAAAACCAAAGTTAACTTATCGCGTTTGACCTACGGTTACACCGTTCATGGTATCGGGTGGTAAAGCGATTCTCAAACAAGTCGCACTCCTTCCGATCAGGTAAGTAAACGGTGACTAGTTTATATACTGTGGTGAGAGGTACGTAGGGAAGAGATGTGTCTTCCCACGTGGGAAGACATATCTCTTCACTGTGTAACCCCTCATCCACTTATATAGCAGGCTTACATTGAGGAGGATGTACACACCGAAATTAATAAGTGTGGTGCATCTTTAAAACACGCTATAGCAGATAAAATACAACTTTCAGATCATATCTCCATCTCTTCTATTTTGATCACGGAATTTTGAAAGAACTTAACACCTTTAACCTTCCAAATGAGTCATTGCAGTATGTGATTGATTTTCATAGTGATGTGGATGAGCATGCTTTTTGAGAAAAATATTTTGATTGACTCTAACCCATGAGTTTCGAGTCACAAAATTGGAGGTGATGAGGATATCTTAACAATTTCTAATTCAGCAAAGGAAGCTAAGAACTTTGATTACAGAACAAGGTATGAAAAGGATGGTCATATGTCAAATTTATAGCTTATACCATGTCGTTACAAGGTTTTTTTCATCATGGAAAGCATTCTAAAAAGAGGGATAGGGTGAAGGATACCACTTGCAACATAGAGCATATAGATTCGTTGTTTCAAGTTTATAATTGTTTTTGCATATGGTATCCAAGTGATCTTTTGAGGTACAAAAAGGATAAAGGTTTTGATAAAATCAATATGACTATTTCTAGTGAATTCTTCATCCCATGCATTTGGATAGAAAAAAAGCTCATGAAGAATCATATAAGGTATCTTGTGAATTCTAACAAAGCTGTGAAGGATCAATGCTCATGGTTCATAGGTCATTTCTTAAAGTCAAGTTCTACACTTGACAACTAAGTCATGGAGATAGCCACTCGGATAGTGAGATGCTTGTTGTTGGAAGGTGGTAAGAAAAATATGTCATTTTGATATTTGCAATTTTTTGGCTAAACATGGTGTGGTGCTTTTGGAATTAAGCTACAAACAAATTTGCCACCCTTGGATGTATGAAGGAGAATTCACAAAAGAATGAATATTACAAGATGGATTCACCATATCTTGCATTATGAAGGCACAACAACTTATCATCACGTTACACAAGGTAATGACTCCTATGTTATGAATCTAGGAGAAATCACCATAGAATTCGGCATGTAATGGTGTTAAACTCTTTCGGAGAGTTCACGATGGACTTGAAATCCAAGGAAAAAGAGGAATTATTTCAAGGCATCAAAGATGGAGCTCCAAGATTTGTCATGGCCAAGTGGCAGGAACCAGCTTCATCCAAAGGATGGCCACCAACTAGAAGGTTTTCTCAAGAGATAGAGCAAAGACATGTTGGAGACATCTTTCATATTGAAAGTAATCAGCACTATATAAACGTATCAAGGGAGTGTTCATAATAATATCAAAATAGTGCAGCATGAGCTTGGTGGGATGGTTTCAAAATCAGATATGTTTCTAGAAGATCACAAAAAAGGCTTAATGGGAAAGAGTAGTGACAACATATTGCAATTATGTTGCAAAGAAAACATATCAAGAATTGTCATCATTATAATTTCAAACTTCAGGGTGGTTGTTATCATCATTCCCAGCTACCATATTACATCATTTGAAGCCATATAGGTGTTTTTGGTCATTCGATTGAGTGATTTTCAGTTTTTTGCTGCTAATGAAGTATTTCCATTCACTATATGGTTGTCTCCAGCGTCTATATTGTTTATTTTTGCAAGGGATTTTCAATATGGCAGCTGCTATAACATTTTTATATTGCTGATTTTCAGGATCAGTGATTTTGGGCTGCTGTTTTCAATTATATACAGCCACTGTTTTATAGATTTTTGGAATTTTTCTTTGTATCTTGCTGTTTGTGTAGGGTTTCAGCCATTGGAGCTGCTGAAAACAATTAGTTCAGCCTCCATACTATTGTTAGTATGAAATTTTGAAAGAATCATGACTATTGCAACATCATTTCAGCTTGCAGACAAGCTAATTTGCACAAATTTATAAGGGTTTCAACCTATAACACATTGATAAGAGTTGCTGGTACTCAATGGAGCTACTATCATGCTCATGCGATAACAAAGTGGTGGAGCAAAAATGTAGTGGTAAGTTCATAAAACAGCCTTTGGCCTTGTGAGCGTTTGAAGATGTCCCCGAGCATTGGGAAAAAGACACATTTGTCATCGCATAAAAGAGGAGCATATTATGAATTAGTTACTTTCCTTGCTTAATCCAAGTCGAAGGTCTGAAAATATAATCATGCATCTCATCACAGGTCTCTCAAAGATTTGCATTTCTGTTGTTGGGAATCATGCACACTTCTTTGTTCATTCTCAATTGGCCATATTATTTTTCAAAGAGCTGACTAGCTTACATAGATTGCATAAAAATATGGTTGATGGAGATAGTAGATGCCATAGTGGTTTTTGTCAGGAGCTGTCTCACTTGATAGGTAGATTCATACTGTTGGCAAAATGACTTGAGTATCCAGATTCAGAGTTTTTTGGCAAGAGTTACTTCATTTAATAGGTACAGATTGTTGGCTTTATAGACATTATAGCATAGCTCATCACATTAGAACGATAATACTTGACCATTTGGGTTTGCAATTACTTAAGGGAAACCAATTCTATGAATGGCAGATTGTCAAGTCCGCTTTCCAAAACTTAATAATTCCTAATATTTTTAAGAGGGTCCAATCACTTTTGGCCACTTAAATATATTAGGTCTTATGTAATGTTTGAAAAGTGATTTTTACACTTTATTCTAAATGTAATTCAAAAAGGGACTATTATATGTAATTGAAATTATTTTTAAATATTTGAAGCGAAAAGTAAATTACAATAAAAATTAAAAAATGGATGGCCTGAAAAAGGAAACTATAAAAGAGAGGTCTAAACACACGGCAAATCATCTAATTTTGTCATTTCATTATTTCTTCCATTTTGGAGATTGAAAGTATTCAAAGACAAAAACCCTTGTTGAAAACCCTTATCTCCATTTGAAGTGATTCTATTCAAGGATTGCACTTGAGATTATAGATTGAAGTCATTTGCAGCTTGCTACTATGTCACTGGTATCGCTACAGGGATTTGAAGTCATTTCCAGCTTGCTAGTGTCGCTATAATAATTTATTGAAGATCTCAGCTTGTGGAGGCTTGGATCAATTAACATTTGCAAGCAAATCAGATATATATATTTTATTGGCTGAATGAAAGACATTTTCAGATCATTTGCAGACCTAATATGGGTAATTTATGAGGGTTTGTTATTGTTGCATACATTCTTATTGATTGCATTGGCTGTCATAAATAAAAATCAGATCTAGGGTTTCTATGTTGGCGTTTCCATGTTTACTGCTGCTGTCATAATTTATCCAGCAACTCAATATCCAATCCTACTTTTCATATTTGGTTAGTTTTAGTATTTAAGGATTTCATATAAACATTGATGAAAGATAGTATCACTTTCCATTTGATATCAATCATAAGTCAATAGTCATATTTAATGTATTTGACAAATGATTTGGATCCACTATTTATATTGCATTGGTGGATGTACCAGCATTATGAGGGTTTCCATACGTTTAGAAGTATTTTGATTTCCAAGGGTTTACAATATTGCATTATTGCTAATCAGCTAGAGTTCAACTTCTAAATTGGTCAATAGATTATTGTTTCAGTTTTTGCATATGTTTGAATAATCATCCATTTCCTAGAATTGTCTGATTGAAGACATAACAGCAATCAAATGATGCACATACAAATGTATTTCTATTTTTACCTTTCTATTTTTACCCTTATAAATTCATCCTTTAGTCATCAATGTGAAGTTTAATATATTTATAGGAGGAAAAACTCACATTTTCTTAAATAGATTTTGCAATTTAACAAGCTCCTCTTGAGTAAGATCATGAGATCCTAATAAAGACTTTAATTTCTTTGTTCTTAGGAATATTTTACTGCCCCAAACACTTGCTATTGCTGCAGCACGAAATTTGCGACGAGCATTGAAACTTTGTAAACGAGAAACAATCTCTATATCCATAGGTTCTTGCTTAGCAGAATCACCTCTCACCCAAGGATGTAGTAAAAGCTAAGAAATAATACATAAAGAGTTGTTAGTTAAATGGAACATTTTAAAATCAAGCACTTCAATGAAGTCAAATCAAAAGTTCAGTACTAGAATTAAAGCTAGATGCTTGTAAAATAGGTACAAAAAAGGGTTTGCACATTGTCATAACATGAATTAGTATAACTATGAAAACATTATGATTCCTGGCATTCCACAATGTTATCTTGACAAATCGCTAGCATAAGTATGTTATAAAGGACCATTTAATTAAAATATAATCTATAACATTAACAATGAATGAACAAATTCCTCATAGGAAAATTATTTTCTCATATAAATAAAATGATATACAATGTCTTACAACACAGTATTAAAAGACAAGCTTTCAAATAGGCCCCAGTAAAAATCATATGCATAGTTGCCAACTAGGTTAAAGTTAACAGTATGGTATAGCATAATAGAAAGAAACTTCTAAGGTCGGTAGTAAAGATAAGATTCTGGATTGGAAGAATATGGCCAATGAGAAACGAGACTCGCCCGAAATCGCCCAAACTCGGCGAGTCCGAGTCCGAGTCAGGCCAAACGAGTCCCAAGGGCTCGGACTCGGACTCGGCCGAGTCTGGAGAGTAAACTCGCCAAACTCGCCGAGTTGGCGATTTTGGCTCAAAATCGCCAGACTCGGCGAGTCCTGAGCCCCAGACTCGGCTACTAGCTGGGTTAATAAAATGACCAAAAAAAAAACATTTTAAAAAGTTTTTTTGGAAGGGCGAAATTTGACATTTTGGTCTCTCCGTCAGGATTATTTTATGGAATATAACATTTAAGTATAAGAATACTTTAAGTTATATTCCATATATACTGTCAGGATGTTTGAGAGTGGTTTCGGGCCTCCAGGAGTTATATTGCAAAATCTAGTTTTTGGAGGATTCTTCAGTTTTCCAGACTTAGTCAAATTTCAGGATCAGGACACTCCAGACTTAGCCAAATTTCAAGGCATTTGAAGATCAGGATGACATTCCAGACTTTATCACTCACCGACTTGACCTAGCTTGGACCTTCAAGAATGATACTCACTCACCAAGCAAGACCCAATTAGCAACAAGAGCAAAACCAGGCCCTAAGGAAGACTCTCAAAGAAACCCTAATTCAGACTTGTAATAAGCATTTTTGGCCTCGCTGGGCGCTGCCCCTCGACCTCGCCCTATATCGTGACAGGGAGTGCGCAAGGGGCGCTGCCCCTTGACCCCACCTTGGGGGCGCTGCCCCCAAACCCCCGTCGAAAAATATGGGGGAAACTGCGTCGATAGAAGTAGAGAAAATTTAACCTCTGAGTCTGACATTGATTGGATCGACCAGGTAGATATAGAGGTTGAGACTGTAGCCATGGCAGAGGAGGAGCGGAGAGCACGAGCACAGACAGGAGATTCAGAGGCAGATAGTGACACGGATGTTCCTGATGTTGGTGAGCATGGCATGGTGTCACGGGGAGCGGCTATGGCAGTCGAATCATCCAGGACCTACCTTAGACGCCTTCGCAGGGGGCTGGGGCCGGAGAGTGCAGGCTCCTCTGAGCCATAGACTTGTAGTTGTATTTACCTTTGATATTTGTATGAAACATTTGATGATGATCATATGATGACATGGATTTTTTATTCCATGATTTTTGTAATATTGTATACATTTGACAATATTTATATATCTATGTTTGTTATTTTCTTCAGCTACAATTTGCGTTTATGCTTATGTGATTGATGTATACTTGTGTATGTAATCAAATGAGCCGAGTTTGATGATGTTATTGTGTCTTTAAGGTGTATTCAATAAAGGGTGTCTGAAACAAGTTTTAAATATTTAAAAATCTCTAAATTTCTTGAGTTTTTCACTATCCCGAGTCCAGCCGAGTCTGGAGCCGAGTCTGACACCGAGTCCCGAGTCCGAGTCCGAGTTGGCCTTGCCGAGTCCGAGCCGAGTCCGAGTCCCGTTTCTTTGGGCCAATCTATTTATAAAATAAGCTTGGGATGAGCTATGAAAATATTGCTGAATTTGATGATCCTTATTCGAAGCCTAAACTTTAGTTAAAGAATGGTGTTAAGAACATAATTCTTCAAAACATTCCATCTTGTGACTGTACTAGGACTAGGTACACAAAACAAGATTGCAGTTATCCATGCAATAAAGATACCTTTAGAAGGGAAAACTCATCTTCGTTTGGTTGGAAAAACATCATTGCTTCACATCTAACTACATTAAAATCTGGTAGATGAATAGGTAATGAAGAGAAGCCAATCTCTCAAACATGACCTTAGTGATCAATGACTAAAAATTAGAAGAAATTTATTTGAAACCATTCATTAAGAGAGAGAGAGAGAGAGAGAGAGAGAGAGAGAATAAAAACACGTGCAAAATTGCTTCACATTTATGAAGGATTTAGTCCACAAAGACTAGTATGTTCTTCTCTTGCGCTTCAAGCAATCTAGAGAATAAAAAGTTTGCTTGGCATATGTAAGAAATCCTTATAATCTATTTTATTGTTAAAATCAGAAGCCATAACGATTCAACCATTAGCCTCCATCATTGTTTGTCCACTTCAGCCTAGTTGCACAACCTCTAGATATTGATTGGTATCAAAGCCATACTAAGAAAATTTGACCTCTGTTGACATGACAGAGAATTGCTCATAACATTGTGTTCTGTGGGGAGTCTATTTGAGATCTGGTTGATTATATCTAATAATTCCTATTTCTGTTATCTGTAAATTATTATTTTTCAATCCCTTAATCCTCCTAAGCCAATCCTTATCAAACCCATCACATGTCTATAGTCTGAAATAACCGAATTGCAGAGAGTCGGAGCCACAAATGAAGGAGTAGAGATGGCAAATGAAGTATTTACTGAAGGATATTCAAGGTTCCACATGTAGAATATACAAAGAATGAGATCACTACTGAAGAGGCTGAAGACATTTGTCATGTCCCCTCCTTGATCGTTATATATCCTAAATGAAGCAACAATTATTATTATCAATATAATAATTAACAATGAATGATTATTTGAAATTTATTTATTTATTTATTAAATATTATTATTTTAATACATATTAATATTTATTATTAATAATATTAATATTTATTATTAATAACAAGTATCGCTAATATTGTTGGATGGCACAACAAATAACATTTGTAGCCAACTCAATACTTCCTTGTTGTAAGTTGACGGAACACACAAAAGAATAAGTATTTCAAACACAATACGACACCTTTCACCTCCCAATGATTCGGATGAACAATGAGAGTGTCTTCATAACGTACCCGATAATTGGTGTTATCATAGGGGATCTTGACCAAATATAAGAGTAGATAGCCCTCATTGCAAAACCATTGGGAAAATTCAAAATTATTATTAAGAAAGCCCGATGAAGAATAAAGAATGGAATGGTGTGATTTGTATATAGCTCATTATGATTTGAGTGTCTTCCCGATATAAGGCATGATAGTTTGAGAGGCCATCTTTCTAAAAAATAATGATCTACGTGGCAAGGTTAATGATCGAGACACTATGAATGAGATGACAATATCGATCACTTATCGAGTCGCTGCTAAGAAAGGCGATCATCGATAGTACCAAGATTATCAACTAGCAACACATAATAGCAATGGGGTTCAAGATAGCAAATCTGGTAACAAGCATCAATCATTTCAAGGTGCGATTTGTAAATGAAATTAATATAACCACTACTGCTAGCATGAGAGTTAGTAAGGTGCGGTCAAAGAATATTGACCAAGGCAGAGTCGACATATGTGATAATTAAATACAACGATTATAATAAATTACCAATATGTCTAAAACCGATCTAAGTAAAGGTGGCAACGGTTGCTTTTCATACAATTACGCAGCAATCATAATATGAAGTATAATTGGTATCATTTGGAAGTAAACCAATGGTTATGAAGAAGTCTAATTATGACAAGAGATGTCTCATCAACTTTAAAAGGATGTCATCTATTGGTTTGAGCCGTATAAGAGCAAGTTCAAACACACTCAAATGGGGGAAGGGGATAGAGGAGGAGATTGAAGAATAAGAGATTATGATCATATGCAGATCCATATTCATTGATAGGTAGTAAACATCCTTGTTCTTGGTGCTGTGCTTAATATGCATGCTTTATATATGAAACCCGATAATGTTTTAATGCAAAACTTAATAGTAATACTAATATAGACTGCAATATGTATGGCAGCCATTCTTAAATTTGTATACTGTGGCAGACCAGATCTGACACATGTCAGACCTGTCTGCTCTTACAACCCCTAATATAGTTAGTGCTTTTAGGCAGTGGTAGAATTAATAATTTATATAATAGGTTATTAGCTAACACATAAATTATTGGTAATATTGTTTAATTCATATATATATATATATATATATATATTCAAATTAGAATAAGGAATAATATAAGGGTTATAAATATAAATATTAATATAATAATAGATATTAATATAATATCTTTTAGAAACTGCTGTGCAGTAATACATAATAATTCATGTATCTAGTATTTAATAAATATGCAAACGATATATAAATAAATCAGAATATAATAATTCATGTATCTAGTATTTAATAAATATGCAAATGATATATAAATGAATCAGGATAAGATTAATTATCTAGTATGGTAAATTAGCAAGTACTTGATAGACTAAAGAAAGATAGAATAGACTTGGCTCTTAATCAAGTTGTTTAACTCATAAGTGCATTGAAATAGATTAATTATAGGTTAAATAGACCAAACCCTAGTAGGGGACATTACAACATTCAAGTTTTGAATGAAGCAATTACTGGTGCTATTTCCACATATTGCCCTCCTAAATTAAAAGTTGAAAATGCTTACAAAAGTTCTGCTTTAAAGTCAAATTTACTTTAGAACATAATATCACATTCTACTTTTAAGCAGTTTGTCAAACCCTGGGTGAAACTTATAGAGTTAACATTGGAATACAACCTTGTTAAAACTTTCTAGACAAAGCTTCTGCCTATTTTGGTCTATATTAGTTTGTGTGCCTAAAATCATCAAAACAGTATCCTATATATCTTTGCGCAACAAAAGACAGATACAATATGAGCATGCCTATTAATTATCTTCTTTATCTAGGTTATGTGAAATGTTGTCTGTTTTGATGTCATGCCCCCATCATGACCCCAACATTCACACCACCCTTAATAAAAGAAAACTGACTTGTTTGATGAGCTCGCAACTTTCTGAGACTCGAACTGGACCAAACAGCAAAAGAAGATGATCGACCCAAGGATGATACACAACACAGACGGTGACCATGTTTACTGGCAGCGATCTCATAATTCTGCTATTTCAATATTCATAAGGCTGTGATCAGCACCTTCTATTTGTAATTAAGGCAGCCACATCATTAATTAGCAACAGAAAATTTATAAGTAATAAAGGCAGCCAAGTCATTAGTTAGCAAACACAAATTTGTCAAGGGGAAAAGTATATAATAAAGGGGTGCTACTCTTGGGAAGGCTGTGTCCAAAGGAAGGGGCATAGCCTTCCAGCATAAATGAATGATGTAAAAAGGAGAACTCTGGGAGAGGAGATTAAATTACTGGCAATCATTATTGTAACAGCCAATTGGTATGCTGTATCTTATGAACTACGTGCTCATTTACAGTAATGTTATATTTGAATTCTATTAGGAATAAGGGGCAAATATATGGCCTATAATATAAGCTATTTCATTTATCCTTATATATATACATATAATAGAAATAATGTCAATAAGATTTATACTTGTTAATAATAGGGAAATCGGATTTATATGACAGTTATGCTTAATTTCATGTATTTACATATACATTCATAATACATGAGAGATTAGTATATTAATGACCTTATCCTCATTCTTTATTGCCCCTCATGAGGATTGGTTGGATTTGTTAGGGAAAGGCGTTATTAATATCTCACAAGTTAGGTGACCCCCAAAAGGTGGTATGGACGGGCGTTTGTGAAACCCTTCAGCCTTTTTATGGAGAATTGTTTTCTAGTGCCCTAACATAGTTATTCCCCATCCTCCGTTAGGGTTAATGATTAGGAAAGAAGGATTGGGGCTTAAATATAGTAATTATCAATTGTATTATGAATACTAATTGTTCTCTAGTTTTAATAATCTGATTTAAGGCATAATAAGTATAATGATGTATGTTTAATTATTGGGAAACGGGCAGACCCTATTAGGGGACATTACAATTGGTATCCCCTAGTAGGGGACATTACATTTGAGCTCTATCCAAAATTCACTCTGTGCTAGAGATAAAGGATGTGATAAAATCAAGCATGGTTTTTAAGAATGTTGAGGGTTATTTTTTGGAAATGTTGTCATTGATGTCAAAGGTTGATGTTGTCTTTGTCTATTGGATATGGTTTCATTGATGTCAGAGATTGATTTCATTAAGCAAGAATGAGATTGTTGAGATTATGGTCATAGATATCAAACTGAAAGAATGAATTGGGCCTCATCTCTCAAGAGTTCAGTGCTCTCAAGAGGTAGGGCCGACCCCCAACCTCTGAAATGTATCTCATCCTCTTCGGCGTTCAAACTTGGTGTTTAACACTTGCAAATTTCAAGATTGGTTTGCAATAGGGTGAAGGTTTGACCCCCAAACCCCGAACCCCAAAATGATTATCATCACCAATTGAACTTTGAGGTTAATGTTTGTGAAGTGTCCTTTTTGGTAAGTGGTATGATGACTTGTCGACTCCCGACCCCAATGCAGTTTGTTCTCTTTGCAAATTTTGCTTAGGCAGTTAGTCATCGGTGATTCGTCCTATAGCTTACTCTGTTTGTCATCATTTGGAAGGTGGTAAAGTTGAATTCAAATCCCTGATGCGCCAATATGAAAATTAGTGTTCAAAGCTCCTATTCTTCAATGCTCAGTGGTTATCTCTAATGCATGGCTTGCGTCCTGGTAGGAGGAATGAGCAACCCCTGACCCCAGCCTTACGAATTCTTCCATGATCTTTTAAGGATGAAAACCTGCAAGGGGTTTCTGATTTCGGATTGTGGTTCTACTTAGAATCACCATTGCGCAGACTGCGATTTAGATTTGGGGTTTTAGTATGAAGATTTTTTATGTGTTGTAAGTGCAGATTTTTGGGATGTGTTTAGCATTTCCTTTCAGAGATTTTTTGATGCATTTCCAAATGGGGTTTTCGCTGGCCATACCATCCACCAAGAGCTTGTTCTAACACTCATTGTTGCTAGAAACGTTGTGATGGGGTTTGAAAATCATCTGAGGTGCTGTTATTGTGAGTCTCATAACAGGGGCGACTCCTTTAAGGTGTTTTTTGTGCTGCTTGCAGATTGCACATTTCCTAGGACGGTCATACTTGTTGGAATTTTCCTCATTGATGTCAAAGTTAATTTTGAAATTTATTTGAGCTGCTTGCCTTCTTGGATGTTTGAGCTGCTTGACCAGCTTGAGCAGCTGAGCAGCTTAACCAGCTTGATCTGCTTGAGGAGCTTGACCAGCTGGAGCAGCTTGAGCTGCTTGTGTGCCTACTTGCTGGAGGTGTATATGTGTTTATTTGTTCTTGTCAGCAGCACAGTCAGACTTTATGCCATATCAGCTGCATGTCATTAGTTCTTATGTGCTTTGTGGGACCCAAATTATTTTTCTAAGTCTTTGTTTCATGCTTGGGTATTTTTTACGAATGATATGGTGTTTCTAAGCTGTTTTTTTTAAGTCATGGAATCTCTATTTCTTGGTGTGCACTGGATAAGAGTTCGTGGGCATTTATTTCTTTTGCAGAAGCATATTTGGCATTGCCGTTTTCCTTGTTGACCATGAACTAAAGGCTGAAGTCGTAGTTATATTTTGTGAAGGCTGCCGTTTCTTTTTATTAATTCGCTTTCCTGAAATCATGTCTTCTGGTCTTCACTGGGCGAATTTTGTAGTGGCTGGACGTAGATAGTGGGGTCTTAATACCTCCACTATGTGGTAGTCAGATGTACAGGCTAGGAGAAATGAATTTGTATTATTTTCTTTTTAAGTTTGAGGTGTATAGATTTGAAGGCAAGGCTGTGCAACATGAAAAAAATCATTTTCTTGAAGACGTGGGGTGATTTTTGAAAATCGTGGCTCTTGGTCAGTAGCAATATGATTTCATATCACATTAATTTTTTTTGCTCTATTTTTGTTTCTGAACATGGTCTGCTTAGAATTATGGATAAAATTTATTAGCCATGAAGTGGAGTTGGAAATGGAATTAGATGAAGCGCTGAGCATGCAACGAAAGTGGTATCAGTAGCGATATGATTTAATATCACATTAATTTTTTTTGCTCTGTTTTGTTTCTGAACATGGTCTGCTTAGAATTATGGATAAAATTTATTAGCCGTGAAGTGGAGTTGGAAATGGAATTAGATGAAGCACTGAGCATGCAACGAAGTGGTATGCAAATCGGAAGTTTTCAACGGGTTAATATTTTCTGGGTGTGAAAGTCGTTCAAATTAAGCAGCGTTTTTGGTATTGTTTTGTTTTGGTTCTACTATTACAGGTGGAAGGTGGTATCGTGTTTATCCTGGAGGTGGTGCTTTTAAGATATATGCAAGTGATTTGTGCTGCTGTGTGTCCTCTTCTCAAGACCATGATTTGAATCTACCAGATATAGGAAGACGATTTGGGGGTTGCTGTACGGTATTCATTTTGTCTATATCTCTGCTTTCCTGAGAAATTTGGTTTTGGAGATATTTGAATGGGAGTTAGAGGATGATATGCTGGCTGACAGGAGCAACGTATTATTCTGTGTATGCTGAGTTGGAATCCCTCTGAATCGAAGAAATTATTTTATCTGATATGTGTGTTGAAGGAGTGTGGGAGTGAGCTATACAGTATTGAAAATCTGGAAGTTTCTTTTGTTGTAATGAGCTCAGATTTAAAATTATTGTAGTCTGAAGGTGAAGAGTAAGTGGCTGTGTAATTTGAACTCCTGAAAGCATTCTGAATAGTTTTGACCTTGAGATTGGTGCCTTTGCTAATCAGAGTCGGTGTTCTGTATAGTTTGATTTACAGTGAGTTGGTGCTTACCTTTGTAAACTGGGTTGGTGCCCATTTTGTTTTGAGAAAATTAGTTGAACCGTGGTTTTTTAACCCGAAAGGGTTTTCCACATGAAAAATTTTGGTGTCTCTGTGGTTTTTTAACCCGAAAGGGTTTTCCACATGAAAAATTTTGGTGTCTCTGTTCTTTTGCATTCATTTTTTCAAAATTTATGTGCTTAAGTTTGCAATTTACTTTAAAACTTCAAATACTGATTATTTAGATATACATATTACATTATACATATAGAGACCAAAGGTAACATAAAGAACTTCATACTCAAAATATGAATTAGAAAACAGAGATTGAAAGGAATTGGAAAGCAATTCAAAAACAAATAGGTAACTGACATGCACCACAATGCAGAAAAGTCTAGCAACAAAACTTGGGAGAGGAATGAAAGAGACTCATCCTTACCAAGATTCAAATTAAATGTATACAAGGAAATTGCTTCTTTGATTAATTCTCTATAACAAATTTGATTATTTAATATTGAAAGGAATTGGAAAGCAATTCAAAATCAAATGGGTAACTGACATGCACCACAATGCAGAAAAGTCTAGCAACAAATTGGTGGAGGAATGAGAGACTCGTCCTTACAAAGATTCAAATTAAACGTATACAAGGAAATTGCTTCTTTGATTAATTCTCTATAGCAAATTTGATGATTTAATCATTGAGCAAAAGCATTAGGTTTAAGAACCAAAATCAACCAAAGTTAAACCCACAAGATTGGCTGAAAAAAGATAAGGAGATGAAAGCGACTAGGAAATACAAAATCCAATTACCTTAATAAAGGATTATAAGGATGTGACCATGACAAAGTATCATTTGACATTGTCGGGTTAATTTTGGCAACAACTCCTTGCAAGATCAATGTGTATTGTTTACTGCTCTATTTGATAAAATAAATACATGAAATAATAACAGAGATCACAATGCATACCAGATACAGGAGAAAAATATATCTTTATTCGCATATGAAATTATTACAAAAGAAGACCAGACATTATTAGAGAGGGATCGGACTTAATCTGACTAGATCATACTACTTTCCTTGACACGCCATATATTTATAGGACTCAACGGTTGCAAAGAGGAACACAACCATCAACCAACCGACACCTCTAATTATCCGATGCTTATAACTAACTTAAGCCGTCAAACATTTAACATGAACAACTAATACATAGTTGGGTAACCAACGTATTAATAGACATTGTATACTGACTGCACCATCCCCCCAAAAAAGAAAATGTCATCTTCCAAACAACAAGTAAACATCAAGTTATATTTGGGAAGAATGATGACAATATTGTAGGCAAAAACTTGTACATGAACTTGGAAGTGTATCTTGCAAACTTGGACTTGTAGTGTACTTGGCAATTCAAATGAGTGCAATGGGACTCTAGGGGCAATGCCCCTAATGGGCTCAAGGGGTAGAGCCCCCAGCAGGGCTGAGGGACGACGCCCCCACTACCAAGCCCAAATTAAGGCCTTCGAAACAACACAAATTTTCACGGAGCACTTCATTTATCGTGGTTTTTTAAGAGGCACAAAGCAATGCTAAAAAAGCGAAAAAAAAAAGGAGATTTTGGAGAATTTAGCCAACATATGATGCCACCAAGCCATATGATGCAAGAAATATGTCTTTTGAAGGGTTGTACAATGCCAAAATGTCATGTGATTTGTGAATGTTGTCAGGTGATGGAGTAGTTGGTGATGGTGTCAAACTGCCATACAATAGAAACTATATGGGAGGGTCAAATTATGAAGAAACACTAATGTTGTGCATGACGAATCGCAATTTGTTGCCGTACTTTGAGTTGTACAATGTGATGCCTAATGTTGAGAGATGAAGCTTAGTGTGTGTTATGATGCCAGACTATGAACAACCTCATCGTATGCTACAAGATGAAAATCGTCATACCTACCAAGTGAAGATTGTCGTACAACGGGAAAGAATGATTGGCATGTGATCAAGGATTTTGTCGTACGTTGTTGGAAGGAACCACTAACCGCCATACGATGTTGGAAGGAACCACCGACTATTGCATGTTATGATCTGCAGATGAGGTTGTACAATTAGGAATGTCTATTTCAACCTAACGATGCAAGGATATCGTCACACAAGGGTACTGGATTGTCGTCATAGGGAATGACTAGGTTGGCACTTGATGTTATACTAAGGTTGTTGTACAATGAAAGAAGGTGAAGGCAATCGTACATTAGAAGTGTGAGGCCATATGGTATGAGGAATGACTAGCAGCTTAGTATAATTTATCCCTTTGACCAAGTGACACTTTATTTTATGCCACCATACCACTTGATAATAAAATGGCCATACTTTATAATTGGCTTTCTTATGATTTTCCCTAACATTTGATATTTTAATATTATTTGTCTTTTTCCTCATAACTTCATAATCATTTTCTAATTTTCCTTTTCTTTTTCTATAAATTTTTGGTGAAGTTGATTACCCTTGACAAGTATTTGTATGCTCCACAATAAAAATTTTGCTCTTTGTACTATCATATCTATTGTCTATAATTTTGTGTAGGTTCGAGAAAATTACACATTGACAGAAATACCTCAAGTCCTCCATTTTCCAATGCAATAGACCATGGAGAAAATTTGTTGCAACCTCTGAGCATGATTGGAACTCCAAAATTCCTTCGTTGTTTGGTTCCATGGACCTTGATTCTCCGTCAATTCTTCTTCGAAGTTTGAATCTAACAAATCTAAGGAAGTTGCTTCCTCACTAACAACTTGGTTCCGACCATTGTTTGCAATGGAGATTGTATTCTTTTTCAAGTTGTGATTGGCTTTGACTACTTACTCTCCCGAGTAATGCATTGTATGCTTTCTATTACAACAGCATGACCACAAAATTCAAGAGGAACTATTGGGTCTCGATCTTTGCTTTCCATGCCATCAGGTATCCCAATGGCTTGCTTCCATGTTGGTTGGCACCTACTAATTGGAATGTCGGTGGCCAAAGGGTTGGCCCCCCGAGGCATTTCCACGTATCCTCTAGTAGTACATTGACTCCTGATCCTCCATCAACAATGGTGTTCATCAGATTCTTCCCCATGATTTACACTCGTACGACTGTTAGTTTCTTCCCTACGCTCATTGTTAGCAATATCAGATCAATTGCTTGTTCTCCCTCGAGTGGCAGTTCTCCTAGCATGTTCACATTTGAACTTTCCTATCTCTGGTTTTGATCGTCACCAATCATGTCAGTGATTGCCGCTCTCAATTGTGGCATGATTTGAAGAAGGTATGTCACCTTGATCGGTATGGTTGTTTGGAGCACCTATCATACTATCTTCTCTAACTCTGATCACAACGAGGTACTTGCAGTTTCACTAGAAGTTTTTCATTCATTCACCATCACTTGTTCTACTTCTTCTCGAGCTTCTTGGAGTCATTCCTTCTCCATACGAGGGTCTAGGTATACGACTTTCTTTGTTTGTGCTATGGTGATTGCCAAAGCTGCCTCACCTTGTTCCTCCACACACAGTATATTGATATTGTTTTTCTTTAGGCAATCGGTGTCTTCGTGTTCACCCAATCGACATCATTGCACAACTATTGTACTTTGTCCTACTTGTTCTAGCAATCTCTCGCAAATTGTCCCCATTCGCTACCTTGTCGACACTATATGACAAGACATCCTTTGGAATCACTATTTAATTTCACCCTCTTTGATTTTGATAACTGTCTAGAGATACATTTTGCGGCTTCAATGGAGTGGACTCTCCCTATGTGAAAAGTACTTGTGTACTTCTAGTCTTCAAATTGTATGTGCACTTCTTTATTGAATGACCCATAACCTAGCAAATCTCACAAAACATCTTTCTTGGACAATTAACTTTTGTGTGTTTGCAACTTTGCACTCAATAGACCATACTTCATTAGTTTCTTTGTTGGTTTCTTTCTCAACCTTCAATTCCATCATTCAAAGCATGTCCCTCTACAGTGCTTGTATCATCCCCATTCATCGTCAGTATTGTCATCTGAGCTTCCATCTTCCCCTGTTCCATCTTCCTCTATTTTTTTTAATGCGGGAGGACATTTTATCTTCACTTTCGGTGTCCATTGCCCGATTGTAAGCTTCAGAGTAGGACGAGGGTGGTACTACATTTTTTTCTTAATGATGGAAGTAAACGTTCATTGAACCATCGCTTTTTTAGACTGTCAATCAATTTTATTAGCCAATACATTTTTGTGCTTACCTTGTTTTTTATTGAAATTTCTGCTACTATTTCATTATCATCACGAAGCAATTTAAACTCTTCTTTTAAGGGCTTTTTTAATCTTTCCTATTATTTATGAAGGCTTGGTCAATTTCTAAATACTAGTCAATTGCTACACCTCCCAAGGTGGCTGGAAAAGATCGTAGCCAAATTGATTTATCATCTTGCCCATTTAATGTCCAAATTGTTTCACAAGTCTTACAATGCCTGATGGGGTTCTCCAATCCATTGCCTATAAACTTGAGCAACTTTTGCTTTTCTCCACTAGGGCTTGCCATGTTTTTATTCTTATGCAAACCTAGCGCCTCGAATTTGCTTGGCTTGGGAGTTTTGATTTGGACATTCCAATGCTTCTCTTGCACACTCGGTCATGTAGGAGTCCTCAGCTCTTCACTTGGCTTCAGCCTTTCACACACTTGTTTCACCTTCAAATTTTTTTTTATATGTCGTTGGCTCGACTTCTTTGATTGAAAAGCTTCTTATGGCTCGACTTCTCCTTTGATTGACAGCCTTTCAATGCCTCAAAAGCAACTCTCGTACAATTTTGTGAAGGAACATGACTTTGTCTCCCAACGTCCATTGTCTAGAGAAGGTTGTCTTGACTTCTCAACTTGATCATGTTCTTGAGAAGGGCTCCGATTTGGGAATCATCTAAATGTATTTTCCTCAAATGTTTCTTGTAATCTCATGGCCTTGACCACCTTGTGGCCTCGTCTTGCCTTTATCAGGATCTAGGTGCATGAACAACTCAAATTTGACTTGATTTATTTTTAGACGAGGATGCCAAATGTTTACTGCTCTACCTGATAAAATAAATACATGAATTAATAATAGAGATCACAGTGCATACCAAATACAGGAGTAAAATATATATTTATTCGCACATAGAATTATTATAGAAGAAGACCATAAAAGATGATCAGCCAAGGATCGGAATTGATCCAACTAGATCATACTGCTTTTCTTGGCGACACACCATATATTTAAAGGACCCGACCATTGCCAAGAGGAACACAACTGTCAACCAACTGATGCTTATAACTACCTGAAACCAAAAAACACTTGATACGAACAATTAATACATTGTACGCTGACTACACCTATAAATAAATTGAGTGTGTTTTCCAATGCATTTTGAAGTAGAGACTTCCAATGCAAGATGAGGTAGGAAATGTGTGCAAACAAACAATTTGTTAGGTCAGTTCAAAAAGACATTCTAAGAGCCATATTTTTTCCTCCAACACAAGAAGTGGAACATGAGTTCTATTTCATGCCTAATTCTCTATTACCAAACACCAAACTATATGTTGCAATGTGACAAGTCAAGAAACAATTGAAAGAACTCTTAGATAAGGTGTAATCAGTTCTAATTCATCACTTCGCATATCACCTAGAGTGTTGGTACACAAGAAAGATAGCATGGGGAAAATGTGTATAAATTACCAGGCCTCTAATATTATTGCTGTAAATAATAGATACTCTCTGCCTTGGATCAACAATCTAACTGATTGGCTGCAGAATATGAAAACTTTAACAAGGCGATTTTTAAAAGGTAGATATTAGGTTCAAATGAATCATGTCTATAATACTGTAGTCAAAACTAGAAAAAGGTTTGAATGAATTGGTTAGTAATGAAGAGCACACGGTTATACTTAGGGGGTGGTGGGGGGGGTGAATCAGTATAACTATCTTTTACCAATTAAACCTTTTTCAACTTCAATCATAAGTATATAACTTATCTCATTAACATATTCATTTCATATCAACATTCATATGTGATCTAACTAATATGAACACAAATAGAAAGCAAGATATATACGTGGAAACCCTTACGGGTGAAAACCACGGTCAAATCAATGCTTTATATATTTCTTCTTTTACAATGTTTGTAGGCACCAACCCCTAACACTGTTTGTGAGCACCAACCCACCGGAAGCACCAACTCCCACTTCTGAATTTGTGAGCACCAACTCCCACTTTAGAATCCGTGAGCACCAACCCACTTCATATAAATCTGATTTTCCACCTTTACAATGTTGCTGTACCAACTGATGATGGATACTATTTCTTTTCACAAAACTGACTATATCTTCTTCTTCAAAAATCTGTTATAATTTAATGAAAATCTGCCACCAAAATGGTCACAGTCTTCACTTCAAAATCTGTTATAATATTGTCAAATATCTGCTGTACAAGTCTGAATGCTATCTTCACATAAGCTGCTTAAATACCCATAAATCACCTCCTCATAGTCTTCTTTCAGATCTGCATTTAATCTTCTTAAGAATCACTTTTGTCTGATTTATTTTTGTTATTATGCAGCCATACCAATACACTGTATATCTTCTATCTTCTTTGATAAATCCACTTCAAAGATTACTTTACAGTTTACTGTATAATGTTCTTCAATCAGTCTTCTTTCTTCATGTATTGAACCTTTGTAGTACCTGCCTCACCTTCCTGATAATTAGGGCCCGATCTATCCACCGAAGGTTGGATTTAGGGCCACAAAAGGATTTACGGTTTCCTGCAACATTTAGATATTTCATTTTTATATGTCAGCAGTAATATTAGATCAGTGGCATAATTATTGCAGCATAAAATACATACACAACCCATTCTAGATTTTGAGGACTTTCCAGGTTGGCTGGGCTACCCATCCAGACCCATCCCATCTCTTAAGGCTAATAGGGCCAGCTGAGGATGGGCCCAACATACCCCTGGCTTGCACTCATTATCTTGAATGTACTAACAAACAGAGGATATCAGGAAGATAATAAATGCCTACAAAAAACATATATTCATGACTATATTACTTGGTTAACATTTATCCATTATATATAAGTTTGTAGGGATTAATTCATTATATTTGTGCCTAGTTGCAGAAACATGACTATCATTAATTAGCAGTGTTCTACGAGCGTTGGGGACGAGGGGACGGCGGCGGGGGGGTGGCGAGGTGGTGGTGCTAATATAGTTATACATATACATATACATATAGTACTTGAAAAACTAGTTTTGAAAAGATGTATGACAGTATTACAATATAAGAAATTTGACTAGGAAATTTGAAATACTATATCTAAATACCAAGATTTCTAAGTTGTGTTGTTATATGGAGCCTAATCAGACTCGGAGGTTAGATTTTCCCTACTTCTATCGGCACAGTTTCCCCCTATATTTCTCAACGGGGGTTTGGGGGCAGCACCCCCAAGTTGGGGTCAAGGGGCATCGCCCCTTGTGCATTCCCTATCACGATACAGGGCGGGGTCGAGGGGCAGCGCCCTGCGAGGCCAAAAATACTTTTATTATTTTCTAAAAGCGTCGGGTGTTATTTTTCTATTGGCCCACGTCCAATTAGAGTTACCCCTTAACCCTCAAAAAACTTAAAAAGTCACTTTTTTTTTAATTTTAATTTTAAACATTGCATATACATGGGGGCGAAAGGAGACGTCTGGGCGTCTCCCCGTCCCTGGAGAGACGTCTGCACGTCTCTCAAAGGACAGGGAGACGCCCAAACGTCTCCCAAGGAGACGTGGAGGCGTCTCCATGTCTCTCTGGGAGACGCCCAGAGGTCTCCCAAGGAGACGTGGAGGCGTCTCCATGTTTCTCTAGGAGACGCCCAGACGTCTCCCTGGGAGACGCGGGGACGTCTCCGCGTCCTGGCAGCGCTTGGGTGGTGGTGGCGGGACGGCGGGGGACGTCACGTACCCGTCCCCCCGTCCCCGAGACGTTTCTGACAGGGGGACGTGCCCAAAAAGGGGGGGGACGCATCCCCATGGAACACTGTTAATTATTATTCCTTTTCTTTACTTATTAGTTGTGTCTGAGAATGAATGAATTATTTTTATTCTTCTATCTGTCACTAAAGTGTATTTTAATGCAGCATACTAACCCTGATATTGCAAGTTACCTATCTAGCGTGAACATTAAGTTCATTTTACCCTTTTGTACATTACAGATGTGCTTAGTTCATTTGGCAAGACATTTTTAGGCATGGAACCGATTTAGCAATTAATTTGGGCCACTTGTTAAATTATATTCATTACTGTTATATGAGGAATGAAAGCAGATTTAATACAACTTGCACAAAGACATACTTCATCATTTTGACATTTAAGCGGATTGGCCTAGGGACGTACCAGCCTGCTGGCGATGGGGAGGGATGCTTACTAGGTGCTGGTTCTTCATCGCTGGGAAGAACCAGTGACTAGCCCTTTCACATCATCTGCTAACTGATGTGTTCCCAAGGCAGTCCTCATGGTTGTCTAGGCATTATAAATTATGAAAACTGAAATAAATATTATTACTAAGTAGCGAAGTTACCTGTTGGATGCTTCTTCGTGCCCTTCTCTCCTTGTCACCTCCTCTCCCGTGTTTCCTTGGGGTGCGGGTTTATACCTCTTTGAAACCATGCGATTCCCCTTGAAACATGGTGTCTATTCCGGAGGTGGCTTGGGAATGGACGCATCCTTTCATTACTCCCACTAGTTAAGATAAAATGTATTTTAAGCGGTAAAAATAATTTATGTATTGAAAATATATATATTTATGTACATGTATTGTTTAATGTTTCTAATCATTGCCTGTTGTCTACACGGGAATATGACACTTCATGTGGTCTTCTTATATTTTCTGTCCCTTGAACCCTCTTTCAAATCTGCACATTCATGTTCATATATCTGTTAGTATATATGATGTCTTTAACACACAACACACCTACAAATCTGGAATAATTTTCTTTGATAAAATCTGCAGTGATCTCATTGATATTTAATTAAATCTGTATGCTCATCCTTTTGGTGCATATGCATTTTCCTACTTATTCTCACCCATACACAACTCACGTACTTCTCCTATATTCTTACTCTCAACACACGCATACTTCATAATGTCTTTATATACCTTTTACAAGAATCATGTCTCTTTACAGCCACATTATAGTTTAATCATACCGCATCGATTATGATTTATTTGTGTTACTTCTTAACACAGCTTTTTACGGGTTTGTTTAGCCATTTTGTTTTGACCACCGATAAGAGTTATGCTTCTTCATAAGTCGTGTCTTGAAAAGACACTACAGCCCGTGTCCTTAACAATTCTTAATTTAACAAATCTTAATCTTTAAGAAATTGGAAACCATCTATATTATCGGTAATTATCGACTATGTATCCCGTATTACAAATATTCTTTTATCATACGTAGCAATCTACTTTTTACTACTAGTTATTATTTTTAATTGAAACTTTATCACAACCTTTGACTATTAAAAAAGTCATCGCATCCTTCATATGAAGAGGTGACCTCTTTAATACGATTTTTAATAATTTGGTATTTGTTTAAACATTGAATTCAATGTTTTGTTTTTTTAGTCTTAAAAAGAATGAGAATCGTGGTTTTTTATTTTGTCCACCCTTGGCTTTTATCCTTTAGTCACAAAAGAATAAGGATTAAGACTAAGAATTTTGTCAATCTGTGCATCTTTTATTTTTATTATGGATGTAGAGATCTCTGGTTACTCTTACTTATGCAATCACTTTTCCAAAAAAAAACGTTTTTCTGTATGTAGATGTTTCTGAACTTTATCAACTTAACTGTACCAAAAATGTTTCTTGTATGTAATCACTATACCAAAAACGTTTTTCTGTGTGTGAACATTTTCTGCCATACTTATTACAGATGTAATTGGTAAAATTCAATGTATTTACTAATGATCAATGCAAACATTAAATAGAATTACAAGACACGATGTTTCTAATAAGAAACGATCGTCGGAATTAGAAAGAAACTAATTATACAAGATTTACAATATATTGACCATTAAACATAATAGAAACAAATATACTGAAGATATTATTCTAATAACCTCCCTTAATGGTCAATCTATCTACCACACCAAGAAGCCCCCTAAACTTAACAAACTTATCTGGAAGTAGGGACTTGGTGAGGATATCTGCAGTTTGGTCCTCTGTAGGAACATACTGCAAATCAACGGATCCATCTTCAACCAGCTTGGGGATGAAGTGACAATGAAGCTCAACATGCTTGGTTCTCTCATGGAAGACTCGATTCTTTGCGAGTTTCAACACCTCTTGATTGTCACAGAAAGAAACTAATTATACAAGATTTACAATATATTGACCATTAAACATAATAGAAACAAATATACTGAAGATATTATTCTAATAACCTCCCTTAATGGTCAATCTATCTACTACACCAGGCAGCCCCCTAAACTTAACAAACTTTTCTGGAAGTAGGGACTTGGTGAGGATATCTACAGTTTTCTTTTAGGAACATACTGCAAATCAACGGATCCATCTTCAACCAACTTGCGGATGAAGTGACAATGAAGCTCAACATGCATGGTTCTCTCATGGAAAACTAGATTCTTTGCGAGTTTCAACACCCCTTGATTATCACAGAAGAGGGGTGTAGGACCAGCTTGAGACAGTTGGATGTCTGAAAGCATCCGTCAAAGCCAAACTGCCTCACAAGCTGCTTTGACTGTTCCTCGATATTCAACTTCGGTCAAGGAAAGAGCTACGGCCTGCTGCTTCTAACTGGTCCAAGTGATAGCACCTGTGCCCAAACTGAAGACATATCCGGATGTAGACTTTTTGTCATCAACAAAGCCTGCCCAGTCCGAATCTGTGTAACCGATGAGTTTAGGATCTTTGGTTCGTCCATAAAGGATACCAAAGTCTGAAGTCCCCTTGACATAGCGCAGGATCCGCCTCGCTGAAGCCCAATGTTCTGATTTAGGAGTTGTCATGAAACGGGATATGTAGCTGACTGCATAGCTCAGATCAAGTCTAGTGGAGGTGAGATATATTAAACTACCCACTAGTTGTCTGAAATCGGATTCATTCTCAACTGAATAACCAGACTTGGCCGACAACTTCAGGCCTCTCTCCATAGGTGTAGATGCAGGTTTGCAACCCTGCATTTTGAACCTGTCTAGCAGAGCCCTCGCATATTTGGATTGAGAAATGAAGATGCCATGAGACTGCTGCCAAACCTCAACACCTAGGCAGTAGTGCAGAAGCCCAAGGTTAGTCATGTCAAAAGACTGGCATAAATTCTGTTTGATTCCTTGAACCAAAGATGCTGAGCTGCCAATGATGATCAGATCATCAACATAAAAAACCAGAATGGTGATATCACTGCCAGTAGTCTTGACATACAGATTGGAGTCAGAAGGACTCCTCTGGAAACCTTGATCTGTGAGGTACTTATCAATTTTTATGTACCATGCCCAAGGAGCCTGTTTCAAGCCATAGAGTGCTTTCACCAATTTGAGCACCTAGTGTTCTTTGTCAGCAACCTTGAATCCAGGAGGTTGTGTCATGTAGACCTCAACCTGTAACTCACCATTCAGGAAGGCACTCCTGACGTCCATTTGATGGACCTTCCAGCCATACTAAGCTGCCATGGCTAGGACTAATCTGATGGTGCTCATCTTTGCAGTCGGAGCAAAGGTTTCCTCGTAATCAATGCCTTCACGTTGAGAAAAGCCTTTGGCAACAAGACGAGCCTTGCACTTATCTAAAGTACCATCAGCCTTGTATTTGACTTTATAGACCCATTTGCACCCAATGGGTTTCTTGCCTAGAGGAAGATCTGACAGAACCCAAGTGTTATTTTTCAGCAAGCTCTGGTGCTCAGTTGCCATAGCTTGTTCCCACTTAGGTATCCGTTTCGCCTCTATGTATGTTTGAGGTTCATACACACTGTGAATGTTGGCCATCAGAGCAAAATTGACATAATCAAGTTGCTTGCTCTTTTTCCGAGCAATTCTACCATCGATGAGCTCATCACCATGAAGATCAGCAAGTGTCTTAGCCCACCATTTACGCCGAAGAGTAGAAGTGCCAACCTCAGATGCAGGAGGTGCAATAGGATCAGGTTCATCTAACAGAAGATCAAATGAATCTTGTGGAAAATCAGGTGGTGCAGCTGCATGTCTAGGTGATCCTGCAAGAGAAGGAACTGGTGAAGGTGCACGAGTTGGAACAACTAGAACCCTCCCATCAAGTGGACCTAATGGAAGACGAACACCCAAGTCTGAAGCCTTCAAAGGCGGATCCTCTGAATCCACAACTGGAGGAGAGAGCTGAAATGGCCCTCGACCCTCATCAAAAACCACGTCCCGACTGAAGATGAAACGATCGGTCTCAATATCAACTAGTCGGTAGGCTTTGTGATTATCATTGTAGCCGGTGTGCACGAGTTTCTGACTCTTGGCATCCAACTTGGTGCGTTTTGCATCAGGGATCCAAACAAAGGCAGTGGAGCCAAAAACCTTCAGGTGACTGATTCTAGGCTTGCGGCCTGACCAAGCCACTTCTGGAGTCTTCTTTACAGCCACAGTAGGAGACCGATTAAGAAGATAGACTGCAGTATTAACTGCTTCAGCTCAAAATTTCTTCGAAACACTCGTGTTCAAGCATAGACCGAGCCATTTCAGTAATCGTGTGTTTCTCCGCTCAACGACACCGTTTTGCTAAGGGGTGTAAGGTGTAGTGAGTTGGCGCTTGATGCCATGTTGTTCACAGAAATGGGAGAAAGCAGAAGAACAGAATTCTCCTCCATTATCAGACCGAAGAGTTACAATATGATTACCAGACTCTTTTTCTACTAATGCTTTAAATTTTTGAAACACAGCAAAAACCTCTATCTGATGAAGAAAATACACCCACATTTTTCTACTAAAATCATCAACAAAAAGTAGAAAATACCTGGACCCAATGACAGAAGGAGTAGCCATAGGTCCACAAATATCAGCATGGACCAGTTGTAGTACCTTAGAGGCTCTCCAAGAGTCGCCATCTGAAAAGGGAGTCCAATGTTGTTTGCCGACTTGACATGCTCCGGAAACTCCGAGGTTCTAGGTCTGGATCTCTGGCAGACCGATCACAAGATCTTCCTAAACAAGGTGGGAAAGATAGTGCACATTTAAGTGCCCATACCGCTGATGTCAGAGTGTACTTACAAAGGAGTGCTTGGCTACCATGGCAAGCTCCTAAGAATCAACTAGTCTGAAAAAGACCATGATCCTCAAGACCCACAACAACAGTTGTCTGAGTCTCTCGATCAACGATGTTGCACTGATGTGAACTGAAGGTTACGTCGAGCCAAGGAGAATGTCTCAGAATTTGGCTGACAGAGAGAAGGTTGAGTTCCATTCCTGGAACATAGTACACATCGAGGAAAATTAATTTCCTTCCTCCGAACTGAATCTGCACATTGCCCTTTCCGACAACAGTGTACTCTTCCCCTCCTCCAAAAATTACTGAATCTGAGTAAGGCTGAAAATCAATGAACCAATCTCGGCGATGAGTGAAGTGGTGTGAGGCACCTAAATCTATATACCAGGCAGAGGATTTGACTTGGTTTGCAGGTCTTTTAGCCATGAAGGCATAAAAGGCAAACTCGCTCTGCTCAATGTGCTCTACTACATTTGCTTTCGGTTGCGAACTACTTTGCTTAGCCTGTGCAGCCAAGCACTTATGGCACTCAAGCTTCATGTGACCAAATATATGGCAGTAATCGCACTGAACATTTTTCTTCTTTGAGCCTTCTGATGACGGAGCAGAGTTCTTCTGCTGAGAGGGCTAAGAAGGCTGAGATTTGCCTTTCTCCTTCTGAAAGGATTTAGCTGCGAATTCTTTTTCCTGAAGAGGATGAGCTAGTACTACTGTCGAACTGTTGCTTCCACCGATCCTACTGCAGAAGTTTAGCGCAAAGATCAGAGAACTTCAGATCAACACTAGTTGAGGAGATGTTGAGAGTTTTGACAAAATGCTCGTAGGACTTTGGTAAGCTCTTCAAAGCTATCACAACCATGTCCTCCTCCTCCATTTTCCCGCCGATGGCTTCCAACTGGTCACGGATTTCCTTGATCCGATTGAGGTGATCCTAAAGAGATTTCCTCTCATCCATGACAATAGAAAAGAGCATATTTTTCAGAAAATAGACTCTGCTCTTATCAAACGTCTCATGCAGCGTCTTGAGATGCTCTCATATCTCGGTAGTTGTTTTGCCAGAAGGTATTTGAGGAAGCTGATCATTGGTCACTGAGAGCTTGATGAGCATGACTGCTTCACGATTTTGTTCATCAAACTTTGTCTGTTCAAGACCTGCTGCAGAGGGACGGGCGGCCTTTCCAAGAACCAACTGATCAATAACATGATACTCAAAAATGGTGAGCATCTGTTGTTTCGAGGTCTTATAATTTCTACCATTGAATTTTTTACTACCCTCGAGCAGAATATTCGTCAAAGATGCCATTGCTGAAAATTGAGGTCAAAGTTGGTTGACCAGATAATGGCACAAATATCAAGGCAAAAAAAGCATGAAATCGCGTAAATGCGACGCATGCAAGAAAACAGAGGCAGAAGACTAGCATTGATTTTGAGGCAGATTTCAAGAAAAAAATTCTGGCACGGATCCAAATGTACGAATTTTTGGAGAACCCCGAAAATTTTGACAGGTACCTAGAAATGCTGACGAAAAACCTAGGTTTTAGAATTTTCGGAAAGATTTTTAGAAAACCCTAGCCGCAAAAAAGGTACGGAGGGTTCCTGAAAAACCCTAGGTGGCACTGTTGAACACTAAATAACGGAAAAACAAATCGCGATTTTAACACCAAAACGCCTTGCCATTGCTGTCGAGCATGAAGACCATACAGAAATTTTGCCACGAACAGCAACCCAAACACCAACCTCAGACGTCGCACGCAAGTAGAAGATATACTTCTCACGAGCAAAAACAAACGCAACAGACGTCGCCGTCGCACAATATACACAAAATGGCGAGGTGAGATTTTGAACAGAACCAATGGATCACATGAAAAAAAACCACACAATGTGCAAGCGCCGTGAAAAAATAAATTCGCGTCGCCATCAAATAAAGATTGCAAGAGGCACAGAGACAAATCACGCGAGCTCTGAAGGAAAACAGGCACGAAAAAATGAACCGTGCGGCAAAAACAAAATCGTGGGAGGGAACAAAACCACGGATCGAGAAAAATCGTGATTGTTGCAGACGAATCCCGTCAAAAAATGGGCCGCCAAAACCCTGCAAAAATCCGATGCAGGTTGAGGAATAAATCCTCAGAAACAGACCCACAATGCAGGCAACAAAGGGAAAAACAGGAAAGACCTTAGAGTAAACTAAAAAACTTCCGAAAAAATTCCACTAACTGAAAAATTTCAAAAAAATTTCCTAAGGCTCTGATACCATATTACATATGTAATTGGTAAAATTCAATGTATTTATAATGATCAATGCGATCACTAAATAGAATTACAAGACAATGTTTCTAATAAGAAACGATCATCGGAATTAGAAAGAAACTAATTATACAAGATTTACAATATATTGATCATTAAACATAATAGAAACAAATATACTAAAGATATTATTCTAATAATACTGCTCATTGTCTAAATTTCTGCCATTGTAATCAGATTGGGACTATGAACTTGTTCCAGACTATGAACTTATATACTCAGGAATGTATATCTTAATCAATACTAAGAAATATATTTTCAGAAATATAAACTGAATCTATATTCAGAAATATAGATATCTGAGCCTTGCTGATATCAAGGCTGCAACCAAATACTCTGTCATACGTTCTATGTATATGTATATGTATATGTATATGTATATATATCTATATATTTGGGTCTTCTTTATGCCATTGTATATAAACATATATATATTCTGTAGCCATTTTTTGTTGTAGTCATGTCTTGTTGTGTATGCACAGTATTACATATCAGAATATACAATATATATTCTCAATCACTATGCTTTGATCACTGTATACCTACTGTATATGGTGAAAAGTGGATAATGGAAACAATAATATTGAAAGACTAAATGAATTCAACTACAAAACCCTAGCTAGCAACAACAAAGATCCACCATAACATAGGAAGATTACCTAAGACAATGCAAAAAAGCCATCACATGTCCACTAGGGTTTGAATCTTCATTCTTCCTATCTCCATTGATCTTGCTTGATATATTTGCTCTCAGACTTTATGTGTGCACAAGAGCTCAACAAAGAACAGAAATGTGGTTGATAGCTTGATCACAAAAAGGCTTGATTGCATAAGATTGATTAAAACGCTTGGGAGGATTGAAAATGAGAGAAGCATCCTCTTATATAGAAGACACTTTAGGAAATGGAGGGATAAGATTAAGAGGTGTAAAAGGTAAATGGTTGGCTAGGATTAGAGGGTAGGTAGAGGAAATAAGAAAATAATGAGAGGGGAGGAGAGGGGAGGTAGTGTAGGAATTAAGAGATGAATGACATGTGTCATGGGTAGAAAAGGTTAATGAATTAATTAAATAAATAAAGATTTATTTAATTAATAGAAGATGTGGGATCAATTAAATAAATAAAAATATTTATTTAATTTAGAAAAAGGATAATTTAAATAAATAAAAGTATTTATTTAAATGAGAAAAGGCTTAGAAGAGGATAAATGAATTAATTAAATAAATAAAGATTTATTTAATTAATAGAAGAATTAGGCTTAAATAATTGAATTAATAAAAATATTTATTTAATTAGACAGGACAAGTTTAGGTGTCTACACCTACATCTTGTATATGGAGTTCATCTTCAATACTAATCACTAATTTGATCATGGAGATGCCTTCTGGATGTCTTCTTCATATAAATCACAGCTATCCAATTATATAAATTACAGCTATCCAATTCTTTAATCATCACCTTTGACAGTACTAATTGTCTATGACATCTAAGACATCTAATTCCTTTGACATCAATGACAATATTTCCATCGAGTAATTCCTTTAACTTATGTAATTCGCAAACTATGTTCTTCAGTTCACAAATAGTATTCTAATCCCTTTCTAGATTTAGTTGTGATCTTTTGTCTAGATGATATCCTATTGTAAGCTAAAGTTAAGAAGAGCATTTATAGCATTTGTATGAAGTATTTGAGACTTTACCAAAGATGAATTACTTCTTAATTTTAAGAATTGCTAATTTCCATAGCAATCATTGGAGTATGTAAGATTTTAAATGAAGGACGTGAGTTGAGAATTAATCCATCCATGATAAAGGAGGCTTACAAATGTAAAGGATGTTTACAGATGTCAATCAGTATCTAGAGCTCATGGTCTCTTTCTATAAGATTGTAACACCAATCCATGCCCTATGATCAAGCAATATTATTTTGTTTAGAGTGAGGCTCCATGACAAAATGTTGAAGACTTGAAGAAAAAGATTCAAATGCACCACATTGGCATTATCCATTTTAAAATTTCATTTAGAGATTGATATAGACAGATCAAGCATACAATAGAATCCATGTTGATGCAAGAAGAAGACCGGTAATATATGATTCATTCAGACAAATAGTGAACTATCCCCCCTAAGAGAAAGGGTCCTGTACACTGGTTTGGACTATGAGGAAATGGAAAACTTATTTTTTAGCTAATGAAATTATGCTTCATATGGATCACCAACCATTACTATACTTGCATACTAAAAGTATGTTTGGAGGGCCCAATACTTAAGTCTATGGGTTTTCTAGCCAATTTGCTTGATCAGATGCAAGGAAGGATGGAGGCAGCCAAAGAAAAGGGATTAGATGTCAAATCTAAACATATGATAGAGATGTGTTTTGTGACCTTTTCACACATCGCCCCATTGCAAATATGGACCCCTCTTTTTAGCTTTTTAGTCGTGTCAATTCCTAGGGTTAGGGTGGCTGAGTATCAAATGAGTTCCAAAGGTAAAATTTGCTCCTAAGGTATGATCAAATCTCCAAGTCTTCAGGTTGCAAGTGAAAGTAGGTCTTAGGGTTTTTAGAGTTTATAAAATCAAGGATGCAAAACCTCAATAGGTATTCATGAGAATCAAATATCCATTCTTCTTTTAGATTTGAGCAAAAGCGATAAAATGGTTGCAAGATCATATGAATTTTGTGGTGATAGATGAATTGTCCCTATGGAAGTCGATTTTGCATTCCTGAGGGTTTAAATTCAACAAAATGATGATGAAAATCCAATAAGTCCCTATGGAGATTGATCCCTATAGGAATCGATCCTCCACCATGATATAAACAAGATCCAAATGAATTTCCCTAAGGACAAGATTAAGGACAAAAATGAAGATCAAATTGTCCCTATGAGGTTCGATTCTCCACTCTAAGCATGAAAATCAACTTACCTATGGGGTGTTACGTTGAAAGTTTGGACAAAAAGTCCCCATGGAGGTCAAATCTCCGCTCGAGGGCTAAACTTGCAAAATTTGGACAAAGTTACAGGGATCAATCAACTGAAAAACAAATCAAATAGTCCCTATGACTATCAATTTTCCACTTGAAGGAGTGAATGTGCTGAAGAAAGAGAAATTTTCATGAAGAATATTTTTTTCCCTATATAAGTCGAATCTTCACCAAGGGAAAAACTTGCAAAGGTAATGTGGATTTTATAAGGACAAAATGAAATTTCTTAAGGACTAAAAGTCCCTATAGAAATCGAATTTCCACCTGAGAGGTGATTTTACAAATTTCAAACAGATAAAAAGTCCTTATACCTATCGAATCTCTACTTGAGGATTAAATGAGCTAAGTAATCATGAATTTCACCTATCCAAATTGGATTCGGTAAGGTGAAATTCATAAGGACTAATTTTGTCCCTATCAAGGTCGATTTTCCACTTGAAAAAAAAAGTGCTATAGGTAAGGTGAAATTCATAGGGACTAAATTTGTCCCTATCAAGGTCGATTTTCCACTTGAAAAAAAAAGTGCTAAAGGTAAGGTGAAATTCATAGGGACTAAATTTGTCCCTATCAAGGTCGATTTTCCACTTGAAGAAAAAAGTACCATAGGTAAGGTGAAATTCATAGGGACTAAATTTGTCCCTATCAAGGTCGATTTTCCACTTGAAGAAAAAAGTACCATAGGTAAGGTGAAATTCAGGGACTAATTTTGTCCCTATCAAGGTCGATTTTCCACTTGAAGAAAAAAGTGCTATAGGTAAGGTGAAATCTATAGGGACTAATTTTGTCTCTATCGAGGTCGATTTTCCACTCAAGGAAAAAGTTGCTATAGGCAAGGTGAAATCTATAGGGACTACTTGTGTCCCTATCCCTAGTGAAATTCCACCAATCAACAACATTTTTTTATTGAGCGAATTCCTCAAGGACAAAATAAGGACTAAAGAATCCTTATACCCATCGGTTTTTCACTTGATGTCAATCTTGCAAAGGTAAATCAAATTTCTTAAGGACAAAAAAAAATCCCTATAAGGAATGGGTTTCCACTTGAAACAAAATGAGTTGTAGGTGGTGCAAATTTCATAGGGACTAAATGAGTCCCTATTCCTATAAGTTTTCCACTCTTGCAAATTCAAAATTAAACATTTTCACGTTCATAAAATTTGCAAACAAAATCATGAGAACTACATATTAATTGATTATTGTTTAAATGACAAAATCGCTGAAGGAAAAGATGTTGACCTAATCCAAGTTACAAAACAAATTTGAAATTTGGTTAAAGCAAATATTTCTTCTAAAACAAGTCGGCTAGCAAGAAGAGTAAGATGAAAGGGTGTGATACTCAAAGGGAGATATATATATAACAAAGGAAGAAGCATTATTTCGAAAAACAATTCAAATCAAATTCGATCTGCCTCTCCAAGTTCGCACAGCAGATAGCATCAAAAGGAAATGGCTTCAAAATCGTGGTAGGCAACAATAAAGAAGATTACCTCAAATTTACTCCAAGAGGATTCTATCAAATTCGTCTAAAGGGAGAAAAGATTCAGCAGTCCAAATCAAACAAAGTGCGTTTCAAATTCAAGAAGATTATCCCAAGTTCACTTGAGAAGGAAAATCGCTATCAGCGTTGAGCATTGAAAGAGAAAGTAGATAACAAAGATCATTGCAAGAAGAATTAAGAGGGCTGATCAAGGATCAAAGCCCATATCATTCTACATCAAGGGAAAGGAATTAAAAATCTGCAATAAACATTCAGAATTCTGAATTGAAGTCAGAAAATTTTTATAAAGGAAAACTTGTGAGGATTTCATTTTTAGACGTTGTCAAACATGTTTCCTTCAATGAGATGTCATTTTAAATGTTGAATTTTGATCCTAGGACTGAACTTTGAATTTACAAGTAAAAAATCTGACCTTAGGTAGTCTTGAAATTGACTAATCTTCTTTCAACATTTTGATTGTCCTTCAAAGTTATTGACTTTGAGCTTCATACAAGAACATGTCTGGGTCAAAATCAGGAGCAGCTGCTAGGAGGGCTCAAATGAAGGAGGTGTTGGAGGGATTCTATCCAGAATCCCAAATGTCATCTAAGTGGAAGAAAGTTGGAGATACCAACTTTGAGTCACTAGACATGGTTAAGATAAAGGAAAGGATGTATAAAATGAGAGATCAAATGCCATCCTCTTTGGCAACCAAAATGATGAGGAACGGAATATGTCAAGCGGCAGGTTTTCCACCAGCAGTGCAATGCAATGAATTGATGATTGAAACTCGTAAGTTTAGATTTCAAGGAAGAGTATGGTGACGTGATATTCTTTTTGAATAGGATCATGGGGGTGTTAATACATAATAGCTTCGGTAAGATAAATGATTGAATGAGAGATAAATGAAGTCTCTCATTCAATCATTTATCATATCGTTAACTATGATAAAATCATCAAGCAATTATTCATCCTTGATAGCGATTCTATATTTGCATATGAGCAATCTATGGATAATCACATATTCATCTATCTAATGAATTCTGTATTTAGATGAATAACAACTAAACATAAATAATGATCACACCAATTAATATATACCGAATTGAATATATATTATATCGAGTTGCATGTTATATTATATCGGGTTGCATATAAAGTATACCATAATATATATCAAGTGGCAATGAATTAATCACCGATAGTTATCGGTGTGTTAGTCTACACCGATAGTTATCGGTTGTCAAGACTAACACACCGATAACTATCGGCTGTTAGCATTGACAGCCACCGATATACTATCGGTCATTAGCGTTGGGTTAAATACACCGATAAACTTTGGTTGTGATCACCGATTTGCATTTACCGTAATATGCCTTTGTTAGTATAAACAAAAAGGTACGATCAAGTAATGTCTTGATCGGTCATGACCAATCAAGGCATTGCTTGATCGTGCCTCCTTTGTCATATACTTATAGTAAGTGGCATTCTTGAGATAGGACATAGAAAATATTAAATGCTCCTCTCATCTGCCACAAGCAAGAAGATAGTTAGACATATACAATAAGAACGTAATAATACATATCAGAAAATACAAATATAACTTGCATATTGAATGTAAATTGAACATCTTTTATAGGGGGCTCCTCAAGGTGGGCTATTTGAAACGTGGATGTTCTACTTTATAGAGGAGATTGCAGCTCGATTGATGATGATAAATTGGGCAAAACTAATAAGTGACAACAAAGATATTCAGCTAAGGAACCAAGAAAGAACAAAGACATTCTATATGAGTTCCTACATGGTATATATGTTGGCTAGACACATAAAACATAGCGGGTTGATATGTAGAGGTGAAGTGGGAAATAAGAGAGGTCAACTCAAGGCATATGATTGCTATCCTCAATTGCAATTACATGAGAAAGGACAATACAGAAAAGTGAATGATATGTTCTCAATGTATCTCACTAGTTTGTTACAAGGTGGATTGCATAGAAAACTATCCAAAGAAGCAATGGCATTGATAGAAAAGTATTGATCATGGTTCATCCAGTTCCCGACCTTCACATATATAAGGATTAGAGGATGCTCAGATAATACTTATAAGCTTCTGAGGTATCCGATGGATAAAATGGTGTTGCTTGAGGGGAAGACAATTGTCCAAGTTTGACTTCATTCGAAAAGAGAAGCATAGACCTGGTGTTAATTTTCCTATCACAATTGGGAAAATGGCAGAGATATGCCCTACAACCTTGACAGCGGAAACAACTAATGCCGAGTTGCAATTCTATCAACTTGGAACATATAAGTCTAGGTCTCAGTTTGATCCTTTTCATAAGATCCTTACAGTTGAACAAAGGAAATACAAGCACAGAATTGATCTAGAAGACTACTGGGCGAACCTCACCAATGAGCTTGGAGTTAAAAGGAAAATGTGGTCGAGAATGTCTGTGGACTTCAAGATGAAATGCAACCTCTTTCCTATCCCTGATCAAGTGAAGGATAATGGAAATCTTATACATCCACAATTTGAGCAAGAGAAGGATAAACCTATCCCAGCACCTGGTTGGTCACAACCGGAAATGATAGAATTGAATAGATTGATGAGAGAAGTGATTGGTTACTGAAGAAAGTGGGTAGACCAATAAATAAAGAAGTTAAGGAAACAAAGCACTCCTTTGACATATGGAAAGATGGAAGATGATAAATCTTCCTCCAAAGAAGATGAAATGATGAAAAGCAATGAAGAGCTAAACAGAGAAGGAGAAGTTCAGGTATCCAAAAGGAGGAAAGATAGAGCTGAAAGTTCACTAGTGAAGGACAAAGAAGTTAAAGAATCAAGACATAAGAAGCAAAAGTCCAGTAGTCCTCAATCCACCATGAGCACTTCACCCATTAAAGAGATTAATACACATAATGCAAGAAGTAGATCAATACAGGAATCAGAACAGAGATGCTACCTTAGAAGAGTCATGATGAACATATATCACCACCTTTAGTACATCATGAAAAACAAGGACAAGGTATGACTCATCCGATTGGACATCATATTGAAATTAAGGAATGAGAGAATTTGGGAGAATCCAATATCCCTAATACTAATGAAGCGGTAGATAAGAAAATCATTTCAGTTTTGAGAGGACTTAATGAGGATAATCAGCTTGAAGATGGAACGGAGCTATCTACAGTTCCTGATCGGTTAAAAGATAGCTTGAAGAAGAAAACGGTGGAGGAAATTCAACCAAATGAAGATATAGATGATTTCCCAAATTGAATTGGCAAAATTAAGGAGCAAAAGAAAGCTAAGAAGTTCTTCCAAATTACTAGAGACAGTGCAAGATCACGCATCTTATAGGTGGTAGTTCCAATGGATGATAAGACAAGGGAAGAAATCACTCTGATGGATTGTGAGATCAAGACACTTGACCTAGGACCATCAACAAAGAAACAAGAGTTCAAGAACTCAATGACACTGCCAAAGCAATTGAGGCAAAGTTTGAAAAGGTTGAAGAGAAAAAAGAAAGGTTGGAATTGGAAAACATGAGGTTGAAAGAGTTTATACAATGATTGATGAACCCAATGAGGCAAGAGGATCCCACATTCGTCCCACCTATGCCTATTCCTCAAGAATCATTTGATAGTTATGAAGCAACGAGGAGTACAAATCAGGAAATGAAGGAACGGATCAAAGGCATTTCAAAGTAAACAGGAAATTTCCTAGCTAGACTCATCCAAGTATATGAAAAGACAGTAATATGCATAAATAGAATAAAAAGTTTGGATGGAGTGTGGGAAGATTTTCAAATGGTTTAAGATAAGACAATTCCATGTCTTAAGATATCGAAGAAGATTCCTATGGCAACCTTGATTCAAGAGAAAATAATTGAATAAGAAGACATATGATTTTGATCATTGGTATTTTTCTTTGATGATGAAGAAATCAGCATTTGATCGAGCCAAGGAAGATTGTATTGAGATGGAAGGATCAATCAGGGAAATAAAATCAAAGGTCCTTACATCGGTTGAGGAATTATTGGGTCAAGAGGTTACTACAACAGGAGGTCTGAACTTAGGAGAATTGAAAGAAAATATGAAATTTGTTTACTTTCAAGAGGTGGAATTTGTTAGGGGTCAATAACACATGTTAGTTTATAGTGGGGTCGGGTGTTTATGTTTGGTTATGTTTGAATCGCCGAAAGGTTCCCGTGGGGTAGTTGGTAGTTAGTGACGGTTGGCAACTTGGCCAACTGTCGAGTCTATATATGGTATGGATGGAACCTAGGCAAAGGTGGTATTGTACTGGCATATTGGAGAATTCAATAAAGATATCATTATTCTGTCATAGCTGTTTTGTTATTGTTACTTATGCTTTGATATATATTAATGTTTTGTTACATGAATTGTTGGTAGGTGTGGGATATCTTTGTTTATCCGTGAATTTACCAACCTCACCATAAGGACTAAACAGAATCCATTAAAATAAATCAGTTGGATGAGTTTCTTTCCCTTATGGTCTACATCAACAATTTTCAAAAGCAAGAAGTTGATGGGGAGAACATCTTTGAAACCTGTACAGAAAGTTTGGACATGATAGAGTTTCAACAAGGATGCCTTGCCAACTAACACCATGGAGGAGCTTGAATTGGTGATGTCCAAATTCATCAGAGAAAAGGATAAGGGCAATCAGATTCTAGAAGATAGTTTGTTAGGATGATTGAGTGTCATCTAATTGTCTCATTGGCTCTTACTCCTTGTAGTTGGTGATGAGGATAATGTTCCACTTTTGTTGCTTTTGCATGTGGTGATTTTATTGTAAACCCTAATTAGGGCTTAAGTGGTTTGATCTTGGCCATTGATTTTAGATTAATCTTGGCCCTTCATTTTGCAATAGGAGCTATATAAGGTCAAATCATTTCATTTGCAATATATAGAATAAAGAGAAATTGGAGAATTGTTACTTTGATTCTGCCAGAATTGAAATAAATCATTGAATTTGGGTGATTCTATTTGAGATTTTGGAGTTTAAAATAAATTTGCTTAAGTAAAAGTTTTATAATTATAGGGGACATATTGTTGATAGTTGATGGTGAAACCTAGAAGTTCATAGCATTTATAATTTGTTGATTGCAAGTTATAGTGTATGGTACTTAATTTCGATTATTTATTCCTCATTGATTCGCAATACTTTTGGGATTAATGTGTGTGTTGGTGATTTGAATATCATTCACATTCCTTAGAAGATGTGAATCATCTTTGTGTAATTGTTCCTAATGGTGAAGCAAAGTATGGTTTGGTTTCACTAAGTTGTCATCAATTTCTTGTATTAAAAGTTCTAGAGTTAGATCCCTAAACCTTCACCTCTTTTGCATTTTATTCAAAAAACCTTGTTAGAATTAGGATCAAGTACTCGTATTGCCAAATCATAAGTCAATCGAATTGTGGTGATTATATTCCTAAGCTAGTTGTCCTTAAGTTAATCAATCCTAGAACAACAACGTAAGTTCCCTTGGATTACCAGCAATCACATAAACCATTGAAGCTATCCACAAGTCAAGACCTGACAATAGAAACCTTGGAGTCCTCTCGATTGATCGTATAATTTAGCATCTGAGGTGATTTGATCAAGAGAGGATAGAGTTCCTTTGGTATTTTATTTTGTGTATGAAGTGCATTAAAACACATCAACAGTGTGTTCTTCACAACATTTTACACATGGCTATAATCTCATTCTAAAAGGTATGGTCATCAACAAGAAAAACATTTATTCACTTTCCTTGGTGTGCTTCCCTTGTCGAACCATAAGTTCCCAACAAGAAAGGAATTCATTCATTCTTAGATCTTTTGGATTTAAGTTCTAGCTGCTAGAAGTCTTGGGGTAATATTTGACAAAAATTCTATTTGGCTAACAAATTCAAGAAAGGCATCCTAAAATGCTAGACAATAAAGAAGAGTATATCTACCTAAAACTAAATATTGATGTTCATCTATGCATAGAATTATAACGCAAGCCTTTGTTTATTTTATAAGGCCCATCTAAGTTACCAATTTGGGTATGGTAATAGGTACAGGTTCAGAGCTTAGGTAGACTGATATGGAAGATATATATACAACCTACTTGCCTTAGAACTCAATGAGTCCTAAAGCAAGTAGGTTGAAAAGGGGCCCAAGGACTTGTGTCATGAGTATCTAATGAGTCCCAACAAGTAGACTAGGCCATGTCTATAAAAAACAAGAAAAAAAGCATAAAAAATGAAAATACTTAAACATAAAAGCATGAAAGTCAAGATTTTTTTCAGGGTTTGGAGGATTTTCAGAGGATGGTTAAAAGTGATTGGATCATGGAAAATGGCATCTACCTTGACAATTTGTGTAGTGGGGGCTCAACCCCTCAAGCCCACCTTGTATCACCACAAGGAGAGCACCAAGGGATTGCCCCAAACCTTGCAAGGGGCACTACCCCTCAACCTTGCTAGGTGCGCATCCTCCCAATCCCCACAACGGGTGCTGCCCTTGACCCCACTAGGGACACTACTCCCAAATCCCTACTCTAGTTTTAAAAAACAAAAAAATGAAAATCTTTGGTCATGTTTGATGAAAGAGCAACATTTTTATTTTTCCATCTTTTTCCCAATTAAAATCCTAGTATTAAATTACATTTATACTTCTAGTTTGCTACGTCAAACTCTATCCTAAGTAGAAGACTTATCTGAGATACTAAAGCATGATTCCACACAGAGCTAGTCATGTTAGTTTGAGAATACAAGCTCCTTTCTACCATAGTTCATCCATATTGTGATTTTTGTTTTTCATGTCGTGGATATTATAATCCATGAGCTTTGTACACCTTAAAAACTTGACAATATTTATATATCTAAAAATGTTGTTTCCTTCAACTAAAATTTATTGAAGTAATATTGTTATATTTATCTTGTAATGATCATGTTAGTCGTTTGCTTAGTTTTAGTAACTTTCTTTTATCGTTTTAAAAACACCGTTTGCAATTGCTTACTTAAGGAGTATTCCTCTCCTTCGCAAATTAATCAATTACCATTTCATGGTATCAGAGCATAGGTCTTTTTAGAAAAGAAAAAAAAAATTGATAATAAAATTCATAGTCTGTACCTGGAAATTTCATGGAAATTTTTAGAAGTTTTTTTTTATTTTTTACAGAGCTTTTTTGAGGGTTTATACCATGAAAATTGCAGGCTTATATTGTGAAAATAGCAGGTTTACTTTTTGCACAATTTTTGTTAAAAAATCATAGGTCTTCAAGGGTTTCTCTCACTGCAAATCACTACAGAAATTCTTCTTCTTCTAGGCAACGAAAGGGTTTTTCTTATAAGTTTTTCCTTCACACGATTTATCTCTGCAAAATCGCATGCAACTTCACTGTTTTTGGTACGATTTTCTCATAAAATCATGGGTTATTTCCTCTATCGGGTTGCAAGACATCCTTCACTCTGTTTTTTAACGATTCAAAAAATCATGGGCAAATTTCAAGGGTTTCTGCTCACAACAAAATTTATCTGCCAATCGCCCTTTTTTTAAGCTACAAATCACAATCCAAGCTGCATTTCTGCCTAGTGTTTTATTTTGTCTGCATTGTTGAGTATATTGTCATTGATTTCAAGATTGTTTAATTGTCAGTGTATTGAGCTTGATGAGCTTGGTGCCTACTTGTCTGCTTAGCTGTTAGCTTTACCTACCTGTTCATTTGTCAGCTGCTGAGTCAGGTTTTATGCCACATCTTTTGTTGAATGTTTGACAAACAAATGTTGTGGCATTTTTCATTCCTATAATATTTTCGGAAGTGTCTTCAGTTGTTTTAAAGGATACGTGTTAATTTAAAAGTTCTTTGCTTGTCGGGTTTGTATATGTAACGCCATCCAACTCTGTTTTCACAGAATCATTTCAGCTTCTCCCATATGGGCGGTGTAATTTGGGTAGTTCAGTGTGTCATTTCTTTTTGAATTGAAATGATAACTAATTTCTGGAAGAATACGTGCTGTTTGGGTACCGTTTTTTTTTTGGAATAATCAGAATTCGTTGGAGTATCTCTGAATTCGATAGTTGAATATTCTTATTGAAAATGTGGCTGGGAAATATGCCTGTGTGGTAGCGTAGGCTGTTTGAAGAAATAAATTGAAGCTTTTGTTATGTGTCGTGCCTTCTCAAATAGACTGGGCAGTTAGAAAAATATTTTTATTTTGCTGCTGTTTGAACAACATGTGTTTATTGCTGTTGATGCCGTTTTTTTAAGGATGTAATATTCATAGCTGTTTCAAACAGAAAGTTAGAGAAGTTTCGTATAAATCATTGAACAGCCGTTTCAATTAGAATGTATGGGTGACGTGCAGGAATTTGTCTTTCTTCCAATAATGAATGAGTGCGTGTCTTTTGAAGAAGGGCATATTCGATTCGTTTTATTATCTTCATCAGTGCATTGAAAGGTACATAATTCAAAAGTTCTTGTTCAAGAAAAACGTCTCTGCAATGATTTAGGAGAAATAGTGGAAGGTCCCTTTTTTTAAAAGAAGATCGTTGTGTGTTTAAGGTTTGGTGAAAAAACATTTTTGAAAATATCGGGTTGTGCAATATTTTTCTTTTAAGTGTATCAGGCTGTAAAAATATATGGTTTTTTTACACCAGTGAGTAAATAAAAACCTGTGAACAGTTCATATGTGTGAAGTAGTTGATGGTCTCCTGTATGAAGATTTTTAAAAGTTCAGGTTGAAAAGATACATTTTTTTCTCTGTAGGTAAATTTGGTGTTACAATTGAAGTTGTTAAAAACTGAAAATATATTTTTGAGTTGAATATAGGGGGTTCTTCTCTCAGCATGAAAAATAGATGCTAGAATGGGAAGTTGTTTTTATGAGGGTCAAATGCCTTGAATCTTTTCTGTAGCAGTCATCTCTGTGACTGTAATTTCCAGTCGTATCTGCTTTAGGGTCTTCATTCTGAGTATTTTTCAGGATCTTTTGACTATTTCAGGATGCTAAGAATGTTCTTATGATATTGATACTTTGCATAGTTTCAAGATATAATCCACTGCGGTACATCATTGCCAGTTCTATTCAGAGCATCTAAGGAAAGCTTCATCAAAATTTGTATTTGAACACAGTAAAGAGTGCTTCAGTTGAACAGAGAGTTGGTGCTCTCCTTTGTAGTTTGGGTTAATGCCCATTTAATGAAATTTTTAGATGCCGTGGTTTTTTACCCAAAAGGGTTTTCCACAAGAATTCTGGTTTATGTGTTCTTACAATTGTTCTTTTCATATTCTATGCGGTTTCAATTTTTTTAAGTCTAGAAATCTGCAATACCAATTCACCCCCCCCTCTCAGTATTGCCTGTGTCATTTCATGCATTTGTCGTGCAACTAGGGTTTCTGGCACGGATTTTGGAGTCCATTTTTTGATAAAAATAAACCTCGAAGTCAGTCTTCAGGGCGTTTTCTAGCATGTGGCGGGGTTTCTGTTTTCTAGTTACCTAGGGTTTTATACCATCTGTTTGCCTAGGGTTTGACTGATTTTTGACACAAAAAACAGATTTTTTTATTTTTTCAATAAAACATCGAAGATATTGCTTTTTGACCTCATTTTTCAGGCCTTTGGAAAGTGGGCGGGGTGGCATCATTAACCAACATCATGTTGGCAAGCAGCCAAAAATTCAACAATTAAAATTACAATACCTGGAAACAGAAGATGCTCATAGTTTTATGCTCATGTGATCAATGTATAATTGTGTATTTGATCAAAAGAGCTTCTATTTGATTAGTTTATTGTGCCTTTAAAGTTTATTTATTGAAGGGTATTAGTTTATTGTGCCTTTAAAGTTTATTTATTGAAGGGCATATGATACAAGTTTTGAGTCCTTAAAAATCTCTATTTTCATGGTTTTTCAATTTGTTGAGTTTTTGCCAAGTCTACATCATGTCCAAGTGTGAGTTAAAAATCAGATTGTCAAGTCTACATTGAGTCTAAGTCTTGCAACAATGATACATGCATACATAAATACATACATATATGTATATGTATATGTATATCGATAATACATAATGAATATATTATTATATATTACATAATATACCTTTTTATTATAAAATATTCAAGGCATAAGCACGCTTCCCTATAAATGCATGCTTTTAATCCAATGTTTCATTTCCATTAAGTATCACCACGCTTCCCATTTGTTAACCAACCATGTTTTCATGAGAGACAACTAATTCGACCTATTGCTCACCGATGCATCACCAAGGAGAGTGAGTGAATTGATTTCTAAACTAGTAGTTGAAAGAAGCCAAGTCTAACGGCAAAATGTATAGGGGATTGGTTGATTGAGGAACTTCCAACTATCAATCATGGATTTTCTTGTTGTCAATCTTAATCAAGCCATCATATAATAATATATTTAAATATGTAATATATAATAATCCTTTTTAAATGTTTAAGAAACATTTTTTAAATACAAGGTCCACAACTAGTAGCACCCAAGCACATCATGAGATGGCTAAGGCATGCCCCTACCACCCCAAGTACCCTATGAGTACATATGGTAATACATTTAAATATTTAATATATAATAATGTATTTTTTAAACTTTAAAAAGCATTTTTTTAAATGTCATGAGATATTCAAGACACACCCCTGCCACCCTAAGTACCCTAGGGCATACCCACAAGATACCCAAGGTGGTAGGGGCATGCCTATTCATCTCATCCATGCTTCTATTCCTATTCCCATTCAATCTCATGTTGGCACTGGAACTTGGTGTAGGGGACCTTCTTTCCATAACTTGAGCCTTAAATAATATGGTAATGAAAAAGGATGTACAATCCTCGAAAAAGCTTTCAGCATATACACACCAATTGATGTTAAAAACAAAAGAAACTTCCAGTTTCTAACCTAGAGAATACTCTTGACACTTACCATCTAGAACTAGGTTTTCTCATATTCTAGCCCTAGAGTAATACCATCACCATCATAGTAAACAAAAAGGTAAAAGATAAGAGATTGTCCAAGAGTGTGAACTATCAGAGAACACATTTAAAGTAATATGCTTATTTTGTGACACTGCACCCTCACTTAGAAAAAAATCCCCATCCTAGTGTATTCTCTTCTAGAATTTCCTAGCTGGGACTATGCTGCATCATTTTTGGTTCCAAAGTAATATCGCCTGAGCATAAAAAGTAAATTGTGGGAATGTTGAAAAACACAAGATTTCATGATACTCGTTTACACCAAGTTACCACCCCTCTGGGTTGGAATAGTTGTATTGACCCTATTGTGCAAAAACAGGTGTAACAAGATCATGGTTGATTGCTGCTCCTATGTGATTCCCTCAATGAGCCTAACTGATTCGATGTTGTGGCTCCAGTCTGTCATGCAGGAAAAGCAGAAAAGATATGATTGCAATAGAATGTAAGGAGATGAAAAAAACTATCTTGATTATTTACAGTCAAGGATCAAGTCTCGACTTTGAAGAACTGTGTCTTAAAAGAGTAGTGTCATGAGGATGTCCATTTATGTTGAGCTCAAGGATCAAATAGCTCAAGAATTCTAAAACACAGATGAAGCACTACTCAAGCTAAGGCTGTAATCCATATGATTAAGCTCTGATATAATTAGTGATATTGAGCTCAAGTATATATTTACTGTTTATTGAGCTTTATTGAATTTAATAGCCCTATGTTACACTGTTCTGACAACTGTTCTGACTGACATACTCAAATTTAGTTAATTTTATTATTTTCATATGCTACTTTGAACTCAGTTATGAGGTCTATGCCACTATTTCTCATCGCTAGGCAGATACTTTTGTTTATAGTTTGTGATGTGCAGCTGGATCCACATACTCTGCATATTTATCTGATATAAGATGACTAGAGTTTTCAAAAAATGCGACATTGCATCAGTATATAATCCCTTCAATTCATAGTGACTAGGGTTCATGATGTAATTACAGGAATCTATAATAATTATGAGCTTAAAATTTATTGCAGAAACGATTTCCATCTCACTTAAATTAGTTATGTATAGATTAGCGTCATATATCATTATCGCCAAGTCAGTGACAATAATCCTCAGGTAAATGCCTTCTAAGAACAAGTAAAAATATATTTGATAGCAACAATCACTGTAAAACAAGTAGAACTGTCCAACTCCTAAATGAAAATTATTAATATGTAAACAAATACACACCTCCTTAGCAGTTGGTCGTATTCTAGGATCAACAGCCAAGAGACTAGAGATCAAGTGCTTTGCTGATAAAGAAACTGTTTTCCATGTATGTTCATCAAAATTGAAATCTCCCTGTATGTTCATAATCATGTTAGGGCCCAACAAAATTGAAGGTTTTCCATTCCAATCCCTGCTTGTTTTCTAATTCAGTTGTGGTACAATTATAGAAAGAAGTATTGAAAGAAACCATAAGAAATTCATATGTAAACTGCATTTTCCTCTGTATAACCAGCAAAAAATACATATCAATGTCATGTAAATAAAGTAATTACATTTTCATCCTTTTATAAGAAAACTGCTACATTGTAAAGTATGAGTACACTTTCAAAAAATCAAAGGTCGGAGGATGTGCATCTTAAACTCTGAAATAGCCTCAAAGAAAATGAAAAAATGAAAAAACTGATGGTTTCTAGTGAAATTGTCATTTTGCTTCTCAGAATTTCAGAATTAAGGCTGGATGGTAATATCCTAGATGGCCAGAGTCAAAAGAACATGCCTTTCTAGGAGCCCAGCTCATTAAAAAGAAATCAACACAAGGGCCCTTCCCATAGGTTGCATCAGTGCATGGCTCAGGTTCTTTGGAGTTAAGAATCAGCTACAAATTTGACTACATAATCACTTCACTTTGTTGTTGATCTGTTGAGCTGTGCCCTAATTTTTGTTTTTATTTTAACAACCTATTTCTCTATTTAGATTGGCCAGTATAGTATTTGCTAAGACATTTGTTGGCTGTCATGAACCTCACCATAAGAAGTATCAATGTATTGACTATATAAGATCGGGATACTTGATAATTTGTTCCTCTCCAGTGATTGTAGTTACAAATGACTTAGTGCGTCCTTGATACTGGCAGCAACGAAAATGACCTTGGTGCAGGAGCACCCAAAGACACAAATGAAGCCTAAAAGAGCCTAATATCACCCATGAGGTGAAAATGATCATATGTAGTAGGTTGATAGGTTTGTGAGTCAATAAGACCCAATTGATGTAAGGTATTGTCATGGTTGCATTTTATAAGCTACCATGGACAAATGACCATGTGGGTCAGTAGGAGTCTAAGAATGAGTCAGGCAAATAAATATTGGTCTTAGAAACCTCAGACCAATCCTTGGAATAGGTTGAATGCACCTTGGAGTCGCCAAATTTGAAAAGTGCAAGTTGACAACTTTTGTTGTCATTGCAAAATGTTGTAAAAAGGGGTAACTAATCCTCCAACGGTTCCAAAGTTTGAAAAGCGGTTGGAAACCGTTAGGGAGGCTATATTATGCCCACTTGGATCGATTCCAGGGCTGTTGTTGGTGTTGTTGTTGAAATTGATGATATTTTGGAGTTTGGAGCAATACAATATACTTGGAGTTTTCTGAAATTCTACGTGTTTGATGTTCATTTCTGACCAATACGGATTGGTGGATGCCTGAAACCAATTGGATGAGTTAGGGAAGTCTCTTACCTTTCATTTGAATCAAGTTTGAGGTCTTGTAACAATCGGGTTGTAGAGATCCATCAAAAACTAACCAGACTGGTCACAAACCCTGCCAGCACCTAGGGACCAAACAACCTGTGGGAAAATGTTAGAGGGCCCACTGTATCATAAGATTTTGGTGTTGGTTTGCAAGGAGGCTCCAAGCCCGAAGAGATTGAATTGACCCTTGGTAAGCATCTCTATGTGACTGCATGAACTGAAGAAGTGAAAACCACTTGCAGTAGATAAAGAAGATGGGATCAAGTCCTGAAACCTTGGATTTGGTGGTTTGACACCTTACCCCACCATGCAGAAGTGTTGGTTTAGTCGGGGGACTTATACAAGGGGTACTTGTTTTGTAAATTAGGCCTAATTGGCTTAATTAGGTCTGGAAAGACGGTAAGGGTATAGACCTTTCAACTTGTGGTTAGAGTCTAAGCCTTTGGGGACTTGTGTAACTTGATAAAGGGTATTTGAATCTGCCCTTAGTTTGTCTTGTCCTTTGGAATTTTATTAAGTTGTGTGTGGAGAACTCAACCGGTAGGGCTACTAGTCTACCAGTAGGGCTACTAGACAGATAGGACGGTTGTGAGACAAGTACCCCCTAACACATTTGATAGTCAGATCTTATGGGTGTTTTGTGTTGGTTGGACCACCAATAGACAAAATCCAATAGGTTTCCATCCCACCGGTACCGGAAGATTGTCTGCCTTTCACACAAGGGTAGAGTGTTTTCATCCTACCAGTGCCGGAAGATACTAAACCGGTATGGATCCGATCACACAAATTGTTGTGTGAGTTGAGTACTTGGAAGGTGTGTTGTTTGACACCTTGAACAAACAAAAGAACTTGATTTGGACATAGTAGTTGTGGGTGAGAGAAGGTCATCACCTAGTTGGTTGCCTGGCTCTGCATCAGACCTGCAAGCAAATATCAATTCGGGTTTTTTAATTGTTAACAAGGCAACTGATCGCCTGGTGTTTATGTCGAAAAGTTCTACAACCTTGCTAAAAAATGTCTATGTACTCTAAGTGCTGAACTATAAATGCTGAATTATCCAAAGGCTGGTCTGCTGGAAAATCAAAATTGGGGAGAAACTTTGTTCACCTTTCAATCGTGGGACAAGATAATTTTGGTTTGTCTTCTACTTTATTTCGTAAACAATAGTTGCCTGAACTAGATTTATAGTTGAGACTTATGTAGCAAACAATCATGATTCTGACTGGTACTAGCAAGTAAAACATTGCCCTCTTCTACCTCTTTCCTCTTACCAGTAAGATGCATAATCAATTAATTGTTATCCATTTAAAAACTGGGTGGGAGGAATTGGAAGATAGAGAATTCTGGCTGACGCTATTTGTTCTTTACAACAAGCATGCCCTGAATATTCAGTTTAAGATGTCATTCATAAATATTGTAGTTGTTTGACCAGAAAAAATCATTGTCAAGCATTGTGCATACTAATTCCTCTCTGCAGGAATTTTTTTAAAATAATATTTATTTGTACCATGTCAATATTTTAATAAGATTACTAGTGTTAATTTGAGTAAAAAGAAGTACAGAATCAGAATTTCCGTGACAACTTACTGCAACAATCAAGGCTTGCTTTTCCCTATTTGAAGTTGCATGGAAAGGTGGATACCTGACATTTGAAAGTAAAGTTAAACATACTGAAGTTAGAAATAACATTGTTTCAATAATAATGCACTGCAGTTAAGTGGACAAGAACAGAATTGCTCACAAAATTAGCAAACACAGATTTTTTTATTGTTCTCCTAAAATGCTCGAATATTTTTTTGAATTCACTCATGACTGTTCTCATTGAGGCCAATACTTCGCAATTATGATGGGTGAAAATATCCATTAGCTAAGCCATTGGAAAATATTTTGTGGAACAATACCCTGGAGTTCCTAAGCTGAGACAAATGATAATGCTGTGTGCTTTTCAGAATAGGAAGTTCTGGATTAGGAAATAAACGAGTGACGTGAATTACAAAAACTTGCAATCAAAACTGGTTGATAAAAATCTCTCTTTCAATCAGAAATGCATTGCCATTAAGTACGCAAGAATAGGAATGCTCACAAAATTAGCAAACACTGTCTTTTTAATTGTTTTGGGTAAAGTTTGAAAATTACTCATTAGGATTTTAATTGTAGCGAGAACTTTGCATTTCAGCTTGATAAGCATATCCAGCAGTTTGGCATTGGAAAATGTTTTGTAGAATGATTTACCTTAAGTTCATAGGCTGAGACAATTATTAACACTTAAAGCTTTTTAGGCACTGGAAATTTTGGATAAAGACACAAACCAGAGAGTCAGAAACATGATTTACAAAAAACATGCAGTGAAAATGATTAATAGTATGCTAGTTCTGGAAAATGAATTTTGAACTGGTTGACAACCAATTCAAATTCTTTGAGAAGCAAGACAAGTATCAACATGATCTTAGAAACTTTAAATGAAAACAAAATTGAGTCAAATACTTTTGATACAGTTACCCCTGCATTTGATTCTGTGTATGAGAGGATCAGTTGTATGCATTCTATTTATAGAATTAAGTTAAACATCGTAATCCATTATATTGAATGATAAATCAAACTAGGGAGTAATATAATCCTTTACAGCCTAAAAACCCATTATTGAGGGTTGCAGGAGGTGCTCACCCACAGAGTAGTATGTAGAGAATCACCCCTAATGACCACATATCACTGGCAGCAGAAACACCTTGTCGGGATAATGCCTCTGGTGAGACATAGTCAATGGACCCAAATAATCCAACAATTGGATCTGTAAAATTTTCTATAGAGCTCAGTCCAAAGTCCATAATTTTCAAAGGAGAGCCTTCATCTGAGGTCAGGAACAGACAATTCTCAGGCTTCAAATCTCGATGCATTATTTTGGCATCATGAAGACCACTCAATCCATTTGCTATCTGGCGAATTACAGTGGCAGCTCCAGCTTCGGAATATCGTTCCTGTGCTACAATCCGATCAAATAACTCACCACCTGAACAAAGCTCAAGAACAAGGTGAACTCCAAACTGATCCTCATACACATCATGCAGCTGTATTATATTGGGGTGAGGAGAAATATCCTCTACTATGCGTCTCATAATTAGGATCTCATTTGTCAGCAATGCATCAGATATGGAGACCTGTTGCCATGTTGGAATTCCCCCACCCATTCCAACTTTTTTTTGAGGATTTCTTGGGAATCCAGGCACAACTGATCCTACTTTTTTCAGTGTTTTTATAGCCACTTTTACATTTCTATCTGTTTTGCTTGTTCCTTTTCTTACTACTGAGAATCCTCCACTTCCCAGTACCTCTTCCACCTCATAATCATCTACCAATTTTCTTCCTTCTCGACTCAACATTTAGAATTTTCAATCCCTTAAGAAGAGAGGAGAATTAATCTTCTTCTTTGACCTTAAACAAGGGCAGTATCAAAGAGATATTTTAGTTAACACAAAACCTCATTCAGATAATACAGAAATCATATACAAGTAATAGAGATTGCAAAGAGTACAAGAAAGTTTTAATATTTACAAAAATCAGCTATAAGAACAGAGAAATTTCTTATTAATTTATCAAAAAAAATGAACAGAAAAATTTCCAAGTTACTAGCTCAATTCAAAGTTTGCGCAAAACGCCAATTCTAGTGCAGAATTTCTGAATATCAGTCATAGCCAACATAATAAGGGAGCAAAAATAGAGGACCCAGTACAGATTCTGAGGAAATTGGACAAGCCGGTAGAAAAGTTGAAGTTCACTATCAAAGATAAATTTACAGGTTCCAGTCCAGAATGTAATCACATGCTAAGATCATTAAGAAAAAGCTACATAAATCGGATAACATGTCAAACCCAATTCAAATTAGATAGAATTGGCAGCTAATTAGGAAACAAAGAAGATAATCCACTACGAGTTTTGAAGAAAGATGAGAAAGCTACAAGAGAAATTGACAAATTCATATAAGTGCACGAGAAAGCACTCCTCAAATATGAAATTACAGAAAGGAAGAAAGGAATTTAGTTAATGTTCGCAAGCGTCAAAATTTGGTCAATGGAACTCAAGAATGCACCTGCCTACAATAAGCAAATGTTAAGAGACAAAAAAGTACCCTAGCTTACTCTCTAGCTCTAGACCGATGCCAAAGCTAGAGGGGTAACCCAAACCCCATAAACCCTGACGCTAGCTAAATTGCCTGCAAAGTAGAAATAGCTAACTGTGAGGAGAAACATTTAAAGAAGATTCCAGCTGGAAAATGGCACATATGCTGGAAATCACAATTGTCACTAGTCTGTAGCAAATACTAGAAGCAGAAAGCTCCAAAACCAATCTCTTAAAATTTCTGCTCCATCCAAATCAAAGTTTGCACAAAAATTAAGCACCCAATTTACATAAAAACAATTCTTTAGAAACGAGATTGCAGGAAACAAAACAACAAAGAAATTGAAATTTGATCAAACTTCAATTTATAATAGGAAACAAAATGCAGAAAAATGAGCAACCCACTTCAGAGTTTGAGAACAACTGACTGATTTAGAAGAGAGAATAAAATTGAAGGGCACAAATTAAAGAGGATCGATCAATCAGCGCCAAATAAATTTGATGAAATGCTGGGAAAAGATGTACCTACAGCAGAGCTTGGAAAAAGCCGCCCAAGAGAGAAATGATACAGGTAGAATTTGAATTTGATCAAATTTCAATTACTATTAGTGATGAAAATGTAGAAAAGTAAACAACCCAATTCAGAAGTTGAGAACAACAGACAGACCCAGAAAAGGAAATAAAACTATAAGGCACAAAATCAAATTGACAGAAATACATACTAGTAAAACGATGTACCTTATGAGAGCGTTTGTAACAAGCCGCCCCAGAGAACAATGATACAAATGCAGGTGACCCAGTTGAGCACATGTGGTGCAACGCTGAATCCAAGGCGGAACTTGTTGCTTTCTTCTCCATTTTTTAATGGAATACAGGAGAGAAATAGCCGTTGGACGCATTGAAAGAGAGAACAAGACGACAAACAAAACGTAGGGGAATGAGGCATTGGAAGGTCAAATGGGATTTTTCGTCCTCTCTTTCTTACGTTTTTTCTGTTTATCTTATATTTCATTGTAGAGCTATCCTCCTGTTGTTTATTCAAATATGGAATAGAAAATGCGCTCAACATCAATTTCGTTGTTGTTTATTTTCATTGTTGTATCTACTTTTCAAACCACCCCATCAATCAGTATCAGTAAACGATCTAGCATCAAGATATTTAGATGCTTTTAAAACGCTAGATGCCAAATGAATATTTCTGAAGACATGCTATCAGATCTCTAGTAATGGTCGAAACGGTTTCTCATTTTCATGTAGCTTGTAATCTGTTTATTGTAACAATAATTTTTTATTATTTTTATATTAAATATTAAATATTATCAATATATATTAGTATGTTTAGATATTTTTTTTGTGAGAAATAATTTAGAGTATAATAATATGGGACTGATAACAATAATTAGGATAGATATTTTAAATATATCTTAAAATGTAGAAACATCAATTTATATTAATATGTTTAGATAGTTATCATAAAAGAGGAAATATAATAACATGAATAATAAGAATTATGAATTACAAATATATTAAAAAAGACAAAACAAGTACAATGTATGGGGCAAACGGGATGATTGGGATCCCCTTCCGCCTCCCACTAGTGAACGATCTCAACGTTTAAGTGGCTTTCTTGTTATTTCTATTATTTGACTTTGTGGGCACTGTCCCTATGACTTTGAGTAGTGACCCTGTGTCCTATATTTTTTTGTGGATATGTGTATATATTTTTAATTTAATAAAAATTAACACAAAAAAAGAGAAAAAAAATATAGTAACTTTACAAAACAAGGTTGTGTTGTTGAAAGTTCGCATGATAGTGGTAATCTTTCATATTTAAACAAATGGAGAGCATAACTGGCTTAATCTAAAATCTATTTGAATTTGTCTTGCATGTATTAGGGTGTTATTAGTCCTCCCTTAATAGATAGTTATTGTGATGGGTATGTGAGTTGTTTATTATTCATTGTAATTTAATATAATAATAATTTTTTAATCTTTAATGATATAACATTAAATATTTAATAACATAAAATAAAATAAATATTATATATCATTATTATATATAATGTAATATAATCTAAAATGTTGGGGTTCATCTCATAGTGGGTTGGTTGAGTTGTGGCATTGTTAATTAAATCACCAAGGTTCAAACCTTCATTGGGCTACTATGATCGTAGGCTTGTGCCTTCGCTAATTTAGTGTGCTTGTGGGTTGTGAAACATTGCATGTGCTTCTGGGTTGTGAAACGTTGCAATGCCAATATGCATTCATACTGAGGATGAGGTCCCCTGATTGTGGCCTCACTTGTTCATGCATTGGGTTGGCTTGCTCATAGGCTCTGTGCCCTTGTTGGACTATTGTTCTAGCGCTCATTGGTTCATACATTGGATTTGTGTGCTCACAAACTCTATGCCCTTGTTGGGCTATCGTGCTCGTGGGTCTAGACTATTATGTGTTCATGTCGAAGATGAGGTCCCCCAATTATGGCCTCACTGGTCTAAAATGTTAGATTACGGTTAAATATATTTATTATGTACTATTATATTAGGGTTATCTATTAATTATAAAATATATATAATATAATAAATAATATTATTTGAATAATAAATATTATAATAAATATAATATATGTATTAGTTATTAAATATATAATATATATCAAAGATGCATATTTATTATATATATTTAATTAATAGAAAAGAATAACAATAATAAATATATATTAATAATAAATAATATAAAATCATAATAAAATCTATGTAATTATTATTGAAATAATAGATATTAGATTATGGTTAAAAAATAATAATATATCTAAAATATATATTAAGCAATTAGATTTATAACAAGTGTCACATAATGACTAGAACTTGTCTTTCTAGTAGTGCAATAATATTATTATTTTTTTAGTTGATACATTAGTTATGGCATATCAAGTTAGAGGTGACTTGGATAATAGTATGAGATAATAGATTCTTGTAAGGCATATTTTGTAGTCATGTAGTGGAGAGTACCACATTTGTGGTAATGTAATAAACAAATTGAACATCAAAGTTGAACGCAACATGAGGTCTATCAATTATAAAATTTAGTGAATAAATCAAACATTCAACTTGTAAAAATCTATTGATTTTAAACTATGCAATGGCAAGTACTTTTTTTAGTATTATAATTAGTTTTGGAGCTTTTGTTTTCCTAGATAGATCAATGTTAGAAAATGGACTTACTATATTTATTTTGACATTTGGTAACAAATATGTCAATTTCAATTTTAAAAACTTGATATAAATAGATACCTTAATTTGAGAATAACATAATAAATTATATATATTAAAATAATTTTATATATTTTTGCAGTATAGTGTAATATTATATATTAATATGAATTCTATATGTATGTGTGTATTTTTATATATTTTTATAGACACATATATTTTAACCCTAATCTTAACCCTAATTCTAACCCCAATTTTAACCCTAATTATAATTCTAACCTTAGTGTACATTAGTTGTAATTCAAACCCTAATTCTAACCATAAACATTATAAGAGTTGAGAAAATACAACACCACAGGAGCCTAAAGATCTTCTGCAAGCCGAATAACCTGTTACAAGGAGAAGCAATGAAGCAAAATCTGAAGAACATACAAAACACAGAGAATATGCTCAAAAAGAGAGAGCTCAATATTCACAAAAATATGTAATGTGATTCTTACAATGAAAAGAAAGAACTCGACCTTTAATAGGTCAAGAAACCCTAAAAAGGGAAAACCTAGGTTTGCCCATAATAATTAATTAAAACAATTAATTATATGCACCTAAAGTTAGCTTAAGTGTAATAGAGATAAAGGGAACTTAAATAATTAAACAAAGAATGTTTAATTAATCAAGTAAATACCCGAATACTCTAACACCCCCCCTTAAGCTAGACTTAGGGAGAAGCTAAAACCTAGAACAACTACTGAAAGCATGAAAGATGGGTCCCGGCAACAAGGCCTGATCAGGTACCCAAATACAATGAAATCTCTATGAACTGGAGAAATAGAGAAAACCACATGGGAACAAAACTCTACTCCAAAAAGAGATGGAAAAGAATATCACTGAAGCATGAAGACCCTGCAAACTTTGTCGAAGAATAACTGTTGATCTGAAGAACATCCACTGAACTAGAACATGACCAGGTAGAGAAGACTGTAATCTGCATGAGTGCCCTCAAATGACACTACTCGAATCAGGAGGCAAACAAGGCAAAAACAACTGAAATCGAAGATGCAGATGGCATGAGAAACCAAAGCCTGAAGAGCTGATCAATCGAACCACGGAAGCATTAGAACCAACAGGATAAACCTCCCCATAATGCGGAAGTGGGAGAGGGACAGGAACACTGAAAAGGACAGCCAAAAACAACTGCATGACGAAGAACAAGAACATCAAAGGTGCTGAGACACATCATCATGAGGCGAATGTCGTGGAAGGAACACTCACTTGACAAAGGAAGATGGCAAACAAAGGCAAACATCAACCCCCTCATGGCACTTGATCAACAGTGCATGTACAACAAGACACAAGATATGCAAGATTCCAAGTAAACAATGTATGATGGCACTTTATCTCAGTGCGTTTGCATAATTACAAGCTACAATGATAAGAAGACTGGAAAATAGAAACGAGAATCAAAACAGAGACACCCTACTCAGAAAAGAGATCCCAGGACCTGAAACAACCACGATATCCACCAGAGTGCTGAAAAGAAAAAAACTGAATAAAATATGCATGGAGCAGAATCTGGAAAAAAAACTCATTTTTCTGGAAAGGACACAGAACACGCTTTCCGAAAATATAAAGTTTTCGAAAAACGGAGGTCGGATGCTCATTCTACATCTCCCGAAGTGCAAAAAAGAGACCTCACTTTGACTGTAAAAAAACATAGTCAAATAGCAAAATTGGAATAAAGTACCAACACCATGAGGTCGGCCTCAGAACCATCTTTCCGACGCCTATTCGTTCACCAAAATTCGACTCCGTATGCCCAAGATAGGGCCAAAAAACAAAACACCCCCTTAAAAGGCCCAAAAAAGGGGTCTGGTGGCCTGTTGGTGGTCCGGTGGCCAGGGAGTAGAGATCCGGTGGCGCACCGGTGGCGGCCGGAAAAAAACTGCGGCCGGGGAGCAGATGGAGCCGGGCTGCCGGCAGTGCTGGTAGGCGGCGGCCGGAAGGTGAGCGGTGGTCGGGCTGTGACTAGCCGGCGGCGGCAGCGCAGGGAGGCGGAGACAGCGGACCTGGCCGGCGGGGAGCCGGAGCGGCGATATGCGGTGGCCGGCGGGGGCAGTTCGCTGGCGGCGGGAGACTCGCCGGCGGAGGAAGATCGTGGGCGGCGGGAGCCGGAGGAACAGCGGCGGCATCCGGAAAAGGACGGAGGGGCCGCCGGCGGGGGCCGCAAGGGCCGGACTGACAGGTCTGACAAGCCTATCAGTCCGGTACCCTGCGGTACCCACAAACCCCAAAAAAAACTTTCCCAAAAAAATTTTTTTTCTTAAAAAGAAACAAATCTCCCCTTTTTTTTTCACCTTTTTTTTTTCAAAAGAAAATTTCGGCCTGCATGCCGTAAAAAGGCAAATTTTAATTTTTTAAAAAAAAATTTCTCGATCTGCGTGCCAGCGTCGTACGGCCTAGATCTGAGAAAAAAATTGCTCCCAGAGGCTCAGGAACCAAAATAGGTCAAATTTTATATGACCATAGGGGTTTTCGGGCCTTCTGAGCACGATGGTGAGGTCCGTTTAGGCCCAAAGTGCTCAGAAAAAAAGCTCAAACCCTAGGTACACAAAAAAATTCCTAAAACCCCAGATCTACTTCCAAAGCCAAAAATCTCAAAACAAGAATAGGCAGCTGCAGATCCACGCTCTGATACCATATAAGAGTTGAGAAAATACAACACCACAGGAGCCTAAATATCTTCTGCAAGCCGAATAACCTGTTACAAGGAGAAGCAATGAAGCAAAATCTGAAGAACATACAAAACACAGAGAATATGCTCAAAAAGAGAGAGCTCAATATTCACAAAAATATGTAATGTGATTCTTACAATGAAAAGAAAGAACTCAACCTTTAATAGGTCAAGAAACCCTAAAAAGGGAAAACCTAGGTTTGCACATAATAATTAATTAAAACAATTAATTATATGCACCTAAAGTTAGCTTAAGTGTAATAGAGATAAAGGGAACTTAAATAATTAAACAAAGAATGTTTAATTAATCAAGTAAATACCCGAATACTCTAACAAACATAATCTTGATTCTAACCTTAATTTTAATTATAATCCTAACTTTAATTTTAATTTTAACACCAACTCAAGACTTAATTCTAATTCCAACACTAACCCTAACCTAAAACTAAACATAATCCTATCTTGAACCTTGATTTTAACCTTAACCTTATCTCCAATTCTAACTTTAATTGTAATCCTAGTTTTAACTCTAACTGCAATACTAACACTAATCATAAGCTTAATTCTAACTATCACTCTAACTCTAACCTTATTTCTAACATTAACATTAACCTTCACTTCAACCCTAATTCACACACTAACCCTAATTCTAACCCCAACCCTAACCATCATGTATCTTAAATATTAATAATCTAATCCTTTTCATAACCATAACACTAATTCTTACCTTAATAACAACCCTAATTTCAATTTTAACCTTCAATCTAAGGTTAACTCTAACCCTAACTTGAACCTTAATTCAAGTCTTGTTCAAATTCTAATTGTAATTGCTATCACACAAGCTTTCTCCCTTCACCAAGTTATTAACTTGGCAACCTTATGACACATGGAAATACTCTTGGGCCTGTGGGTTGCCCACAAGTTAGAGTGAATCTCCACGGTAGGTTGGTTCCTCTTGGTAATCACTTAAACTATTGTTTCTTGCTCTAGAAAAGGATAAAGGATATCATATAGCAAAACCTATACTCCTACGGTGATGCACCAAACTAATTTTTCACAACCTATGTTGTTGTTTTAAGTACATAATATAATCAATAACTTGGTTCATGGCATACACAATTCAACATTTCATATGTCTTTGCAATAGTGTTTCACAACTAGGTTCAACATGTAAAGGAGAACACTTAGAAGGATGCAGAAGTGTTAGCACAACCTAAACTCTTTCTTTAACTATTAAATACGAGTTATGACCTACAATAGTTCATATTTTCTACATAAAGGTAAGGAAATGGTATGAAGACAAAGGGAAAATAACTTTAGCACAAGATTGCATCAAATATCTCAAGTATTTACATAATAAACAACAATGAGAAAAGGTTAAAAAAACTTATTTTATTGATCAAAAAGTGTTTACAATAGCTTTTCATAAGTCTAAAAATGAGTCTTTTTCCATTACAATACCAAGAAGAATGGCTCTAAATGACAAGAACTAACTAAAAGAAAGCCTACAAGCTACGCTTTATAACTGAGCAAAATCTTGCTACAAAATAGGAACATGTGTGAAGAAGAAGAAGAAAGAAGATTTTGACTACATTACTTGTTGCATCAACTCCTTGATCATCCAAACTCTTAATTATTATTTTTTAGCCTTCAAAGATGCTCCAAAGAGGTGTCTTCGTGAAGAAAATTCTTTCCCAACTGCTATCCTATTGATTAGGCTCCTTAATAAACTCCTATATGCTTGTAAAAGCATTGGAAACAGTCCACACTGCCCCCTTAAATCTTCTCCACCACTAAAACAGCTCAACAACTCCTTTCTAGATGCTCCCCACATGCTACAATAATTGTCATTCTTGTCTCCAACTAGTTGGACTCGGATGCAACTAATTTTGGGTCACAAAGACCCCCCAAACTCCTTGAAATTGAGTGATAATGGCTTCAAACTTCTGTTTGAATGCATTTATATCCATAAAGGACATCCTCACATGTCAAAATGACACCTGAGAGTCCTAAAACTATTGTTTTTCCTTGTATTACAAGCATACGCTTTATCACTTTCATCTTGCATTTTAATAAACTATATCATTCCATCTATCTATTCATGTCAACATACCCATCTTGAAGATGCTATTGCATTGCCTTATGAGGATTGACATTGATGTACACGGTCTATACTACCATTGTTAGAACCCTCATCTCATGACCTATCATTTCCTCAACTGTCATGCATATATTACCATCCATTGTTAACCCAAAACTTGAGGAGATCACTAACCTATATCCTTTAGTATGTTAGACACAGCAACAAGATCTTTTCCATTTCATTGTTCTTTATACCATTGTCATGCATTTGTCCTTTCTCACATCTTGAGCATCACCCCCATCTACTAACCTTGTTGGCTCTTTTATAGAGTGTTCATTCCTACTCATTCACCTTTTGTGTTGTCTTCAATATTCATTATATTTCCACACACATCATCTCAACTATTACTATTGTTGTTGTTAAGAAAGGTCTATCCTCATTCCCTTTAATTGATTGTCTTCTTCTTTTGCAAGTATTTTATTTCTTTAATTTTCTTGAGCCTCTTTTCAAGCATTGTCTATTGTATCCTTTCCTTATTGTTGCTTATATGGTCTTTTGTATGACAATCCCTTTTGACTTGGGAGACATATTGTTATCATCTTTTCATTTGGCTAAATCCTTTAAAAGTGAGATACAAAAGAAATAAGGTCCTCTCTATCACTGAAAGGAATTTGCACCATCAAGTCTTCCTTATGGATTTAGAAAACCTTATCCTTTCCTCTTAAGCCTCTCTCATGCTACAACATTCACAATGTATTTAGTTTGACATGCATTTCATGTTGTCTCTTATTCCTTTTTGAAGGCAACAATGCAATCTTTATATGATGAATGTCATCCGTTAGGCACTATGCTTGTTAGTGTGAAAAAGGTTCTTTATCCATCCAGTTCTTTATTAGCTAGTTCTCCACTATAGCTCTCTTCACACTTAGTTAAGTTTACATAGGGATTTTTTCACTTTATCCCACATTGGTAGTGTTTTTAGTCTCTTGGGTGGTAAGTCCTATATATACTCACCCATCATTCTCATATGGGTATTTCTCATTCATTGTATGCTTTGCATTCTCTTGCATTGAATATAGTTTATTTAGCTCATCTAATTTTTCTTTTTTCTTTTTTTTATTCATTTGTGTCCTCAGGGGGCTTTTCAGCCAAATCTTACATGGCATCAGGCAGTTATGAGTTGTGGGTTAGTGTTGTTTAATAAAATCTAAGAGTGTAGGGTTGTTTTTTGAAGCACATGAATATGCTCTTCTCTTAAATTAGAGAAACATAAAAGTGTAGAGAAAACAATAGTTTTTGGGGGGTTCTTGTGTTGGCTTGCTAGTTGTAATTTTTTTTAAAGCTTCCTAGAGATATTCATGGGTTGTTAAAAATTGAGGCTTGAGGCAAAATGACCTTCGCCATTGTGTCAAGAAGGCCCAAAAATCCCTATTTTCATATAAAATTTGTCAAAATTGAAGATCAAAATTTTTGGGGTTTTTTTTTTAGGTTTTTATTTTTTTAGGAAATTTCTGTATAGCCACCTCGATTTACGTGCTATATTTTCTATATGGTCGCCTCAATTTTCATGCTAGATTTCCCTATAGCCACCTCAATCTTTGTGCCAAATTTCCATACGACAGTCTTGATTTTCATTCCAGTTTTCCATACGATCATCTTGATTTCCATGTTAGATTTTTGTACGACTGTCTTGATTTCCATGAGATATTTTCATACGGTTGCCTCATTTTTTGTGTCATATTTTTACATACCTAGCTTGATTTTTGTGTTAAATTTCTATATGACTGCCTCGATTCCCATGCTAATTTTGTGTACAACTGCCTCTCTTTTTGTGCCCTAATTTCTAAAGTTGTCTCGATTTTCATGCCACAAGTTGTTTGATCACTAATGGTAACTTGTTTTTTCCATATCTTTTACATACGACCTCAAATCAAGACGATTCTTTTTTTGAAAGTGCATGTTTTTCTGAGTACATCATAGTAGTATTGTTTATGTCAACTAGTTTAGTGCCTAACATATAATATCAATATATGCTTATTTTGTGAGAACTTGTAAAGGCAATGAAATCAAGTCCACTTAGCTTTCTATAGGTAGTGGCCATTGTAATCACACTACTTATAAAGTGTCAAATCATTCTTCTTTGTGGGGGCTTCTTTGTTGAGTAATGTAGGGGGGGTCTCCTAGTGTGATTATGTTTTTTGCTTATGCTTGTGTTCTCCCTTCCTTTCACAAATGGGTAATGTTAAGTTTCCATTTCTAACACCATATAACTGCAACACTTGGAAACAAAATGTATAGAACTTCTTAATGCAGCAAGTTTGTACACCATATGTTGAACAAAAGATAGTGAACCCGCAGATGCTAAGGATAAAATACTCTGGATGATTGAACAAACAAAAGTTCTAGGATGTCTTAGGAGTTTAGTGTCCCCTGATATAATTTTTCAACTTGATGGTTGTAATAATTCATATGATGCATGGGACAAATTAAAAACTTTGTATGGGAAAACTGATGAAGTTAGGGAATATCAACTTGATAATCGACTAATGGCACTTGATACTAGGTCTTTTGACAACATCCAGGACTTTGTAACAAAAGTTAATGATTTGAGAGCACAATGTAAATCATGTGGCATAGAGAAAAATGACATTCAACTTGTCTTAAATACTCTTAACAAACTTGGACCTGAATATGCAACTTTTGTTCCTAGTTTTCATACTCATAGATTGACTATGGGCTCTACTTATACAATGCCTTAGTTTTGTTTTTATGAATTGTTGATGTAAGAACAAGGAAATATTATATCCATGGGTCTCTTGAAGCCATCTTAGTCTCAAGCTTTGTTGGCTAGTCAATCAAAGAGATAGAAAGAGTCAAAGAAACCTAACAAGAAATAGCAGAAGTCCAAGAACAAGCCACAAAAAGATCAAGAACAAACATAGTATACCCTAAAAATAGATACCTATTCCTCTTCTCAACAAGGAGATTTTTAATCCTTTCCTAAAAGGGAATCATCTAAGAAGGATAAGCCAACTTGTGCATATTGCAAGAAAATAAGACATGAAGAACACTATTTTTATAAAAAGGACATTGATGAATTGAAGCATCTTCTAGAGAAGAATAAAATCAATTTGCCTTCTAGAATGTCTTCTTCAGCTTCTTCTTCCAGACAAATAAAAATTTATAAAGAAAAGAGTTACACTTTTGGGACAGGTAAGAACAAAGGACAAGCTCTTTGTGCTACTACAAGTTGTGATTCAAGGAGATGGCTTCTAGATTGAGGAGCTTCTCATCATATGGCATCTTTGCAGTCTATGTTCTCATTATTTGAGTCTTGCAAAATGCCATCTATTTTGATGGTAAATCATACATATATAAATGTAATTGGAAAGGGATCTATTGATTTAGGGGATGGCACCTTCAACGATGCATTGTGTGTACCACACTTGAAAAACAATCTCCTTTACATCTATCAAATCACTCATGGTTCAACAAGGAAGACTGTGGAGTTCACTCCTATTTAGTCATCATCAAAGACTTGGAGAGTGGAGTGATCATTGCTACTAGGGCGATGGATCATACATCTTGGTTGTACTCCTTTTCAAACTTTGTTCCTATTGATGACTTTGATTCTTCAGACGATCATCACACTTCTAGTGTGTTTGAATATTAAGGAGAACTTTGATTACTTGAACTTGGGTATTCTCACATGTGATCAAGTTTTTGAGCCTTGCATTTCATCTCCTCCTATTTAGATCACATCTATTGTTTCTCCTGATGATGTTTCTATAGCTACATTTTTAGCTTCTTGTGATTCTATGTAGTCGGATACATATTGTCTTTTAGATATAATTCTTTGGGATGACTACTTGATAGACATTGCAAGTCTGTTTGTGGAGTCTTATCTTGTAGATTTAGAAGACACCATTTATTAAGTACATCATACCTTTGATGAAGATGATCCTTCTTCAGTTGTTGTGAGGGAACACTCTAGCTCTCTTCTTCATTCTCTACATGATCATTCTTTAGACATTGATGTGATCATGGATAATTATGTACATCATTTGGAGGAGGTCTCTTTATCCATAGAGGAGATACTTGACTCTTTAGATCTTGTTCTACATTCATCTTCACTAGATCCTAGATTGTCTTTTCTAGCAATGTGGCCTAATACACTTGATTTGGAAGGTGCAACTTTCAACATTGACATGGGGACACTTGAGCAGCTTTCAAAGACTCCATGCATCATGATATTTCTTCCTACATCTTCCTTTTAGGAATTGGAAGACAACATTCATGAACCATTGGTTTTGTTTCTCCTAAGGGGAGGAACATTGTTCGATGATCATGGACCATCTTCTTCATCCAGTTTCAAGCATCTACCATTGGTGCACATTCTACATTGGGGGGGCTACATTGTCTCTCAACTTCTCTAATGGGGGGTACTTTTTTCCTCACCTAGGGTTTTGTCCTTCACATTCTTCTTTGAGGATTTTTTATATTTTTCTCCTCTCTTGGGGTGAGTTTTTTTCCACTAGGTTTCCACCTTCCTTTTCTATTTGAGAGGATCTTTTGTACATGGGTACTTCATCAAGCCTAGTTGTTGGGACCCATCTTTGTTATTTTTTGTCTACATTTTCCCCTAAGTTGAACTTAAGGGGAGGTGTTAGTGTGAATAGCGTTCTTTACCCATCTAGTTCTTTATTAGCTAGTTCTCCACTATAGCTCTCTTCACACTTAGTTAAGTTTACTCAGGGACATTTTCACTTTATCCCACATTGGTAGTGTTTTTAGTCTCTTGAGCGATAAGTCCTATATATAGTCACCCATCATTCTCATATGGGTATTTTCATTCATTGTATGCTTTGTATTCTCTTGAGTTGAATACAGTTTATTTAGCTCATATCTTATTTTTGTTTTTGCTTTCCTTCATTCATTTGTGTTCTTGGGTGGCTTTTCAGCCAAATCCTACAATGCTCCATGCTTTGTTCTTTTTTTCCCTTTAACTATAATACCTCTATCTTTTGACACTATCCATGACTTGGTCTTAATTTTTCTCTTTTGTTTGTTGTTCTTTGAGTAAATTGGACTACCAATATTCTATGTGTGATCATCCTGCTCTTTAAGCCATGATGTCATTTTTCTATCTTGTGACCCCTTTCGATGCAATCATACATTTGGATTGTGTATTATTGATGGTTATCCCTTGTTCTCTTCAACCAACATGCTACTCATTAGTGGATTGTCCCTTTTCATCTCAGGCCACTGCCCTCCAAAAGATCATTGTCTTACATACCAAACATGTGGAATAACTCTACTTGCTTGTAGACTGTGGTAGGACTATCATTCCCTTGCTCTCTTGGAGGCACACTCTCTATGCATTTTCCCAAATTCTCTTAGTCCTATTAGTTGCATCTTTGTCTTGTATGTTGTCTTCTCCTACTTCAATCGCACCCCTTTCTATGCATAGGAATATCTCTTAACTCCTACAACCATCTCTCATTATATGGTAACTTTGTCTAGCTTCATGCATTTTAGCACATATTTGTCATGACTACCCTCTATTAGGTGGTGTTGCTTCATATTCATGATTGCATTGACCTTCTTATACTTCCATACTCATTCTTTTGTTCATGCCCATTAGGACTATTATTCATGTTTGGTTTGGCTATGATTATCATGGTATTTTTTATTAGCTTGTCACTTGGTCCTTTAATTGTTCCTATTTCTGATGTCCTCACTTTCATGCCACAATTGTCTCTTATTACCCTTCATTGTATTTTAAATTTGGCACTGTCACCACTAGCCTTTCCTTCTAGACAATCATCAAAACATTCCCTCTACTCTATCTGTAGACACTTAAAAATAATTATTTTAATTATTTTTAAATTCCTAACATAATTAATTTATTAATTATGCCAATTTTTAATTCTCCTCAATATTAATTAATTATAATTAATATTGTCACTATAGTCTGTGATTGATTTATTTAATAAATCAATCCCCTTTTATTCTTCTAAAAATCCTCAATATTAAATCTTCCCAAATTCCTCCTCTTAACTAATTAATTTCATCTAAGTGATTCCTACAAATCACCTTTTCCTAATCCATCATTAACCTAATAAATTCTTCTAGAAACTCCCTAAGCTCACTTAACATTATTCTTCTAATTTTTAATTTCCTCCACTCATTCTCTCTCCTAGTCAAATCCTCCTACAAATATTATCTACCCTAATCCCACCTAATCTTTCCTCTAATTCCTCTCCTAATGAGTTGCTAGTGGTTAATCATCATGATTAGCCACAAAGTCAACTCCTTGTCCCTTCCATCCAACCACTCTCCTTAAATGCCCTTTTCCTATGTGAATGTGAGATTTTCAAAATCTCACATTCCTCTAGGCATCTCATCTTCCATGGAATTTTTAATTCCTCCTTATTCCTCCAATTCCCATGAGCATCCTTTTTGAAGAATTTTTAATTCTTCCTTTTCATTCCTTAAGAAATATCCCATCCCTTGCTCTTCTCAAGTCACATTAGGAAGTCTTCTCAATGTACCTTGAGGAGTGCGGAGACAAGAAATGCCTTTAAGACATATCTCTTGGTCTCCACACCTCCTCTTGGGCCTTGTGTGGGCTCACAAGGAATCATGACCCTCCATCTTGGGTTAATCCTAGCCCTTCATTTCTCCTCCTCTCTCCCTATAAATTGAGGACTCCATCCTCTCACATTTCATCTCCAATTTTAGCAACTTCATGCTATTAGTTTGTGCCTAGAAAACCATCTTTGCACCCTCATCATGCCAAAGTTATCCTTCATCCATACTTAGCCATATTATCCATCTCATCCTTCAAATCCATCACATCCATTTGTGCACAATGTTGGAGAGCCAACCACATCAAGCAATCTAGGAGCAAAATCAACATCACGTTGGAGGCATTTGGGCACATTTCAACTTCATCCAAGCTCCATCTGAGGGAGAAGGTAAAGTTTTGCAAGGTAAAAGCATTTGTCTTCATGTTTTTATGTGATTTGATTTATGCTTCACATTTTATATGTTTTAGTGTTTTGATTTGTATGCTAACCATCCAAATCCACTTTGCTTGCTTTTCCTGTCTTCATTCTGGCACGCCCGGTGGGACCCACGTTTCTAAAAACTAATGTTTTTTGAGTTTTTGTGAGTTCGCAAGTCACAGATATCGGAACAGTGCAAGAGACTACAAATCAGTGCGAGCAATTCGGGTTCGGCGCGACAGACATACCTTTTCGGTGCGTGCGTAGGCACATCAATGCAAGCGCAAGTGCATCAATGCGACTGTTCTCAAAATTCAAAATGCATCCCGCTTTCTATTTTATTTTTTTTTTAAATACTCTTTGTTTAGTCTGTTCGACGCATGCGTAGGCGCATCAGCGTGGGCAGACGCGTTCCGGCGTGAGAGAAAATTAACTAGCACGGTCGTTTTCAAAAATTCCCGCCCTCAGCAAAAATTTGGTTTTTGAAATTTGAATTTCAAAATTTAAACCGCTAACTTTTGTTTCTTTGTTTTTAGGATTTTAATGCGAGCGTAGGCATTTTAGTGTGATCAATCTAGACCAGCGCGACAAACAAGTATAAAATCACAATTCTGTCTACTTTAATTTCTTATTATTTTTTTTGTTTTTGTCATCTGCAGCGCGTACGCAGGCGTTTTGGCGCCTGTGCAGGCACCAAAGCACGACTAACTTCATTTCAGCATGTGCACTGTATGTGCATGCCAGTGACTACTGATTTCTTTTTTTGAGTGTTGCAGCTTTTCTTGATCATCCAAGACCTAGAACACACAAAAAAAAAACTACTAATCCGAACTGTTTTGCAGGTTGCCTAGGAGTTCCAACCAAATATTCTGTCTTTTTTTTTTAACTAGGAACCTAGATTTAATTAAAAGATAAATGAACCATTGTCTTGTGTGTTTTGTGAAATGTGTAAAGGTAGGAGAGTATGCTCTCATCTATCTAGATGATCAGAAATCCAGACCCTCCAAGTTTTTCATGTTTGTTGCATGCTTACCTATAGCGGGTCTGCCCTCCCAACTTTCTCTTTGAGAAGGTAAGAGGGGAACGACCCAAGTGAGTACGCTCAGACCTGGGGTTCCCAACTCACTATAATAAATAGGTCATTGATGATGAAAGGGTCAATGGTTGGGGATATATGAGAGTTCACTCTCACATTGGGTGCTTAAAAGGATCCTACAGATCTCAAACACGCTTGAGTGACTACTAAGTTCTTGGTGCTTCATTGGACTATAGGCCTCAATTGTGTTTGTGCAACTGCGAAGGGTAGCTCCTAACGGGAAGACATACTAAACACCTTGTGCATAGTGGCCAAAAAATTTCTAGTCATTGGTGCAAGAGGTCAGACCTCTGAAGCTGCCCATATTTTTACGACCCTTAGTAGAGACACAAAGTTTTCCATGAGGAGTTTTCATGGGAATTGTTGTTTGGCTGCCCCGAAGAAGTGAGTGTCGTGGATGGGAGCTAGTGGGGTCAAACATCTAAGTGTCCACTCTGGGTAAGCGTAGCTGGGAAACCAATTGGGATCCAATGACTATTGTCCTTGCCAACCTTAAGAATGTTGTACATAAGCATGAGTGTCTTTGAGATAAAATTCATTTGATCATTGTGTTTGCTTTGCTTGATACTTGCTTGCCAAGAGTAGACTAAAAACACATCATTATCCTCAAACACTTTGTAAAAACATTTGTCTAAAAGCAAACAATCATCCAAGTCACTATCCACACAAAGTCCAAATTGCGTCAAAACTTCATATGTTTCATGTTTGATAAACCTAAGTTTTATAAGCATCCTAAGAAGTGAATCCACCGACCTATCAAGAAAAAGAAGCTCACACAAGCACAACTCATTAGGAGTCAAAAATTTTGGTATACAAACCGCAAACTCTTGCTTAAACATAGGACATTATTGCATCATTACCATGATTACATCCATGGTCTTAGCAATGAGTTTGATGCAAGTGATGAACTAAGAGTTTGTGCCCTCCATCAAGATTCAGGTTTGTCTTTCAACACCAACTATCATCAAAATCAGGGTGGTCATGTCCCTCCATACAACTTGCCATCTAAACCAATCATCTATTGAGTCATGTTCATGCCAAGGATAACCTAGTCACTAAATTTCTTCTAATCATCACTATCATCCCTCTTCAATCAATCATCCTCAATATTTTCCTAAGGACTTAGCACATCAATCAATCATGAAATCAATCACCTTCAATTAGCAAATCAATTCTCAAAATCCAAATCAAATCATCCTTTAATCCAATTTAACCTCACATTAAGGTTGCATGCCTTGTGAAGTTCCATTTAGACCTCATCATAAATCACTTGGCTTTTGTGCTTGAAGAAGAATCCTCTCCAAGTACCTTTGCCTTATCAATTGAGTCAATCAAGACTCTTAACTTATGCCTTTGCTTTGCTTAGGGTCATTAGTCAACCCTTAGTGGAAGAAAGGCTTTTTAATCATCATTCCAAGGTCTAAATTCTACCCAACTTGGTCATTACCTTGCTTGTGATTTCATCTACCACCTAAGATCCTCATCCAAGGACTAATGTGTCAATCCTAATCAAATTCGGGTTCTAATCCAAGGACCGTACCAATCAACAAAATCCCTTTTCATCAAAGACAAATCCAAAAATCCAAAGGTCTCGCTAAGTCCTCTCATAAAAAAATTCCTCCTCCAATCTTTTCAAAGGTTATTCTTGTATGATCACAACTCGATCTGAAAAGAAAAAGATGGCTGAACAACAATATGGTATGTCGGATATTAGTGTCCTATATGAAGATCCTACACAAAGTGTGCAACCTAGCACTCAAAATCAAATGCAAAATCCTAATATGGTTAACCAAGATGAACTCTCTCTGGAAGTGCAAACTTTCCTAGCAGACTCTTATAACCAAGAGATGATTGAGAAATTTATCCAACATAATCCTACTATGCTTCTAAAGACCCTTTTTGAAAATGGAGCTCAACTCCCACCCGATTTTGATAAATCCACCCTTGGTTAACAACCACAAGGAGACCTTGCTCCCACGTAGAATGTTGCACCTGTTATTCAAACTCAATCAATTACAGCCCCGCCTATCATTCAAACCCAATCAATAACACTCGTGGCACCTCCCCCTGTGGTCTCCATTCCACCTTCTTCCTCCTTACCATCTATACCACTATCAAATCCAATCTCATCTATTCTCCAACATGCATCTATACCATCTTTTTCTACTCAACCATATATTTCTATTCCACAAACTTCACTTCTTGTCAACAATGTCGCTAACCTCATTCGAGCCGCACTTAATCCCATCACATCAGTTTATGGGCCGCAACCAACCATCACTCAAGCCCCTGCGACATCGGTCATCACATCACACATTCCTGCTTCCTCATCATATCAATACATTAGTGGTGGTGCACCTTCCATGACTCATCTGATTCTAGGGGCAAACACAATCCATCATTTCCAAAATCCACAACAAGACCTCATTAAAGAAATTCAGGACATGAAAAACATCATCAAAGACATGAAAGAAGGGACTAATAAGAGGAAATTGTACTCATTTGAGGAATTTTGTCCTTGTCCTTATGACCCATCCATATCAGTTGCACCCTACCCCCCAGCGTTTGAGATCCCTAAATTCACCAACTATGAAGGCAAAGGGGACCCCCGTGACCATGTTCGGGAATTTCACATCCTATGCCAAGAAGTCTCCTATAGTGACCTATACCTTCGAAGGCTCTTCCCTAAGAGTCTCACAGGAGATGCCCTGGCATGGTTCTCATCCTTACCATGAGGTTCCATTATCTCCTTTCTAGACTTGGTAGAAAAGTTTGTGGCTCACTATGCCTATAACATGGCTAATGATGTTTCCATAATGGACCTGTGTAACACAAAGCAAAGGCCCAGAGAGACTTTCACCAACTTCTTGCAAAGATGGCGACATCTCATCAAGAAATTCCAATGGGACATGCCTGAACAACACCAAATTGAATTATTTCACAAGAACCTGGTGCCCGAACTTTCAAGACCTCTGACATCTCAATGTATTAAATCCTTCCAAAAATTGACTGATAAGGGCCTAGCCCTCGAACATGTCTTGTTAGAGGAAGGAACCTTGAAATACTACCAAAGATCAACTCAAAATTCTTCCTCTTATCATAATGATAAACCAAAATTCTGGTACAAGAACAAGAACGTAGTCAATGACGGTGTAACTGATGTAAAATGGGTCCAGACTGTGGCTGCTCCTCCAAAACCCACCACCACTAATCATCAATTCAACAATCAAAACAATCAAAATCAATCCCAAAAGCCTCACAACAATGTCTCAAACCAGGGGCGACCACCTTGATCCAATAACAAGACTCCAAGAGACTTCACTCTTCTTGTTGAGCCTATTGAAGTGGTGTTTCAAAATCTTGTTCAAGGAGGTGTAGTGGTTTTCCCGATCACTCGCCCGTTTGATCCCAATCAACCCAAACCTAGGTGGTATAATGAGAATGAATATTGTGAGTATCATCGTATCAAGGGACATGATACATGAAAATGCATGAAGCTTAAAATCTACATACAAGACCTCATTGATAGGGGTGAAATTGAAGTAGCAAATGCAAAACCTGGTAATAATAATGACAAACTCAAAATGTATCAGGAACCTTTCCCAAAACATTATAAGGGAAAAGGCTCATCATCTAATGCAGTGAATTATGACTGCACTAATCACATAACCGACTTTGACTCTTTAGTAGGTCGCATTGAGCCTGCAGACAATCATGTAAATGTCATAACTATCCAAGGAGTTAATCCTCCCCCATCCTAAAGAAGACCTAATCCTGCTAGGATAGTCATTCAAGGCACTACACCTTCCACCCCCTACTCCCAGAATAACTGCAATGTAACCACGCACCAAGGTAAAGTCGCCATCCAAGGAGATCCTCCCTCACCAAACCCTCCACCCATGTCTTCCACCCGCCGATATGACCTCCTTGACCAACTTGGGAAGACCCCCAAACAGATCTCCATTCTAGAACTTCTCAAGACTTCTCCTATCCATAAAGAAATTTTGGAACAAGCCCTCCTTGAGTCTCGCATTCCCGATAATATAAATGCTACCCAATTCCAAGCTCTCATTTGAAACCTTGCTGCCCAACAACACCTTGTATTCACTTCCAATGATGCTCGTATAGATGAAGACCATAATAAACCTTTGCACATCGAAGCCCTTATCCAAAAACACAAGGTCAAATGTATCCTCATAAACGGTGGATCCAGACTCAATCTATGTACATACAAGTTAATAAAATAATTGGGACTTTTCTGAGGACTTGGTAGACACATCAGGAAGGATCATAATAAAAGCATATGATGATGCGGAAAGAGTTTCAAAGGGCATGATCACCTTACCTCTTCAAGTGGGCCCTATCACAATTGAAACCCCTTGCCAAGTACTAGATCTTGATCTCCCCTACAACATCCTCCCCGGTCGGCCATGGATTCACTCCTTGCAAGCCTTACCCTCCACTTATCACCAATGCATCAAATTTCCCTTCAATGAAAGAGAGATCACTATCAAAGGTGATCCACAACCTTTTCAATATTGCAAGCTCTTAGAGGGGAAACATCCATATCATTGCCCACTAAATAGACCCTTGCCAACTCCTCCATCTGACACATCAAATGTTGCCTCCACCTCATCCCAACCAGACACACAAATCCAGATCTTGGATAATGGTTGTGGAGAATACAAATTGGAGGATGTCTTATTAATAGGCAACCTCCCCTTGTCTCCTAAGTCATTTGGAAAACCAAAAGAGCTCAAAAAATATTAGAAGTCGGTCACACAATTCAAAGATACCACCTTCTAGCAATGGGGCCCACTTGATGAGGAGAGCCTCGACACAGACGCCTCTTCATGGTTGTACTGGGAAGAAGATGAAGATCTAGCAAAAATATCTAAAAAAATGTATCCAAAAGCATCAGCTATAGTTGAAAAAATGGGTTACAAAGGACACGGCTTAGGACCAGAGGAGAAAGGAAGAAAAGCACCCATAAATCCTATCTCCTACAAGTACAACAGAGGCTTGGGGTACACCCTGGTGCCTAAGATTACTATCGTTGGTGCCCCTTCAAGTCCTTCCTTGTATATCGAAAACTCTGATGAAGAGGAGTTCCATGAAATGCTTTATGAATACGAAAATGATATCTTCTTTGACACTCACATCAATGACATCACCCCCATAACCTCTCCCATTTCACATGAGCTACATCTTGTCCGTCCTGAACTCATAGACTGGGTCCAACGAGACAAACCCACTTTAGATATCTGCGCTGATGATAATGCTCTCATTACTCTCCTGAATATGCGAAACTTGGAAGACTACAACCGAGTAGACAATATTAAACTACATGAAAAGGGATACTTTGGTAGTCAGGTCAATGCCCTTAGCCACAAAAAAGATAATCAAAGCAAAAAACATGATTCCCTAGGTGAAAACCTCTCCGAGGCACCTTTGGATGAGCAAAAAATAAAATCAAAGGGCGTATCCAAAAGTGAAAACCTGAAAAAGGTACTTGACGATGAGGAACTTGACCTCCCTACCATTGGTTACCTTCCTCAAGATAGGTCAAATTTACTGATAGAAGAAATAGACAGTATCAACATGGGCACAAAAGACATTCCAAAAAATGTGCTCATTGCCAAGTCCCTCACAGAAAAAGAAAAACAAGACTTCATAAATTTCCTTACAGAGGTAAAAATAAATTTTGCATGGTCCTATGCTGATATGTCAGGTTTAGATCCTGACTTGGTGGTTCATAATCTCGTTGTTCACCTAGACGCAAAACCTGTGAAACAGAAGTTGCACAAAATGCATCCGCATATTGCACTCTTGGTCAAGGCAGAACTCCAAACAATGTTGGACTCAAAATCATCAAACCAATAGACTACACTGAACGGGTCTCCAACATTGTACCTATCAGAAAACTCACCAGGGGCATCTGTATCTGTACTGATTTTCGAGATCTAAATAAGACTTGTCCTAAAGATGATTTCCCACTCCCCAACATAGATATGATTGTGGACCTTACAACAGGTCATGAGATGCTATCACTTATGGATGGATTCTCTGGATATAATTAAATCACAATTGCAGATGAAGATCAACATAAAATTGCATTCACAACACCATGGGGGACTTTCTATTACCGGGTCATGCCTTTTGGCCTCAAAAATGATGGAGCCATGTATCAATGTGCCATGACGATGATTTTTCATGACCTCTTGCATAAAATTATGGAGGACTATGTGGATGATCTGCTAGGCAAATCAAAGACAAGACAGGAACACATCCCTATCTTTGAAAGATTGGAAAAATATAAATTGCGCCTAAATCCTAAGAAGTGTGTTTTTGGGGTCACATCAAGAAAACTACTAGGTTTTATTATTTCTCGTAGAGGCATCGAGGTCGATCCTTCAAAAATAAAAGCCATTGTGGAAATTCCTCCACCGAAAACTCTCAGACAGCTACGCAGCCTCCAAGGAAAACTCCAATCTGTTAGACGTTTTATTTCACAACTAGCAGATAAGTGCCATCCATTTGCACACCTATTGCGCAAAGACACAAAATTCAAATGGGACTACTTGTGTCAAAAGGCCTTTGAAAAACTAAAAGAATATCTAGCATCACCTCCAGTGCTTATGCCTCCTACTCCTGGAAAACCTCTTATTTTGTACATATGTGCTACCGTAGTGGCATTGGGGGCATTGTTGGCACAAACAGATGATCAAGGGAAGGAACATGCCATTTACTACATCAGTCGAACACTAGTAGGGTATGAACTCAATTATACCCCCATTGAAAGAGCATGGTTGGCATTGGTGTTTAACACACATAAGCTTTAACACTATATGCTGAACAACAAAACAAAACTGATTGCTAAGATTGACCCGCTTAAATATCTCTTGTCAAAAGCTGCCCTCACTGGCAAAACCACTAAATGGGTCATGCTCTTAAGTGAGTTCGACATTGAATATGTAGACAAAAAAGCAATCAAGGGACAGGTCATCGCAGACCAGTTGGCTGACGCTCCACTTCCAGGTGATCATCCTATCCTCACAGAATTACCACATGAATTCATTATGATTGTCACCACATCCTCCACATGGCAATTGTACTTTAATGGCTCTTGCACCCAAAATGGATCGGGGGCAGGAATACTACTAATCACACCTCAAGGAGATGGCATCCTAAAGTCATACAAGATAGCTTTTGCATGTACCAACAACATCGCAGAATATGAGGCACTCATTATAGGATTATGCTTGGCTATCCAGTGGAAGATAAGGGAATTACAAGTCCATGGTGACTCCCAACTTGTCATAAAATAAGTCAATGACGAAGACCAAACAAAAGATGACAAATTCCTTCCCTATCGTAGCATGGTTGAAGATCTTAAGTAGCACTTCACAACAATCAAGTTTGATCAAGTCTTGCGAACAAACAATAGGGTTGCAGATGCAATGGCCACCATTGGCTCCCTCCTTTAGATGCCAGCACATAGTCAGAAGTGTGAGTTCTTGGTCAAGCAACTATTCATACTGACATACGATCTACCATAGTCTAAAATGGTGTGTGTGCTCGTTGGTCCTGAGTCCCCCTAGTACGAAGAAACCTTCACTTTCTTAAAAGACAACACCATTCCCCCACATCTTACCAAAACCCAACAACAAACCTTCAATCGCCAATGTGCTCGTTACACTATCCTTGGAGATACCCTATTCAAAAGGCATTTTGATGGTTCCCTCCTAAGGTGTTTAGATAAACAAGAGGCAGAATGGGCATTACGTGAAGTACACGAAGGCATCTGTGGGGCACACTCAAGTGGGCTCACCTTGGCTAAAAAGATGTTGAGAACAAGATATTATTGGCCTAAAATGGAAGTATATGCATATAACTATGTGAATAATTGCATCTGTTGCCAACAACATGACGATAATATTCATGTGCCATCACAAGAATTGCAACCGTTCATTACACCCTGGCCCTTCTCATAGTGGGGGCTCGATCTCATTGGGAAAACTCACCCCTCATCCTCCAATAGGCATAAATTCATTATCACTGCCACCGAGTACTTCACCAAGTGGGTAGAGGCTATCCCTCTTACTTTTACCACTGAAAAGCATATATCCAAATTCATCCTGAACTACTTGATCTGTCGATATGGCATTCCAAAAGTTATCATTACCGATAATGGCAGACAATTTAAAAACCAGGATGTCAAAGAACTCTGCCAGAAATTCAACATCCAACATCGCTTCTCCACCCCATATTAGCCCCAAGGCAAAGGTCAAGTTGAGGCTTCTAATAAAACCCTAATCAAAATCCTCAAAAAGATAGTCAATGAAGCTGGTCGTGATTGGCACCTCCAACTCCATCCAGCTTTGTGGGCCTACCGCACCTCCATCCGCACACCCACAGGTGCCACCCCTTATTCCCTTGTCTTTGGCTCTGAAGTTGTACTCCCCCTTGAGATTGAGATCCCCTATCTAAGAGTATCATTGTAAAATATCCTACCAGATGAAGAATATAGAATTACCCACCCACAAGAGCTAGAATTGTTAGATGAAAGGTGCCTCAAGGCCTTGAACCATCTTTGGGTATATCAGAACCGTCTATGCATGAGTTATCACAAGAAAGTCAAAACCCAGGAATTCCAAATTGGTGATCTTGTCCTCATGGAGAATCAGAAAAACATTCAAGAAAGAGAAAAGAAAGGCAAGTTCGAGTCTAATTGCCTTGGGCCATATGTAATCACAACAAAATATGGATCAAGGGCCTATCAGTTGGCTACTCCTGAAGGCGATCCTCTGGATGATCCAATAAATATCATGCACCTCAAAAGATTTTATGCCTAGCCCTTAGAAGGTCTTAAATTGTCAAAAAAATAAAAAAATCATGAAAAGTACATAAAAATAAGAAAAAGATCTTGAAAAAATCGTCACTCTAGTGAAAACATGGCAAATAGGCACCTTGTGACACACACAAAAAAAAATTGAAAAAAAAACAAACCAATTCGTCCATCAGTGAAAATCACTTTGTGGTGCTATGGACAAGTACCTTGGCGAAAACCTCCATGCAGGCACCAAGGTAAATAAACCAGATCCATTGTCTATCAGATCGGTGCTCCAAATCACCCTCCCATACAATCCACCCATCCCAACATTCCTTCCCTTCTACCTCTGAACAAATCACGCGTATGATGATGAGTCTTTGCCTAAATCATGAATAAGGAATATCCCATCAACTGAGCTTGTGTGCCGCTATGTGAGCTTCATCAAGTCTTCAGAACAATCCTAAGTCCACAAGTTAATCTTCAAGGCCATACGATCACTTGCCCAATCCAAAAAGTCCACCCCCTTTTCCCTAGGGATGAATCCTTCCCTTGCCTGGCAACTTAATCCTCCATCCTAATCTTACTCTTGGCAAGAGGTATCAGTTGGTCATGAGTGAATGACTTGTTTGATTTCTTGGATTTTTCATTTAGAATTGCATATTTTTCCCTACAACTGCGTCTGTTTATGACTGCCCGGATTTTCCATATCCAGGTATCTTTACAATAGGTGCATACTAGGGCATATTTTCATAGCATGGCATATTTTGGATCTCTCTTGTATAAACCGACGACCTGGTACTAGTGTTTATCAACACTAACCCTCTCGTGTACAAGAGGTATAGGTGTGTTTGAGGGTTTCCTTGCACGTACCCACAACTTTGTATTAGTGTTTCTCAACACTTACATAGCTGTGTGTAAGGAATTCCCATTTGACTGTGAGTCAGTCCATGCCTTGAGTTTCTCATGGTATCTTGATTCCTATAATCAATGGTGCAAGTCACCCAGGGCAATATCAAACTAGGTTGGCTCTCCACATTTTTGTGCACAACTTTCACCATCATTCCATAAAGTCCTAATCTAATAACCCCCATGGAGTCCTCAATTTCCCCCATTCCCCGTCTATTCCATATTCTTCTATTTTCTAGCTAATATCATTATGTTATTATGGGCATATTCACTTTATCCATGTAGGTTACATTATTCATATAGATTGGATTTTCATTTCATTACACTAATTTATATTGTCATTTTTCCACAAACATTTATCACATAGGTTGCACTTAGATTTCATCACATGAATCATTTATAAATAAACGACATTAATTCATCCACGTAGATTACATTACATTACTCATTCATTTAAATGACATCATTTACATATAATGACATTACATTCATTCCTCATATAGATTGCATCATAAATCATTTACATCTACATATCCATCATACATTTGCATATGCAACATATATACACATCAAAAAACATGATCACTCATCCTGCATCCAAAACATGTCAATAGCAATATTATAGGCATACATATATAAACATCCATTCTACATCACAAATAGGTCATCACAACATATCCATAATTACATCCATACATCACAAGAAAATAAAGAGAATCCATCATAATAAAGGACACACACCATCCATCATCACAAAATCATATATATATATATATATATATATATATATATATATGCTCAAAAGAGATGGATATAACTGTCATAATACAATGATCACCTCAAAGGGTCAAAATATGATACATAAGCCAAAATGGAGCTAGCTCTCCCCTCCTATCTCCCCTCCTCTCGATGACCTAATAACCCACTGATCCACCTGTTTGTTGGCTCTGTGTGGATCGCTAGCTCTGTGTCCTATAAGATTGCACACTCTCAATGTATGAAGCTTCCTGCTATGCCATAGGTACTGCTCTGTGATATAATCCCCTATAGTACTCTGCCTCCCAAGCTTCCCTCTTTGCCCTATCCCGTTGCTGCATAATATCAGCATATCTCTGCCCAATCCCTGCAGGAACCAACACCTGGCGGGCTGCATCCCTCTCCCTTGCAGGCGCATCACATCTGCCTCTGTCCTCCGCACTCTACCTCGTAGTCCCTCTAGATCATCATCCTACTGACAGATAACATCCTGAAGGGCCGCTATAGATGTCCCTATCTGTGCCTCCTCTAACATCCGCTCAGATTCCTCCCTCTCCTACCTCAGGGTATCCACCTCTATCCTCACTGTATGGAGGCTCTCTGTCAAGTCTGTTATCTCCCACGTCAACCGCTCCACCTCTACCTCCAAACTCTTCCTACCAACTCTCTTTATCTGTAGCTCATCCGCAATAGAATGGAGCCTCCCTCAGGTAGTATCTCGCTCCTGCTACACTCTGTCAAAATCAGCCTATGATATCCCTCTCCTCTCCTCCACCTATGCCTTGGGAACATCCATAGGTACAACATCCTCTCCCCTACCACCCACGGCCTCTATGACCTCTCCTAATGGTGCTCCCTCTCCCTCTCCCTCTCCCACCTTCGGATCCTTCCTCCATACCACACTCACTCTCCTCTATTGACCACCAGCACCACGCTTTGCACCAACCACAACTCTCTCCTCGGGGCCATCATCATCACCACCAACTACCTGGTCTACGGCTGGTTATAGCTCATCATCCTCCAAAACCCTAGGAATGGTAAGACGTAATGGCAAGTGCCCCTCCCACCAGCTCCTGTATCCTCCTATCATCCCTTGATCCTCACCTGCCCCCATCCGCTCATCCTAGACCAAATGAGACACTATCTAAAAACTAATCCTGCCCTCCAATGGACTCATCGTCGGGCCCCAATATCTCACCTCCCGTGTAATCCAAGGATACACTGGGATATCCCCCACTATATAATGAACCTGTCTGAGCTGTCTCACCACCCTGTACAATCCATAATACTCCATAATGTACAGTGATCTCCCAAACATCCACATCTCCACCCCAGCCTAGTGCAGCTGCCAGTCACCCCTCCATCTCTCACACCCCAAAAATGGCCACCATGTAAACTGCATAAGCTCATCCAGAATCCACCGCCAAAACCATACACCCTATTTGAGTATAGTGTAGCAGCCCCTTATACCTATCCACATATGGTTGTCGAGCCCGCCTGTCTTGTACACCCAATGGCTGAGTAACCACAATGTGCTCCCAAGCCTAGATGTGGAGAAGTGTCACTCCTGCCGACAAACTAGCATATTCCCTATACACCACCAGATGCATATCATGATATAACTGAGCTAACATCACATCTCCCCACGCATACTACATGACATCATGAACCATGAAATAAAGACACCTGCTCCATCCAATAGGAAATCCATGCCCGCTGAGATCAGGTATAATTTGCCCGCTCAAGAATCCACAGATCACTAGTACCAAGCGAGGAATCCGTCGAATCCCCATCGCCCTACCCAAGTGCATCCTACTCCTGTCCAACATTGGTGGGGTCTCATACTCACAAACCTCCCGGAGATTAAAAAACCGCTGCATCTAAGTGGTACTCTGGGATGACATTATAAATGGTGATCTTCAAGATCCTCCATACATCCAAAAGGGTCACTGTCGCCTCGCTAGTAGGAAGATGGAAGGTGTTATATTGATTGTCCCACCTCTCAACTAAAGTTGTCATCATCGCAGTATGAGCCCATATCCTCGGCCACCTGCCCACATAGTGTAATCCAAGAGTAGCTAGCACCTCCAACTCATCATGCCCCAACTCCCGAAATAAACTCATAGTAGCGGGCCAATGCTCCCTCAAAGCCAATGACCCCATCTCCGCCTGCATCCACCAAAAAAATTCATTATTTCCATGTCCACAAGTCCTATTCTACCCTCTGGAACTAACCATACCCTCACCTTATCCCAAAAGTTCTAAAACTAAACCTAACACTCCCCCTCCAAAGCGCACGCGCTGATTTGTCTAGCGCTTGCGCCAAAACCGTGGTGCTCGCGCTAACAGATAAAGCTTACCTCCCCAGCCCTCCCTCCAACCTCCGTCAATGCAAGCATCTGCGCACCAGCGCGAGCACCCACATAAACCCTTGAGCACTCGCATCGAAGCACGAGCACCCGCGCTAATCAATCCCCATCCCCCAAAAAACCTATTCTACCCACTTCCTCCCAGTGAGCGCCCGTGCTATTCGCTAGCGCTCGCGCTAACCCATTGGTGCATGCACTGAAACAATGATCAGCATGTGCGCCTCGCCAAGTCTAGCCCTAAATTTAGCCCTAATTCTACCCCTACCCTAAAAATTTCAAAAAGGGGAATGGTCCTAAATATCGGTGGTCCATAGCTAGTGGGTCTATCGTACCGTCGAATCCTCTCGGCGCGATGATCACATGTAGGAATGTGATCCATCTTTCCTTCTCTCCTTCTAGGCTCTAAGTGGTTCCAAGGCTTGTGTGTAACAATGACTCCTCATTGGGCCCTTTGTGGCTTATATGGGCCCCTGTGAGGACCCATTTCATCCGCGGTCTCGCATCTTCTATTCTATCTTCTAGATTTTCTACATCTACTTCCTATTTCTTTTTAACTTATCTCCTCCACTCAAATTCATTTTTCTTTATTTTTGAGAATTTTTTTCGTCAATTTTCTTTTGACAAAATTCTCGAGTGGGCATACACCTCCCACACTTTACGCTGGGGCATCTATTTCTTCTTCTTCTTCTATCTTCTACCCATTGCCAAATTTGCCGCTACATAAAAGAGGGACAAAATGTAGACACTTAAAAATAATTATTTTAATTTTTAATTCTCCTCAATATTAATTAATTATAATTAATATTGTCACTATAGTCTGTGATTGATTTATTTAAGAAATCAATCCCCTTCCATTCTTCTAAAAATCCTCAATATTAAATCTTCTCAAACTCCTCTTAACTAATTAATTTCAATTAATTAGTTAACCTAAGTGATTCCTACAAATCACCTTTTCCTAATAGATCATTAACCTAATAAATTCTTCTAGAAACTCCCTAAGCTCACTTAACATTATTCTTCTAATATTTAATTCCCTCCACTCATTCTATCTCCTTTTCAAATCCTCCTACAAATCTTATCTACCATAATCCCACCTAATTTTTCCTCTAATCCCTCTCCTAATGAGTTGCTAGTGGCTAATCATCATGATTAGCCACAAAGTCAACTCCTTGTCCCTTCCATCCAACCACTCTCCTTAAATGCCCTTTTCCTAGGTGAATGTGAGATTTTCAAAAGCTCACATTCCTCTAGGCATCTCATCTTCCAAGGAATTTTTAATTCCTCCTTATTCCTCCAATTCCCATGAGCATCCTTTTTGAAGAATTTTTAATTCTTCCTTTTCATTCCTCAAGAAATGTCCCATCCCTTGCTCATCTCAAGGCACATTGGGAAGTCTTCCTAATGTACCTTGAGGAGTGTGGAGACAAGAAATGCCTTTAATACATATCTCTTGGTCTCCACACCTCCTCTTGGGCCTTGTGTGGGCTCACAAGGAATCCCGACCCTCCATCTTGGGTTAATCCTAGCCCTTCATTTCTCCTCCTCTCTCCCTATAAATTGAGGACTCCATCCTCTCACATTTCATCTCCAATTTTAGCAACTTCATGTTGTTAGTTTGTGCCTAGAAAACCATCTTTGTACCCTCACCATGCCAAATTTATCCTTCATCCATACTTAGCCATATTATCTGTCTCATCCTTCAAATCCATCACATCTATTTGTGCACAAAGACAACCACATCAAGCAATCTAGGAGCAAAATCGACATCATGTTGGAGGCATTTGGGCGCACTTCGACTTCATCCAAGCTCCATCTGAGGGAGAAGGTAAAGTTTTGCAAGGTAAAAGCATTTGTCTTTGTTGGCATATGTGCAGAGTATGATGACATGATGATATTGTATGTTGCCATTGATGTCAATATGCTGAAGAGTGAATCGGTATATTAAAGAAAGCAACTTGCAAGAGAACCAGTATGATGTTGTGAACCGGTATATGTGAACAAGTGAAGCGGTATGTCTATCCAAGTGAACCGATATGTTGGAATGTGAACTGGTATATGGAATGTTTTGTATCAAGGTTCATATGGTATGACTATCGATTGGTAGTCTTAGCTTCAGGGTTTCCGGTTGAAGTATTCCAAGCCTGTGTGATTCAACTAATGACATCATGTGATGAGTTTGCATTGTAATGAAGAACATATTGTGTTGCCACGTCAGCCTTGTGCGTGTGAAGGATCTTGCATGAAGGAGATAGATCCTATCTACCTCGGGAATGTGTGAAGCCTCTGTAAATGGTGGAGAACGTGCGATGGGTTATCAACCTCCAAGAAGCGGTGAAGAAGGAACATTGGAGAACATTTTGAGATCTATTCAATACTGTTGTAATCAATGCAATATGTTCAACGGTTAGGATTGAACTGACTGAATTGCTTAACCTAAATGTTTAGGGTTTAGGGTTTATGCTACGAACCTATCTTTCCTATAAGGTTGATGTTGTTTCATATTGAGGTTGTTGGCAAATGTTGCGTGTGTATCTAAGTGCAGAGATACATGATTCTTGCCAGACCAGATAAGAGAATAGATACCTGCAGAGTGTGATTGCAGAAGGAAGGAACTAAAGCGGATCTGCATTGGCATTGAAGTGCTGTTACCGGATCATTGTAATACCTGTTGACCTCTAACCACTTCAATAGTTGCAAAATCCCTTAACAGGGTAGCTTTAATTGGCTTGCTGTAAATCCTTTAATAGGGTGACTCAAAATCATTGAGCTCTTAAAATCCTCTAACAAGGTAACCTTTAACAGGTTTTAACCCTTAACCGATTATTTTAGCCATCCCTTAACTGGGTGATCTCTAGCAGGATCGATTCCTAACAGAACCTATTGTAATAGTCTTTAACTAGACTAGGCTCCTAACAAAGTGGACTTCAAAAGGGTTCAAAGAATAGCTTGTGGGTATTCATCCCCACCGTGGTTTTTCCCAGTTGGGTTTCCATGTGAAAAAATATGTGTGTTATGTGTGATGCTTTGTTATTTTCTGTCAAGTGGTAAAGCATGTTGAACCAGTAAGTCTTTACATTTCTGTTGATGTATACTAGAGTATGCATACAGGTGAAGTGGAAATAAGATGTTAGATTGTGTGGAAAGCTAAGAGTTGCCGGTTTATGTCTTTCACATTCTTATTGTGTTTAACCGGTAGTAATTTGGTTTAGATCGGTGTTATTGCTTGCCAATCAAGTGCAGTGTTTTCAATCAAATCGGTTCAAGGAAAAGTATATTTTGTCTGTACTGATTCACCCCCCCCCCTCTCAGTACCGGTTTGGTACTAACTGTTCATCATTGATTAATTAATTGGTATCAGAGCATCTTCCAAGTCCTCTGTGTTGTAAGCTTAACTGCTTGAGGTAAATATCCTACTCTAATGATGAAGAGGGAAGGTCCAAAGTTCAACAGAGACAACTTTAAAATATGGAAGGACAGAATGAAGATATACATCAGAAGCATGGGTTCTCAACACTGGAGCTATGTTGAGAATGCTTATGTTATCCCTACCGGTACTTTCACCGATGATGAAAAGAGAGAGATTCAGGAGAATGGGAAAGTCATGGAAGCCCTAATCAATAGTTTATCTGACATTGAGTTTATTGATGTTCAGGATAAAGAGAATCCCAAAGAAGTATGGGATGCTCTTGAGAATATCTATGGCAGTGATGAGCATGTGAAACAAGCTAAGGAAGAAAGCGTTAGGGGAAAGTTTGAAGACATGCAGATGGTTGAAGGAGAGACCATTCAACAATATGGAATAAGAATCAAAACTATTGTTGGAGTTATCAGGAGTGCAGGTGGTAAAATGGAAGATTCCATTGTTGTTAGCAAAGTTTTGAGATCCTTATTACCGGTCTATGCAATAAGGATTGCTGGTATTCAGGAGTTGAGGTCTATAGACAAGACAAAGGTATCCCTGGATTCCATCATTGCAAAGTTAACAACTTATGAGCTAAATAATTATGATGGTAGTATTTAGAAGACTAAATCAACCTTCAGAGCATCTGCTACACCATCTAGAAAAGGCAAAGAAGCTAGTACCAGTGGTGAACGAAGACAAAGCAGAGAAATGGATGATGAGGAGATCCTGATGGAATTTGAAGCTCTTCTTGCCAACAGACTTCCCAAGGGAACCGGTAAATACAGAGGTAAGCTTCCTTTGAAATGATTTTCTTGCAATAGGATATGACACATTGTTGTAAACTGTCCTAATGGTGATAATAAGGACAAACCAGAGAGGTTCAAGAAGTTCAAAGGAGGAAATTGGAGAAACTATTTTGTACCAGTTGATGGTGTCACTGATGAGGAGTCAGAAGATGAAGAAAGTGAAGACATTGTGTTTGTAGCAGTTAAGGAAGATGTGTCAGACAAGAAGGCTCTTGTCTCCTGCTTTGATAATTCCAATGAGTGGATTATTGACAATGGTTGTTCTCACCATATGACTGGCGACTAGAGTAAATTTCTATCTCTGGAAGAGTATGATTGTGGTGTGGTTTGTTTTGGTAATGATGCACCATGTATGGTAAAAGGCAGAGGGTCCATCTCTCTGAATGGAAGAAGCAGTGTTGACAATGTGTATTGGGTAGAAGGTCTCAGACACAACCTTTTGAGTGTTGCTCAACTGAATGATAATGGACTCTTTGGAATTCAAAAATGGAGTGTGCAAAATCAAAGGAAAGAATGGTGAACTGATGGCTATAGGTATGTAGACCAAAGGTAACCTATTTCAGCTAAATGTTAATGTCAGTACATGTCTAATGGCTAAGTTTGAGGATAGCTGGATATTGCATAGGAGATTGTGCCATGTAAACTTTGATAATATTGTGAAGGCCAGTAAGATCAAGGCAGTTAGAGGATTTCCTGTGCTAAGCAAACTGGAAAATCCATTGTGCAGAGAGTGTCAACTGGGGAAAATGTCATCCTCAACCTTCAAAGGTAAACCTTTCACTGCAGACAATCTACTTGATCTTGTGCATACTGATTTGTGTGGTCCTATGAAAATTAGGAGTGTACAAGGAGATAGGTATTTTATGATTCTTAATGATGATTGCTCAAGAATGATGTGGGTCACATTCTTGAAGGACAAGTCTGAAGCCTTTGGAAAGTTCAAAGCCTTCAGAGCACTGGTTGAAAAAGAAAGTAGTAAGAGGATTAAGTGTCTGAGAACTGATCAAGGAGGAAAATTCACTTCCGATGAATTCAACAAGTACTGTGAAGAGAATGAAATCAAGAGACAATTGTCTGCCCCCTGGACTCCACAACAGAATGGCCTAGCAGAGAGAAACAACCAGACTATAGTTGAAGCAGCCAAAACAATGCTGATCCAAGGAAAAGTTGCTCACACTTTTTGGAGAGAAGCGATGAGCACTGCAGTCTACACAATGAATTGGGTACTCATAAAAAAGGGTAAGGATAAAACACCTTATGAGTATTGGATAGGTAAGACACTAGTGGTAAGCTACTTTAGAGTGTTTGGTAGCAAATGTTATATCAAGATGAGTGAACATCAGAGCAAGTTTGATGCTAAATGTGATGAGGGAATATTCCTAGGGTATTACACAAAGACCAAAGCTCTCAAATGTTCCAACAATAGGACTCAGAGAATTGTTGAAAGCATCAATGTTAGAGTTGATGAAACCTCTGAGAAATCTGAGGAAACTAGCAGTGAGCAAGTAGGAGATGAACTAGTAGTAACCTTCTGGGAACCGGTTGCAAAACAACCTAGCACTAGTAATAATGCTCCTACACTAGTAGATGTTGATGCTGATGAAGATGAGGATGAAGAAGAAAAGCAAGAGGAAACAACTAAGATCATGCCTAGGTATGTAAATTTGAATCATGATCCAAAGCATATCATAGGAGACAAGGATGCAATAATTCTTACAAGAAGAAAGGTCAGAGAAAACTCTTGCATGATCTCTGAATTTGAGCCTAAAACATTCAGAGAGGCACATAAAGATGAAGACTGGATCAAGGCAATGGAAGAGGAACTTGACTAGATAGAAAAGAATGGTACATGGTCTCTGGTACCCAGACCTGAGCATAAAAATGTCATAGGCACCAAATGGGCTTTTAGAAATAAGCTGAATGAAGATGGCACAGTGGTAAGAAACAAAGCTAGATTGGTGTGCAAAGGATATGCTCAAGAAGAAGGAGAAGACTATGGAGAAACCTTTGCTCCAGTAGCCAGATTGGAAGGAGTTTGTATGCTTCTTGCATATGCAGCATTCAAGGGATTCAAAGTATATCAAATGGATGTAAACTCTGCATTCCTGAATGGAATACTAGAAGAGGTGTCCATAGAGAAACCATATGGGTTTTCTGTATTAGAAGATAGTGACATGGTGTGTAGGCTACATAAAGCCTTGTATGGACTAAAGTAGATGCCTAGATCATGGTATGAATGCTTGCACTCCCATCTTGTGAAGGTTGGATTTGAGAGAACAAGTGAGGATAATAATATCTACCTAAAGTCAAAAGGAGATCGGATTCTAATATGTGAGGTATTTGTTGATGACATAATTTTTGGAGGAGATGACAAGATGAGTCATGATTTTGCAGATGAGATGAAAAAGGAATTTGAGATTTTACTTATAGGGGAGATTAAGTTCTTCATTGGACTATAGATTCAACAAATGAAAGATGGAATCTTTATCACTCAGTCCAAGTATGTCAAAGAGGTGTTGAAGACTTTTGGCATGGAAGACAGCAAACCGGTTGGTACACCGATGGTGACTGGTTGTAAATTATCAAAAGAGGATGACTCGGGGTTGGTAAATGAGAAGGAATACCAATCAATGATTGGTAAATTGCACCATGTAGTACATAGCAGACTAGACATTGCACATGCAGTGGGCATTACTGCATGGTTCCAGAAAAGCCCAAGAGAATCCCACTTGGTAGCAGTCAAGTGGATTCTAAGATGTCTGAAGGGAACTATTGACTATGGATTATGGTATCCATACAGTAATGATTTCAACCTGAAAGTGTTTACAGATGCTGACTGGGCTGGTAATGTGGACGACCGAAAGAGCACAACTAATGGTGCATTCTTTCTTGGTGGTAGACTAGTCTCATGGATGAGTAAGAAGTAGAGTTGTATCTCTCAGTCTACAATGGAATTGGAGTATGTTGCAGCATTTATGAACTGCACCCAGACAATTTGGATGAAGCATGTATTAAATGGCTTCAAAGCTCTTGTATCTGAACTGGTAAGTATATTTTGTGACAACACAAGTGCGATTAACATCTCCAAGAATCCGGTTTTACATGCTAGAACCAAGCACTTCGAGCTCAAGTATCATTTCTTGAGGGAGAAGGTTCAGAACAAAGAAGTTGTACTGGAACATGTTTCCAGTAAGGAGCAGTTGGTAGACATATTCACCAAGCCTCTACCGAAGGCTACCTTAACCTATTTGAGAGGTGAATTAGGGGTGCTGCCCCTTCAAGAGGTGAACTAAAGGTGTGTGCTCCACATCAATCAGGACTTACATTGATATATCTTTTTCAGGATTAGTGTGTTGAAGGATGCTACTCCTTAGGGGGAGCAGCATAGTGGGACATAGATGTATATGCCTCCACTTTGGCATTGTTGTTAAAGGGGGAGAAGATGTGAAGCGGAGAAGATATCTGCAATGTTGGGGGAGAAGATGTGAAGCGGGGCGATATCTTTGTATATTGCCATCAATGCCAAAGGGGGAGATTGTTGGCATATGTGCAGAGTATGATGACATGATGATATTGTATGTTGTCATTGATGTCAATATGCTGAAGAGTGAACTGGTATATTGAAGTAAGCAACTTGCAAGAGAACCGGTATGATGTTGTGAACTGGTATATGTGAACAAGTGAAGTGGTATGTTTGTCCAAGTGAACCGATATGTTGGAATGTGAACCGATATATGGAATGTTTTGTATCAAGGTTTCATATGGTATGACTACCGGTTGGTAGTCTTAGCTTCAGGGTTTCCGGTTGAAGTATATCAAGCCTGTGTGATTCAACCGATGACATTGTGTGATGAGTTGGCATTGTAATGAAGAACAAATTGTGTTGTCACATTAGCCTTGTGTGCATGAAGGATCTTGCATGAAGGAGATAGATCCTATCTACCTTAGGAATGTGCAAAGCCTATGTAAATGGTGGAAAACGTGTGATGGGTTATCAGCCTCCAAGAAGTAGTGAAGAACGAACATTGGAGAATGTCTTGAGATCTGTTCAAGACTGTTGTATTCAATGCAATATGTTCAACGGTTAGGATTGAACCAACTGAATTGCTTAACCTAAATGTTTAGGGTTTAGAGTTTATGCTACCGACCTATCTTTCCTATAAGGTTGATGTTGTTTCATGTTGAGGTTGTTGGCAAATGTTGTGTTTGTATTTAAGTGCAGAGATACATGATTCTTGCCAGACCAGATAAGAGAATAGATACCTGCAGAGTGTGATTGTAGAAGGAAGGAACTAAAGCGGATCTGCATTGGCATTGAAGTGTTGTTACCAGATCATTGTAATACCTGTTGACCTCTAACCACTTCAACAGTTGGAAAATCCCTTAACATGGTAGCTTTAATCAGCTTGTTGTAAATCCTTTAACAGGGTGACTCAAAATCATTGAGTTCTTAAAATCCTCTAACAAGGTAACCTTTAACAGGGTTTAACCCTTAACTAGGTATTTTAGCCATCCCTTAACCGGGTGATCCCTTGTAGGATTGGTTCCTAACATAACCTATTGTAATAGTGTTTAACCGAACTAGGCTCCTAACAGAGCGGACTTCAAAAGGGTTCAAAGAATAGCTTGTGGGTATTCATCCCCATTGTGGTTTTTCCTAGTTGGGTTTCCACGTGAAAAAATATGTGTGTTATGTGTGATGCTTTGTTATTTTCTGTCAAGCAGTAAAGCATGTTGAACCAATAAGTCTTTACATTTCTGTTGATGTATTACTAGAGTATGCATATGGGTAAAGTGGAAATAAGATGTTAGATTGTGTGGAAAGCTAAGAGTTACCGGTTTATGTCTTTCTCTTTAACCGGTAGTAATCTGGTTTAGACCGATGTTATTGCTTTCTAGTAAAGTGCAGTGTTTTCAGTCAAACCGGTTCAAGGAAAAGTATATTTTATTTGTACTGATTCACCCCCCCTCTCAGTATCGGTTTGGTACTAACTGTTCATCATTGATTCATCAGTCTTCATGTTTTTTATGTGATTTGATTTATGCTTCATGTTTTATATGTTTTAGTGTTTTGATTTATATACTAACCATCCAAATCCAGCTTGCTTGCTTTTCTCGTCTTCACTATCATTTTTTTTTATAGCTTATAGGAATATAAATTTATCTATCCTCTTTAATAGAATCATGTCTTTTAAGACAAGAAATATTGTCTTTTAACTATTATTGGATCTACCCTTTGTGTGTCACTATGCTCTGCTACATTGTTTTTTATTGTCTTGTCATGACATTGACAATGCATTATTTTGTGTTTGCTATGTTACTATCCATCTTATAGCACTGGGTGCCATGAAGTTTCCTTGACACACCTTACACTTTCATATCAATAGTTGTCCCCTCTTAATCCACCATGCATTTGTTATCTCGTTGCAACAACCTAATTTTTAGGATTGTCATCATTATATATAGGCCTTCTCAATATTGTTGCCCATGATAATTTTTTTCTATTATAAGTTGTCCTATAAACCTTTGTCATTACCCTTTTTTTCTTGTATTTCACTCCATTTGGTCTTTTTCTTCAAGGATTTTTTCAACATCATTGTCCTATTTCAAGGTGTGTCACTTTATGTTGGTACGAAGTTATATGAATGTGTTGATTGTCCACTATTTTTTCTTTATAATTTTTTGTGTTGCATTATCAACATGATTGTCATTGTTTGTTTTTCCTTTTCTTAGACCATTGTCATGCATCTATAGAAAATGTTGCTCCTTGTGAATGTGATATGTTTCTCTATGTCCTCTTTTGTGTCCATAGGAAAGACATAAATACCTACACTTATTGTTGTTCCTTCTCTTCATTCACAAGTACGATCATAATGTTGTAGGACCATTCCTTTTTTTGTGCTATTCTTTTTTGGTTTGTCATACATCTAATGCTTCATGGTTACCTTTGTTTATTATTTAGCACCATGGTCTTATGTGCCTTGGATTCACCATGTAATATTCAATAGTGAAGCATAAAAACACAACGTATGTAGAAATTCCTTATAGAAAATCTCTGCTAAAGACAAAAAATGGAGAGAAAATGCAAAACAAGAGAACACTATGGTGAGTTCCATGTTTACACTCATGCATGCTCTTGTGAAAAGGGGAAATGATGAGACACAAATATTATTCTTCTTGGAACACCTTATATTAATTACTTACAACTTGATTTCTACGTGCAACAATCATAACCATGCCACAAGAGCTTTAGATTCAACTAAAAATGGATTAACACCCCTGTTGAATACCCAGGAGACCTTAAAGCTAAGTGTAAGAGAGGATAAAATCTCCACATTTTCCTTTCAATATGGTATTTGAAATAGTCTTGGTCATCAAATCTACTTGAAATAAGTTGTGGGGAATAATGTCATAACCCCCAAACCCTAAACAAGAGTCGATTTGATCAAGGAAAAGCAAACTCCTTTTCAAAACAACCTCCCTCAAATATTCACATTTGTAGACTTAGGAAGAAAATGAGGCTCTTTTATTTTTGAACGGTTTAATACATTTTAAAACCTTTTTATCTTTTTAAAGAATTTTTAAAAAATAAAAGGTATCCCTTAGAGACCATAATCATGAACTCAAAACTAACTAACCTAGCACTTGGAAGGAAATTTGAGAATTTAAAGAGAAAAGACTTGATTTATGACTTCTGTAAATAACATGAGCAATAACATGGCGAAATTGTGTGGCTATTTTCAGACAAAGGGGCAAAAAATGGACTGTAGTAACCATAAAGTTCTACTTCTAACCTTGACATTAATTTGTATCTTGGCCCTAATTCTAACATTAAATACAATTGCAAGCTTGATTTTATGTACCTTTTAGGTCTAACCCTTAGTCTAAGTCTTACCCTAACCCCAACCTTAATTTTAGCCATAATTTGAACCTTAATTTGAACCCTTTTTCTAACCCTAGCACTTATTATAAACCTAATTCTAACATTGTAATTATAATAATTTTGTAGTTATAATTAAAAATAAGAATTGGGATCAAAGAAAATACAATTGAGACAATGGTGAAGGTCTGGGTGGTGAGGGTTCATAGGCACCCTATGGCCTTGATTTGAGCAATCATTGACATACATGCGAGGATGCTACTACTCTTCATGCCCCTACATTTTATGGGGAATATTTTTTGTTGTGTTGGCCTTGGTGGCTCTATTCCTTATATGTCGTCCAATACTATTATGGTTTGTCATCAAAATCTTTTTGTTGGGGTAGGTCTTGGCTCGAATTTTGTTTCTTCTATTCTAGTTCTTATTCACGTGCTTTGTATTTTATTGTTGTTGGATATATGGTAGCCTCAAGGGGTCCAAGGGATCCCCATATCTTGTCTTTTATATATGTGGTCAATAGGAATGAAGCTTCATCCTTAGATCATGCTAATGTTGTTAACTTTTTTGGCATTCAACTTTGGATCTATGATTTTTTCTATGACATCTTAGGCTTTTAAAATATGATACAAAGTTCATAACGAGCCGCTCTCAGTCTAATTTTCATTTCTCAAGTGTTGTGAGTTTGTTTGGGTGAAAATTAATGTTAGTATTAAGGTGTCATCCACCTTGTAAATCCTATGAAATGGTTCCAAAATCCTTGGAAAGTGTCCTAAGGCACTTAAGATGTATTGGGAAAATTATTTGTAATATTTAATTCTCACCATTGTTTATAATACATTCATAAGGGTTGATATGGGTTACACTGGTAGTGATAAAAGTGGGTTGTGAACACAAATATTTATTATTGTTCTCCCCACTTATGGATGTCTAGAATAAGATATTTAATGACTAAATAAAGTGAAAAAAGAGTGACCTATGGGCTTCTCCAAGTGGGAGTATGGAAGAGGCAACAAGTGTTTCTTGGTTTCCGATCATTTATTATAGTTAATGTAATGTCTATCTTGCAAGTATAGGTGTCCATGTTGGAGAGAAGGTATTGGAAGCTAAACTAATAACTTTTCAAGATCTGTCAAGGCATTCCAAGGGTTGTGGTCTTGAGTAATGAAGAGTCTTCCTTGGGAATTTTTATTAGTGGTTTTGGAGATCTTGACATTCTATAAATTTAGTCTTTGGGTGTAGATTTTATGTAGAACAATTGAATGTAGCTTTCTTTGCAAGAATGAAGGACGGATGGGAGGCATAAGGAGGTTGTTCACATGTACATAGGTATTGCTAAGGTGGAGGAAAAGAGGAGAATGGAAGTGATTGTATTGTAAGTACTTTTATTGTTTTTAATACAAGCTTGTTCTCTCTTCTTTGTGGAGTTTTTCCCACAAGGGTTTCTCCATGTAAATCTTGTGTTATGTGTGGATGCCATTTTGTCGATTTATGCCTTATTATTGTTATGCTAATTTCAATCATTATTTATTATTTTTATAAGTTCACATAAGATAGGTTTACTAAGCATAATTAATAAGCTAATTTTTGGCATCATGAAGAAGAAGGATCTAATCATGGGCTTTCCACAATTAAGGCAACTTAATTTTTAGATTTGCACGAGTTTCAGATTTTCATGTTGCTACCATCCAAGCCTTGAATATCATCCTTTGATTGGTTTTTGGATAGAGAATTATATTCACAATTTTTGGTATTGGACTTATTTTATATTTCAACAATTAAGGCATTATAATATCTGAATTGCATAAAGGAACCCTAAAATTCATAGTCTAGCCAAATCCTAGAGTGACAAGATGAGTCAGTCAAGCCAAGATGCATCCTCTTCTGACAAGAACTGTCTATTACAACAAGATTTATTGAACCTCCTCCTAGAGTCATCCATGAGGTCCACTCACTAAAATGAATTTGAAGATACATGTGCACAATGCCAGGATGCAAAGATCCCACATGCTAGTTGGGATTTCTTTTTACACTCCTACAAAAAGAGGGTAAAGCTAGTACCCATGTCCATTGTTTCACAATATAACTTGGGAAGGTTAATTGTCCCTAATATCTTCATGGATGTCTATTTCCTTAGGGTTTTGGCACATGTATATGATGGCAACATCATAATAATTGGAAACATAGAGGGTAAAGAGTTGGCAACCATTTCCAAATTGAAAATAGCAGATGCTTTCATGCTCAACAAGGCTTCCAAAAAGTCAATGATTTTGATAATTTTAAGGAGAAATACCATACACAAAAGGGAACCCTAAGATATGTGGAGGTTAAAAGGTATATATTGAAGAACTATTAGAACAAGTCTATCCCTATTTGAGTGAAGAAGGAAGATGCCTTTTTGATCATCACAGTTAAAAAAAAATTGTCAGGACTTACTATGCCCTCTGCTAGGTCTTATGGAAGGATAAGGAGAACAAAATGCCAATTGAATTCATGTGCATGACTATGAAAAAACAGAACCTCGTGGTAAATGTAGAATTTGATTTTGGCACTTATATTTATGATAAGATACATGAGGGAGAAATGACAATTCAGAGGAATGATAAAACTATCAACTTTATATTTTATTCCTTGCCATGTCTTTTATTGTTGTATGAAGGAAGAAATATATGGTACAAGGCTTTAAGCGTGACAATGATAGATGAGAACAACAATAAATATACTGCCAATGTTGGATATATGTCTGGGAAAAGCATTGAAGGAATAGTGATTATGTTACTTTTCATAATTATTTTGTTATAAGAGTCATCAGCCTCATTGGAGCATACATAAACAAATTGCCTCCCCAAATTTTCAAAATGATAAGGCAAAAGGAGAGAAATCTAGATTTGAGGATCAATCATAATTGGGGTGATTGGTATTTGCATATAGACCAGTGCACTATTTCTCAAATTGTATGGGTGCTTTATTCCACCACACATCTTGCCAAAATTTGTGTTTGGAAAAATGACATTTATAGAATATGTTGCAAATGAATGATATAGAGAGGATGCACCTAAAAGGGTAGAAGAAAGAAAAAAAAATTTCGTGCCTTGCATGGTGTTTGCAGATTTCGTTGCAGGAAGGGAAGGATTGGAAACCATATATTCAATCCTTAAGGGATATAATATGCAAAAAAAAAAATTAGTCATAAATTTTGATCCTGAGGGATTTATCCACCAATTAATGATATAGATTATAAGAGGAGATTCCACACATCAAGTGCAATACAATGAAGATGTAATCAAGAATTTCTAGTCCCTAGCTGATGCATACACAAGGAGAAGAAAGTAGGAAATAATCATGAGGGGAGAGTTACAAAGAAAAAAGAATAACCTTGATTGTCTAGGGCTATATATTGAGATTATTGATCCTATTGAAAGGATCAACATGATTATTAATAATTTTGAGAAATTATATGGCAAGTTCCTAGTGGTAGAGAGTAGGCTTGTTCACAAGTCACCTCCAGTAATGAAATCACCAAAGCAAACTAGTGTAAATATAATAGAGTTGGACATGAAGTCTATACAAGTCCCTCCTCCAAGTCCACCATAGCAACACCAGCAACAAAAAGATAGATAATAGAGCAACCATATTTGGTTTATTAATCCATGACTAAATAAGAAGAGGAAATTTAGTCCAAGTAGGAGACATTATTAAGCCTAGAGAAGAAGGGGTTAATCAACCTATGCCCTCACCACCAAGGCAAACAAAGGACACCCTAGGCATGAGAAAATATAATTTACATGCATAGAGAGGTTAAGTTGGATGAATTAGAAGATGTAATGTGTTTAGTTCATAGTAGGTGATGAGTTTGTAAAGAGTATTGATTTTAAAGGGCTATGGTTGAAGATAAAAGGAAATTTATTTTTTTAAAGTTGAAAACAAATAAATAAGTGTTGATCCATCACGACATGATCAAATACATGCTTAAATGATGCAAGATTTTAATTTTGATGCTATAGAGACCACTCTTGCCGAAGGAAAATAGTTCAATAAAGTGACATTCACCCTCTCCTAAAATTGGACCTTACCTCTACTTTAGCCCTAGATGCAGTTAGAAGTTAAAGAGATAAAGTATTTACCAATGAGGTAGAAGCTAACAAAGGGATAAGGGGGTCGAGCTTCAGTCCCAATACAAAAACCCTAGCAATGTCGGGCCATTGCCCCATCAATTCAAAATCAAAAGATAAGTAGAAATAACCTAGGAGATGAAAGATAATTTAATGGTGAAGAGATTACACCTCTACTCCTGAGGTAGTAGCACTAGCAGTTCATATTGCTATTTTCAGTCAAGCTACAACCAAGAATTTACAAGAAGAGAACGACAACTCGAGGAAAGACCTGGTTAGTTTGCAAGATTCTTACAATAAAAAAGATCAAGAAAACATAAAGTTAAAGCAACCTGTTGGTGTAGGCCCTTCAAGTATTGTAGGTTACACACTATCCTCTCTTGCTCCTCCTTTTACATGTATGAGCAGGTTGTTGGTAGAATTGAAGACCTAGAAGAGAAGGTTGAAAAGGAAAGAAAGGACAACAAAATGCAAACTCTTATTGCCTTAGAAGAAGTCCTCAACAATAGGGTGAATAATATAATTAATAAACACAAGGACACTCATAATAGTTATAAGGCATTATGTCTAGCTCTTCAAAAGTGTAAGGATAATTCTTCTTTGCTCAAGCCTATTTTTGACAGGTGGCCACATAAGAGGGCAACATTATCATTAATGTGTCAAATTACTCAATACTAAAAAAATGTCCCAGAGGCCTTGAGGCTAACTGAAAGGATGATCAACCTTGTGGTGAATGAAGTCAAAAATTTACAAAAGGCTAATCAACAAATAAAGTAAAAAATAGACTTCTTTGATACCTTGCATCACTGGACAATTCTAGACATACTTGATGCTAAGTAGCAAATAGAGGATTATAATGGATGGAGCTTAAAATTTGATTTATCAATACTTGTCATTCTTTCATTTCTCAATTCAGGGTACAAGGTTGATCTCAATATTTTTAATATCATCTTGGATAGAGTTATTGCTTTGGAGCATATGGGTTTGACAAGTTTATCAATGAAACCTAAGCAACATTGGATAGCAAGTGGTAGAAGCATTTTGTTAATATTCAATAGGTCCTTGCATACTGATGGCCTCATGAATTTTTGTACATCTAATTGTAGTAGAAGTATTGTATGGTGCCAATTTGATTCTATTCTATTGTCAAAAAAATTTGGCCATATTGTCAACTCCACTAAGTACACTTTGAAGTTGCAATTAAGCGAGAGCAAATGCATATTTGATTTGCATTTCAATTTACCATTTTCAGGACCATTTTTTACCATGTCATCAAGTCATAGGTCTCATCTTTTTGAAATGAAATGAAGTTAACGCAAGGATTCAATCTACATTTCAATCAATCTTTATATGAGAGTTTAATGTTACATCATCGAATAGGGGTTTAATGAGCTACAATGTCATAAAGAAGATCATGCAAGCACGCCAAGGGGGTGATTAAAAATAATAATGTTCAAACTACCATCTATAATGAAGGAAGATATATTCTTGTCTTGTATGCATTTTTTTAAAATGCCTTTTTGCCATGATGTGCCTTCAGGCGATTACCTACCATAATAATACTTGTACATGGCCTTAAGCTTGTTGCTCCCTTGTTGTTAATATAATGGTATAATTTTGAATCAGGATTTCAATTAAGATAATATAACTACAAACAATCCCAAATTAACCATACATTGAAAGAGAGGTGAAACTAATAGATTTAGCCACAATCCAAATAAGGAAAGGGCTAAAACTCTAATTAGATTCACCTGGGTTAGGATTTCCCTCTTTCTAAGTTGAAATGGATTGGCAATTGTGAAATTAGGGTAAAACAATGATAATTGAAGCTAACTGACAAAAATAGACTGCTATAGATATCCAATGGAGCCACTGATTAAGATCTGGGTAAAATAAGATGTTTAAAACCTATTCCCAGAAGTTTTGATGTGATTTTTTGAGACCAAGTAGTACAGATTTTCTCTGGTCCTCCAATTTTTTCTCTGTTGAAAGTTGAACTTGTTCGTCATTGTTCACACTGTCAGAATTCTTGAGTATAACCCTTAAGCTTGTTCCCTACACACAGAAAGAGAAGAAGAATGTTGTTGAATTAACCCCAATGTAGGACTTAACCTTGAATGAAATAATGTAAATACTGAAATAAATGCTAAGGAGATATACCTTAGATTTGTAATGGATAATAGAAGGATTGATAATGCAATGCACTTTGTATGTTATCATAAATTTTGAATGTAATGGCATGACAACACATGAACATGAAAAACCCTAATCACACACATATTCTTGCATGAAGATTGATGTAACTTTGCTCCACAATGCTTGAAGGATAAAATGCAACCTTGAATTTTAAAAAAAAATTGATGATGAATGCTTCACGGATGTGCGAATATTATGGATAGGTTGTAGATATCAAAATGAGTTGATAGGAGGTCTTTATATAGGGTTCCCTTAGTATATTATTGATTAGGTCGACTTCCAATAGTCAGGTATAGCCATGGGGACTGGAAACCATTAGAGAGGTAAAGGGCCTAGCCTATTTCAAATTAGGGCCTGTTTAAGGGGGACCAATGCTTTTTGGGGTGCCATGGTCGTCCAGTAAATAGGACCAACACAAAGGGAAATGGGGGAGATACCTCTGGGATGAGGTCCACTAAATGGTGTTCATGACATAAGAGTTGGAGAATAGAGCAAAAACAAACTTAGAGAGGGGATGGAGATAGGACACACTAACATGGGAGCACAAACATGAGATGTAAATTGTATCGGTTACAATTTACAATGCTACATTTAACCCCCACTTTAACAAGAGTATGAGCCTATGCAAATACTCACAATAAAGTAGAAAGATGAAAGAGAGGAGCAACTAAGAGCGAGATCACAAAGAGGTAAGACATCACTAATTTTGAGGAACCAAGAACTTAATCTTACGATCTTAACCCACACAATCACATGAAAGGATACACAAAATAAGACAAAGAAAAAAATCAAACAAAGACAAAAGACATAACACAAAGGGGTTAGTAAAAAAAAGGTTCCAAGTCAACTAGTTGAATAGACCTCAATAATCAAAATGTCTTAGTCACAATATCATTCTCAGAATGCTATCACAAGAACACAAGTGATCACATAAAAAGAGAAAGAGAAAATGATGAACCATGATCCATAAATAGAAAAGATATGAGCCCACGGGGAAGAGAAAGGTAAGAACATGGATGCCACAGGTTACCAAGTTGTGTTATGCTAGATGCATGTTGGGGAGGAGAGTCATAATAGTCTAGTTGTGTTTTTCTAGTTCCACTCATCCTGTTGCATATGTTGTTGTCTCATTTCAAGAGTTACGAATCTTGTATACAACTTTGTTGGTCTAGTTTTGAGCATGCAACAACCTATATAAGATATGAAATAAAAACAAATATGTCTAGTTTTTGGAACATCTTATATAATACTTTGTTAATTTGGTTTCAAGAATGTATACCTCATATAAGACATATAAAAAGGATTGCATCTCGTTTCGGGCATGAAACATCTCATATAAGACTTGTTGGTCTAGTTTTGAGAATGTACACCGCGTATAAGACATGAAAATAAATATATGCCTGGTTTCGGGAACATCTCTTATAAGAATTTATTGGTTTGGTTTCAAGAATGTATACCCCATATAAGACATATGAAAGGTTGTGCCTGGTTTTAGGAATGAAATATCTCATATAATACTTATTGGTCTAGTTTTGAGAATGTATAAAACATGCAAAATATACTAAAAAAATATAGTACAAGGAGGGTGATATGTATGCCCCCCCTTACGATGTCAACATAGTCCTATGTTGATGTCTTAAGGAATCTAGAAATAAGGATACACACCTTCAACACCAAGGAGATATCCTTTTCGTCAACAATGTACATAATTACACGCCAAAGAGGTTTAACTCCTATAAGCAAGGAAAAGATAGTTGTAAAAAGATATCTTGCAACAAGTATAAAGGGAATCCTTGGAGGGAAAGAGATCCTTGCTCAATGAGATCTACCTCCAAGAGGATATTTTGAACAAAAATAACATCAATTGAATCTACAAAAAGAAAGGAAGGAGAACAAGAATGTGTACCTTCCTCCTATTCCTAGGTGAAAGGGATTCTTAATGAAGGATGACGCACTTTTGACCCAAAGTGAAGGGTTTGTTTAATAGATATACATTGCCAAGTGAAGAAGAGGTTGTAAACAAGGATACACACATCTTGCATAAGAGAGAATGCTTGAACAAACAACTTCACACAAGGAAATAACATCATATTGTAAGCAAACACCACTCAACAAAAGAAAATTGGATCCTTAGAAAGGATAGGAGAAATCAATTCCCCCAAGGCATAGGAACAAAAAGAATCATTACACAACTTCCAAAGAGAGATTATACATAAGAAAATGTATCACTTCAAGAAAAGAAAAGGTCCTAAACAAGGAACACACATGTACTCTCATGAAGGATAATTCTATGCAAGAAATGGCATCATGTTATGAAAAATGCAACTCATAAAGGAAAAGGAAATGTTTTAAATAAAAGAGAGAGAGTTGAAATGAAATGTCATTCTTCCCCCCCAACATGGAGACAAGGATAATCATGATGAAAGATTGCAAACCCTCTAAGGAGATATTATTCATAAGAGACATATCATTTCAACCAAGGAATAGGTCCTAACCAAGGAACACACATGTACTCCCGTTAAGGATATTTATGTAAGAAAGGACATCATGTTATGAAAGTGATACTCATAAACAAAAAAGCGAATACTTAGAAAGAGGAAAGAGAGAGAAAATTATTCTTTCCCCCCAATCATAGAGGCAAGAATAAATAGACTATTATGTTGCTCACTAAGTATGATTACACGAAAAATTGTACCACCATGAATGACGATGAGCCCCCAATAGGTAAGCTAACATTGTCACATAGTGAGGAGCAACATAATAGGAACTTGAATGTTATTTGAAACGATCATAAGAAATATGCCATTCATTGTTGCCTGTTACTTTTATGATACCTAAATCAATATATTATCGTATCTGAATTTGAAAAGCTTGACATTCATTAGTAGAATGTCCATGAATTTGATGATACTTTAAAAACTAGAATTTTTAAGATGTTGTCTATGTTTCTTTCTTTGTCTAGGCCAAAGAAGAGACATTAACTTGGCATGGAGAAGGTCGGGCAAAACATTATCTTGTAGTGATACTATATTGGAATGAGAAGACATGGACTTACTAGACAATGGGGGAGGGGATGTTGAAATATCTACAAGAGAGGGTTTGTACATAGTTGGAATTGGATTGAAGTTTAAAGAGGTCTGATCAACATCCAAACATGTGTTAAGACAAAAATTTTGAGTATCAAATTTATGTATCTTGGATTTTCTACAAAAAGAACGTTTGAAATCTACTGACCCCCAATCATCCTCTAAGAGTTCCTTTTTAAGAACATCTTTAGTAGGAGATAACGTCTTTGTCTGAATTGGAAAAGAATATTGTCGGAACTAAATATGTATATTGTGATTCAATTTGTATATTCTTGTCAGCTTCCAAAGTAAACACTTTGTTATTAAATGTGTAAGGCACTGCATGATAATCAATTTGATGATTAAGTCCACCTTTAATAAGTTTTGGTTGAGGTTGGGAGACATCTTGGTGAAGGTGAATAACTACCTTAGGCTTCTCAGCAACACAAATGGCCTTGATTTGATCTTGGTTAGGTTATTTATTTTTGGGAGCGAGAGAGCTTTGGAAACTTTATAATGATGGGAAATAGTATCATCCTCTTGCTCTAAGGTGTCTTTATGATTAAGACAAACTTTAGTAAAAAGAACATCATATACCATTAATGCTTCATCTCTAGGGGGGAGGTCATTGGAATGAAAATAAGGTATGGTATCACTAGGAAAGGTAGCTACAATATCATCCCCTTGCACCAAATAATCCTTATGGGGGAGGTACATTTTAGGAGAAGGATGAACATCATTATCCAAAGCTTAAACTTTAGGAGGGAGATATTTGAAAGAAGTTTTCATACTCTTCTTGCACCAATGTGCCCTCATTGGTGGGACCAACTTGGGGAGAGGGTAAATCATAGCTATGAATGAAAGGGAGAACTAAGTTATCATCATATGCATGGAAGAGAACATAATGGAGATCTTGAAATAAATTTAAAATTGAATTATCAAAGCAAGATAACAACTCCATTTCAATGAAAGGCTAAATTTGAATTTGAAATATTGAATGCAAACATTTGAAATGTAAACTATGATTAAACAATGGATTTTCTTTGTAAAAATGATTGATTAACCAATCAATTAAACAACATGGTTTATGGTATTGGATATTAGATGTATTTATATCTAAACATAACATGTCATAAGAATCAGATCTGAAAATACAACTAAAAAAAATCATGCAACCCACAATTTAACCACTAAATTTATGTAACTCAATTGCAAATATGATTTATGAGTGAAAACATTAATGTTAAAGTGCACACAAATAAGATCTAAGACAATAAATAAAAAATAAGCATGCAAGAAGTTGGGTTCACCAAAATGTAATGGTGTAATTTGGAATTAGGGTTTCAATTATGATAATAAAACTAGAAACAATCCCAAATTAACTATACATTGAAATAGGGGTGAAACTAATAGATCTAGCCTCAATCTAAATAAGGAAATGGATAAAACTCTTCCCTCTTTCTAAGTTGAAATAGATTGACAATAGTAAAATTAGGGTAAAATAATGGATAATTGAAGCTAACTGATGAAAACAGATTGCTACAGATATCCCATGGAGCCACCGACTAAGATCTAGCCAAAAGAAGATGTTCAAAACCTATTCCTAAAAGTTTGGTTTGATTTTTTGGGATCGGGTAGTACAAATTTGCCTTAGTCATCCAAATTTTTCTTCGTCGAAAGTTGAACGTGTCCATCGTTATCAACACTATTGAAATTCCTAAGTACAACTCATGAACATGTTCCCTACAAATAAAAAGAGAAGAATAATTTTGTGGATAGGGGTTTGCCTTAGGTCAAATCCCAGTGTAGGAATTAACCTTGAATGAAATAATGTAAATACTGAAGTAAATGCTAAGGAGATATACCTCATATTTGAAATGGATAATAGAAGGATTGATGATGCAATGATCTTTGGATGTAATCACAAATGTTGAATGTAATGGCATGAAAAACACACGAACATGAAAAACCCTATTCACACACACATGGGTGATCCCACAATAGTGGGTTATACTTTCACCCACGAAGAACAAACACAAGTGGGGAAAAACAAATTTCAAGGGTGTTCACTTGTATGAGGGGTGTTCGATTGAATACCCCTCTTTGATAGTACATATGACATCGAGGGGGTCAATTGAGCATGTTTTTTAATTAATATTTTATGGGGTTCGATCAAACACCCCCTTTGATCGAACCCATTTTAACCAATTTTTTAAACAAATAGTATATTAATCTAAGGTGACAGTTATTTTGTCATGTTCGACTATCTCTCTGGGCTCCACAGGGTGTTAGATCGAACGCCCTCTCCAATTTTCGTCCAGCACTCCTCAATACCCGACATCACCCACTATTCCAACTTTATTATACGAGGTGGACCAAAAAAAATAATTCTTGTTTAAAATTGCTCAAGTATGTTTGTTTTTTTGTATTTTTTAAATTTATTGTTAGATTTATTAAAAAAAAAAAGTGTGTACAAATGTTTATTTTTTTATTCTTATATTTTTAGATAAATAATCACACTGAACGCTTTAGAAAACCTTAGAAAAATATTTGAAAACCTTAGAATTCTTTTAAAAACTTAGATAACCTTTAAAAAAATTAGAAAACCTTAGAATTTAAAAACCTTAAAATATTTTCATTAAAAGCCCTTTCTCCCCTTCTAATTGTTTTTAGTAGATCTCTCTCTCCTTTTCCCTCTCTCACCTTTAAGTATTTTTACTCTCTCTCTCTCCCCTTAAGTCTATTTAGGACCTCTCTAGATTAACAAATACATGGAATTGATGCAATAAAAAAAATCTTGTGTTTTAATTTAGTCTCTCTCTCTCTCTCTCTCTCTCTCTCTCTCTCTCTCTCTCTCTCTCTCTCTCTCTCTCTCTCCCCTTAAGTAAGATTTTACTATCCTCTCCCCTTAATAATTTTTACTCTCTCTCCCCCCTCTTAAACTGTCTTTTATGTAGTTTGAGTTCGAGTTCATGTGTAAATTTAATATCCACTATTTTATATTTAGTTTGAGTTTGAGTTCATGTGTAAATTTAATATCCACTATTTTATATTTAGTTTGAGTTCACATGTAAAATTTTAATGTTTAGTATTTAGATTTTAATGTAACTTAGTATTTAAATTTTATGTAAAGTCTTAGTATTTAAACTTGATGTAACTTGCATTTAAATTTAATATTCAGTATTTAATATTAAAATTCATTGATTTTAAATTTAATATTTAGTGTAATTTAAATTTAATGTTTATTATTCCATGCTTTTCACATGTGTGTTCATGTACACTTACATAATTTGTAACTTTATGACACCACGATAGATGGATGATTAGGCTCTAGATGCACCAGATGCACCACCTACACATCAAGATGTAGTTCCTGATTATGATGCTATTTTTTGCTATAGTGATAAGGAGAATTATAAATTGAGAGCCATTATAGATGACCCCCTTACTAATAATGTGTATAAGAGTGCATTCCAAACCATTTTGACGAGTGTAGAGAGCCCTAGAGAGTGTCTAGGCCATCATATATCATACTCCCCCCATATTGTGGATGTCATTTTTAGGGAGTTGAGGGTAGAGATCTTGAGTAATGTTTCCTTAGAGGAATTCTAGCGTGCGGTCCCCAAGGAAATAATTAAACAAGATCTATTTCCTTATTATCAGGATAGAAACAAGGTTAGAGTATACCAGGTTACACTATGCATAGATCAGGTTGTGGCTAAGAAAATATACCCTCAGTTCTTAGCTGCACATGGTCATTATCCTAATAATTACTAGATTCTATTGTACTTTGCACAACAGGTGTACGCTGAGGTCCATTTAGGACTGAAGGTCAACTATTGTGACCTTCTGGGCTATTTTGGACAAGGGTGAGGTAGAGTAGTTGATCGAGAGCCATTGTGACAGCACATAGGTGGTTGTTTGGTCACAAATTCCTACAATATCCCCATCCCTCACCCCCACAACATATCAGGTAGTCATTGCTTCTCAAAGGGAAGCAATTGACAACATTGGAGATATTGCAGCTGTGGTGTCTACTATTTCTTCAGGTAGGTTAGGTAGATATATGATGAGTTGACCACAGTTGAGGCCATTGACAAGCATATCATCTAGTCATGTGGTGACCGATGATAACTATTTTGTTAATGTCATCCCCACACCACATGACATAGAAGCTATCTTAGGAGGTGCTCGACAAATGTATATGTCTTGATATTTGGTCTGGGGCCTCCTACATGCGTACTATTTTATTTCATTCCACCTTCAGATACCATTGGGTGAGGTTAGACAGGAGGCTCTTAGAGAGTCACAAGATGGAGAATTGACCCATCCGCTAATACATTCACATCATTCTCATCACTTTGTGCATGCTCATGACCCAGCTACAGATCACTCTATTATTGCAGAAGAGGAGATACATGTTGATCAACTTCATATCACACCAAAGGGCCTAGATTCATTTGAGGAGCAGCTATAGGGATTGAGCCAGACTGGTTTTATTGATCTGCTACTATGTTTAGACTCTTCATTGATTCCCTCTCATCTACATAGCCCCTTACACTCCTCATTCATTGAGTCTATCATAAACATATATGTAGATGCAGTTGTTGTGGTAGATGATCGAACTTCAACTCCTAATATCTAGGTACATGTATAATAAATGATTTAAAAATATTCACATGCTTATATTTAATTTAAACATTTTTTGTAACTTTCAATTATTGAACTAGTCCTAATATGTACACATGTAACTGTTAAATCACATTAATCCCAACTTGAGCTCAAAGTGTGTGCATAGGGGGGATCCTATTGATGTAACACCTACTAGTGTACAAGTGAGTTTTGGATTATGTATGTACATGCACATTCTTTTTGTATGTAGTTATTGATCTATTTGATAATATCTATTGATATTTAATGTGTTCTACTTATTGCAGGGATCTGTTGGACATCCATTAGACTAGGACTCTCACTTAGAGGCTCACTCCATTTGTAGCCAACAAGATGATCGAGTTGCAACTTACATCATGCCCATAGACTACATGTTTACCTTTATATGGACTTTATTAGAGATGGTATTTACCTCCATATAGACTTCTCAGACATGTTTGTACCTAGGTTTTATATATATACATGTATTTCTAGGGACTTGATTACACTTTTTATGATACGTGTCTATATAAATTTGATATTTATTTATGTTTGGCATTTATACATGTTTGACGAGACATCATGTAAATTTTATGAGATTTAGTTATTGATGTTTATTAGATTATATATATACAAAAATTAGATGTTTATATCTCTTAGAGATTAGGTCCATGTTTATAGATTAGATGTGAATTTATATGATCATATGTTTATCTAGATCTTAATTAAATCTATTTAAAAATTGTCTTCAGAACAATATACAATAAATACACCCCTTAAGCCATTCAATTATATCCCCAAACTTTTCTAGCTCTCCATGTCCTAATTACATCCCTTTGTCATTTCAATTGCATCCCCAAGTTAAGATACATGTTAAGATACAATTTAATTGAAATATATCTCATAAGAAATTGCAATGAAAATTTCATAAAACTAAACAATATTATTGAACATGTAAGAAATATAATCCACTTCGCCACAACATGAATTTGACTTGAAATATACCACATTCGATTGAAACAATTACAAACTCAATTGATTATAAATATATCATTTGAAATGAATTATAAATATCATACATGCATAATTTACAAACTCGAATGATTATATAAATTATATATTTCATATATGCATGCATTTAAATACTTTCAATTTATGTCAATTTAAGGGGTCTTATGTAGATTACTTGGGGTCAATTAATCATTTTAAGTTAGATAGAAAAGTCCTAATTGTATATCCCACTTAGTCATTTACATTTAAACATGTCATGAACTAAACACATTAATCTAGATACAATATTAATTGAAATAGGTTACATGTATAAGAAACATCATCGATTTAAGCCATATAATGGATTTGACTTGAAATATAGGTCTCTTTATTTCAAAACAATTACAAATACAAGTGATTATTAATATATCATATATAAATATCATACACATGCATAATTTACATACATCCTAATTGTTCATACCATTAAGATATTTAAAATGTTTGAATCATTTTAAACATGTTAAGATACTATATTAATTGGAATAGATTACATAAGAAATTGCAATGATCAAATTTCACATTTAACTTAACAATATAACTTGTATAAGAAATATAAGATCTCTTTTTAAGCCATATCACATGAAAAGTTCAAACAATATATAATAATTTACAAGTTCAAACACTAAGTTCTAGAATCTTATAAATTCAATTCATGAGTTCAAACACTAGTACTATGCGAACTAAATACTCATACCACATCAAGTGGTTCAACTCAATCTTCAATAACATTTAACATTTTCTCGTGATCTTCACTATCTAGTCTCCACTTCTAACGTCCATGTGAATGTTGAACTGAATGAAGAATTAGGCCGACAACAATTACTGGGTGGATATACTAATATACCTTGTTATCAATTTGATATTCATTAAAATTAATCTCATGTTGAACAATTTTTATTTGTTTGAAATATGTCCCTTGAACGATAACTAAACCTGCATGGGAAACAACAAATTCCAAGGTGAGAATTTGTAATATTATATAAATTCAATTAATTTACATATGAATCAGTGAACCTGTGGGAAACGACATTCTATTTCTCATTTCAGTTTCTATTAACTTCTTGCTCTCTTCTGTGCAACACAATAAATAATAACTAAGACCTTCTATATTTCCAACCTCTGCTATGACTACAAAAATATCTCCAGCACAACAAATTTACATGAAAAATTCAAAATTTTAAATATAATTGACGAATACTAAGAGGGGGGGTGAATTAGTATACCAAAAAATACTGTAAACAAACTTCTAAATAGTTTAGCAGATAACCGGTATAGAAGACTCACTAAAAAACCGGTTAAGATAAATGCAAACCAAATAGCAAACAAAGCATTCACCCACAAGAGCACAATCACCATAACACAAGATATTTGACGTGGAAACCCAAATGGGAAAAACCATGGTGAGCAAAAACTCACAAGTAACTATCTGTAGAATAGAAACCAGACCGGTTAAGGTCATACAATGTTCTTCACCAGAACAAATCCTGCTAGGAATCTAGATCTCTGTTAGGAGATAAGTCTTGTTAAAGACTACCTTGTTAGAGGATTTCAGATCCACAATTGTGAACCACCTTGTTAGAGGATTTACAAAGGCTTTGTTGGGCCTACCCGATTAAGGGTTTCAGACTTGTCGAAGATGTGAGTAATCAACAAGTGAGTGATCCAGCAAATAGCACAGTCTGCTTAATTAGATCCTTGATAGCTCATTGTTAATTCATTTCAACATTACTTTAGTCTTCAATAACTCCACACTCCAACTCTTTACACAGAGCTAATCTTCTCTACAATGATCTCACATAACCTTTTCTATCACACACCTCACATACATCATACATGCAAACCCTAGACATGATGTCCTTATAAAAGAAGCCAATTTCATGTCAGTCCAATAGGATTAGACTACAAGTTCCTAGGTTCAGTGCATCTAGACACATTTGGTAACATGACACAAAATCACGGCCAAAGTGTTGGTGGATGATAACTCATCACACATTACAGAAATATTGCTTGGTAACTCATCACAGAGTAATACCGTTTAATACAATATACCGATTATCTGTTTGTCAAAAATGAAGACTGGTAGATCATAGTGTTCCAATCAAAAGTTAACTACTGCTTGGGTCCTTCGTACCACTGGTGATCCTCAAACCGCTTGAGGTCTCCATACCGCTTGAGCTCTTCAATTAATTTGTGATCGATAATCATCTTCTACAAAATACCGATAGTCTAAAGACTATACACAATACCAGTTGAGCATAACTCATACATAAAGAAAGTGTGTACCCATCAATGACAGTCAAAACATCATCAAAATGATAACAATCTCCCCCATTGGCATTGATGGCAACACAGGAAAATTTTACTGTCACTACTCCCCCTTTGCCAACAATGACAAAGTAATGCAGAATAACCCCTGTTTCTCATTATCATTAAAAATAGAGTAGATGTTCATGACAATATAGAATGAAACGTATCAAAAATAGATTTAAAGTCCTGCATAAAAGTTTTCATGGCCAATGCCCATGACTCAAGTAATGAGGTAGCAACCTCACTTTCAGTCTACATCTAGAATACCAATTCTTCCATAGCATCAATGGTACTCATCTCTTGAGTTACCGTGATAGCATCCAGGTTGAGAAAACATTTCTGAAGAATCTGCAGTCTTGGCAATAAGACCAGTTCAAGCTCCTACAAATCTCTGGTCCGATTGCTAATCTTTGAGTCCATTCTGGTAGTCTGAAGCTAATAATGATGAACCATTTGCCCATATGTAGTGAATGAATCATATGGCATCTTGAAGGTGCTGATGTATGCCTAGAACTCCGATTGGAGTTTATCTTTCTATTTAAGCACATCATCACAAAATAGACGGGGTTGGCAGATTTTACTCAAAAGTAATTTGCCCTCATCCATAGCAACACTGATATCCTTCTGTTGTTTCAGTAGTTGTGACTGCAGCTCATTCATTTTCTTGACTAAGGCAACATTGAGTGCCTTTTCATGGTTCTTCTTTGCAGTGGTTTCAGCAGCATCTTCTAGGCATTGTACCTGATCCTCCACTACGGTACAAAGAAGTTTAAGCTTGGGCAGAGAGGAATCGACACTGGGGAGGTTAGTATCAGGAATCAGACTGGTAAGGGTGTCAACTACAGTTTGAATGACATCATGTTCCTTCTTCCTCCGCAATGCTTCCAGTCTTTCCTGTGCAAGTTTTATGCTTTGAAGCAGCTCAGACTCATTTGCAGATTGAAGATCAATAGGACTGGTGACATCAACCTATTTGGCTTGACCACCGGTTGCCTTAGGAGTCTCCACTTGTTTGGTCTTCTCTGCTTCCTTCTCCTCTTCTGCTCTTTTCTTTTCCTCTTCTTTCTTCTTTTTCTCCTCTTTCTTCTTCTCCATTTCTTCTTTCTTCTTGTCCTCTTCCTGCTTTTTCTTCTCTTCCTCCTTCTTTTTCTCCTCTTCTTTCCCTTTCTCTTCTTCTTTCCTCTTCTCTTCTTCTTTCTTTTTCTCTTCCTCTTTTCTCTTGATTTCTTCCTGTCTTACTTTTTCTTCTTGCTCTTTCTTCATTTGTTCTTCTTTTTCAGCTTTTTCCTTGTCCTATTTTTCTTTCTCTACTTTTTCTTTATCTTGTTTCTCTTTATCTTTGTCCAGAGTGACATCCTCATTATCTAATGCATCAACATCAATAGGTTATTCTTTCACTCTTTCACCTTCACTATCAAATGCCTCATCTGGTTTGCCTGATGATCAGTCAGGTTCTTGTTTAGCCTTCATATTGGCTTCAGATACTTGGTGTAACCTAACAATAGCTTTAGCATGTAAATGTGTGTCCTTTTCCACTTCAAAAGCTTTGCCTTCTAGCAGTCTGAGTCTTCTCCTTCTCATGAAGAAGAGGCCTTTGTTCTTATCCATTATCTCAAATAATTCTGAATTTGAGGCATCAGGAAAGTATTGTGCAAAAATCTTCTCTCTGATCTCTTGTTCTTTCTCAATGGAAATGCACCATTCATTATCTAAAGAATTGTACAAAGAATTTGTTGTAACTGATCTGATTTTTGATGGCGACCGGTCATTAACACATAAATATTTAATGACTTACTTCTCTACTTCTTCTTTCTCACCATCAGTAAAATCATCAAAATACTCCTTTAAATCATCAAGCACTTTCCTCTTAATATTCTTAATAGTCCTCTGACGATGTGTCATTGGCTTATAAGAGGAAATATTTATATTTACTGGTGTTGAAGTTGTAGGAACATTACTGGTAGACTTTTCCTTTTTGCTTGATTGCCTTGTCTTCTTTGGTTGAATTTTCAGTTTAGTGTCCTCTAATTCCGGTGAGTTGGTTTTGGTTTTGCGCTTCCTCTCAAAGACTTTGGCTGGAACAACCTCAAGTTTCTTGTTAGGTGGTGACCGCTTGGTCACTTTCGGACTAGCAGAGGTAATCGGTGTAGATACCGATGACACTTCTTTGTCCTTCTTCTATTTTGGTTCTTCAACCGGTGTGACCCTCTCCAAGTAGGTACCACTTCTCTTTTTATTCACATCTAGTGGTGAGGCAAGTAGGGTAGAGGCATACCCGATCAATAGGTCATTCACCACTTCATAACCCATAGGTTTAACTGCTTCCTTTCTCGGTTCCACCACTTCCATTATGCATTCATCTACCTTTATTGTGAAACAGATGTCATCTTTATATTCGTTCACAATATCATCAGATATCCTCATTCTCTGGTTCATTTTTCATTTGGATTCATTAAAATACTTGTTCAGAACCTCAGGATATCCAGTTCCCATTGCTTGTAGACTTTCCTTGATTTGCCTGGAAACTGGTAGGTCAGTAGACCATTGCACATCACCTACTCCAGGGAAATAACCTTGAAAAAAGAAGAATAAACCAACCAAAAGTTGTCCAAACCTGAACCTTAGAGCATTGTCCTGTTTGATGGAATTCAGGTTCAATAGCAATTGCTTATGTAGATAGGTACATAGGTCAAATGAAGTGTCTTCCTTAATCATTTTGTAAGCAACATTCACCGCAGCAGTAGGGATAGAGTTTATCCTGTTGGCATAGAATATCCGGTAACCAATCACCATGCAAGCATATTTCACTAGATCATCTTTGATGGTGTTGACGGTCATCGCCCGTTGGTCACTCATAGAACCGGTGAGCTTAGTCATTTCAGTCTTGGTGACCTTCCTTAGAGCTGGCACCTCTCGATTATTATAGAAACCGGTGATGACATGAATTGCTTTTGGTGTGATGTCATGCATCCACTCAAGATACATTTTATCACCATGTACTCTGCTAAGGATGATGTAGATATGTTCTTCTATGAACTCTTCCAGAAAGTATACCGCATTATGCACTTTCATCTTCTCAAGGATACTGTACTCAAGTTTGATCTTCTTATCATCCCCACAGAACATACTTAGCTGGGAATGAATCACTAGGGATCCTAGGTCTTCCAGTTTACAATCAATATACCCTGAAATATCTTCTTCAACAATAACTCCGACAGGTATTTGAGATAGGGCATTGTCTTTTTGTTTCTTTTGAGGAAATTCAGCTGAATCTACAACTGCACTAGAACTAGAGTGCGATGCAGAAGCCATGATAAGAAAGAAATTCAAGAAATACCTTCACAATCCAAAATTTAGGGTTTTTCAAATGTCTCCCATAATACACCACTTCGATTGCTTGATTACCACTTAGTGTTCTTCATTGATAGATTAAAAAGGATCACTGGATTCCTCTGCAAGATTTTTGAATTCACTTTCAATCGCTAGACGAATCTCTCTTTGTCGCTCTACTCTTGAAAATTCTTTTCTTGAAAACATATAAGTGAAAAAGACGATGAAAATCCCTTTTAAACAACTCTCACCTACCATAATAAATATATCATTGCTAGGGCACAAACCCTAATTTTGCCTTTTATCGCTTCAAATCTTCTATCGATTGATAGGTAACATATATCGATTAAGGTCTTTATTGATATAAACTGGGGGTGCAAAATATTTCACTGATATGTTCCCCCTAATCTTTTCTAAGCTCAGTTTGCTGGTTTAGAGACTTCCATACTAGGTGCAGAAACAGGTTCATCCTTTGATACTTCTTTTGGTTTCTTTTTCCAAGTTTTATTCATTTCCATTTGAATGGTTTCAACATTATGCTTCCCTTCTGGAGTGATCGGTATATCATCCGATAGGTTCTTTCTTAGTCTGCAAGTCTTGGCAGTGTGTCCTGGTTTGTTGCAATGATAGCATACCATTCCAGGTGTTCTCCATGGTCCATTATTCATACTACCATTCTTCCTTCTGCATGTTGCAGTAGTGTGACCGCTACCAGGACAGATCAAACAAGTTGCTCTCCAACTAGTTGCCACTTGATAACCACCTGACCAATGGTCATAGGTATTATATCGGTTGGGATTCTGGTTCATAGAAGTTCCAGGATAACTCCTTGAGTCCTTGGAGGATGTCTCCTAGTGTTCTGCAAAATAGACCTGCATTCAAATGCTCCATGCCCAAACTTGTTGCATGCATAACAATTTCCATTGAATCTATTGGATCTAGGCTTATTGTTTAGAAAATAAGGAAAATTGTTGTAGGCCTTGCTTCTACACACAATAACAGTATGTCCTTCTTTGAGACAATTAAAGCAAACAGGTTTAAATTTTTGCATACCTTTATCCTTGGATGTCGGTTGCTTCTTTGATGCTTCAGCTTTTCTTCCAGAGGTCTCTCCTTCCTCATACCCAGAGAAACCAAGTCCAGTGGTATTCTTTACTGGCTTTACCGATTCTAGCTTTTTCTCTAACTTAACAGTACTCTTATTGAATTTGGCAAGTATCTCCTTTGACTTAGTAAGTTCCTTGGAAATAACAGCATTGGATTCCATCAAGTTGCATTCTCAGAAATAGCCATGTTTAGTTCACCTTGCATTTCTTCTTTTTCCACTTTACTCTCTTGGAGATGAGCGGTAAGGGTACTGATTTCTTGCTTCAGCTTGGAGATCTCATGATCTTTGTCTTTTACCATATATTCAGCTTTCCTTCTATTCTCAAGCTCTTGACACATTCTGATAGTCAATTCTTCCAACTCCTTTCTCAAGTTGGCTTTAGATTCATTCATTTTTTCAACTTCTTCAACTAGGGCATCCATATCTGCTTCATCAGAAGAGCTATTTTTCAGTAAGTTCCATCAGTTTCTTAGCATGCTCTCTTCTTTTGGCCAAAAAAGCTTTATACTTGACTTTAAGTTCATCATAGGCTCTCTCAGTCTGAGTGAGATGATGAGTAAGTTCCCTCACACTGTATTCCCCCATATCTCCTTCCAAGTGGTTAGACTTATAGAAAGGTTGGCTCTGATACCAATTGTTGAATATTAAGAGGGGGGATGAATTAGTATACCCAAAAATACTGTAAACAAACTTCTAAATAGTTTAGCAGATAACCGGTATAGAAGATTTACTAAAAAACCGGTTAAGATAAATGCAAACCAAATAGAAAACAAAGAATTCACCGACAAGAGAACAATCACCATAACACAAGATATTTGACGTGGAAACCCAAATGGGAAAAACTACAATGAGCATAAGAGAAACTAGACCGGTTAAGGTCATACAATGTTCTTCACCAGAACAGATCCTGTTAGGAATCTAGATCTCTGTTAGGAGATAAGTCATGTTAAAGACTACCTTGTTAGAGGATTTACAAAGGCTTTGTTGGGCCTACCCGGTTAAGGGTTTCAGACTTGTCGAAGATGTGAGTAAACAACAAGTGAGTGATCTAGCAAATAGCATAGTCTGCTTAATTAGATCCTTGATAGCTCATTGTTAATGCATTTCAACATTACTTCAGTCTTCAATAATTCCACACTCCAACTCTTCATACAGACCTAACCTTCTCTACAATGATCACACATAACCTTTTCTATCACACACTTCACATACATCATACATGAAAACCCTAGACATGATGTCCTTATAAAGGAAGCTGATTTCATGTCAGTCCAATAGGATTAGACTACAAGTTCCTAGGTTTAGTGCATCTAGACACATTTGGTAACACGACACCAAAATCACCACCAAAGTGTCAGTGGATGATAACTCATCACACATTACCGAAATACCAGTTGGTAACTCATCATAGAGTAATACCGGTTAATACAATATATCGATTACCGGTTTGTCAAAAATGAAGACTGGTAGATCGAAGTGTTCCAATCAAAAGTTAACTACTTCTTGGGTCCTTCGTATCACTTGTGATCCTCGAACTGCTTGAGGCCTCCATACCGCTTGAGCTCTTAAGTCAATCTGTGACCGGTAAACATCTCCTACAAAATACCGATAGTCTAAAGACTATACACAATACCGGTTGGAACAATTACGGTTGAGCATAACTCATACATAAAGAAAGTGTGTGCCCATCAATGACAATCAAAACATCATCAAAATGCCAACAATAATGTACTTGTTAAAACTTTGCTACATTTTAAGATATAAAAAGTTATACATGTGTGCATGTACCTTTTTTAATTAGTCTTGAAATATGAAAATAATCACTAGAAAACAAAGGAATGTCTTCAAAGCTTTCATCCTCAATCTTCATCGTATGTGTCAGTAAGAACTAGTGGCACTAAATTCTATTCACTAACATATCCAAGCTCTTGGTTGATGCATTTATCATAGTTTTCCAAAATGCATTCACAACAATAACATGAGTAATCCTTGTTGTACAATATTCATGGGCAATTATATGTACTCATGATAGAATGCAAATATCTTGTCTTCTCTACCCTCTTGCATCCATGCATTGTTCTTCTATCTACATCTTCAAAATGTGCATACATTAAACAAATGTTAAACATATTTAATTTAATACTAAACATTTTAAATATTTTGATTTAACCAAAATAAACTTTCAAAAGATCACATAAGGTCTAAGATCTCCTGAAACACTCTATATGGAATGGGCCTGTGTATTCTTGATGATGAGTCAGGATCATTTGGTTGCACATAGTGTTTCTTACACCATTTAACATCATGTGCATCATTTATATGATCTCCTGAATAATTCATTTGATACTTTCTTAGACCACGTTTGCTATAAGCTCCTGCACCATTATGTTTACCCTTTCCATGCCGTCTCAAAGAAACTCCAAACATGTGGTATTTTGTCATTTCAATGATATCTACATAGTGCGTCAAATAGCCTTGATGATTTTAATTGTGGTGCACATCCATTAGACCAAACAAAATGCTTACCAATTTTTATGCCTCTGTTTTCCAAATATTCAAAAAACTTCTTAAAGAAATGTTCTACTAAATGTGTGTCATGCTCCTTATCATTACTAATATAGAAGTGGCATTCTTTCTTAATGACTTGTTCTTCAAATGTATTTTTGACACCTTCCAAATCCAATTGTGCATATCAATAACACACATGCACCATAATAGTGATCTGCTTTGAAAAATAATACTCTAATTTGAAAAATAATTTTCTACGAAGTTGACTATAGATAAAATAGTTTCAAGTGGTAAAGTGTCTCTTAATATCTGAAACTAGTGTGCTTGCCACTTGGAAAAAAAAACCATGCCATATGGACGGTTATATCAATTTACGAAAATTTTCCATAAATGTTCCAATATGTATATCCTCTTCTACATAATCTAACCTTGAGGATTATTTACCAAATTTTGTTTCAAACTTTTTATACTTGTATCTCTTGCAATCTACCATCTTCATCATATCGATATCTTCATTTCTCAAAGGAAATTTAGTCAACTCTCCATATGCTTCACAAATTCCTTTTATGCAATCAATTTGACTGGTTGCATTATCATCTGATTTATCACATAAGATGGGTGCTATAAATTGACTTGTTCGCTTAGAAGGAGCATTTTTATAATCATCACTAACTTCTCTAATCTTTCAAAACACCTAATAGTAGAGATCAAATTCAATATGATAACAATAACAAGAAGTTTCAAAGACTTTGTACATATTATGGCCTTAACCTTTCAAACATTGTTTCCTTAATCTTTATATGAGGGTATGAATTAGTAAAAATCACATACAATTCATGTTTTGTTGTGTCTAACCAATTTTTTAAATGAATATCATAACTACCAGTCCCAATCCTATGTTTGATAACATCTCTACTATTTGATAGATGAGTATTATTATTCCAAAAAGTTGAGACCAAGTTCCTAACAACATCTTCAATCCTATTAGGATGAGGAGCTCTACACATAATTGTTCGATTCCCTTCTGAGGTAGTTGTTGATAATATCTACATCTTTGTATGTTAACGCTCAAGGTAGTGATGGAATCATGTCAAAATCAACCTGAGGGAGATTTGGAGTGGTGCGGAGGTGATGGAGTGGTTAGAGAAGAAAAATAAAAAATTTATTTTTTTTCAGTATTTTTCTATCTTTCAGTATTTTGCATTTTCAAAGGCCATCAAAGAGAAATTTGGGGTCAAGACTTTCGTCAATCCCTTAACTCAATATTCAAAGGAATGGTATTAAGGGATTGAATTTATATCTTTTGAAGACCTCTCCCACAATGTAAGTGGTTTTGAATTTTGAGCATCAAGAAAGGAGTTATGACCCTGCCAAGTTGGGATTACCACATGTCAATGCGACATAGTTTTCAGCAAGTCTATGGCTTCTTATTCTCCCAACGATGCATGAGAGTACCATGTGTTGACATCATGGGGTTTTTAAAGGAAAAAGGAAAGGAAGGCTCTAAAAATTTTTGCCTGTATGCCAAGTGTTGACAAAGAATGGGCCCAGAGATGTTTTGAACCCGAAGAGATTTCAAAAGTGCACCATTGTTTCTTTCAATGGAGGAAGGCTACATAAGGTATCACGTGGTGAAACCAGAGAGAGTGCATTCAAATGAAGTAAGAAGCCCACGTGTTCAAACAATTACAACAAAAAAGGGAATTTGTAGGTGGCCTTCATGTCATGTACATGAAAGGGAAATAATGATGCAAAGATCATTACGATCTGGACAACTGCAACAACCTCCATGATGATGGTGGACACATAGTGAGAATGCAAAATTCTATCCGTCAATAACCAACGTGTTAGATCAAAGATGTTTTCTCTATATAAGCTTGTGAGTGCATTGTAAAAGGGGGTTCACATTTTTCACCAATTTTTAGTAGACATAGTGGTAGAAGCATTTTCAATTCTTTCAAACCTTAGAAAATGACCCTTATGGGAAGGACTTGAATATTTTAGACTATTCCAAAATTACCTTTGTAATTTGTTCTCCCCCAACAATGAAGAGGATGTGATGCTTTGTGTTTAATATCCTAGAGTTGTTTTTTTCTCTCTATTTCTAATCTTGCTTCTGTAATTTCTAACTCATTGGAGATTTGGTACATTCTTCAATGTTCTCAGCCTTAAAGAGGTATCCCGCAAGCACCTAGCAACTCTGCAAGTTTGGAATATTTAAGCAAATTTGTCGGTATGTGGCAGGTTCTCTATTTTTGATAGAGTAGACCTTTTGTTGTTGCTTAGAACATCATTTGTAGATATTTTTATTTCCCATGCTTCAACATGGAAAGATTTTATGAACATCATACGTTTCCCTCTCCTTTCCATTAAAGCACAATCATTTCACCTTCTTGTCAACAATATCAAGCTAGATATGCTTCTAATTTTGCTCCATATTGCCCTAATACAACAAGCCATGAGAGATTTCCTAATGCTTACCTCTCATCCACCCTTGCACAACCTTCTTAACAACCTGCATATGCTTACTAGCAACTAGAGGCTTATTATACTTATAGCCAACACACTCATCCTTCCCCCAACATCAAAATATGGAAAACTTGGAAAATGTTAGTGCCAGAGAAATAATGATGAATTTCTAAGAATAGTTGAAGGCTATTGAGGAAGAGAAAGAATATTGCATACAATAAGATCAACTTTCTTACCAAGCCTAGCTTCAACAACAGTAGGTGGAGGCTCAGAGGAAACAACACAAGAAGTTCCTTGCAATGCAAGTTGCTACTAAGAAAATGCAGCTCATACCACAAGAGAAATCAACCACTAGAGCTCCTAAATTTGAAATCCCAAGCATTTAATAGGGGATGCCTTCTAATGAACTCCCTCAATCTCTTCTGCAAAAAAATATTTCCTCCTCAACTCTCTTATTGTGATACCATTTTACTCTTTGAGGGTGGACTTGCTGTTTGAATGGTTGATTGGTCTTATGAACAAAAGAAAGAAGAGAAGTAGTTTTTTGGTTGTGAGCTTCCATATGCTTGCAAGGTTGAAGAGCCACACTTAGCACAAGATAAAAATGAAGATGACCAGTTGTAGCAACAAGGCATCAACTAGATAAGGGAGAAAAATGAAGAAGGCTATTTATTCCTCTCATTTGATGAACTTCCTTGCTTTGTTAACCATGAGGAAGAGGAATTTTCCATTTCTACAGTGGTAGAAGTATTAAAGAAGTAATCATATGCTGAAGAGCATAGTGGACCATGTGAATATGGGAAAGTTCATGAAGTTGAGCAAGAGGAAAATCTTGATGCTTCTATAGATCATCGTGAGGATTAGTGTGAAGCAAGGGTGATCCCCATCATGGAAAGAAGTAAAGAGGAAACCGATGAAGAACTATTTTGGGATGAGTTGGAAGTTTCTACTCATCTATCCACATCAAGCCACCATCTCTTGAGCTAGAAGAGTATGAGAAGAAGAAACAACAAGAGAGGGTTCCCCTACCATCATATGAGTCATTAGGACCAACCCCTATTGGTTAGCAAGACATCAAGGTTGAACAAAGAATAACTGCAAATCCAATATTGATCATCTAGACTTGATATTTTTCAAGAGGATGTGATGTAGGAGCATCCCTGGTTCACAACAATCTTGCATCAACCAAAAACATTTTCCTTTTTGTTTTGCTTTTTGTTTGCAGTTTCAGTTTTCTATTCTATGTGTCCTAGTTTTGGCTCATCAGATCATGTGGAGTTGGATTCTACTTGAAGACTTGATCATCTTTCTTGCTTCCAGATCACATCGCATTTGGATCATTTTCCGGCAAGATATCACTATTGGTTTTCATGATAGTTTCATGTTACCGGTTGCCTACACCTATTTTGGTGATCTACCAGAACCCCTTCCGAAGCTTGTGGAGCCTTGGGCGTTGATTCCAATGTTCCTTGGCATGTGGCTGACCTTTTCTCGTGATCTACATTTCATCCTTTGGATTTTCCAGAGGAATCTCTTGGCAGAGGCCGACCTTGTTATTTTACATGTTTGGTCTTGTTCTTTGGGTTTTGATCCCTTTTGGGCTGATTGGATCCTTTGGATCAATATATATATTTGTAATTACATATAAGAATACAACGAATCAGAGAATCAAGTAGCTAGATTGTGAGTAGAAGATAGATCTTAAAATTCAATGTCCCGGTTGTGACCTATTCTACCAGGCCTGTGAGCTGGTATGTTGTAACCTGGTTGTTGCCAGTTGGTTGTAATCAAATTTCATGTAATAAAATAAATTGTTCTGCATTGCTTGCATCATATATTTATATTTCCATTGTGTTTACTCTTGCTAACCAGTCTGGATTGATCTCTTTTAGGTCCCTCCTCACCGGTCATTGCTTGAAGAGGTATTAGAGCGAAGTTTCATTCCGAAGGTTGCATGTCCTAAATTTTTGTTGTAGGGTGGCGGATTGCGGATCCAACCTGCAGCTGCAGAGGACTAGCGCAAAGGATGGTGCAAAGAGGAGCTAGGAATGGTGGAGCGCGTGGGAATATAGACCCTGTTGTGATGGATATTTTGCAAGGAATAGTAGCCCAGTTAGAAGCCGCGGAGACAGCCAAGAGAAGAGGCAGACATATTAAAGATGTAAGTGAAGATGAAGGAGAAGAAGCCCCGACATAATAAGCAAACCTACCAATGGTTGATCCATATGAGGAAATTTTTTTGAGGGTTTGAGTAGGGCAAATACTAAACCTCATTTTACCCCACCAGAATATTATGGGAAGTTAGATGCAGATGAATTGATGGATTGGATCTCAGAGATGGAGAAGTATTTTGATTCCAAAAACACTGTAGAAGAGAGGAAGGTGAAATATGCCTATACTCAGTTGAAATTTCATGCATCTCTTTGGTGGGAGCATTTTCAAGTTGATAGACAGAGAAGAGGTAATGGAATAAGATGATTGCTAAGTTGAAATCGAATTTTGTGCCAATGAATTATCAAGTGGATTTATTCCAGAAGTTGCAGAATTTGAGACAAAAGGAATCTAGTGTGAAGGAGTACACCAAAGCATTTTACAATTTGAACATCAGATCCATACATGTTGATGATGAAGTTAAACAAGTTGCAAGATATTTGAATGGATTACGGATGTTTATACAAGATGAATTGAGTATGATCAAATTGGAAAGTGTTGAAGAGGCTTACCAGTATGCCCTAAAGGCATAAGAGAAGTTAAACAAAAGACAAGCAAAGACAAAGAGGTAGAGGTGGAAGTTTTACCAAAGAAAGATTACAAGGAGGAAGGGGATATATCGGAGGAAGAGGAAGTGAGCAAAGAAGGTAATTCATACTTGAAGGATGATAGAAATTTCTACCAGAGGAGAGAACCAAATAGTTACCGGAATGAGAACTTCGGAAGATAGGACAAGAGGACATTTAGAGGAACTCGTTATAAGTGTGGAGGAGAAGGACATTGTGCATTCAACTGTAAGAAGTCAGAAAATACCAGAAGAGCAACAATGATGGAAGAAAACCCCACTGGATCAGATAATAAACCAGAAGATGGAGAACTATTGATGATGAGGAGACCATTGTGTCATACTGGAGGAGATGAAGAGCCTTTGTAGAGGAAGAATATGTTCAAGACTAGATGTAAGGTATCCGGTAAGTGTTGTAAAGTTATTATTGAGAGTGGGAGTTCTGATAATCTTATTTCAGAAGTGATGGTGAATAAGTTGAAATTGGAGAGATTGAAACACCCTAAGCCTTATCAGATAGCATGGATTCAAGATGAACAAAAGTTGTTAGTGAGTGAACAATGTATGGTTGAATTAAAAAATGGGAATTATCATGATGAACTTTTGTGTGATATTATGCCTATGAATATTTATCATCTTTTGTTGGGTAGACCTTGGCAGATTGATAGATAGGAAACATGTGATGGGGGAAAGAACACCTACACTATTGTGGCCAATGGGATGAAGCAAACCTTGTTGCCTTTGGAGGAACCTTTGAAGAATGAAGTATGTACGAATGCTATAATCTGTTTAGTAGATGGAAGGAAATTCATGGATGGACTGAGACATGAGAATGTGTGTTTTCCCTAATTCCTAAGAAGACTGAGAACCCAAAGCATGAAGAAGAAAAGTCAGAAGAGATAAAAGATTTGCTGACAAAGTATGAAGACATCATTTTAAATAATGTGTCTGATGGATTACCACTTGTGAGAAGTATCAGTCATTGCATGGACCTGGTTCTTGGAGCTAGTTTGCCTAACAAAGCTGCACACTGGATGACACCGACAGAGAATGAAGAGTTGAATAGGCAAGTGCAGGAGCTATTGAAGAAAGGTTTGATCAAAGAAAGTTTGTGTCCTTGTGCAGTACCAGTAGTATTAGCACCTAAGAAGAATGGAGAATGGAGAATGTGTACCGATTCCAGAGCAATAAACAAAATCATAATGAAATATTGATTTCCTTTGCCTAGGATGGATGACATAATGGACTGTTTGAGTGGAGCCAAATACTTTACAAAGATAGACTTGAAGAGTGGATATCATTAGATCAGGATCAGAGAAGGAGATGAGTGGAAGACAACATTCAAGACAAATGAAGGACTGTATGAATGGTTGGTGATGCCCTTTGGGTTAACTAATGCACCGAGTACTTTCATAAGGTTGATGAATGAGGTATTGAAGAAATTCTTGGGTAAGTTTGTTATTGTGTATTTTGATGATATTCTGATTTTCAGGAAGACAAAAGAGGAGCATTTTTTGCAGTTAAGATAAGTTTTGCAGAGATTGAGAGAAGAGAAGTTGTTGATCAATATCAAGAAGTGTACTTTCATTAAGGATGAATTGTCTATTTGGGATTTGTGATATCTGAGGATGGTTTGAAAATGGACCCTGAGAAAGTGAAAGCAATTGTTGAGTGGTCTACATCGGAAAGCATTGGAGAGGTAAGGTCATTTCATGGATTGGATAGTTTTTACCAGAAGTTTATCAAAAAATTTAGTTCAGTTTGTAACCCTATGACTGAGACCATGAGAGGGGATCAAGAGGAATTCAAGTGGACCACAGGAGCAAATAAAAGTTTTGAATTGTTGACGTAGAAAGTGACTGAGCAACCTATGCCAGCTTTACCAGATTTTAATAAATTATTTCAAGTGGATTATGATACAAGTGGAACAACAATAGGAGCAACCTTGAGTCAAAAGGAAGAGCAGTAGCCTATTCCAGTGAGAAATTGAATGATGCCTAGAGGAGATATTCGGTGTATGATCAGTAATTTAATGCCATAGTAGAAGCCTTGAAGAAGTGGAGACATTACTTGTTGCTTAAGGAGTTTGTGTTGTATACAGATCATCAAGATTTGCAGTATTTGAACAGTCAGAGTAGGTTGAATCAGAGACATATGAGATGGGTAGAATTCTTGCAGAGTTACACCTTTGTGTTGAAGCATAGAAGTGGGAAATCTAACAAAGTTGTTGATGCATTGAGTAGGAGAAGGAATTTGTTGATAGAGATGAGAGTGACAGTATTAGGATTTGAAGATTTGAAGACCTTGTATGATGATGACCCAGATTTTGCAGAACCTTGGAAAGCATGTAGAGAACCAATTATGGTAGATAGAAGCAAATGGTTGGACTACTTCATTTAGGATGGGATGTTGTTCAAAGAAGTTTAGTTGTGAATACCTAAGAGTTCTATGAGGGAGAATATAATAAAGGAAAAACATAGTGGAGGACTAGCTGGACATTTTGGCATTGATAAAACAATAGCATTGGTGAGTGAGAAGTACTTTTGGTCCTAGATTCATAAGGATGTTAAGAGATATGTGTAGAGTTGTAGAGTTTGTCAAGTTTTAGAGGGTAGTAGTCAGAATGTGGGATTGTATAAACCTTTTATAGTACCGGTAAGACCTTGGGAGGATATAAGAATGGATTTTGTACTTGGATTGCCTAAGACACTGAGAGGGAATGATTCTATATTTGTGGTAGTGGATAGATTTTCAAAGATGACTCAATTCATACCTTGCAAGAAGACATCAGATGCATTGCATGTAGCAGACCTATTTTTCAAGGAAGTGGTAAGATTGCATGGATTACCTAAGAGCATAGTTTCAGATAGAGACACTAAGTTTGTTGCTATTTTTGGAGAACACTTTGGAAGAAGATGAAGATAGATTTGAAGTTCAATTCTTCTTTTCATCCACAGACTGATGGGTAGACAAGTTGTTAATCAGAGTTTGGTAAACTTGTTGAGATGTTTAGTGGGAGATAAAACCAGAAGTTGGGATTTGATCCTTGCACAAGAAGAGTTTGCCTACAACCATTCAGTGAATATAAGTACCAGAAGAACACCTTTTTAGATTGTTATTTGAGTGCATCCTAGAGGTATATCAAAATTTAGAGACATTGGCAGTGAAGACTAGAGGAGTTCAGAAGTAGAAGACTTTGTAGATCACATGACAACATTGCATATTCAGGTCAAACAACATTTGGAAGACATGAACATCAAATATAAGGAGAATGCATATGAGAAGAGGAGACATAAGGAATTTGAATTTGGCAATGAAGAGATGGTACATCTAAGAAAAGAGAGATTCCCGTTTGGAACTTATAATAAGTTGTGGATGAAGAAGTTTGGACATTGCAGGATTTTGAGGAAGTTCAGTTCTAGAAATGAGTTATCAGATAGTCTGAATATTTCACCTATATTCAACATTGTAGATCTTCATGAGTATAATGAACTAGAGTTTAGTGAGGACAGTGTTGCAAAATTTGAGAAACAGTTGCCCCGGAAGGAACCAAATCAGATTGAAGAGATTTTCAACAGTAGGATTGGGCATAGTACCCAAAGCAGTTAGTATAAGGAATATCTTGTGAAGTGGGAGGATAGACCAGCAGAAGATTCATCTTGGATTTCCCAGGTAGAGGTAGACCGCCTTAGTTTCCCTCTAACCCCCAAAAAGTGAGAGGCTCACTTTTTCAATAACCACAAATGTCTGATGGAGGAGCATCCCCGATTCACATAAATGTTGCATCAACCAAAAACATTTTCCTTTCTGTTTTGCTTTTTGTTTGCAGTTTCAGTTTTCCTTTTGTGTGTCCCAGTTTTGGCTCACTGAATCCTGTGGAGTTGGATTCTACTTGAAGACTTGATCATCTTTCTTTCTTCCAGACCACATCACATTTGGATCTTTTTCTGGCAAGATATCACTACCGGTTTCCATGACAGTTTCCTGTTACCGGTTGACAGTCCTTTGTTACCAGTTACTTGGACCTATTCTGGTGATCTACCAGAACCCCTTCCAAAGTTTGTGGAGCCTTGGGTGTTGATTATGATTTTCCTTGGTGTGTGGCCGACCTTTTCCCGCAAACTACATTTGATCCTTTGGATTTTTCGGAGGAATCTCTTGGCGGAGGCCGACATTATTTTACATGTTTGGTCTTGTTCTTCGGGTTTTGATCCCTTTTGGGCCAATTGGATCCTGTGGATCAATATATATATTTGTAATTATGCATTAGAATGTAACAAATCATAGAATCAAGTAGCTAAATTGTGTGTAGAAGATAGATCTTAAGATTCAAGGTCCGCGTTGTGACCTATTTTACCAGGCCTGTGAGCCAATATGTTGTAACCTAGTTGTTGTCAGTTGTATGTAATCAAATTTCATGCAATAAAACAATATGTTCTGCATTGACTCGATGATATCTTTGTGTTTACTCTTGTTGACCGGTCTGGATTAATCTCTTTGAGGTCCCTCCTCATCGGTGACTACTTCAAGTGTATCAAAGCAAAGTTTCATTCCAGAGGTTGCGTGTCCTGAATTTTTGTTTTAGGGTGGCGGATTGCAGATCTGACCTGCAGCTGCAGAGGAATAGCATGAATAATGGCACGAAGAGGTGTTAGTAATGGTGGAGCGTGTAGGAATGCAAACCCTACTGTGATGGAGATTTTGCGAGGAATAACAACCCGGTTAGAAGTCATGGAGATAGCCCAAAGAAGAGGTTGAAATTTTGAAGATGTAAGTGAAGATGAATGAGAAGAAGCCCCGACAGAACAAGAAAACCTACCCACGGTTGATCTGGATGAGGAAAGGTTTTTTAGGGTTTTGAGTAGGGCGAATACTAAACCTCATTTTACCCCACCAGAATGTGATGGGAAGTTAGATTTAGATGAATTGATGGACTATATCTCAAAGATGGAGAAGTATTTTAATTTTGAAAACACTGTAGAAGAGAGGAAGGTGAAATATGTCTGTACCCGGTTGAAAGGTCATGTATCTCTTAGGTGGGAGCATTTGCAAGTTGATAAAAAGAGAAGAGGTAAAGAAAAGATTAAAACATGGGATTGTATGATTGCTAAGTTGAAATCAAAGTTTGTGCCAGCGAATTATCGAGTGGATTTGTTTTGGAAGTTGCAAAATTTGAGATAGAAGGAATCTAGTGTGAAGGAGTACACCAAAGCATTTTACAAGTTGTACATTAGATCTAAACATGTTCATGATGAAGTTGAACAAGTTGCAAGATATTTGAATGGATTACATATGTCTATACAAGATGAATTTGGTATGATCAAATTGGAGAGTGCTGAAGAGGCTTACCAATATTCCCTAAAGGCAAAAGAGAAGTTAAACAAAAGACATGAGAAAAGACAAAGAGGTAGAGGTGGAAGGTTTACTAAAGAAATATTTCGAGGAAGGGGATATATCGGAGGAAGAGGAACCAATACAGATCAGAACAAGACAAGGAAGTGAGCAAAGAAGATAATTCATACCAAAAGGATGATATAAATTTCTACCGAAGGAGAGAACCGAATTGTTACCGGAATGAGAACTTTGGAAGATAGGACATAAGGACATTTAGATGAGCTTGTTATAAGTGTGGAGGAGAAGGACATCATGCATTCGAGCGTAAGAAGATAGAAAATACCAAAAGAGAAGTAGTGGTGGAAGAAAACCCCACCGAATAAAACAATAAACCGAAAGATGGAGAGCTATTGATGATAAGTTGACCTTTGTGTCATACCAGAGGAGATGAAGAGCCTTTGCAAAGGAAGAATATGTTCAAGACTAGATGTAAGGTATCTGGTAAGTGTTGTAAAGTTGTTATTGATAGTGGCCATTTTAGTTAATCTTGTTTCAGAAGAGATGGTGAATAAGTTGAAATTGGAGAGATTGAAACACCCTAAGCCTTATCAGATAGCATGGATTCAGGATGAACATAAGTTGTTAGTGAGTGAAAAATGTTTGGTGAAATTAAAAATTGGGAATTATCATGATGAAGTTTTGTGTGATATTATGCCTATGGATATTTATCATCTTTTGTTGGGTAGACCTTGGCATTTTGATAGACAGGCAGTACATGATGGGAGAAAGAACCCCTACAAAATTGTGGCCAATGGGATGAAGCAAACCTTGTTATCTTTGGAGGAACCTTTGAAGAATGAAGTCTGTACGAATGCTAGAATCTGTTTAGTAGATGGAAGGAAATTCATGGATGGACTGAGACATGAGAATGTGTGTTTTCCCTAATTCCTAAGAAGACTGAGAGACTGGAACCAAAAGGAGAACACCTGGAAGAGATAAGAGATTTTTTGAAAGAATATGAGGACATCATTTTAGATAATGTACTTGATGGATTGCCACCTATGAGAAGTATTAGTCATTGCATGGACTTTGTTCTCGGAGCTAGTTTGCCTAACAAAGTTGCAAACTAGTTGACATTGGAAGAGAATGGAGAACTAAATAGACAAGTGTAGGAGTTGTTGAAGAAAGGTTTGATCAGGGAGAGTTTGAGCCCTTGTGCAACACCAACAATATTAACACTTAAGAAGAATGGAAAGTGGAGAATGTGTACCGATTCAAGAGCAATAAACAAGATCACACTGAAATACCAGTTTCCTTTGCCTAGGATGGATGACATAATGGATTGTTTGAGTGGACCAAAATACTTTACAAAGATAGATTTGAAGAGTGGATATCATCATATCAGGATCAGAGAAGGTGATGATTGGAATACAGCATTTAAGACAAATGAAGGACTACATGGATAGTTAGTGATGCCTTTTGGATTGACTAATGCACCAAGTACTTTCATGCGACTGATGGATGAGGTATTGAAGAAATTCTTGGGTAAGTATGTTTTTTGTTGTATTTGGATGTAATTCTGATTTTTAGTAAGACAAAAAGAGGAACATTTGTTGCAATTAAGACAAGTTTTGCAGAGATTGAGAGAAGAGAAGTTGTTGATCAATATCAAGAAGTGTACTTTCATGAAGGATGAATTAGTCTATTTGGGATTTGTGATATCTGAGGATGGTTTGAAGATGGACCCTGAGAAAGTGAGAGCAAATTTTGAGTGGCCTACACCAGAAAGCTTTGGAGAGGTAAGATCATTTCATGGGTTGGCTAGTTTTTACCAGAAGTCTATCAGAAATTTTAGTTTAGTTTGTAACCCTATGACTGAGACCATGAGAGGTAATCAGAAGGAATTCAAGTGGACCACTGGAGAAAACTAAAGTTTTGAACTGTTGAAGCAGAAAGTGACTGAGCAACCTATGTCACCTTTACCGGATTTCAATAAAGTATTTCAAGTGGATTGTGATGCAAGTGGAACAATAATAGGAGCAGTCTTGAGTTGAGAAGGAAGAGCACTAGCCTATTTTAGTGAGAAATTGAATGATACTCAGAGGAGATATTTAGTGTATGATCAAGAATTTTATGCCATAGTGCAAGCGTTGAAGAAGTGGAGACATTACTTGTTGCTTAAGGAGTTTGTGTTGTATACAAATCATCAAGCTTTATAGTATTTGAACAATCAGAGTAAGTTGAATCTAAGACATATGAGATGGGTAGAATTCTTGCAGAGTTACACCTTTGTGTTGAGGCATAAAAGTGAGAAATTTAACAAAGTTGTTGATGCATTGAGTAGGAGAAGGAATTTGTTGACAGAGATGAGAGTGACAGTATTAGGATTTGAAGACCTTGTATGATGATGACTTGGATTTAGCAGAACCTTGGAAAGCATTTAGAGAATCGGTTATGGTAGATATAAGCAAATGGTTGGATTACTTCATTCAGGATCAGGGATAACTTTAAGAAACTACCCCCCAAGCAAAAGTGTAAAATCCTGATGAATCACACATTATTTTTGGGGGAAAATTTTCATATTGATGGCGAAACGTTTTTTCAAAGTAGGAAAAAAAATTATTTTGTATTAGCGATTTTCTCCTAGGGTACGAAAATTACATAAAATTCTGGTGAATAATACCTTGTTCTATGGGGAAAATATATATTGTAGGAGGTGAATATTTCTCGTTTAAGGGAACAAATATATAATTGTATGGGCAAAAATTTTTAGTTCGAAGGAAAAATTATTTAAGCGTATTGGCGATTTTTATCCACCACTTGTAAATTATTTAATTTATTTGGGTAATATTTTGTTATTTATGAAAAAATATATATTTTATTGGTGATTTCATGAATTTATTACCATTAATAGACATGGCACATCACATCACATTGAGTCTGGACTTTGCACGACATATCGATAAGTGCAGCCTCTTTGACACATGAAGGGTGACACGTACCTAAAATCCATCAATGATTTTAAACCGTTTGAGGATCGTAGATCAATGGCTGAAGTTTTATTTCAGCCCAAATTTCTGAAGAGAACGTAGTTCAATAGAAAGTGCCGGGAATGGAATTGGATTCAAGAGACACGTATCAAATGTCACGGTCGATAATGTTGGTCATTAATATATGTCTAGTCACTAACTGCAATCCACTATGTGCCCACGACTTCCAATGTGGTACTTGGTATTGGTTTATAGTTGTTTCCAATTTAACACACTAGTGCATTTATGTGAAAGATTTGTAGAGATATACGAAAGATTTAAAAAAATTTAAAGCAATTAATGCGGTTAGAGAAGGAATTATTACAATCAAGAGCTTCAACTATTTATATACAATATTTTCTTATTTCATCTTCAATTAGCCTTTGGTAGATAAATCATCGGAGCTCACGGTATTTAAATTCTACCTCTGGTTTAGGTCTATTGGCTCAGGCTATTTAATTTGGTAATATGATTTCTCAAGATGGACACTCCTATCCGCTTGAGAAACATTTCTGTAGAGGACCAAAGGGCCTTTTTGGGCTTCGTTAGAGACCCAACCCTCCAATCAGTTTGTAAGGAGGTTGGGATGTTCACTAATGAGGCTGTGAGGATGGTGTTGGGCAGAGACTTTCTGCGTAATGAAAATAGATACCATGTTAACACGGACGTTACATCCCAGTTCTTGGTGTCTGTTCTAGAACTCGAAGGAGACAAGGTGGATATGTTGATGTTGTTAAGGAAGGTGTTTAAAGAAGACTTCCTTGGAGATGACGTTATTGCCGTCATCTTTGCAAAAGTAGTGGTGGAGATCCCTTGGGCGAATGAATTAACCAAGCTTCTCCTCCCTGACCAAACAGTGCTAGTGGCCAGGCAACCATTTCTTTTGAACCTGAATGCGAAGCAGTTGATGCGTCATAGGAAATGGGCACGGATTGGTAGGGACTTTCTTTGGAAATGGTTCCTCTTGGACGACTTTCTAAACTACAGTTGGCTTGACGAATTCTCATAGCTTATAATGTCTGAAGAATTCTACATGGAGGGAGGGCGAGATTCTAAAGGTAAGCCATGAATGTGTCCACTACCTGTGCCCTAGCCCCGACCCCCTAGTAGTTTTATTTTTTTGGCTATGTCCTCGTAACCTCATAGGCTCACTCATTTTGGCTTTAAATTTTTTGAGGACTCAAACATGTAAAAATTATAAATTTCCAAAACATAAATATTAATGATAATTTTGCAAATTCCAGTTCGTTTCAGTTTGCCTCTTATGGATATAAAAATGCTTTCTATTTCATTTTATTAATGATAATTTAGCAAATGTTTTTTGTCTATGAGCTACATTATTTCAATATTTTGTTAAACAATAGAAATAAATTTAATACTGTGATCTTTTTTATATAATGTTTCTTCCTCTATATTTAATATATATATATAAAATCTAGTTTATTCCATTAATTATTTGTACATTGATTATCATTGATTATAATTTTATAAATATATAAAAAAAGATGTTTATCTCACGAAAAAAAAGTGAATTAAAAGTCCAACTTACTTGTTGTTGAAGTTTTGAACTAGTGCATGCAGAGGAACGATAAACATGTTTTGTAAACTTCTAATGGAAGACTTCCATAAATGATAAACATTTAATTAAGAATAGTTAAAATACTAAATTCGCAATTGTATACTTAATTAAATTTAATAAGCTCTATTTCAGTAGAAGTTGTAAAGGATGAAAAAGTCTTCAAAACCATTTTAAAAAATTGACTCATGTCTATTGACATGGCCAAAAAATGGCAAAAGTCTTGGGACCCATGACAACTGACAACAGATACCATCGATCAACATTTGGTGTCTTCAGGGAGGAAATGGGTTGAGAAGCAAGTTCACGAGCCTTAGCATGCTACACGACGTCTCCATTGGTGTTCTCTTGTACAATGGTTTCTTTTAGTTTTAGCTGAGGGTTGTGAAGGTTTAGGATCAATAGGCATAGGCTTCTTCTCTTCTTTTAAATGAGGATGAATAGGAGAAGGTCTACTAGGCTGAAAAATAGGAGTTGTTGGACACTTTCCTTTATAAGATGTAGGAGGCGGTATTGCAACATATATAGGAGGAATATAAGGTGTAGGAAGGAGACCAGGTTCATCATGAGGAGGAGGAATATTTCTAGGATCTCTAGGCTTACTCAAAGATAAGATTATATCATTCTTCCATTTTTTATAAGATTGAAAAAGAGCATCACTTTGAGTCTTAAAAGGTTGAAATTGTTTAGGCTAAAAGTAATCAAGATTATCTCCATGCCTCACCATGGGTTGGTACATACTATGATTTATAGTTACGATTTTGTCATTATGAAGAAATTTGAGACATTTATGAATGGTAGATGGGATCACTTTCATGGAAGAGAACCAAGAATGTCCCAACTTCACACAAAATTGATCTGTGTTGGTTAACAAATTTGCCTCTTTCTTTAAATTATATTTAAATTACAATATGACTCTTGCACACCCCTTTATGAAAGGAAAACAAATGAATAGAGAGTTGGGTGAACCGATTTAAGGTTCATCCTCTGCATTAGAGGGAAGCTCCTTGTGAGATTTACAATGAATTTTTATGCAAAAAATTTAGAAATGAATACACTTTTTACCAGAAAGCGCAAAAGGCTTTTGCATTCATTCATCAACACAAAAGAATGCTATGAAGATTGAAAAGAATATTATTGAAGATCTATTTCAAATGTAGAGCTCACAGACTTCTACTTCCACACATGTTCATTCCATAAACCCAAAACAAAGTAAACTCAAAGCAGTATAAATGTTGATCGATTCTCACTCATTCCTCACAAGACAAGGGGGATCAGTACCACTTATACAACAATTAATTTCCTTATAAGCAACTAAATCAATGAATTCAGAAACACATAAATAACTAGTAATGAAATGATACTTTTGCACATCAGCAAATATCCCAACCGAAGTTGCCAATTCTTCAAATACATAGATTTTAAGATTGCATACCATAACATTTCATTCAAACACTAGAAATATTAGTTTTGAGAATTTCAAAGGAAAAAAAAACCAATCTGTTCCTCCAAATCACAGTTTTTCAGACTCTTACTTAAACTTACTTACCTACATAAATAGCCCCTAGACCAATAGTTTGTTACATCATAACTAAAACTTTTAACTCTAACCTAGAGTTAAATAAACCGTTTACTTGAAAAAAAATGAAACTAAATAAACAATAACCTCAGATTGGCCGACAACTCATCCATTAGCTGATCAGGACTCTCCATCATGGCAGAGGAAGCCGTTGATTTATCTTGCTTTGTCATGGAACTACGTATGTTACGTCAGTCCAGATGTGCTGCTGAGAAATTCAAGATGACTTGAAAATATGAGAGTCCAATATGTAAGATACGTTGCTTCCAGACCTCCTTATCCATGTTTACCTGCAACACCCTAGCTTTATGCGCCTCCAAATGATCAGAGAAAACTATGAGCATTGACTCTATTCTAGCCACCTTTGAGAAATCATATGTAGTTGAGGACTTTGTTTCCCTGATGAACTATATTCTTTCCTTAAAGATCTTCGCCATGTCTGTAGCAGCTTCAATTGTTTGAGCATCTTCCTTCATGAGTTGAATGTCAACACACTTAAAATCTTTTTGCATTGTGTCAATCAGATCTATCAACCCTTTAAGCAACCTTATAGATTCCTCATGGCCTTGTTTAATGATTGAATTTCGCCACTCTACATTTTTCCTTGACACATAAAGAACATTGTCATCCAAAATCTCCATGGGTTTCTCAGTTAAGAACCTCATTACACTGAGTTTTTGCACATCGTTTATTTGTGCAAGTATTGCCACCCATTTAGTCCTTTCCTTTTCCCAGACGATAACTTTTAATTCTAACTCCTTGCTTACGGTTACAACATCTTCATACACTTTTACCAAACTGACAATATAATCTGAACCCTGTTGTATTATGAGATCAAGCCATTCATCGAACATCTCTACCATCATTATGTTCCTCTGAACCTGATCTAACATCTTTTAGTTCACCAGAGATTTGGGATCAAAGGATAGTGTCATTTGTGAGAGCGGTTGAGGACTTGGATGGTGTATGGCATTAATGTATTCAGCCATTTGGGTGATGATTTGTTTCAAATCCTTTTTATCCTTTTCATCTTTCCAAGAACTTGAAATCATCCTCTTTGTGGAGGATTCCAAGTGCTTGACATCAACCGCCCATGAAGCAACTCCCAAATTGATTTTCTCCACAGTGAAGTTATCTTCAGTAGCTTTCTCTGAATCTCTGTCTGGGATTGGTTTAACTATTTCAGCTGTCCAATGACCCATAGCCTTGTCTACCTCCACCATTGTCTGTGTTTTGAGTTTCTTTGACTTAGACACTTTTCTGAGGCACTTTCTCACCATATCTTCCATGGGGGTTGTGATTGGGACAACATTGCATTTCTTCCCAATGGAAGCCCCTAACCATCGCAAAGTGCTTGAAGTTTCTTTGGATGGAGGAGTTGTCTGAGCACTTGGGGAATCAACAATAGTTAGGGTGTTCATTGGATTTAGCTCACCTTATAGTTCTTTACTTGTATCCACATCTTGTACCGGAGGGTTATTCAATTCATGCTGATCCATTATCACTTCAACTTCCTCACTCGGATCCAGGTCTACAACAATTTGGCTCAATGGTGGCTCTTTGCTCTTCTTTTTGCTTCTTGAACGAGACACTCGGGTTGTTGAAGAACTCAATAGGGACCTTTTTGATCTTCTGGGTTTAATTTCTTCAACAATTGGCTTTGTATCACTTGCAACATCAACAATCTTGTTAGAGGTAGAAATAGGAAGTTGATTCGCAGCATGCGAATCAACTGTTAGTTCATGGGAAGGCATGAATGATCATTTTCTAAATTTCTGGTCTCTTAACCATTTTTTTAGTTCTCCTTTTAACATTGAAGGTCTTGGCCTGAATGCTTTCATCTTCCTTTTTGTCCCAGTCAATCTCAAGAATCGGTTATCTTGGAACCTTCTTATTAATTTCAAGATCTAAAATATCCTCCCTGGTTTCTTCCTGTACCTCAAACACATTGATGGGAATTCTCATGGTAATTACTTGTTGTAGAGTAAATCTTGACCATAACCTCTTCGTTACTTCGTACTCATCACTACAATTTTCTTAGTAATCTTTCAACTGGCGTTCATGACAGAAATGATCATCTACATTTAGATTCTCCACAACATATCCCCTACTGTCAAACTTCCGTCTAGCAACATAAGGCTGGCAAATTCATCTTCTTAAATTATAACTTCAAGTTCAAAGCATCAGACATGGACTTGCAACTGTAATAACCAAGTTTAATTAGAAAACTAACCCCAGATTCACCCTTTGTTCCTAACTTTTTTATCAATATGAGCCAATTGTCTACTCACTTCAATGAGTACATAGCTATCAAAGACGTATTTGGGTACCTTGAATGGTTCACCCTCAAAACCACCTACTTGAAGATAGGTAAACTTGGGAAATAGAATGAAAAAGCTGCCATATATACTAATCAATTCCATGGCTTCAACTAACATCCTTTTATTAACATCACCCTGTAATTCAAATGCAAGTCTCCCTACAAAGACACCATTCCATCTGATGATATGCTCTACATATCTCTATTGTTGTAGTAAAGGATAGTAATCATAGTTTCATACCATCCACCCATGGTTCACTATGCAGTCTGTGCCAATCTCTAGTGCAGGCTAATATGTAGAATAAATAAGAAGACATGTAAAAGCTAGACATACCCACAAAATTACTTAATCCCTCTTGAAGCCTTTTTGCAATCACTTGCACCCAGTCAAGATATTTTTCACTTGAATATAAAAATACATCTAGTCCTCCCAATAAAAGGAGTGTGAATTCCCCTTCAGCCTGTTCAACAATATCACAATATCTCGCACTTCTGTAATGAAGTGCTCCCTGGTAAGGGGCTTTAGCAGCCATGAACCACCCTTTTGAACTTTCAGAAGCCAATTTCTTGTAATAACACTTATGTATACGCTTTTCTTCTCAGAGAAGAATGCGTATGAGGTCCCAATTGACCAGTCCTCATATGGCTCCTTGTGCAGGATTCCCATCGCAACCATTACTGTTTCTCTGTTAATATCAACTAACAACTCACAACTACTGGTTCTTATGCACCTATTTTTAGAATCGTATCTATTCATACATGCTATTACCAAATCTAGGCATGGGGCAGCAATTGGAAATGTGGCAGCTTCAACCAAACCACTTCTTACTATTCTCTCCATCATTGAACCAACTTTAGGGTTTCTGGCCCTTTCTGAGAAATTCCCTAGGCCAGCTTGAGCTAAAGAAGTATCATCTAATTCTGGAAGTATGCTCATCAAGCATGATGTCCAACCAAGTTTTGGAAGTATTAGCCTCATAATGTCTACTTATACTTTTACCAAACAATCTTAAAGCAGGATAAAACTCTATTCCAACAAACCAAAGATTTCTTCTACACTGACAAACCTTCTAAACTAAAGAAATACAGTATAGGGAAATTATCTGAACTCACCTATTACCACCATGAATCTATGAAACCCTCTCAGGAAAGTGGAGCTGAAATTACCTTTGGCATCTCTAGTTCATTCAGTTGTAACAACTATGACTTTTACAATTTTGTTTATGAATTCACATGTCTTTTTGAGCAAATAGGAAAAAACTGAGAAAAATCTACACACGCTTCATAATGATTCATTCAAACGTGTGATGTAACAGTGATATGACTAAAAACTTGACACTTTATTAATTGCCCATCACCTCTGCACAAATAGTTAATGTCCTCGTGATTTCTTTCCAAATTAAGAATTTTAAACTATTAGATGCTGGGAATATTCTTTTTTTGCTGCGTTGCCTCTAGTATTATTAAAATCTTTAGAGTCAACTTGGAGTGAACCTTTTGAACCTTGAAGCAACTCACAAGGATTTTGATAGTTCAAGTTCATTTAGAGAGAACAATAGAAAATTTTCAAACTAGTGGCTTGAAATAATACCGGGAACAAGCAATAACCACAACAAACAAGGGAAAGGACTTTGAACTTTGAATAGTTGAACCAAAATACAAATGGTTCAAAGTTAAAGTTCAATACCGACTTAAACACATTTACGCTTGCTCATTAAATAACATTACACAACTGCGACTCATGCAAAAGAAACTTTTGAACCTTGAACCAAAAAGGTTCACGGGTTCAAAGTTCAAAACACATTACAATAATGCACTTGCTTTTAATTAAGACAAAGCCACTAAGGACATTACCTAAAGTGAACTTTGAACCTTGAACCTTTGAACTGTTTAAAGGTTCCACAACTTAGGTTCAAAGCAAAGAAATACAATGACTGAAAAGGAAGAAACACCAAAAGGCAACCCACAAACTTGAAATTTTAATGGAAATTTGAGGGGACGCTAACAATCTGATGTAGGAATGATAGCAAAAATGACATCTAAGCACTTAGTAGCAACCTTAACAGGAAGAGTAATAGAACCTATAGTAGGACAAGAGAAACCATCAAACATCTTAACCACTAAATCAAATTTATCATATGTTATTTCATGCAATTGTAAAGTATAAAGATATTCTTAAGTTATTACATTCATCATACATGTTGGATCAATGAGAACCCCTCGTGAGAGTATGTCTTTGGTCTTTGTAGTGATATATAGTGGGCCATCAGGTGCTTCAATAGTCTCACTAGGATCAAAGGTAATGCATAGGTCCTTAGGAGGTGCAGGTTTATCAATAAGATTCACTGCATTATTAGACTCAAGGCCAAAGTCATTAGAAGAAAATACAAGATTCTCAGATTCAATTAGAGATCGTTGGATGAGCACAGATCAATGACTTAGGGTGGATTTCGGCCTGAATGTGGGAAGTAAACACATTTGTGAGAACTTCACCCAAAATTGAATGTTTTACATTTAATTAACTATAATTAAGTCTATAAAGCTCTATTTCGAGCGGAAGTTGAAAAGGATTAAAAAGACTTCAAAAATAGTCGAGAAAAGTGACTCGAGTCTAGTGACGTGCCTAAAAAATGGCAAAAGTCATGGGACCCATGATAACTGACAACATATACCATCCTCTATTGGATGAGCACAAATCAACGACTTAGGGTGGATTTCGGCCCGAATGTCGGAAGTAAACACATTTGTGAGAACTTCACCTAGAATTGAACATTCTTCATTTAATTAACTATAATTAAGTCTATAAAGCTCTATTTCAAGCAGAAGTTGAAACAGATTAAAAAGACTTCAAAAATAGTCCAGAAAAGTGACTTGAGTCTGGTGACATATCCAAAAAAAGGCAAAAGTCATGGGACACACGACAACTGACAACAGATACCATCATCCGTTGGATGAGCACAGATCAACAACTTAGGGTGGATTTCAGCCTGAATTTGGGAAGTAAACACATTTGTGAGAACTTCGCCTAGAATTGAATGTTTTACATTTAGTTAACTATAATTAAGTCTATAAAGCTCTATTTCGAGCGGAAGTTGAAAAGGATTAAAAAGACTTCAAAAATAGTCCAAAAAAGTGACTCGAGTGTGGTGACATGTCCAAAAAATGGCAAAAGTCATGGGACCCACGACAACTGACAATAGATACCATCGTCCGTTGGATGAGCACAGATCAACGTCTTAGGGTGGATTTTGACTTGAATGTGGGAAGTAAACACATTTTTGAGAACTTGGCCAAAATTGAATGTTGTACATTTAATTATCTATAATTAAGCTCTATTTTGAGCCGAAATTGAAAATGATTAAAAAGACTTCAAAAACAGTCTGGAAAAGTGACTAGTCACTCGAGTCGGGTGACGTGATCACTATCCTCAGAATTTAGACTGAAGCAATGAATGTTTTGTCCTTCGGCAACAAATAGATGTTGGCATATGCACACTCCAATGAGACATTGTAGGTGATTGAAGGTTTTATCATTGATGGCAACCTTACAATCCTATGGCACTGGCAAGGCATTACACCGGCAAGATAGTTCACCGACATCAATGATCAAACTCTACATCGACACTCAAGACACCGGCACCGACACAAAGAAAGGAAGTATACTGGCATAAAGGCCGACAGGATTTTGTTATATTATTGTAAAAACTTTGTAAGCTGATTTGATATCATTGTAAAATGACTCTTATATATAAAAGAGATCATTGTAGACATTTTGTAAGAAAGTTAAGAAAGTGATGTAAGCGAAAGGGAAAAATATTAAGGCAGACCTATTATGCGAAATATAGGTTAAAGGGTTTATGTAAGAAGCAGAGTAGAAACTGGTATTGGATCAAGCATTATAGATGGTATTGTAAAGCAGTACAAGATATTGGATTTGTATGATCCACATTGTAAGTCAGTGAGACTTCCCATTGAGTAGTGAGCTCTAGGCAGTTGGCCTTCCTACATGTGTAGGCCCCTCTTGTAAGTAATATTCTCTTATTGGCTAGTAAGTGGATATTGTGGGTCACAAATCCCACAGAGGTTTTTCCCACACCGGGTTTCTTCGTTAAATCCTTGTGTCATGGTGTGCTTTTCATGTGGATGTTTTTAATTCTGTTTATTTCATTATTTCTTGCATACGGGTACACTGTTATAATATGTTCTGCATGTTTTAAGATAATAAATTCTACTTACTGCTTAGATACTGATTCACCCCTATCTGTGGGAATCCTAACAATTGGTATCAGAGCCCGCTTCTCTATTTTCATAAGCCTAACAACTTGAGGAATATCTTGACACCGGTAAAGATGGAAAATCTGATGAAGCAACTTGAGGGAGCTCTCTCAGACTATGATGCAAAAAAATTGAAAAATATCAAACTAGAAGATGATTTAAAGGCAGCTCAAGATATCATTCAAGCACTTCAAGAGAATCTTACTATTGCAAGAAATAAGAGAAGAGAACTTTGTGAAAAAATGCAAACTAAAAATGATGAAAAAGAATCACTTAATGATCAGATAAGCAAGCTGAAACTAGAGAACATGACAACAAAGAATGAGATGCAGGATATGACTATGAGACTTTGTAAAGAAATTGAGGATAAGAAGAAGAATGAAGAAGGATTGACCAAAAGACTAAGTGATGCAGCAAATGAGAACACAAGACTTAGCTATGAAAATGATTTATTGAAGACAGATCTGATGCACACTTAGAATGACTCAAATGAACTGATGAGATAGAAAGAAGTCTTAGAAAGAGAACTAGAAACTGCAAATCAACATAAAGAAAAATTCAAGAAAAGCTCAGAGGAACTTGGCACCTTGCTGAAGAATCAAAAACCTAAAGGTGACACTTCTGGAATTGGCTTTGAAGTTGGTGAAAGCTCTGGTACTACAAATACTCAGGATCATAGCAAACTGGTAAGACAACCTAATACTTATAAATTCAATGGAAAATGCTTTAACTGTAATAAGTATGGTCATAGAGAAAATGAATGTAGATATAGAAATTATCAGAATATCAACACACCCATTGGTCAATGTTCTGAATGCAACAAAGTTGGTCACAACTCTGAAAATTGCAGAATGAATGTGAGATGTTATGTTTGTGGAAGATTTGGACATTTATCTAATCAACACAGAACACAAACTGGCATAGGTTATGAGAAAGCTATTGAGAAGAATAATGTAACTTGTTATGCATGTAACAAGATTGGGCATATTGCAAAATTCTGTAGAAGTAAAGGATCACCGACAGACAACAAAAGTTCTAGCTTGAAGGGTAAAGAAAAAGTTGAAGAGGTTAAACAAGAATTCTCAAAAAATGGATTAGAAAAGATAATCTAAATATTGGGAATACTCCTCCACCGGTAGAACCAGTCAATGCTTCACTGACAGGACATAGTGATGCTTCACCAACAGGACAAAGCAGTGCTCCACTGACAGGAAGTTCTTCATCGAATTGAAGAATGTTTCCTTGAGGGTTTGGCAATCTAATGACACGTGCTATTATTCCCTCGGTTAGAGATGAGAAGTTGGAAATTACTTTATTATCGGCAGAAAATGTTAAGTAACTACTTAACTGGCATACATTTAATGTGGTAGATGGAAAAAAGACACTATAAATTTGAGGTTTTGTCTCCATTTCATTTCACCAAGATTTCAAACCTACGAAGAGCGCAAAGATTCCGGGCTAAGGCATTTCGAGCAAGAGGCAAGAACACTTCAAACAATCATCCATCCTAAAGGTAGTAAAAGGTATTTTATCATGGCATCCACCTCTGCACTTGAATATATAGCAAACCCTACTATTGTCAAAGTTATAAAAAGACCTAGGCCCGTATTTCAATTAGTTCCTGAAGTACCAAAGAAAGATGATACTTTAGGTGCTTTTTCTCAAATTCCTAAGGGAGTTGTTTATGCTAAAGATCCCAAAATTTACATTCACTGCAACATTGAGGAACTAGGAGATGAAGAGATTAAAACCATGTTTAAATCTGTCATATGTGATGAATCCAGTAATGTAAAAGATGAAAATAAGATCATTGAAACCCTAGGATTTACAGAGATCCTTAGCATTCCCGAATTCCGCAAGGATGTGATTAGGATAGTCTTAAGCAAGGTACATGGTGAATTTTTATGGTTAGATGCAATTCACAAAATCACCAAGGAAGCTATGAAAGCTATCACAGGGTTACCGACCACTGGTAAAAGGTCAGACAAGACTAAAAAGGTCTCCAATGACCTAGTTACAAACCTAACTGGTGCAACATCCGACAAAAGGTCCTTAAGAGTCAATGATGTAAAAGATACTAATGTAAGATTTATTAGCATGATATTAGGATATAAAGCTACTCATGCAAATAGACTCAATTCAGTTTCAAGTTTATGCATTAAGAGTGCTTATGATAGGGTCATAGATAATGCAAAGATTGATGTATGTGAGTGGTTGAAGGATGAATTAATTGACAACTTAGGTAAGATTAAGAAGGACAAGAAAGGAACTTTTAAATTTGGAAATCTGCTAGTATGTCTAATGCTACATATAACCAAACAGGTTCCTGATATAGGCTACAAATAACTTGGATATGATATACCGGTAGGTAAACAGCTAACATAACTATTCAATAATATGGGAGAAGATAAGGAAAACAATATCCATGATTTCTTTCAAGCACTTAAGGCCTAAATGAAGAAAAGAATCAGATTATCAAAAAAGATTGTTGACAAATATAAGGATGAAATATGCTTTGTAATCAAGAAGGATGAGATCTGGATAGAAGCAGTCATCCCTAGGACAATTTGGGTAATAGAGATAGGCTACGAAACAGATGATCATATAATTGAAACTTATGCTAAAGCACTTCTGGAAGCCCCTAAAGAACCTAAGGAAGAAGTATTTGGTAGTGCAGAAACTATTGAAAGCCAAATACAATCTAAGAAAAGAGTGAAAAAGGTTGAGGCAGTTGTAAGAAAAGGTTCTAGGCAAGCAAAGGAAATCAAGGATAAAGTAATGAAACAAACCGGTATAACAGAGGATGAGTTAGCAACTCCACAACCTAAAACTCACCTATCACCGATAGGCACATCTTCAGAGAATGACATGCCTACAACTTTCAAAAGAGTTGTAAGGAAAAGAGATCCCTCACCGGCAACCACACCCTCACCTAGGAGGAAAAGACAAAAACAACAAGCAGTGAGATCTCTGGTAAGAAAGGCTACACCAAAGAAGAAGAAACTGACACCCAAGAAGAAGAAGAGGACAAACAAGGACTTGGCCCCTCTTGACATATTGTTGAATGAAATTATAGAGGAAGGGAAATTGAAGAATATAGAGAAACTATATGACACTCTAACAGCTGATGAAAAAGAACAAGTAGAAAACAGTGTTATATTGCATATGGATATGTATAAGAATTTTTTGATGGAAGTAGTAGATGAAGTACCAGATGAACTATTTAAGAGACTGGAAGCAAGGAGAAAAGTAGTAGTAGAACTTGACAAGAAAATAAAGATAGAAAAGCTACTTGTTGTATACCCAGTGAATTCACCCAAAGAAATTGATGATTTAATTGTTGAAGCCAATCGGTCAGTATTTTATACTGCACACCGGCACATTTCTTTAATGGTTGGAAGAGTTAGTGAGGTGACTGAGAAGATAGAAAATGCATGGGACATTTTCCTAGTGGAAAAAGAAAAACAAGAAGAATACACGAGCCACAAACCTATAAAGGTATATCAGATAGAAAGAGACAAGGGTAAAGGTAAAGTTGGTGGACCACCTAGTATCAAGGTTAAAGACAACTTACCCCCACCTCCTTTGATTACTCCATCGGTAACAACAACAACTACAAAAGATCAACCGACAATTGAATGTATGGATGTAGAGGATGTTAATCCTAATCCTGAAGTCTTATATACAGTGGATCTTGATACTCAAAAGATCGACATTGTGGTAGACAAAGATACAGTTGATAAGACTGAAATGGGTAGTGAGCCACCGGTAGCTGAGGAAACTGATAACACACAGGAGAAACCGACAGATAACAAAGAGCAACAGGTAGAAACTCAGACTCAGATTGAGACAATGAAACAAATAGAGAAACAAACATAGCAAAAGGCTCTTGAACAGGAACAACAACAGAAACAGGAACAAGTTCATAAGGAAATGGTGCCACTGGCAACTGGAGAAATAGAAAAACCATTTCTTAAGGAAATGCAAACACAAACAGACCTACCAGAGGTCAATACAAGCTTGGTTACTTCCATTGGTGGTACTCAAAATGTAGGTTCCTCATCATCAGGCTACAAATCAACTAATGTGACTGAAGTACTATTGGATTCAATTAAAAAGATAACAGATTGCAGCTCACAAGATTATAAGGCAATAGATGACACAATACCAATTTTGAAGGTAATTGCTCCTAACTGTAATATAGACAATAAAGATTCTTTAGGACTACTTGATACCTTGTGTAAATATATCATAGAAAATATTGAGAAATTAAAGGAAGAGACATTGAAGGACAAATTGGAAATTGAAAAGCAAAGATTCTTTGATGAGCAGATAAAGAAGTGTACCAGAGATTTTGACACACTTCTACTGGAACTGTGTAACTTATTGAAAGAGTACAAAACTCTGTACAAAGACACCTGTAAGACAAACTTTTTGACTGTAGATATAGATAAGAAGATGAGCAAGGTACATGATGAAATCAATAAACTCGCAGATAATTTTGTTAACTCACCTGATACATTATTAGTTTTTGAACAGAAGATAACAAATTTTGAGGAAGAATTACTTAAATTGGAAAGAGAAAAGGAGACAATAGTGAATAAGGCAAAACATCTAGGATTAAAACTGAGTCCAAGATTGGAATATCTAGCATCATTATAGAAGGAAATATCTGAGGCACTGATACAGGGATAGAAAACACCGGCAGAGCATTTGCAGCATCTCACTGGTATAGTTAAAAGAATAGACAACAATAAGAGACAATAAAAAGTTTATGGAGAGTATAAACTTGATTTTGGCGGATCTATTTCAAATTGTAACTACCCAGTTACAAGGTTGAAACTACAAACTCTACTAACATCTTGACAACCTTTGTCATTGATGCCAAAGGGGGAGTAGTGGGATGAGAAAATTCAACATCACAGGAATCATATGCTCAGGGGGAGCACACACATTTTTGGTAACATTTTTTGGACTTCACATTTTTTGATACACTTTTGAAATTTCTCATGAGTGTTGCCATCAATACCAAAGGGGGAAATTGTTGGCATATGCACACTCTAATGAGACATTGTAGGTGATTGAAGGTTTTGTCATTGATGCACTGCAAAATAGGGGAAGGTTAGACTAGAACCTGTGGTGGAATAACACACAAAAAATACAAGAAACAATGATCAAAGTTAGTGTTAATCAACCAAAAACTAATCTAAGCAGGCATATCAAAAGAAACACCAAAAAAATGAAAGAATATTTAACTAGGAAAGTAAATATAATGAGACATCTCCAAATGCCTCCTAACATGCTCTTAGCTCCTTCTCCTTTGTTCCTCTCTTATCCAAGTTCCAAACTAGTGTAGCTCTCAACAACTTTTTGCACTATGGATGCTTATGGAGGTTCAAGATTGAAATGTTTACTCTAAAATGCTATGCAAATGTGAATAAAAGCTAATATTGGATGCTATGATGTTAAAATGATTTATTTTAGACCAAAATAACAAGATATTAGTGATTTATGCTAAATGCTCTCTAAAATTCTCTATAACTTAGATGCATACAAGTTTTCAGGATCCAGATTATGAATAAATGAGCTCTATTTATAAGAAAAATGGAGCAATGGATGGTTGAGATTGAGTAATCTCAACAAGGGTCATGATTGAATGATATTGAATCCATGCGAGGGCTTTCAACCTAATCCCATGATGACACGTGTCAATATGAGATAGGTTGAGAGGAGAGGGAATAAGCATTAAATGCTTGACATGACCTGAGAGTTAACTTGGGAGTTAAGGTCAAGGTTAGGTTGAATGAATAAATTCTTTATTCAAAGAATAAAGTTTTTATCCAATGGATAAACTCTTGTGCAAAGACAAAAGAGGTAACCATGGTCAAAGCAATAAATGCTTGAGGAGACACATAAGTGCAAGTTGAATTAACCATAAATGGTTATGTAAGAGCCATTAATGGTCATGTAAGAGTCATTAGTGGTTTTGGAAGACTTTAGAGGTTAGATTATTGAACACATAAAGCATTAAATGATTTTCAAAGACTTTGAAGTCTTTGAGAAGTGACTCCAAGTTGCTTAGGAATGTGACAATAATTAGGGGATGGATTAGGTTAATTAGGAAGGGTTTAGAAGAATCTAGAAGGGGGCTTAGGAGTGCAAGTAGATTTGGTGGGTGAGGAAAAAATAGGATTTTAATTAAAATAAAATTAATTTATTTCAATAAATGTGTGCAAGTTACATTTGTAGGAAAACACAAGTGGGGGTATAAATGATTTAAATAAATGTTTTATTTAATTTATTTAAAAGAGGAAAAGGGGATTAAATGAAATAAATATGATTTATTCATTTAATTGAGTGTGAATTTGGTTAAATGAATTAATTAAAATAAATTGAATAATTTATTTAATTAATAGGAGAATGTTTGAAGATGAATTAATTAAATATTAATTTAATTAACTAATGGCTTAGTGGATTTTTTTAATCAAATAAATATGAAATATTCATTTAATTAAAATGGATAGATTTATGTGACTACATTTGCCCCTCTTTGAGACGGTGCGGTTTATCACGTCGTTTCAAAGAAAGAAAAATAGGTGTGAAGAAATGCCCCATAAAATGTTAATTTAATGGGTGGTATGCCCCCTCGAGAGATGGGCCAAAAAATTTCAAAAAAATTGGGCGATCTCTCGAAAAAGAATGAAAATTGGCAGGGGGATAGAAGAGAAGATTTTAGCAATGCGGGTGAAAATAGAAGAAATCAGAGATAAAATGGAGAAATGGGAGGCTCGGGAAGTTCACGGGGACCACGACGGTGAGCGGGGGAAAATAAGAGTTACGACGAAGGGTTTATATGGGGAGAAGGGGGTGAAAATAAGCTCATTTGCATCCGCGACCATAGTGAAAGTATAGCTCTGATAGTGACTTTATGGAAGAGCAAGGAGCAGTCAGGATGCCAATATCCGTAGCAGAGCATCGATTAGAGCGAGTCCGACGATTCCAACGGTCAGATGACTACGGACCAGCGGTATGTGAATTTGAGTATTTGAATTTTATGCATTTTTTATGTATTTTTAGCTAGGTCCAAGTTGAGTCGAGACAATAGCACTGAAACTGTGTTTTGGCGCTTTTGTTGAGTTAATTAGCACTTTTGTGCCGCAATGGCGCTATTGTGCAGTAGTTTGAGCACTTTTGCAAATATTTGCACTATTGTATAGATGTTTGAACGCTATTGTTGGTTTAGCGCTATTGAGGAGTTAATTGAGCGCTAGTGCTATGAAGCAACGCTATTGCATAGTTACTGTAGCGCTGTTGTATAGTTTATTGAGTGCTTTTGTTAGGGTAGTGGCGCTATTGTTAGGAGATAGTGCCTTTGTGCAGAAAAATAGATGCCTCAGTGTTTGAACAAATAATCTCCGGATGCCAATGATGGATGGAGATGTGAAGTGAGAGTTGTTTTGAACCATAGCAGCCCTGATGAAACTTAGGTCATTAGGATAAATGCCTGTTGAAGTCTAGGTGTACCATGATTGCTTACCTGTTGAGACCCAAAGATACTTGATCAAAGTATCTGTTGATAGTCTAGGTTTAAACTTAAAAAAGTTTGAAACAAAACAACTGATGATGATGGTTGATGCACTTGTGTAGGAGGATCTGCGCATCTTAAAGTTGCGCAAGAGACATCTTGCTACATAGGGACTGCATGATCGGCTGACAGAGGCCGAGGTGGATTGCATTTGCAACAATTGGGCTGTATGATATGATGTATATGCCCGTGATTCAAATGAATCACGGTTTGATTACAACATTGGCAGAGCACTGGCATAGTGAGACATGCACGTTTCACTTGGCGCAGGGGGAGATGACTGTGACACTAGAGGATGTATGACGCATCCTGCATATTCCCATTTGAGGTGAACTGGTGACATATGATAGAGCATGGAAGACCCTAGTGGTGCAGAGATTCTTTGATGAGAACGTTTATATTGATGATGGTTCGATAGCTTGGGAGGATATCACTGCATTGTATGAGCCATTACCAGTAGTTTTGTCAAGGATTGTGGGGGGACTACTGTGCCCAGACCATCGATCACATGGACTTGCAGTTGGTTGGGGGCAGGTGATTGAGCAGATGATGATCGAGGGGACCCGATTTGCATGGGGACCGTGCATGCTGGCACACTTATATCAGGAGCTTCATGAGGTAGTATACCGAGGGAGGGGCTCTTTAGCAGTGGGAGCCACGCTGCTGCACATTTGGGCATGGGAGCACCTACTAGTTACCTGACTAGTTAGTCTGAGATTTCAGGCAGTCAACCAACCATATATGTATATGTATAGCGGTATGCTGAGTCAGCCCCACCTGTGGAAGTTAGAGTGGTGGCGGCGGGCACTGGATGATCTGGATGCAGTGATCTGGAGACCCTATATTGAGTGTGAGCCTTGGGAGGATGATGCGGAGGTGTTGCCATATGTATTCATGACCCAATTCCTCATTGGGAGGATAGCCTACCATGTGGAGAGACAGTTGCCTGGCAGAGTTTTGAGACAGTTTGGACCGCGGCAGGGATTGCCTAGGGGATCGAGGGAGTATGCCAGGGTGGTCCAGGAGAGGTACGCATGGGGCCCGGTACTATCTTATGATCAAGCTTTAGTATAGTTTTGGATGCTATAGGTGAGACCATGGGATATACAACCGAGGATGGTAGATGTAGGGGTGGTAGAGGAGTATATGCAGTATATGGCAGCTCATCTGATTCCTCAGATATCAGATCCGGCAGAGCTGATTCCTGATTTTGAGGAGGATAGGGGATGGAGATGGAGGAGGAGAGGAGGTCAAGGACCTATAGTAGATGGATGAGGGAGAGGGGATGGTGGTGATGGAGGAGGTGGTGGATTCAGAGGTGAAGGTGGTATTGGTGATCGAGTTCAGTGGAGAGGGAGAGGTGGTTTGCCATTGCGGATATCATAGGGACCTCTGATGCAAGGAGGAGTTAGATTGGGTGGGAGAGGTATGGGAGAGAGGGAGGTACCGATGGATAGAGGGGAGGGAGCTATAGGTGAGTCACCTATGGATGCAGGGGAGGGAGCCACTAGAGAGGGAGCTACAGGTGAGGCACCTATGGATATAGGGGAGGGAGCCACTGGAGATCCTCGGGGCCATATGATATTATAGTTGTAGACTCAACTTACATCAGCCGAGACACAGGTGGAGGATTTGGAGGCAGAGGTTGCAGCTAGAGATGTGCAACTATTTGCATGAGAGTCAGAGCCGACTGTAGTGCTGCGGGAGAGGGATGGTGCGGTGGAGAGAGTGATTCAGTTGTAGGAGAGAGTGCAGGCCTTGGAGGGAGTACCGGGATAGGGGCCGGCTGTGGAGGCTTTGGTGAGGGAGGTCCGGCAAGCACATGCTGAGATAGAGTATTGGCGGGGTTTATATGAGTAGGTGGTGCTAGCTAGTCAACAAGCACTGAGCTATTCACAGATGTGGCAGGCTAGATCAGAGTGGTCTCAGAGGATGCAGAGCGGTGGGGTTGTGATGGGTCCTCTACGGAGAGATAGGTCAGGTGGCGCAGGAGCTAGTGGGGGTTTGATGGGGCCTCCACGGAGAGATAGATCAGATGGTGCAAGGACTAGTGGGGGAGCAGGTGGTGATGGTGGTGCAACATCTGCTTAGAGTGGCATCTGAGAGAGCATTTTGCATGCATGTATTTATATTGTTATTTTGGACTATGTCTTGGATGGCTCTTGGTAGCCAATTTTGCAGACTTCATTGTACTCTGATACATGAGATGGTATATATGAGGAGATCCCATATTTTGATGATATGCATTCTAATATGTATGGAGTTTATGCTTGATGGTGATTTTATGCTTAGATGGATACTTGTTCTTTGCTATTATGTATGTGTTTATAAGATGATTCCTAGATGCATGTTTTATGATGATTTATTCTTATATGATGGCCATATGCATGTTGTATGATGTTGGATGCTAACATGTGGATGCAGGTTGATATATGTGCATGTTGATGTTTTTGGGATAAAATTCCGAATGTATGTAATGCCATGATGGTCATGTATTCATAAAAAATGATGATTTATGATGATATAGATTGTATTTTGTATTTTATATTTAATATAATGATGGGATAATGATATGCAATGATGTTAATGTAATGCTTGTGAATGATTGATTTATTTATGGATATGCATCTAGATGGTTGTTAAAATAAATGTCTATGTGGATAAACAAAATGTAAAGTACCAATGTTTAAACGATGATTTCTAAATGAATGCATATGGAAAATGGTTAAATGTCAAAATATGATGAACAACTGCACCTTAATGCAATTAAGAGGGATAATGATTGCAATCTAATGAATCCTAAGTGAGATAAAATGAGTATAAGAATATACTAAAATGGATGAATGAATGCACTTGAACTAATGGATAGATAAATGAATGTATGCAACTATGGAAACCTAAACAAATGGATGATACATAACTGTGAAAATGATGATAAATGATGATCACTAACTGATGTTTAAATGAATGTATGAGTAATCAAGGTAGGAAATGCAAATAAGGACAATTATTTATGTAAGTGAATCTAAATGTCATGAGTGTAATAATGAAATGATATAATGATACTAATGCAAGTAAATGAGAATGAACTATATGTGGAAAGTGCAACTAAATGATATTAAATGCATGCTAATGAATGGCTAAAGAATAATGCAAATGCGACTAAAATGTAATGAAATTATGATGGGATGATGATAGATGAATGCAAGGTTATTTTTTAGACTTTGCATGATGCACTTGATGATGTATCAGAGTACTCTGTCACGATTGTATCCAAAACCAGCTCAATTTTTGCATAACTGCTCATATTTAACTTTGTTCACACTTGCATGTGAAATTATGTAAATGAATGAGTAAATGGATGGACGGTATGCAACAAAATGCAATATAAATAGATGAGATGAAATGACGATCCATAGTGCTTTATTTTTCATCATCGAGCTTTTAAAATGCTGTAAGAAAATACAAGCAACTTGACATAATGATTCAAGATGACCTGAGTATTCCTTACATGGATTTTGATAGAGCAAGTTAATACAAACAACTTGATATAATGGGTCAAGTTGACCTGAGTATTGCTTGCAGAACAGACAAGGATCATCTCCTTTCATGCATGACTTGGATCATCCTCCTTGATCTTGGGCTGATCATATCCTGAGACAAGTTCATACTGTAATAAGAGATAAAAACCTTTATCTAATTTGGATAAGGGAGGAGGAACCAAAGAAAGAGCATTGTACCCGTAAGCAAACAACATATATAAAAAATAAAGAATATGGATCCTTGGTAATGGTTCATGCTCATATGGTCGAGGTATACGTTGTAGTCAGCAAGCCGTAGTGATCTATGATTGTATTTTGCTTATGATCACGTAGCTTAGTGAACTTCCCATGTAGACACCATTAGTACATGCCCCAAAACTTCATTGGAATAATGCACTAAAAATACACAAACAATGCTACAGGAACCTGATATGAATATATAACCCACAAATCAACCAAGTATTTGATAGCTTTAAACAGAATTTTCTTGTCAAAGAAAAATGTCATCTTGCCTTTGTTTTGGTAAGGAAGGATTTCATCCTTGTTGAAGACAGTTTGAGTGTTGATGTTGATTGTTTGGTCGATTTTGAGAAGTGATCATTGTGCGAGTATTTTTCAATGCTTGTTTGGTATCTACTTGGGTGAGTATGTACAATGTGTTGCCATGTTTTTGTGTGATTTTTGATGTTTTCTGATGTTTTTGGATTTTGTGATTTTTTGAATGTTTTTGGTATTTTGTGAGATAGTTTTTGAAATGAAGAACTCAGTGAATCACAAAACAATGTAGTATCCACTTCCATCAAACAGGTTAAGGGCATTGCCCCCAGTTTAGACTTGACTATGAAAAAGCAGGATGCAAGACGCATGAAGTACTATCTTGGATTGCAGATCAATAAGAAGCCATGGTTTGATGGATGTGTGTATGAAATAAATGTGATCGCAACAAGCCTAAAATACCATGGAGTCACAGCCTTTACGAGTGGCACCTGTTTGCCAGGTTTTCACCATCGTACTTATCCAAGGTGCCACCGGAGTGGTTGTTCACCATTTGGATGCATGATTTGTCTTTACTATTTTGATGTTTTTGTATTTTCTTTAGGTCATTTATCTGAATGTTTTTGGTGTTTTTGCCGGTATGTATGGGAGACTAATACTCTATGCAGCTTATGTATAAAACCGTTTGAGGTGCATGCTGTTGATCGGATCTGCTAGCGGTTCTCCTTCTGAAGTAGCCAACTGATATGCCCCGAACCCAAATATAGCAGTGATAACATATGGACCTAGCCAATTTGATTCAAACTTTCCCTGATGTTCACGGTTTGGTTGGTTACGAGGATTCTCTCAAAGAACAAGATCACCTACCTCAAATGTACAAGGTCTAACCTGATGATTATAACTTCTGCTCATGTGCTGCTGATAGGCTTTGAGGTGATTATATGCAGCTTGTCATTTCTCATCAAGTAGTTCCAAGTCTTGAAGACGTGATACTCTGTATGCTTCATCATCAATGAGATTATGCAATGAAACTCGTAGAGATGGTATCTCAACCTCAATAGGTAAGATAGCTTCTGCACCATAGACCAGTGAGTAGGGAGTTGCACCTGTAGGGGTTCGAATGCTAGTTCAATATGCCCATAGTGCTGGATTCAATTAAACATGCCAATCATGACCGACATCATTGACTATCTTCTTCAGGATTCTTAATATGTTTTTATTTGATGCTTCGGCCTGACCATTTCCTTGTGGGTAATAGGGCATGGAAAAATGGTGTTGGATGTGAAACTTCTCACAGAGCTCACGAACATCCTGATTTTTGAATGGAAGTCCATTCTCTGTGATGATGGACATGGGTACACCATACCGGTAGATGATGTAATTGAGGATGAATGAGGCGATCTTCTTGCCGGTGACTTGGGTAAGTGGAACAACTTCGATCCACTTTGTGAAGTATTCGGTGGCGGTAAAATGAATTTGTGGCTGTTGGATGAAGATGGATGGATTTTACCCACAAGGTCAAGGCCTTATTGACAAAAAGGCCATGGTTTTGTGATTGGTTGCAATTCTTGTGCTGGTGCATGTATCAAGTCTCCATGAACTTGGCATTTCTTGCATTTTCGGACAAAGTAATAGGAGTCTTTTTCCATAGATGGCCAATAATATCCAGTGCGTACGAATTTCTTGGCGAGTGATGGGCTTCTTGCATGAGTTCCACAAATTCCTTCATGTACCTCTTCCAAGGCCTTTGTTATCTCATCTTGTTCCAGACATGGAAGGAGAGTACCATTAAGATTGCATCGGTATAGGGTTTCAACAATAACAATATATCGAGCGGTTTGGTGAATGAAGGTTTTACGTTGGTTATTCGATTGGTTAGAAGGAAGTGTGTGATCACAGAGGTAGGTGTAGAACTCACCATACCAGGGGGATTTAGAATCAATAAGGTGACATATCATTTCAGATTCAGGAATATTATAAGCGGGGATTCAAGGCTATTCTACCAAGAATTCATAGCATGTTGAATTCTGTGGAAGATCTAGGAGAGATGCAATGGTAGCCATAGCATCAGCAGCTTGATTATGATCTCTTGGTATCTGCTCAAAAGTGATAGTAGTAAATGATGCCTTTTTTATGGCATGAGTTTGTCATCTTTAGTATGATATTCATCAGTTGCTTGTTGAATGACCAGTTGGGAGTCGCCATATACTTGTAGTTCTTGTAATTTCCATTGTATGGCTAGCCTAAGTCCTGTGATCAACGCCTCATACTCTGCTATGTTGTTGGTGCATGGAAATGTGAGTTTGTAAGATTTTGGGATGCTATCACCTTGAGGTGTGATAAACAGAATGCCTGCCCCCGATCCATGCCTAGTGTATGAACCATCAAAGTACAGTTTCCATGGTTGTGTTGTTGTGATCATGAATATCTCCTCATTTGGAAAATTGGAAATGAGAGGATGATCGCCTATGAGTGGTGCATCGACCAACTGATCTGCAATAACTTGACCTTTGATAGACTTACAGTCCACATACTCGATGTCAAATTCACTTAGAATCATCACCCATTTGGCCAAGCAGCCTGTCAATGCTGCTTTGCTCAGTAAGTACTTGAGTGGATCAATCTTTGCAATTAACTGTACTTTACGTGTCAACATATAGTGTCTCAACTTAGTGGCTGCCAAGATTACTGCTAAGAAAGCTCTCTCAATAGGTGTGTAATTGAGTTCGTAGCCAACTAGTGTGTGAGAGATGTAGTAAACATCACACTCTTTCCCTTCTGTATTGTGTTGTGCCAATAGTACACCCAATGTTGTATTTGTTGCTGATATATAGAGTAGTAAAGGCTACTTAGATCCAGTGGAATCAGCAATGGTGTATTCATGAGATAGTCTTTAAGCATCTGAAATGTTTGCTGGCATCTGGCATCCCATTGAAATCAAATGTTCTTGTGTAATAGGCATGTAAAAGGGTGACACTTATCTGCCAGTTGTGCAATGAATTTGCAGATAGATTGAAGCTGCCCTTGTAATTTTCTTAGCTAACTGATGTTCTTTGGAGGTGGCATGTCCATGATTGTTTTGACCTTTGCTGGGTCGACCTCAATACCTTTGCTTGAGACAATGTTTCCTAGAAGTTTCCCTAAGGTTACTCCAAAGACACATTTCTTTGGGTTGAGCCGAACATGATATTATTCCAGTCTATCAAAGATTTTTGCCAATATGTGTAGATGGCCTTCTCTTGTGAGTGATTTTGCCAGTAAGTCATCAACATAATCTTCCATTATGGTATGCATCATGTCATGGAAGATGGTGGTCATTGCTCGTTGATAGGTCGCTCCTGCATTCTTGAGACCGAAAGACATTACATTCTAGCAGTATGTGCCCCATGGACATGTGAAGGTTGTCTTATGTTGATCCTCTGGTGTGATCTTTATCTGATTGTATCTTGAAAAGCCATCCATGAGTGAAAGCATGGCATGTCCTGCTATTAGGTCTACTATTATGTCGATGTTTGGTAGGGGGAAGTCATCCTTAGGACATTCTTTGTTTAAATCTCTGAAGTTAGTACAGATACAGATGCCCCCATTTGGTTTGTCGACAGACACAATATTGGATATCCAATCTGCATAATCAATTGGTCTAATGAAACCAACATCTAGGAGTTTCTTAAGTTCTGCTTTGACTAGTACTGCAATTTGAGGGTGCATTTTTTGAAGTTTCTGCTTGACAGGTTTGGCTCCTTCTGCTACGGTGAGGTGATGCATGACTAAATCCGAATCAAGCCTAGGCATGTCTACATATGACCATGCGAAGTTGATCTGACACTTCTAGAAGAACTCTATAAACTTAGGTTGTTCCTCTGGAGTTAAAAGAGATGCCAGATGTAGTTGGTGAGGTGTTTCAGGATTCCCCACATTGTATTCTTTTATTTCTTTGATGAGAATTGTTGATCGTTCCTGTTGTGTACTAGCAGGGAGAATGTCAAACCTTTCATCCTCTGACACCTCAGAGAGGTTTTCACCATTGGATACACTCTTTCTTTTTACTTTTGTTGGATCAAATAGTACCACAGTGTGGTTTTCACTGGAAGATCCATGTTTTATTATTATATTTTTATAGCTGAAAGGTTTGGCATTCGCCCCAAAGTATGTTGTGCTATTAAATTCAATGGTGAATCTAGCTTTGTGATCCCCACTTGGTATGTTATCCCGTAGTTTCAAAAAGTCAATGATCACCTCATCGTTTTGGAAATGGTCAAGACATGGTGGATTAGGTTGGTTCCATTCAATGAGTTCCAGATGGATAATGGGCATTACCTTATCGATAAGGTTAAGTTTGTTAGATGTGTCAGTGAGGGTTAAGATGTTGTGGTGAAGGTCATTGATGGTACTCTCCCTGTCAGAATCAGGTGTAGGATAGGACGTAGGGTCTATGGAATAAGTTTCCAGCTCAAGAACCCAAGAGGTCTTTATCTGTGCTTCTCCGTAAACAAGGATGTCTTTGCGGGGTGGAGGTAGTGATGTGTCTTCCTCATCTGAAGTATTAAGCTGGATGGAATCAAATTCCCATTCATGTGAGTCGGTCTCTGAGTCACTCTCCAGTATCCGATTACTATACCATACTGGGATGTCTTTTGAGTTAAATACTGCAGGTGTGATTGGTTGATGTACCATTGTAGATGAAATGATCGATGCTGTAGGAAGGGTTATGGGGATCAATGAATCCGATACAGGGAGTATTGGTAGTGTTGACTCTGCTACTTCTACTAGAACTGCTGGTGTCATAGATACTGCTGTGGGTTCTGATACTGTTGTTGCTGCTAATGGTGCTATTGATGTTATTGTTGTTGCTAGTGGGATCGCTGGTCTGATTGGTGGGATGATGGGTATTGTAGGTGGTTGTGCTGGGATTTTTAGCCTCAATGGGGGAGTTGCTATGGCATTTGATGTTGCTTTTATAATCAAAGGTGACCTCTTTGTAATAGGTTGATATAGTGGTTGGCTAGGTTTTCCTTTGAATTTGAGCTTAGGAAAGATCTCCTTTTGAAATCCTAGGCCAGTGTTATCTTTGGGTTTTAATTCCGGCTGTAGTGGTTCATGTCTTCCTTGCTTGCAAGGTCCTAGAGCACTCTGACCATCATAACCCATTCTTTGCATAATGAGAAGGTCTTTTCCATATTGATCTGTGGGAAGCTTAGCTTGCGGAATATTGATGGTGATGGGATATTTATAGATCCATTCTGCTAAGTCCTCATCTCTGGTCTCTTCTCTTGACTCTTTTTAAGAATGAATAGCATCAAAGTACATGCTAGCTTGATCAGTGGTGTTTGAAGTAACCATTGAGGTTTACCATGTGTTCTAGGAGAAGTGGGCATTTGTCCAATACAAAAGAGTTGGCTCAAATTGTATTCCCCAAGACCTTCCTCTGCTATTTTCATCTTCAGCTTTTCTTGCTTAGGTATAGTGGTGTTTGAACTAGAAAGAGAGGCTGGACTTATGTATGATGTGGAGGAGATGGCTTCTCTATTGTTAGGAATGGTAATCTTTGGTTGATGACTTATATTATGACAATATGCAAAGGGGTTTGCATCGCCCAAGATTGTGATCTCTACACCAATATGTGGGAACTTGACACACTGATGGTAGGTGGATGGAACGGCTTGCATGACGTGTATCCAAGGTCTTCCTAACAATAAATTGTATGGCAGAGGAAGGTCCATAACTTGACATATGATGTGTTTCACCATGGGACCCACTCGGATTGGTAGTACAACAATGCCTTTGGATGAATGCTCTGCATCATCATAGGCTTTGATTGTGATCTTCTCGTGGGGATCCACTGATTCAATTGCATATCCCAATGCAGTGACTAATTGTAGAGTACAGATATTCAGGCTTGCTCCATTGTCGATCAAGACTTGCTTGATCCTATGTTGGTTGATAAACCCTTCAATATGGAGTGAGGCGTTAGGAGGTTGCTAGAAGGAGGAGTTGTCACTTTCCGAGAAAGTGAGACAAGGTGATGACCTTATATTTCCAACCATGGCTTGGAATTGATCTGTATTTAGGTTTGTAGGAACTGACACCTCTTGGAGAGCTTGATCCAAGATTGTTTTATGGGATGGAGATAGGTGCAATAGTTCTAAGATAGATATCAATGCAGGCATTTTGTCTAACTATTCCACAAGGTTATACTGCTTTGGGATAGATGGGGTGCCTTGTGGAGCTACTTTTATGGTAATCTTGCTGCGACGTATAACAACATTGCAAGTGGAGCTGGGATTTTTGATGGTTATAGTTGCAATCTGTTCACTGGCATCATATAGGTGATTCACAGTGTAATTATACGCAGCTTGCGTATAATTGGTGGTATCTGTGTTTCGCCCTGAAGTGGAAGGACCCCTTTGATCTTGTGATGGGAGTGGATTTTTAAACATGAGATGATCATTGTTTGTTGTCTTTGGGTCATGTCCTTCAATTTCAATTTCTCCTCGATCAATAAGATCTTGAATAAGATCTTTCAATCTGTGACAATTGCTTGTCTTATGTCCTTTCCCTTGATGGAAATCGCAATGTTCAGTATCCCTCCACCATGAAGGTTTGACTTGAGGTTCATAATTTGATGTTTTGGGTAAGGTTACCAGTTTTTGAGAAACCAGATAACGTAATATTGTTTCGATGGGTTCCCCTAAGGGAGTGTATGTATGCTTTGGTTTTTGTTGATGCGGTCTAGGTTCATCTTGAGATGTGATGCGGCCTTGATTTGGAGGAGCAACTGTGTTAGTCTGAGGTGGGGGATTTTGTCCTACAAATCAAACTACAGGTTGTGCACTTTTGATAGTTCTTGCATCCACAACCTTGTCGTTGATGATATTTTTGTTTTTGTTCCAGAAGCTTGGTTTGTCACTATTGAAGAATGAGTGAGGGCCGTCTTTTGGCTCATTATAGATTTTGATAAGCCCTTTTTTGATGAGATCCCGCTCACATTTTAAGCTTTTGGTGATCATGTCATTGAAAGAGTCTATGTCTTTTATGTCGAGGTGAAATTGCATTTCATCATTTAAGTTGGAAATAAATATTTCCACTAGTTCTTGTTTAGGTCACTGAAGAGAACGTCTGCTAGACATTTGACACCATCATTATAGAAAGACTGAAAATAGCTCACCTAGTTTTTGTTTAGTGTTACGTAGATCAGCCATGGTGATATCACATTCAATGTTGTGTGAGTAATGTACCAAGAATTTTTGGACTAACTCTTCAAATGTCCTAATGCCACCTGGTAATTGGGAAAACCATGATGTGGTTGTTCCTCCCAAGCTTGGGGGAAAAAGGCGCATTAGGTATGTATCCTTGTATGCCACTTTGAGGCAAGTTAAATAGAATTCTCTAACATGATCACAAGGATCTCCTTTTCCTCTATACTTTTCAAACTTGGGTGTTTCAAACCCTCGTGGAAAAGGTGGCATATGAAGATTCCTATCAAAAGGATAGGGACAAATGTCATTGAGTGAAAATTGATTTATTTTTACACCAATATGAAGTTGTTGGGCGAGATTTTTGACTTGTTGCCGCAACATGTCTATTTCACTTGGAGGAGGAGGAGGAGGAGGGGGATTACCTTGATGAAAGTTGTATCTAATGTGTTCTCGACCTCTTTCATCCTCATTACGACTTTGGCATTCTAATGCTTGTCTTAGTTGTGCAATATCAAAGTCAGAGGGGAGCTTGGCTCCTTCTTGGGCAAGTTTTAAAAAGTGAGCATCAACATTGCTCTTGAGTATCTCATCAAAAAGTCTATTAAAGAGAGGGTTGTGTTGTGCCCTTTCTATTTCCGCATGAGTAAGAGTACCTGGATTTTCATCATTTACATTTCCTCCAAGGGATTCTTAGAACTCATTGATATTTTCTTCCTCTTCTTCTTCAATTTCTTGTTGTCTAGATCGTAATCTGGTATGAGCCATTTTGTTTATAAGTTTTTGTTGAAGTTGGGTGAAAATGATGATGAGTTGTTTGATGAAATGAGAGATTTATGGTTGGTGTGGTGTGTTGCATATGGATCTCTAGCACTAAAGGTAGATGTGACCAAAGTTTTCTTCTTGAATTGCTTGTTTATTTTTTATAAGGTTTGATGTGATAAGGTTTAGAGAAATCTGAGATGTGTTACAGATTTAACTACCTAGTAATGAGAGGATTCACTCATAGACTAGTTTTAACTTGTGTAGAAATGTCTCTTAGGACAAGTTTATCCTAGATGTAGAGACACTCTAAAAAGTGATGTTTTGTGTTTGATTCAAGCAATATCAAAAATAGAACTTAGGACAAAAACCTCTGGGTGTGTTGAGAGTTTGGAATGGAGTTGATGAGATAGGGATATGATAATGGATGAAATGTTTAACTTCAGTAAAAGCTTTGTGTCACATATGGGACAAATTCTTCCTCTTCTCTTTTGGGAGTTGGTGGTTCTTCCCGAGCTACGTTATATGTGATGCAAATGTCAGGGAAGAAGTTAGGATTGATTTTGCCTCCTTTGTTCTTGTGATAACTCAAAGCTCGATATTGCATAAAAGCTCTGCGGTTTAATGACTCTTGATCAAATTCATTTGATTTCCCTTGAAGATAAAGACACATGTGACATAAGAAGGCTCTATGAGAGACAAAGATTTGTCTATTAAGATAGAAGAATTTCCTCTTCTTGATAAGAGTCTTTGAGCTCAATAGTCTTTTCTTCAAGTTGATGTTTTGATGAAGATTCTTCTTTCTCAAGATGTGAAGAATGGTTATATAGTTTGATACTCTTGCTCTTTGTTTTTGATCTTTTGTTGGTGTTTGAAAATGTTTATGTTGGATGAATACTTGTTCTTTGGAATTTGATTTTTGATTTTTCTTTAACAAGAAAACAAAGCAAGCACACAAACACAAGAATGTTGCCTCAAAAGGCACAAATAAGTATGGGTCTAGATCAACCCAATCCTTGGACTTTTTATGACCCTTTCCTTTAAGTTTATTTTTAGGTGTTTTCCAAAGCCTAAAGTCAGCTCAATTTGCACTGGTCTTGACTCAAAAATGAAAACACTTCAAACACTCTTTATCCCTAAGGTCAAATGGCTAGTTGCGATAAATTCAGCCCACATCTTGATATTTCTTCGACTTTGGTACTACATACCTTATGAATCCCGTCGTGGCAGGTAAGGATGTGATATACTAAGTCTTGCATGAGCACAATAAATAGATGATCCCTATGATGGGGGAATCATCACTTTCATCAAGCCACAAGTGACTTTTCAAAAAGCTATGTTTCTACTCAAGGAAATATGTATGGTGAGTATCTTGGAAGCAAAAACATCTATGCTCTTGCATTGAATTGTATCACAAATATCCTCAATCAATAAAATGGGTGGGCTACTACTTAAAGGTGTTTAGTAATGTTCGATATTTTTGGACATAAGTTCATTCTATAGTGACTCACTTAAGAGCCTTGTAACTTGTGGTGGGGCCCATTTGTCCTTTTGGCAAGTTACACTGTAGGAACAACTATACCCAAGGCTACAACTTTCACTCTCACCTAATTTCTATAGCAGCTCAAAGGATTTACTGCACGAGGTCATTCCCAAGAGTGATGTGTCTCTTGGCAGGCCTCTCTTAAAAAGATAAAACTTAAGTAGAACCACTCGACAAACTCTTTTTTGCACAAGTGTGCCAATCACGAAAAGCACTTGTTCTTTTTAACTGATTTTCATGGCAATGTGATCTAACTATTTGGAGATATTGCTCCAACAACCATGATGTTCTTTTTAACTTCAAAATCAATGTGTTTGAGTAAACTAGAATTTGAAATCCCGGGCAACTGAAATTAAAACACGTATGCATGAATTAAATCATTTTTGCAAAATAAGACAAATTGATTATTCTTTTTACTTGCCCAAAAGTGGAAGTGTCGATTGTGAATTCTTAGTTTGATGCAATAAAATGAAATTTGTCTTGTCTTGTTTTAAGCACCAAAAAGATAGTGTATCCTAACTTGCAATGAAAGAAAATTTGTGTTGTTCAGTTTTAGAGCACCAAAACAAAATTCATCCTAACTTGCAAGAAATGAAAATTTTGTGTTGTTCAATTTTAGAGACCCAAATGACAAATTTTAACTTTTAAACAACAAAAGGAGTTAGTTTAAACCTGCACAAGAAATGAATAGTTAGCAAAATCCGAGCCTATGGTGGGCTTCTACAAGCCTAAGAAAATTCACTTTTTCGGTTACATGGCCTTTTTTACAACGTTCTGTTACAATAGCACTACTTTGTGTGCAAACAGAAGTGCTATTTAACACAAACGCGCTAAAATGAAGACAAAAGCGCTAAAAATAAAATTTTAATAGCAAAAACAAATGCGCTAAAACATGTGCAAATGCACTACTTAAGCCTCAAAAACACTAAAAGATGGGCAATAGTGCTAAATTTGAGACAATAGCGCTATTGTGAATACAATAGTGCTAGAATATCAAATTGCAATAGCGCTAAAACGTGATCAAAAGCGCTAGAGCGTGACCTGTGTGTCATGCTAAATATTCAAACAAGTTAGTTTTGTTAAAAAAAAATTGTGTTTGGTTGTTTGGATTCATGTCAGGTTCACCAAATGATGCGCTGCGAAATGGGGGAAGGTTAGACTAGAACCTATGGTGGAATAACACACAAAAAATACAAGAAACAATGATCAAAGTTAGTGTTAATCAACCAAAAACTAATCTAAGCAGGCATATCAAAAGAGACAACAAAAACATGAAAGAATATTTAACTAGGAAAGTAAATATAATGAGACATCTCCAAATGCCTCCTAACATGCTCTTAGCTTCTTCTCTTTTGTTCCTCTCCTCTCCAAGTTCCAAACTAGTGTAGCTCTCAGTAGCTTTTTGCACTATGGATGTTTATGGAGGTTCAAGATTGAAATGTTTACTCTAAAATGCTATGAAAATATGAATAAAAGCTAATATTGGATGCTATGATGCTAAAATGATTTATTTTAGACTAAAATAACAAGATATTAGTGATTTATGCTAAATGCTGTCTAAAATTCTCTATAACTTAGATGCATACAAGTTTTTAGTATCTGGATTATGAAGAAATGGGCTCTATTTATAAGAAAAATGGAGCAATGGATGGTTGAGATTGAGTAATCTCAACAAGGGTTAGGATTGAATGATATTCAATCTATAGGAGTTGAGAAAATACAACACCACAGGAACCCAAATAATCTCTGCAAGCTGAAAAACCTGTTACAAGGAGAAGCAATGAAGCAAATCACAGAAGGAAAAAATACACAAGAAAAATATGCTCCAAAATGTATTGTCAATAATAATCCTTCTTCATACAATGAAAAGAAAGAACTCAACCTTTAATAGGTCAAGAAACCCTAAAAGGGAAAACCTAGGTTTGCACTTAATAATTAATTAAAATAATTAATTATATGCACCTAAAGTTAGCTTAAGTGTAAAAAAGATAAAGGGAACTTAAATAATTAAATAAATAATGTTTAATTAATCAAGTAAATACCCGAATACTCGAACACAATCCATGTGAGGGTTTTCAACCCAATCCCAAGATGACAAGTGCCAATATGAGATAGGTTGAGAGGAGAGGGAATAAGCATTAAATGCTTGACATGACCTGAGAGTTAACTTGGGAGTTAAGGTCAAGGTTAGGTTGAATGAATAAATTATTTATTTAAAGAATAAATCTTTTATCCAATGGATAAACTCTTGTGCAAAGGCAAAAGGGGTAACCATGGTCAAAGCAATAAATACTTGAGGAGACACATGAGTGCAAGTTGAATTAACAATAAATGGTTATGTAAGAGCCATTAATGGTCATGTAAGAGCTATTAGTGGTTTTGGAAGACTTTAGAGGTTAGATTGTTGAAAACACAAAACATTAAATGTTTTTCAAAGACTTTGAAGTCTTTAAGAAGTGACTCCAAGTTGCTTAGGAATGTGACAATAATTAGGGGATGGATTAGGTTAATTAGGAAGGGTTTAGAAGAATCTAGAAGGGGGCTTAGGAGTACAAGTGGATTTGGTGGGTGAGGAAAAATAGGATTTTAATTAAAATAAAATTAATTTATTTCAATAAATGTGTGCAAGTTGCATTTGTAGGAAAATGCAAGTGGGGGGATAAATGATTTAAATAAATGTTTTATTTAATTTATTTAAAAGAGGAAAAGGGGATTAAATGAAATAAATATGATTTATTCATTTAATTGAGTGTGAATTTGGTTAAACGAATTAATTAAAATAAATTGAATAATTTATTTAATTAATAGGAGAATGTTTGAAGATGAATTAATTAAATATTAATTTAATTAACTGATGGCTTAGTGGATTTTTTTTAATCAAATAAATACAAAATATTCATTTAATTAAAATGGACAGATTTATGTGACTACAACAATGATGGGGAAACCGGGAAGCAGTAGTTCAACAAAAAGCCAAGTGAAAAAAAAAGACCTAATCGAACTGGTTAAAAAGCTAGGTTTCACTGATGAATACCATGATATTTATAACCCTGCTATCGATAGTGAAAAGTGTATCATAGATATTAGATATGCATTGTCTAATAAGGCGACAGATCCAAGCAGGTCAAAATTTACTGTTTTCAACACAATGTTAAAACAAAGAGCAAATAAAATCGCATAGTGGGATGCTGGATTGGGAAGCATGGTGTTACCTAAAGTATTCCCTTGCCTTGAATTTGTCATGGTCTGCACCGAAAATTATGATGAAGATAAAAAAACAATTGTCAATAAAAATACAAAAGAGGAAATTCTATCCATACACGTGGGAAAATTTGCACGTTTGTTGAACCTAGAGTTTGAAGAACAAAACTCAAACGTCCACATTGACCTAGGAAAGATGGCAGAGAATTATGATAGTCTCAATGCAAGTCATAGAGATTCATTTATCAGAGCTCTAATAATGCATGGTACTCCATTGGATCAGAATCATAAGCCTCCTTATGATTCTAACATTTTTCTTCCATGGGTTCGGGATACTATTTCCTTGCTAACATTTTGCGTGGGATTGGAAAATGATAGGTAAGTGGGTGCTAGCCTTCTTGAAATGATTTTTAATATCCATTGTGTAAGTCAACCAGTAAGATATAATTTTGTTAAGCGCATTGTTCAATCCATGAAAAAACAATTACTAATGATCAAAAAATGTTCCTGTAAGACATTTAGGTTCTCATCTTACTTGTGCTATCTTCTTCTATCCAAGTATCGTGCAATATTTAAGACCAACAATCTTCACATTGTGAACTATAAGATTGATGAGAAGACTCGGGACATAACAGAGTGTCCAATATATGAATGGACACCAAAGATAAGGATGCATGATAAGAGAAAGAACTACAACCATTTTGTAGACTTCTTTTTGGCACCAATGTATAATAAAATTACAAGCACTCCAATGCCTAGATTTCCTATGTCTTGTAGAGATTGCATTCAACTCCAAAGTCAAATACAATTGGCTGAGTGGTTCTTCATGGAAGAATACACTGTGTTAAGGTTTTATGGATCAACAATAAAACCCTATAGACTTCCAATACATGTGATAGAGAGGGTATTTGCATTGGAATATGTATGACAATTGGAGAGCATATTTCCTTCCTTGCCTTTCTCGTGTGGAGGGTTCACATTTGAGAGAAAAGAATTCAATGTGGCACATGATTTTTTGATAATTTTTAGCTTTGGTGATGAGGGTCTTTGGCAGTATGATCCAATCGGTGTAGTTCAAGAAAGGCTTAAGAAAAATGGGAATTCTTCAGTGTTATGTCAACATGAAAGTAAACCTTTGCTAGAAAAGCTTAGAAACATGGACTCCTGGGATGAGGTAAAAAAAGAGATGGAGAAAATTGCTGCTGACAATAACATTTCAACAGAATAATTGTCATCACAAATTATGGCATTGCACACACAGAGGACAATAGAGGAGGGCATCCAAAATAGGAGGTCCTACAATTTCTACCAAAAATTTGCTAATCCATCTAACAAATCTATTCCCAAAACAATTATGCAAGAATGTAAAGACAGTTATTGGACTCAAACCAAAATAAATAATTTTTGGACTATGAGGAAGAATCTCGGTGAACCAAAGACCAGTGCAGAATTTGAGTCCATCGACTAGGATGAAGAGTTTAGCAAATTGTGGAATATGGAGCATTCCACAACATCATGTGATAGAAGTGAAGATGAAAATGAGTACGAGGTTGAGCCCACTCCAACAACAACTACAGTCCCTAAAATATTAGGTGGAGTCAGTGAGTCCATGAAAGAAAAATATAGCAAAGGGGCAAACATTATGGAAAAAATGGGTTTTCAAGGGGTCTAGGCCCCAAAGGAGAAGGCATTTGGTATCCACTTGAGGTACAACTTCCATTAGATTCAAAATCAAAAGCTCCTGTTAAACCAGTCATTGGACTTGGTTCACCAAATTCATCACAGAAAGGTACTACTCATTATCCTCAGGGTCCATCTGCATTTGTTACAGGTTCAAATCCACAACCACCACTACATCATAATATTCCCATTGGTGGTGAATCAAGTGCCACTACCACTGGTGGGGAATTTGGGGATAGTATTCCTATTAGTGTTTAGTCAAGTGCCACTATGATTGGTGGGGTTGGCATGGGTACTACTACTGATACTAGTTGTCTTGGTGTTGGACAAGTGCAACAACAAAATATCTCTCGCAAGAGGCCACTAGTGGTAGATACTCATACTATTCAAAATCCTATATCAAGTGCCACTGACACTACAAATCTATCATTTGTAGCTTCAGAATAGACCCCTCAAAAGACTATAAAAACTACACATGCAAGTGACAATGGGACATGATTAGGAATGGTTGTTGGTACTCCTCGCAATGCATTAGTTAAAACCACAGGCATAGGTGGAACTGGAGCCTCTGCTATTTCACCTTTCAAATATTCAATTGCTTTAGCAAGCCCATATTTTCAATTTTGTGATTACTATGAAAAATTTGAACACACAACAAATGCAAATAAAGAAAAAAAGAGAGCATTACATAGGGATGCCCTGACTGAAGTTTTAGATGAACAACCTGCAAGGAACAAGGTATTTCCAACATATGACCCACACAAAGATATGATGGAGTTCATGGTTTCTATGCCCCCAACTAAAGATAAAAATCCACCACACAGTCAAATAAATCCCTCTGAATTTCAAGTTAGCACCCTCCAAATGGATTTTTCCAAAGTACAAAATGTGGACAAAATTAGTGTGTCAAAAAGGACTAACAAAGTGGTCTACACTTCATTGCTAAAGGTGGAGAGAGAAAAAAATAAACTAGAGAAACAAATAGAAAAGTTAAAGGCAAACGTGGCAAGCAAAAAATCAAAGAGGAAAGTAGCAGATAACAAGTGCAATGATTTATAAAAAAGGATAAATGGATGCAGAATTGAAGGACTTGAGTGAAAAACTAGCTAAAAGTAGTAAAACACTTGATGAGGAAAGAGCCAGTTTTTAAAAATTATACAAAAGTTATGAGTCTGTTGCTATCAAAATAAAAAAAATATAGGACCTATTGGATCATGAGAAGGAAAAAGAAAAACATTTGGAAGAGGAAGTAGAGGAAGAAAGAAAGAAATGTACACAAATGAAAGAAGACCTGCACAATGCAAATGATAAAATTAAAACTTTCGGAGGATAGATTGAAAGATAATATGAAAAATACAATGAAGTATATACAAGAAAACATTTGGGGGCAAATAATGTAGAGGAGTGACAAGTTGTGTGAATGGTTTGAATTGGATGAAAGTCTAAGATTAATTTATATGAAAATCAAAGGGCACATTGAGAAGAGCATACATGTTTATTCAAAAGAGGATATGGCAAAATAAATTTTGCAAGTAGTCTACAGTACTAGGGACAACTATTTGGCATCCAAGGGAATTAACAGCTGCATTGATGCCACAGTTAAGATATCATCTATACTTCAAAAATGCCAGAAACTAAGGAAAACATCAGAAGTTATGGATACATGTGGCAAAAAGATATTGAAGCTGCAAGAAAAGACAACTACTTTGATTAAACTTGGTTTGCCTAAGACCGTTGACCCATCAAATAAATTAATTGGAAAGAAGCTTACAAAAAAAACATGGAGATAAAAATGAAGTCTGGTTTAGACTTTCTTCCTAAGAACACAACTCCCCAAAGCTTTATGGAATTCATCAAACCATTTACAACTTTGAATGCAGTATTGGGTGAAACAGTGATGTCAAGTCACTCTTCTAAATATGGATTGTTGACAAAGTTGCCGTTGAATTTCCACAGCTTAAAGAATATTGACCTTCCATTAGATGAAGAGTGGAGCACCCTACAAAAATTGACACATAAATCTCAAGAATCATAGTATGTATTGCACAATTTTCCTCTTTTACTCTTAATTTCAAGGTTTTATGTTTTTTTTTCTGTTTGGAATTTGGCATTGCTTGAAATAACTCTATTTTATGAACATAAAAAAACCAACACTCACTATTGCTAATCCAGCCTATGAATCTATGATGCACAGTGCAAACCTTCAACCTGTAAATTTGTATTCTCAAATTCTCCCAAGTTTTAACATTTCTGTATTTCTGTATTTCTGATTACTAGGTTTTGGGCACTACTATTATCTATATTTAACTTGTCATGGCTTGAATTAATATTTAATTTTGAACTCTATTTTTTGAACATGAGACATCAGACATGTAGCAATTGTTAAATTGCTAATTCGACCTGTGATGGCCATGTAAATTTGTGTCAAGTTTGTGATACTAATGGTAGTCGGGATGATATATTCAATGTTCAGTGCCTTAGTGATTGATTTTGATGTTGATTCTTCACATGTTGCAAATCAGCCTGAAGCTGTTGTTGCTCCCTTGTTTCTATAAAAGGGAATTCAACGTTATTTACAAAGGGTTCTGAAATTTTGTATTGACTTTTTCATGGAGAATCACATAGAGTGGTGTATTGAATGAATTGTATCATATGGCTATATTTTGAAAGAATTAATAAAAAATCAAGTTCTCAACATATCTAAATAAACATCTCTATATCAATCAACACATTGTGGTCTTTTATTATGGTATTTTAAATCTGAAAATGGAAAGTTGAAAAATATAATTACAAATCAATATTAAATTCTAATTGCAAAAAGTTGACAGACTCATAAAATATCATCGAGTTATCAACCATAATAATATGCTTTTATAATATGAATGATGATATATGGTAATAAGATTAATAAATACCAATCTCTTACAGTTGCCATTCATCCTCATCAAATTCAGAGCTTTCTTGATTCTTATCTATGTTTTCTTCACTTTGAGTCTGTATGCCTTCGTTGAACTGTATCTCAATGCTACCAGTAGGTCCAGTACATGAGTCAATAGTCCCACTGACACTTGGTTCGAAGTGTTGCCCAAACCTCTTCTTTCACATTTGGACCTCCATATTTGTAGTGCCCTATCATAAGGAAAAGTGTGGACATCATACCTAGATGTATAGAGCCTCAAGCAATTTTCCAAATTTTTGTCTAGTTTGTTTCTTAGCTTTGATTTTAGGAACCCCAAAACACTGAAAAATCTCTCATCTTCCACCGAACCCAATATCATGGTAAGACATAAATCAACAAGCTTCAAATATTTTGGCATTGAATCACACAACGCTTCGTTCTCAGCTATATATTTCCAAAGCCTTGTTACTGATCGCTCTTCGCGAGGGTTCTCCATTCTTCCATATTGTTCCCTCATAGTGTATGCAAAACAAGATGATTGCTTTATAAGATGATTTTCGTCTAATATTCCATTTATAGTTACTCCGTTCAATTCTTTGGATATGCAAAATTATTTTATCAAAGTCAGTAGCTTACTTCAAAAATCAGCTGCATTGTTGAGGCTCCAATATTGAAGAAACACAATAGACATGGCTTCGAGTAGGTTGTCAGGAGGGAATCTTCTTCTAATTTGTGAGGAAAGATCATAGGAAATTTTCTTCATAGAAGTAGTTACAGACTCAACAATCTTGTCGAAATCTTCCCTTGTAACTCTTGCTAGTTGCTTTTTGGGGCGCTTTCCTGGTTCCTCGGGGTCGATCGTGGCATAGAAGTGTATTGGTATCTCAAATCCCCATACATTGGCACATACCTCCCCATTTGTACTGATTTGTAAAAAGTTATCAAGATTGTTCAAATCTATGAGTGTCCGCCACTTAACAAATTTTTCATTAGATAGTGTTGGTTGACTTTGATAAAGATTGTCGAGGGTCATGCATGTCATCTTACACAACGTAGCATATTCTACAATATACAGAGCTCTTTTTTGGGCAGCGTTCATAATATTCCTCATTTCCTCTAGCATGGGCATAAGAGTTGCTAAAGTTAAGAGTGTCTCTAGATTACTTAACCTTCGAAGAAGGTCAAGAAATTTTGGTTGCTATGATTCGTTGCGAGTTGTGTGAAATAGTCCAATCAGGGATGGATATTCTAAAAAAACTCGATGCGCTGGACTATCCAAAGAGATCCATCTGGTATCATTATCCTTGAGAAGCTTGTTCCCATCAATTATTCCGTCAGCAAAGTGTTTAAATTCCATAAATTGCTTGGGACTTCGACATAAGTGTGAGTAGAGCTCTTTGATTAAAATTTCAATTTTTTTACCGAAGCATACTTTCTCACAATTCCAAAAGCTAGATTCATCCTGTGAGCCATGTAGTGAATTGCAATAATGTACGGTGCAAATGAAGTTTCAATCTTTGTACAAAGACCATTCTTGTGACCTTGCATTACTAAAGCTCCATCTACTCCAACACACACCAATTTTATGGCAACTGTCATGTCATCCATACCTCCATATTCAGTTAAACTTCTCTTTACCAGTTGAAATAAATTTTCCGCTATTGCACTCTCCTTCATTTTAGCAACAGATAGTAGATGAGGTTGGCGGGCATGATTCTGTATAGTATAAACATGCATGCATACCCATGAAGTATTGTCTATTGTCGTTGTTGGCATATGGGCACTCCAATGAGACATTTTGTGTGATTGAAGGTTTTGTCATTGATAGCAACCTTGCAATCCTATGGCACCGGCAAGACATCATACCGGCAAAGCATTATTCAAGCAAGACAGTGCACCGGCATCAACAAGATCACTCTACACCGTCACCGACATAGAAGAAAAGATGTATACCAGCATAGAGGCCGACATGATTTTTGATATGTAATATTTTGATTATTATTGCAAGCCGACTTGGCAAATTGTAAAATGACTCTTGTATATAAAAGAGATCATTGTAGACATTTAAAAATGTAAGGAAGCGAACAAAAAAAAGGGAAAATTATTAGGCAGACCTAATGTGTGAATTATAGGTCAAGGGTATATGTAAAGAACAGAGTTAGAACTAGTACTGAATCTAGCATTGGAGATGCTATTATAAAGTAGTACAGATCATTGGATTAGTATAATCCTCATTGTAAGTCAGTTTGACTTCTCATTGAGCAGTGAGCTCTAGGCAATTGGCCTTCCTGCATGTGCAGGCCCCTATTGTAAGTAATATTCTCTTATTGGCTAGCAAGTGAATATTGTGGGTCACAAATCCCACCGAGGTTTTTCCCACATTGGGTTTCCTCGTTAAACATCTTGTGTTATGGTGTTCTTTTCATGTGGATGTTTTTTATTCTATTTATTACATTAATTCTTGCATACCGGTACACTGCTACTTTATGTTCTGCATGTTTTAACTTAAGAAAATTTGAATACCGGTTAGATACTGATTCACCCCCCCCTCTCAGTATCTATGGGAACCCTAACAATTGGTATCAGAGCCTGGTCCTCTATTTTCAGAAGCCTAACAGCTTGAGGAAGATCTTGACACTGGTAAAGATGGAAAATTTGATGAAGCAACTTGAAGGAGCTCTTACTGACTATGATGCAGAGAAGTTGAAAAATATCGAATTAGAAGATGATTTAAGAGTAGCTTAGGATATCATTCAGGCACTTCAAGAAAATCTTACTGCTACAAGAAATAAGAGAAGAGAACTTTGTGAAAAATTGCAAAATGAGAATGATGAAAAGGAATCACTTAATGATATGATAAGCAAGTTGAAACAAGAGATCATGACAACAAAAAATGAAATATAGGATATGACTATGAGATTTTACAAAGAGATTGAGGACAAAAAGAAGAATGAAGAAGAATTGACCAGAAGACTAAGTCATGCAACAAATGAGAACACAAGACTTAGCTATGAAAATGACATGTTGAAGACAGATCTGATGCATACTCAGAATGACTCAAATGAACTAATGAGACAAAAAGAAATCTTGGAAAGGGAATTGGAAACTAAAAATCAACATAAAGAAAAATTCAAGAAAAGCTCAGAAGAACTTGGTACCTTATTGAAGAATCAAAAACCCAAAGGTGACACTTCTGGAATTAGATTTGAAGTTGGAGAAAGCTCCGGTACTGCAAATACTCAGGATCACAGCAAACCGGTAAGACCACCTAATACTTATAAATTCAATGGAAAATGCTTTAAATGTAATAAATATGGTCATAGGGCAAATGAATGTAGATCTAGGAATTATCAGAATATCAATCCACCCACCGATCAATGCTCCAAATGTAACAAAGTTGGTCATAACTCTGAAAAACTGCAGAATGAATGTAAGATGTTATGTTTGTGGAAGATTTGGACATCTATCAAATCAATGCAGAACACAAACCGGCATAGGTTATGGGAAAGCTATTCAGAAAAATAATGTAACTTGTTATGCATGTAACAAGATTGGGCATATTACTAAATTTTGTAGAAGTAAAGGTACACCGGTAGACAACAAAAGTGCTAGCTTGAAAGGTAAAGAAAAAGTTGAAGAGGTTAAGAAAGAATTCTCAAAGCAATGGATTAGAAAAGTTGATCTAAATATTGGGAATACTTCTCCACCGGTAGAACCAACAAATGCTCCACCAGCAGGACAGAGTGATGCTCCACTGGCAGGATAGAGCAGTGCTCCACCGGCAGGAAGTTCTTCATCTAATTGAAGAAAATTGTCTTGAGGGTTTGGCAATCTAATGACACATGTGCTATTATTCCCTCGGTTAGAGAAAAGAAGTTGAAAATCACTTATTACCGGCAAATAAAGTTAAGTGAATACATAACTGACATGCAATTAATGTGGTAGGTAGCGAAAAGGACTTTATAAAATAAGGTTTTGGCTCCATTTCATTTCACCGTGATTTCAAACTTTCAGAGAGCGCGAAGATTTCCGAGCTAAGGCATTTCAAGCAAGAAGCAAGCACACTCCAAGCAATCATCCATCCAAGATAGAAAAAGGTATTTTATCATGGCATCCACCTCTGCAATTGAATACATAGCCAACCCTACTGTTGTGGAAGTAATTAAAAGACCTAGGCCCGTATTTCAGTTGGTCCCCGAAATAGCAAAGAAGGATGATACCTTAGGTGCATTTTCTCAAATCCCTAAAGGTGTTGTATATGCTGAAGACCCTAGAATGTATATTCACTACAATATTGAAGAGTTAGGAGATGAGGAAATCAAAACCATGTACAAAACCGAGATATGTGATGATACCGGCAATGTCAAAGCTGAACACAAAATCATTGAAACCCTAGGATTCATAAAAATCCTTAGCATTCTTGAATTTCCTAAGGATGTGATTAGGATAGTGTTAAGTAGAGTTCATGTAGAATTTTTTTGGTTAGATGCAATTCATAAGATCACCAAGCAAGCGGTAAAGGCTGTCACAGGGTTACCGGCCACCGGTAAAAGACCAAACAAAAACAAGAAAGTTTCAAATGATTTAGTCATAGACCTAATAGGTGCAACATTTGATAAAAGATCTTTAAGGGTTAATGATGTAAAGGATACAAATGTAAGATCCATAAACATGATATTAGGTTACAAAGCCACTCATGCCAATAGACTTAACTCAGTTTCAAGTTTATGCATTAAGAGTGCTTATGACATGATAACAAACAATGCAAAAATTGACATCTATGAATGGTTAAAAGATGAACTGATAGACAACCTTGGAAAGATAAAGATGGATAAGAAAGGAACCTTCAGATTTGGAAATCTATTAGTGTGTCTAATGCTTCATATAACAAAACAAGTTCTCGGTATAGGATATAAAGAACTTGGATATGACATACCGGTAGGAAAGCAACTGACATAACTGTTCAATACCATGGGTGAGAATAAGGAAAACAACATTCATGACTTTTTCCAAGCACTAAAGACAAAAATGAAGAAAAGGACAAGGTTATCTCAGGAAATTGTAGATAAATACAAAGATGATATATGCTTTGTTATCAAAAAGGATGAAATATGGATGGAAGCAGTCATCCTAAGGACAATCTGGGTAATAGAAATGGGCTATGAGACAAATGACCACATAGTTGAAACTTATGCCAAAGCACTTCTGGAAGCCCCTGATGAACCTAAGGAGGAAGCATTTGGTAGTGCTGAAACAATAGAAAAACAAATACAGTCCAAGAAAAGAGTGAAGGTAGAAGCATTTGTGAGAAAAGGATCTAGACAAGCAAAAGCCATTAAGGAAGATGTATTAAAGAAAACTGGCATAACTGAAGATGAGTTGGCAGCCCCATAACCTGAAGCTCATCTATCACCAGTAGGTACTTCTTCAGAAGGAGACATGCCAGCAACCTTTAAAAGAGTTGTTAGGAAAAGAGATCCCTCACTGGCAACCACTCCTTCACCTAGAAGGACAAGGCAGAAGCAACAAGCTGTGAGATCTCTGGTCAGAAAGGTCACACCTAAAAAGAAGCTGACACCTAAGAAAAAGAAAAAGGCAAAAACTGACTTGGCACCTCTAGACATTTTGTTAAATGAGATCACAGAGGAAGGAAAACTGAAGAACATAAGGAAAATTTATGACACCCTATCGGATGATGAGAAAGGGAAAGTTGAGGAGAGTGTAATATTACACATGGACATGTTCAAAAAGTTTTTGATGGAAGTCATAAATGAAATTCCTGATGACTTATACAAAAGACTTGAGGCCAGAAGGCAAGGAGTAATTGAACTGGACAAGAAAATAAAAATAGAAAAACTACTTGCTGTATATCCGGTAAACTCCCCAAAATAAATTGATGATCTGATAGCTCAGGCTAACCGAACAGTTTTTTCCACTGCACATTGACATATTTCAATGATGGCAGGTAGAGTTACAGAAGTTTCAGAGGAAACAAAAGATGGTTGGGACATATTTCTGGTTGAAAAAGAGAAATAAGAAGAATATAGGAATTGAAAGCCTATTAAGGTATATTAGAAGGATAAGGACAAAGGGAAAGGGAAAATTGGTGGACCTCCAAGCATAAAGGTTAAAGATAACCTACCTCCACATGTAAAAATTACAATTCCTACAAACTAACTGGCAGCTGAAAGCATGGATGTAGAGGATAGCAATACAAATCCTGAATTCCTATTCACTGTAAATGTTGATACCCAAAAGATCAACATAACAGTTGATAAAGACACAAGTGAAAAATCAGATATGGCTAAAGAGCCTCCAGTAATAGGAAATACATAGCAACCAGCAAAGGATATAGGGAAAAAGATGGAATCTGGGGCACAAATAGAGAAACTGGCAGAGCTAAAGGCTTCAGAACAGATGCCACCGGTAAGCAATGAAGCAGGAAAACCAGTGCTAAAGGAGATGTAGACACAAACTGACCTGCCAGAGGTCATTACAAGCATGGTCACTTCCACCGATACTCAGTTTGTTGGGTCACCATCAAAGTCAACAAATGTGACTGAGGTATTACTTGAATCCATCAAGAAAATAACTGACTATAGTTCACAAGGTTACAAAGCAATAGATGATTCAATACCAAATTTGAAGATAATTGCTCCTGATTGTAATATAGATAATAAAGATTCTTTAGGACAGTTGGATACATTATGTAAATAAATTTCTGGAAATATTGAGAAAATAAAGGAAGAATCTGTAAAGGACATTGTAGAAAAGGAGAAACATAAATTCTTTGAGGAAGAAATTAAGAAGTGTAACAGAGACTTTGACACACTTCTACCGGAACTGTGTAGTTTGTTAGAAGAGTATAAAAATTTGTATAAAGACACATGCAAAACAAACTTCCTAACTATAGATATTGACAAGAAAATAAGCAAGACACAGGAAGAAATAAACAAGCTTGCAAACAATTTTGTCAACTCACCAGATTTACTATCTGTTTTTGAAGATAAGTTAGCAAATTTTGAGGAAGAATTATTTAAACAGGAGAAAGAGAAAGAGACAATAATAAATAAGGCAAAACACTTGAGATCTAAATTGAGTCCAAGATTGGACTATCTAGCATCTCTATGGAAGGAAATCTCAGAGGCATCAACACCGAGAAGTAAAACACCAGCAGAACAATTGCAGCATCTCACCAGTACTGTGAAGAGGACTGAAACAACAATAAAAGATAGCAAAAAGTTTATGGATAGTATAAACTTAATTTTGGATGATCTTTTTCAGATAATAGCTACCCAACTACAAGGTTGAGGATATGGATCGTTATAGCTACAAATTCTACTAACATCTTGACAAACTTTGTCATTGATGCCAAAGGGGGAGTAGTAGGATGAGAAAGTTCAAAGACAGGAATCATATGCTCAGGGGGAGCCCTTCATATTTTTGGTAAATTTTTGGTCTACACATTTTGGACACCTTTTTGAAATTTCTCATGAGTGTTGCCATCAATGCCAAAGGGGGAGATTGTTGGCATATGGACACTCCAATGAGACATTGTGTGTGATTGAAGGTTTTGTCATTGATGGAAACCTTGCAATCCTATGGCACCGGCAAGACATCATACCAACAAAGCATTATTCAAGCAATACAGTGCACCGGCATCAACAAGATCGCTCTACACCGGCACCGGCACAGAAGAAAAGATGTATACCGGCACAGAGGCTGACAGGATTTTTGATATGTAATATTTTGATTATTATTGCAAGACAACTTGGCAAATTGTAAAATGACTCTTGTATATAAAAGAGATCATTGTAGACATTTAAAAATGTAAGGAAGTGAACAAAAAAAAGGGAAAATTATTAGGCAGACCTAATGTGTGAATTATAGGTCAAGGGTATATGTAAAGAACAGAGTTTGAACCGGTACTAAATCTAGCATTGGAGATGCTATTATAAAGCAGTACAGATCATTGGATTAGTATAATCCTCATTATAAGTCAGTGTGACTTCTCATTGAGCAGTGATCTCTAGGCAATTGGCCTTCCTGCATGTGCAGGCCCCTATTGTAAGTAATATTCTCTTATTGGCCAGTAAGTGAATATTGTGGGTCACAAATCCCACCGAGGTTTTTCCCACACCGGGTTTCCTCGTTAAACATCTTGTGTTATGGTGTTCTTTTCATGTGGATGTTTTTGATTCTATTTATTACATTAATTCTTGCATACCGGTACACTGCTACTTTATGTTCTGCATGTTTTAACTTAAGAAAATTTGAATACCGGTTAGATACTGATTGACCCCCCCCTCTCAGTATCTGTGGGAACCCTATCAGTCATAACTTCATCTAAAGAAAATGCAATAAATTTTGACTCTCTTATTTTTTCCTTTACATCTTCTTTTTCAACCTCAACAAGACAACTTACCCATTCCCATCCACTGTTTACTGATGAATGACTATTAGGATAGTTAGGAACTTTCAAAAAGTGTAATAAACCACTAATTGATGGGAAATCTGTCATAGCATGCCCTCTTCTCAAAATTTAAAAAACAACACTTAATTGAATAACTTTTCCTAGTTGTTCTATTTGCATTGATTTTCCAAAACTAGCTTCACTAGAACCTTTAACTTCAACAAGCTTCATCTGTATTTTCTCATGAAAATAATACTCTTGGGCATCCCTCACATGCTTACATTCCTCCTTTTTTTTCCATCTTATCTCTAATTTTTCAACTTCGTCTATCATTTTTTTTTCATAAACTTTACCCATATGCTTTTTTATGGTGTCAAATTTTAGCTGCAACCTAATTTCCTTGTTATGTTTGTTGGCAATTGACACTCACTGGATTCATTTTGTTGTCATTGATGGCAACAAGATCAGATAGAAGGCAAAAAGACTTGATGGAAGTCACAAACTGACACTAGGAGGCATATAGTGACAGATACCAGCATTGGAAGCATTCAGAGCTACACTAACACCGGCACCGACACTGACATCAGCACTTCAGGAAGCCGACATCAAGGAAGATTTATTTTGTAAATCATTTTGTAATTATTGTCGAGGCTGACATTGAATATCTTTTGTAAATGCATTGTAAGCCGACATAAGGCATATCATATGTAATAGGTATATAAGTCTATTTGCTAGGTCAATTTAAAATATATAAAGAGATGATGGTATAGAGATAGACATATAGTAGAACTGTGAGATGCGAAATATATGTATGGAGATCATTTTTATATGTGAACATTGTATCATGCAATGATCTATAGTTAGCTAGGAAAGCACTCTTGGAGGAGAAGCAATACCAGTAATAGTTCAAGACCGTGAACTGGTACAGAGTAGAACAAGAACCAGAACTCTATCTAGCATAGCAAATGCATTCTTGAGTTCATTTTTGAGTAATTTACTTTGGCAGAAAGCTTGTAGTCAGTGAGGCTCTTTAGTGATGAGAATTATGCTCTAGGCAGCATGCCTTCCTGCAAGTGCAAACCCCTATTTATGTAATATCTTTTTATATGGCCAGTGAACTGATATTGTGGGTCACAAATCCCACTGTGGTTTTTCCTCATTGAGGTTTTTCACTTATAAATTTTGTTTTATGGTGTTCATTTATGTGGATAGTTTATTTGATTCTTGTTATATGCTTATTTGTTTACTGTTACATACATGCATGGTTTAGAAAGTTAAATATTATAGATTCCAATAGAACACTGGTTCATCCTCCCCCCTCTCAATGTTCTCAGATCCCAACAATTGGTAACAGAGCTTGGTTCCTCGGAAGAAGTTTAACAACTTGAGGAAGATCTTGAAACTAGAATCTTTGAATATGGCTATGGAAAGGTAACTTGAGATGGCTCTTGAGGATTATGATGCCAAAAGGATGAAGAACTTGAAATTGCAAGAAGAACTGAATTCTATAAATGAAGTCATTCTTATCCTGCAAGAAAGGTTGTCATCTGCTCAAGACAAGAGGAAAGAACTTTTGCAACAACTGGATGATGAGGAGAAAAATGCTCTTAAGGAACACTGTCAGAAACTAAGTCAAGCAAATATGCTCATGAAGAATGAAATGCAAGATTTGACCATGAGGCTATCAAAAGATATTGAGGGCAGAAAGAAGAAGGAAGATAGTCTTACTTTATCTTTGAAGAACAAATTTAATGAATGTGGAATATTGACTCATGAGAATAATCTATTGAGAACTGATTTGGCACACTCCTGGAATAATGAACAAGAACTTGAAAGGCAAATAACTACTTGAGAGATGATCTAACTACTGCAAGTGAATATAAAGAAAAGTTTAGGATAAGCGTTGCACAATTGGATGACTTACTGAAAAGACAAAGATAGATTGATGATTCTAGAGGACTTGGATTTGTACAAGGTGAAAGATTTGGTACTGCTAATGAAGATTAGACAACTGGTATGTAGAACTAATCAGAACAGATGAAACCGGTAAGGCAATCTAATGCTTATAAATTCAATGGTAGATTCTTTGTTTGCAATAAATTTGGGCACATGGCTAAACAATGTAGAAATAAGGCAAATCAAAACTACAATTTTGTTCCCAATCAATGCATAAACTGCAAGAAATATGGTCACAAATCAAAAGACTGTAGAATGAATGTTAAATGTCATGCATGTGGAAAGTCTGGACATTTTGCTGATCATTATAGGTCAAGAAATAATAATAATGGATATGTCAAAGCAATTCAGAAGAACAATGTTACATGTTATGCATGCAATAAAATAGGTCATATTGCTAAGTGAATTCATTTTCACTCACTGAGAATTCAAGCAATCAGAGCGAGCAAGCATTGAGAGAGGATTTTGAGCAGTTATTTGAAGCACTCAAATCATCCACCGGTATTCACTCAGGTATTTTCTGACATGGCATCTAGATCTTCCACTCCTACTTTTATTGCAAATCCGACAATCGTCCAAGTTAAGGATAGGTTAAGGCCAGTCTTTAAGGAGGTTCCCAAAATTGTGAAGAAGGAAGACTCTGCGGGAGAGTTTTCTAGGGTTCCTAAAGGAGTAATATATGTTGAAGATGTGAGGGCATACATCCACTACACTCTTGAGTATTTGGGTACCGAAGATATAAAAAACATGTATCCATTAGTGATCCTGGGAGACACCGAAAAGATCAAACCAAAATTTAAGGCAATTGAGGATCTATGGTTAATCGGTATTCTGTATTTACTGGAATTCAAGGATGAAGTTATTAGATACATCTTCAGCAGGGTTCATAACAAATTTAGTTGGTTAGACAGACCCTACATGATCACAAAGGAATCTATACAAATTGTCACCGACTTACCTAGGGTTGGAAAGGAACCTGGTAAGAAAATCTCCAACACAGAGGTTCAAAAACTCACTGGTTCCACACTAGATAACAAATCAATGAGGATAAGCACAATAATAGACTCAGACATAAATTTTGCAAGCATGATCATAGGATATAAGGTAACTCAATCCAATCACTTGAATTTTGTTGCATATCAAATGTTAAGAAATAATGTGAAATATGACTTATGTGAATGGATGAGGAGTGAGTTAATGTTAAACCTTAAAAAAATCAAAGGAACCAAGAAAGGCACATTCAGATACGGAAACTTAATTGTCTATTTGATGCTTTATTTCCTGAAAGAGCTACCCGATTTAGGAAAGAAGCAATGGGCTCAAGACATACCGATAGGTATGCAAATAAAAATGGCTATCACCGGCCTTAGTACTGGCAGGGATGAAAAGCTTTGGGGTTAATTCAAGACATTTCAAAAAAATATGAGGCAAAGGGAAAGAATCTGTAAGAACATTGTGGAGAAGTACTCCACTGACATATGTTTCATGGTGAAAATTGATGAAACACTCATGGAAGCAGTTGAAACCAGACAAATTTGGATCACTAAGCTAAGATATGAGGTAGATAATAGTCTTTTTGAGATTTATGCAAAGATGCTATTAGATGTCCGATTGGATGACAAAATAGAGCACTTTGGTACAATAGGAGAAAAGGCTCTTGAAGTGAAAATAGGTTTCAATAGAAAAAGGAGAGAGAATAAAATTGATAAAATGTCTGCATATGTGCAGAATGTGATTTACAAAATAGATACTTAGCTAGGTTCCCAATCTAAATAGGCAGTCAAATCAACAGAGGTTTCTACTGAAGAAGTGAAGAAGCCACAAGTTCACATTTCCCCAATCACTTCTGACTCTGACCCTGAGGATAATGAGCCTCTGCCTTTCAGAAGGGTCCAAAGGAAGGATGTGGTAAAACCACCGGTAGAGCAACAAAAGACAAAACCAAGGAAGAGACTTGTCAGAAAGGTAGCCCAGCCTACTGCACCTCCACCACGAGTAAGGAAGCCTATGTAGAAGAGGAAACCAGTCACACCAGCAACAACAAGCAAAAAACAGAAGGGTGATGATACCGGATCTGGTAAGACATCAATGACCTGTGCTGAAATTATTGATGAAGTAACAAAAGATGGGATATTAAAGGAATATTTCAATATATTTTGAATGTTTTGAAGAGAGTGAGCAAAATGAGTTAGAGGAAGCTATTTTATTGTATATAGATATCTATAAGAAGGCATTAGTTGAAATTTTGAAAGAGATACCTATATCTCTATACAATAAACTTGAAGCTAGGAGACTTGATGCTATCAAGAGGGATAAGGAAATCAAGGAAGTTTCCCTTTTGGAACAATGTGGCTCTATAAATAATAAAGAGATGAAAAGATGTATAGATACTGCTAATAGGAAAAAATTTAGTTGTGAAAACCAACAGATAAGTCTTATGTTGGGTAGAGTAAATGAGGTGGTAAATGAGACAAGTAAGGGGTGGACAAAATTTTTTCAGAAGAACCCAGACTTTCTCACATCTCAGGAAGAATTTGCAAAGGCAACATCCCCTACAATTCTTGACAAATCAAAAGGAAAGGGTATTTTAGGTAGTTCTACTCCAATTTTGACACAATCACAACCGACTGCAACTACAGGCACACATCCACAACCAGTAGTCACAGATAATGTACACTTTATACCAACACAAACCAATTTTGAGCAAGAGAGTGTAAAGGACACTAGAAACACTGTGGATAATACTCCATTGGTAGTAACCGATACTGCACCAAGTGGCAAAGCCACCGGTGCAAAAGAGGTTGAGATGGACAAGGTTAAATCAACTGAGTCCATACCGGTAGGTAAAACAGATTCATCGACAAGAGTCTTAGCAATTGACACTTCTCAGGTTGAGAAGAAATTAGTTTCTAAATTAAGTCCAACAAAACTAATGATGATGGCCATTCAAAAATTGTTAAAGGAAGGTCTGTAGAAAAAAGGTTAATTGATCAATCGGTCACTATATTACACAAAATAATGCCTGACTGTCAAATAGAGGATGGAGCAAGCCCTTCTGGTAAGCTCAAAGATTTAACAGAACACATATCAAATAACTATAAATCCTTGAGATAGATTGCGGACCGACAAGCTTTGGACAGTTTCTCTACTACAAAAAGAGCAACTTTTGATCAGCTTATAGTAACTAGGAAGAAGAAAATAGAGGACAAACTTATCTCTATTGAGGTTTGTTTGAAACAATGCACCAATATTTACAGAGTATGTTGTAATATAGGAAGTCTAACAACCAATGTAAATGACAAATTGAAAGAATTACATGATAAAATGACTAATATTGCTAATTCTTTTGATGGGATAACTACACTAACTACATCTGTTGATGGACAAATTTTGTCCTTGGAGAACCAAGTTTTTACATTTGAGAAAGAAAAAGATAAAATGCTGAGGAGAGCAAGAAATTTAAGAGGACTGGTGAGTCCAAGACTTGACTCTTTGGGTGTTAACAAGAGAGAATGCATGGATATGCTAGCAAAGCCCACACTGGTAGATACCCAGGAGAAGGAATCATTTTCCCACTTACTTTGTGGACTTGCATCGGTATCAGACACTTTCAAATCAGGATGGGACACATATCTTTAGCTGTTGCAAAAAGCATACCCATAAATTGTGAAGATAACTAAGCTCAAATGATTCTAATTGTATTCTTTCATTCTTTACTATTTCACAGGTCTTTGGCATTAATGTCAAAGGGGGAATATGTACATTTGTGAAAAATATCAGGGAATATGTTATCAGTTGAAGTGTGTTTCACAGAGGGAGCACACCGACATGGAATCCATTTTTCACATGAGTGTTGCCATCAATGCCAAAGGGGGAGATTGTTGGCAATTGACACTCATTGGATTCATTTTGTTGTCATTGATGGCAAAAAGACTTGATGGAAGTCACAAACCGACACTAGGAGGCATATATCGATAGATACCAGCATTGGAAGCATTTAGGGCTACACCAACACTGACATTGACATCAACACTTTAGGAAGCCGACATCAAGGAAGATTTATTTTATAAATCATTTTATAATTATTGTCGAGGCCGACATTGAATATCTTTTGTAAATGCATTGTAAGCCGACATAAAGCATATCATATGTAATAGGTATATAAGTGAGTCTGCTAGGTCAATTTAAAATATATAAAGAGATGATGGTATTATGATGGTATAGAGATAGACATACAACAGAACTGTGAGATGCGAAATATATGTATGGAGATCATTTTTGTATGCAAACATTGTATCATGCAATGATCTATAGTTACTAGGAAATCACTCTTGGAGGAGAAGCAATACCGGTAATAGTTCAAGACCGTGAACTGGTACAATGCAGAACTAGAACAAGAACTCTATCTGGCATAGCAGATGCACTCTTGAGTTCATTTTTTAGTAATTTACTTTAGCAGAAAGCTTGTAGTCAATGAGGCTCTTTAGTGATGAGCAGTATGCTCTAGGCAGTATGCCTTCCTACAAGTGTAGGCCCTGTTTATGTAATATCTTTGCATATGGCTAGTGAATTGATATTGTGGGTCACAAATCCCACCGTGGTTTTTCCTCATTGAGGTTTTCCATGTATAAATTTTGTGTTGTATGGTGTTCATTTATGTGGATGGTTTATTTGATTCTTGTTATATGCTTATTTTTTTACCGGTACATACATGCATGGTTTAGAAAGTTAAATATTACACATTCCGACAGAACACTGATTCACCCCCCCTCCTCTCAGTGTTCTCAGATCCCAACAATGTTTCCAAGTGCAAATCTTACACTTGCATTCTATTGGAGGCTCGCATTCAATTGGATTCTCCATTGGTTCAATGAATGGATACTTTGATGCCCAATTAATTTGAAAATTTCTCACTGACATATCCCACTCTCGATCTTTTTTTGATTGTGGTTGATCCTTTTTTTATTTGGCTTTTCTTTTCCCCTTCCATGCATTATCATCAATGGCATTATTACCCAAGTTGATTATATCATTCTAGCTAACTTGGACATCTACCAGATAATCTTCTTCAAGATCATCCTAATCTGAGATATCAGGTTTGTCGTTGTCTTCAACATGCGGTGTAGGTTGTGAATTTTGTACTTGTACTTGTGATGATGTACCTTCCTGATTTTCACCACAATCTTTTCCAAAGCTAAAGTATGAAGACAACGTACTATGTTTTGTTGACTTCTCATGGCCTTCCCCACATTCAGGTTTCCTACCCTTCTTCATGTTCAAAATCTCCAATGAAATAAAGGTTGCCAAAAAAATATCAATTTGTTGATGAAGCAATAATAGAATATAAAGTATAATATATGTTTCATTGGCCCTACGACCTACAATCTAGATGTTTGAGGTCTAAATCTCTCGGCTGACCACTTGGCACTGAGGGGTCCCCACTGAATAAGAATGAACTCAACAGTGCAAACATATAAAGATAAATTCAGAATAATATTATAACACTTCAAAAATATGATTGCTCACCTTTAGGTCACTAGCAGTCACGAATGCAGTCAATAACAATGATTTTCCTTGGTCTCAAACTTCACTAATTATCCGAATTCAGAGCCTAGAACCCACCAAATTGTGTAAAGATAGATTAGATCTTTGAATGTATTATACCAATTCTTATATGGCGAATTCTATGGGAATTTTATATGGTATACAAATATTTGGCGAATCCCGCATAACTATAACATGACTTATGTAATTTTTTGAGGCAATCCGGTAACTCCACTTCATATGCATTTCCAAAGTTTGAGCAAGAGGAAAATCTTGATGATTCTATAGATCATCATGAGGACTAGTGTGAAGCAAGGGTGATCCCCATCATGGGAGGAAATAAAGAGGAAACCAATGAAGAACTATTTTTGGATGAGTTAGAAGTTTCTACTCATCTATCCACATCAAGCGACCATCTCCTGAGCTAGAAGAGTATGAGAAGTAGAAACAACAAGAGAAGGTTACCCTACCATCATATGAGTCATTAGGACCAACCCCTATTGGTCAACAAGACATCAAGGTTGAACAAAGAATAACAACAAATCCAATATTGATCATCTGGACTTGATATTTCTCAAGAGGATGTGATGCAAGAGCATCCCTGGTTCACAACAATCTTGCATCAACCAAAAAAAAATTCCTTTTTGTTTTTCTTTTTGTTTGCAGTTTCAGTTTTCCATTCTATGTGTCTTGGTTTTGGCTCATTAGATCCTGTGGAGTTGGATTCTACTTGAAGATTTGATCATCTTTCTTGCTTCCAGACCGCATCGCATTTTGATCATTTTCTGGCAAGATATCACTATCAGTTTCCATGATAGTTTCCTGTTACTAGTTGATAGTCCTTTGTTACCGAGTGCCTAACCTATTCTGGTGATCTACCGGAACCCCTTCCGAATCTTGTGGAGCCTTGGGCATTGATTCCAATGTTCCTTGGCGTGTGGCTGACCTTTTCCTATGATCTACATTTCATCCTTTGGATTTTCCAGATGAATCTCTTGGCGGAGGCCAACCTTCTTATTTTACATGTTTGGTCTTGTTCTTTGGGTTTTGATCCCTTCTGGGACGACTAGATCCTTTGGATCAATATATACATATTTGTAATTACATATTAGGATGCAACGAATCAAAGAATCAAGTAGCTAGAGTGTGTGTAGAAGATAGATCTTAAAATTCAAGGTCCCGGTTGTAACCTATTCTACCAGGCCTGTGAGCCGGTATGTTGTAACCTGGTTGTTGCTGGTTGGATGTAATCAAATTTCATGCAATAAAACAATCTATTTTGAATTGCTTCCATCATATCTTTGTGTTTCCATTGTGCTTACATTGCTGACCGGTCCAGATTGATCTCTTTGAGGTCCCTCCTCACCAGTGACTGCTTCAGGATGCCCAATCAAAAATCTAGCGCAACCAGAGAGCTGCAAGTCACATTGGTTGTGCTTACCTCTAGGAATGAAGATGAGTATAAAGGAGAGCAAGTTAATTCTAGGCATTCACTAAAAGAAGATATTAGTCAAGCATGGGTGATATTCTTTATTCCTCATCTCTGAGAGGCATTATAAGAGTCTATTGGATGCTTATTATTTCCTCCTTTTTGACTAATTTTTCAAGAACATGTAAAGCACCAAAAGCTAGTTAGAAAGGGAAGTTGCTTTGATAAGCAATTAATGGCTTTGTTTTATTTCCTTACAAACTTTGGAGATCATCTAAATAATAGTTAGATGTTTTTCCTTTCCAAGAAGTGTGGTTGCACATGTTGCATTCTCAATGCATTTTTTAGTTTCCAACTCTCCTCAAAGTGTTGGAGTGCATATGTTTTGTGTATCCTCTCAAAGACTCTATCCCTAAAGGATGGCTGAGGCCACTGGTTTTCAATGCTCTACATGTAAGCATCCTACAAGAGCAACTAAATATTGGCATCTTCCATGCCCTTATGATTCATCATTAAGAACTGATCTGAGATAGTTGAAATGAATCAACAACTTGGATGATTCTTTTTGGCATGGATAAGGCTTTCGGTCTATTAACCAGAAATTTTGGGTTCAACCTCTGCAGGTGAAGGTCCCCTATGAGTTGCCAGAGTTGTAGATAATATCTACATATTTGCAGGTTAACGCTTAAGGCAGTGATAGAATCATGTCAAAATCATCCCAAGGGATATCTGGAGCGGTGTAGATGTGATGGAGTGGTCAGAGATGAGGAAAAAACAAAAATCCATTTTTTGATATTTTTCTAAGTTTTTGTATTTTGCATTTTTTGAGGCCTTTGGAAAGAAATTGGGGGTCAAGACTATCACCGATTGCTTAACTTGATAGCCATGCATGAAAGGGAAATAATGATGCAAAGATCATTATGATCTAGACAACTATAACAACATCCATGATGATAGTGGACATGTAATGAGTATGCAGAATTTTGTCCGGCTACAACCAACATGTTAGATTAAAGATGTTTTCTCTATATAACCCTATGGGCACATTGTAAAAGGGGGTTCACATTTCTCACCAATTTTTAGTAGACATAGTGGTAGAAACATTTTCAATTATGTCAAACCTTAGTAGATGCCCCTTATGGGTAGGGCCTAAACATTTTAGACTGTGCCAAAATGGCCTTTGTAATTTGTTCTCCCCCAATAATGAAGAGGATGTGGTGCTCTGTGTTTAATATCCTGGAGTTGTTTGTTTGTCGTTATTTCTAGTCTTGCTTCTATAATTTCTAATTATGTTTTTATATATCATAATTTCAAATCATGCATGTTCTCTTTTGAATTTTTTATAGATTTTTTATAGTTATGGGTTACATTATGCATAAATGAAGGTGAATCTGGTTGAATATTTGTCATATCGCCTTAGGATAGGTTTGCAACTTGTTTTCTTTTTGCGTATATCTATCCATTTCCATCCCATTTGAAATTTCAAGAGCCAACTTCTAAAATCTCAGAAGTCATTTCAAAAGCCATTTCAGTCCCACGCCTATGAAACATCCCGACTGTACCCTATTCTTAAGGAGAAAGCCTTATTGGGGATCAATAGTAGTATCTTCCAAAATCTTTCTCATTTTCACATATTTTGATATTGTCTCTCTACTAAAACCAACTCAATTGACAGTGAAGATATTTATCTTTTTGGGGCATTTTTCATTTAGTATCATGATTTTATGTATTGATCGAGATTTTTCCCAATGAAACCCAAACCTTTCTTAACATTTTCAACAATAACTTTTTGTAGCTAAGAAATTTTTCTCTTTTTATTTGTTGTATCTATACCCAACAGTTTTAATACATCTTTTAACTTAGTATAAATAAGTACAATTGATAAAAATTGGGCTTTCTCTACTATATCAAGATTTTTGAAATGAAAAATTATTTCCTTTGCACTTTTATTGATTGAGTTCCTTTTAGTATGTCTAGGTTGTTCATTGGGAAGTTTCAATTGGTCCACATCCATTTCAAGTAAATGATCTAATTTTTTATAAGAAATATTTCTCTTCACCTTTTTAGCTAGATTCACAATATTATCATCCATACTAGTAGGAGGAAGTGAGCCTGACCCCTCTCCAACCTCCATTATTTCAACTTGGTCCTCCTCCCTATCTTCAACTATGTGTTCTTTAGCCTCATGTTGCCTCAACTCCTTCTTGAGAACTTTCTTATTGTTGACCTTGTTCTACGTAAAAAAGATTAATAGGTGTGTGGGTGTAAGAGAAAGATAGAGAGAGCGAGAGCGAGAGAGAGAGAGAGAGAGAGAGAGAGAGAGAGAGAGAGAGAAGTTAAACTAAAACAATATTATTTTTAATGCACCAATTCCACTTGTATAATTTGCTAATCTAGAGAGATGTCCTAAAAAGGGAGGTTCGAAATAAAAAGAGATATCGTAAAAAGACTTAAGGAGAGAGAGAGAGAGAGAGAGAGAGAGAGAGAGAGAGAGAGAGAGAGAGAGAGAGAGAGAGAGAGAGATATTGGCAATAAGGAAGCAAACTGAGAGGGGGGCTGAATTAGTTTGCTCACAAACTCAACGCAATTAAAACTTAAATTTGAATTTGATTATTAACAATGAAAGCATAAACCATCACCACATCAATAACACACATAACACCAATATTTTTGATGTGGGAAACCCGGTTAAGGGAAAAACCATGGTGGGAACCTACCCACAATAAGATAATACCCTGTTAGGAGTAAGTGAAATATTACAATGGGGAATGCACATGCATTCAAGCACACTACCTAGAGCTCACTATTCAAATCACAAAAAAAGAAAGGCTACAACCCTGGGGAAGACTCGTTGCCTTACAAAAACATTCAGATTACATCCAAAGAACCATGAATTGATAAAATAGCATCTTCTCATGCCCTGGTTACAGTTTTGGTTAAGCACATATACTCAAACTCTTCTCTTCACATTTATTTGCACTATTTCACACTTCTCCTCTGCTATTGAAGAATAAATCGATGTTCGCACATGCAGATACATCTCTTATATGAATATTATATATATATTTATATAATTCATCAACTATATTTCAAGGTCTACTAAACCCTCAACGCATTACAAAACAATAACCTCACATTACAACAATACATGTGGACCAAAATAATGTCGTCTAAGAAATAGTTTGGACCTAAACAAACATCGCACACAAGAAACACCTCCAAGAATTATGCCTCAAACATCCACAACATGCTACAATCATCATGAATGTGGCATAACACAAAGAACACCACCGAATCAAGAAAATGATCAACAACGCGCACAACGATCAATGCACAAACCATCAACACAAATAGAACATGATCTAGAAATATCCACAAGCAACATGAATCACTAGAAAAAACAATCACATCATCACCACTTACTAGAATCTTCATTATCATTGTACTGAACCTCAAGAACACCGACTATACTAACTGACAAATTGAAAGATTCACTTGCAAACTTCCAAATCATGAACCATCTGAATTGAGGACACATATGAACATCCCAAACACTCTGTCAAATCCACAAACCAAGATAATGCAATTTCAGAGCAATGCAGAGAATACTGAATAACAGAAATAGCGAAAAACCAACCACACAATTTGATCAAATCATCATGCAGACAACTGAAACTTTAGCTGAATCAACTACAGGTAAGTATCTCTAAACCCATTAAACTGCAACAACTCAACTGCAAAACACTGGCCAAACCAACTCATTTAATCTGACTACAACACTAGAATACATAAGAATATGTTGACATCAATGACAACACATCATTCCAACAAAATTATCAACAATATCCAACGAGAGAGAGAGAGAGAGAGATAGAGAGAGAGAGAGAGAGAGAGAGAGAGAGAGAGAGAGAGAGAGAGAGAGAGAGAGAGAGAGAGAGAGAGAGAGAGAGAGAGAGAGAGAGAGAGAGAGAGAGAGAGAGAGGGGGGGGGGGGAAGAGAGAGAGAGAGAGAGGTTAAATTAAAACTGATGAATACTAAGAGGGGGGTGAATTAGTATACCAAAAAATACTGTAATCAATCTTTTAAACAGTTTAGCAGATAATCGGTGCAACAGATTCACTAATAAACTGGTTAAGATAAGTGCAAACCAAATAGCAAACAAAGCATTCACCCACAAGAGCACAATCACCATAACACAAGATATTTGATGTGGAAACCCAAATGGGAAAAACCATGGTGAGCAAAAACTCACAAGTAACTATCTGTAGAATAGAAACCAGACCGGTTAAGGTCATACAATGTTCTTCACCAGAACAGATCCTATTAGGAATCTAGATCTCTGTTAGGAGATAAGTCCTGTTAAAGACTACCTTGTTAGAGGATTTCAGATCCATAGTTGTGAACCACCTTATTAGAGGATTTACAAAGGCTTTGCTAGGCCTACCCTGTTAAGGGTTTCAAAATTGTCGAAGATATTAGTAATCAACAAGTGAATGATCTAGATGATAGCACAGTATGCTTAGTTATATCCTTGATAGCTCATTGTTAATGCATTTTAGCATTACTTCAATCTTCAATATCTCCACACTCTATCTCTTCACATAGACCTAATCTTCTCTTCAATGATCGCACATAGCCATTTCAATTCTATATCTCACATATCACCCATCTCACATGCAAACCCTAGACATGATGTCCTTATAAAGGAAACTGATTTCATGTCGGTCCAATAGAATTAGACTACAAGTTCCTAGGTTCAGTGTATCTAGACACATTTGGTAACACAACACGAAATCATTGCCAAAGTGTCGGTGCATGATAACTCATCACACATTACAGTAATACCAGTTGGTAACTCATCACAGAGTAATACCAGTTGTCAAAAATGAAGATTGGTAGATCATAGTGTTTCAATCAAAAGTTAACTACCACTTGGTTCCTTTGTATCGCTTGAGCTCCTCGAACCACTTGGGATCCTCGTACTGCTTGGGGTCTTCATACTGCTTGCGGTCTTCATACAATCTGTGACTGGTAAACCATTTTCTGTAAAACACCAATAGTCTAAAGACTATACATTCAATAGTACACAATACCGGTTGGAACAATTACTGGTTGAGCATAACTCATACATCAAGAAAGTGTGTGTCCATCAATGACAATCAAAACATCATCAAAATGCCAACAATCTCCCCCTTTGGCATTGATGGCAACACTTAGGAAAATTTTGACATCTAAGTTTTTTTACAACAATAACAAAAAAAAGATGCTACAATCAAAATTACTCCCCCTAAGCATATACACTACTCCCTTTGCAGAAATTACAACTAAGTGCATGAAATGGTAACATTCACCAAAATTTTAAGTACACTACTCCCCCTTTGCCAACAATGACAAAGTAATGCAAAGTAACCCCTGTTTCCTTATACAATAAAAATAGAGTAAATGTTCATGACAATAAGGAATGAAATTTCTCAAAAACAAATTTAAAGTCCTACATAAAAGTATTCATGGCCAATGTCCATGACTCAAGTAATGAGGTAGCAACCTCACATTAAGTCTTCATCTGGAATGCCAGTTCTTCCATTTCATCAATGGTACTCAGCTCTTGAGTTACCGTGATGGCTTCCAAGTTGAGAAAACATTTCTGAAGAATCTACAGTCTTGGCAATAGGAGCAGTTGAAGCTCCTGCAAATATTTAGTCTGGTTGCTGATCTCTAAGTCCATCTTGGCAGTCTGATGTTGATAATGATGAACCATTTGCCCATATGTAGTGAATAAGTCATAGGGCATCTTGAAGGTGTTGATATATCCCTGTAACTCTGATTAGAGTTGAGCTTTCTGTTTGAGCACATTGTCACAAAATAGATGGGGTTGGTAGATTTTACTCAATAGTAATTTACCTTCACCCATAGCAACACTGATATCATTATGTTGTTTCAGTAGTTGTGTCTGAAGCTCATTCATTTGCTTCACTAAGGCAGTATTGAGTGCCTTTTCATGGTTCTTCTTTGTAGTTGCTTCAGCAACATCTTCCAAGCATTGTACCTGGTCCTCTACTACGGTATAGAGAAGTTTGAGCTTGAATAGAGAGGAATCAGTATTGGGGAGGTTGGTACCGGGAATTAGACTGGTAAGGGTGTCAACCGCAATTTGTATGACATCATGTTATTTCTTCCTTGAGAATTTTTCCAGTCTCTCCTATGCAAGTTTGATGTTTCATAGTAGCTTAGACTCATCTGCCGATTGAGTCAGACTTGCAAGAGTTAGATCAATAGGACTGGTGGTATCAACTTGTTTGGTTTGATCACCGGTTTCCTTAGGAGTTTTCCCTCCTTCTTTTATTTTGATCTTCGCTTGTTTGTTCTTCTCTACTTCCTTCTCCTCTTCTGTTCTTTTCTTATCCTCTTCTTTCTTCTTTTTCTCCTCTTCTTTTTCTTTCTTCTCTTCCTCCTTCTTCCTTTCTTCTTCCTTCCTCTTGTCTTCTTCTTTCTTCTTCTCTTCTTCTTTTCTCTTATCTTCTTCTTTCTTTTTCTCTTCCTCTTTCTGCTTTTCTTCCTCTTTCTTTTTCTCTACCTCTTTACTCGTCTTCCTCTTTCTTTTTCTCTGACTCTTTCCTCTTGATTTCTTCTTGCCTTGCTTTTTCTTCTTGCTCTTTCTCTACTTTCTCTTTGTCATGTTTCTCTTTCTTAGATTTCTTTGTGTCCTGTTTCTCTTTTTCAACTTTTTCCTTGTCCTGTTTCTCTTTTTTAGCTTTTTCCTTGTCATGTTTCTCTTTCTCTTCATCAGGAGTGACATCCTCGTTATCTAATGTATCAACATCAATAGGGTCAATTTGTTTTGTCACTCTTTCACCTTGACTGTCAAATACCTCATCTGATTTGCTTGATGATAGGTTAGGTTCTTGTTCAGTCTTCTTAGTGGCTTCAGATACCCAGTGTATTTCGACAACAACTTTAACATGTATATGTGTGTCCTTTTCCACTTCAGAAGCTTTACCTTCTAGTAGCCTCAGTCTTCTCCTTCTCATGAAGAAGATGCCTTTGTTCTGATCCATTTCAAATAATTCAAAATTTGAAGCATCAGGAAAGTATTGTTCCAAAAATTTTCTCCCTGATCTCCTGTTCTCTTTCAATGGCAATGCGCCATTTATTATCTAAAGAATTATACAAAGAATCTAGTGTAACCGATCTAATCTTAGATGGTGACCGATCATTAATACATAAGTATTTAATGACTTCATGTTCTACCTCTTCTTTCTCATTATCATTAAAATCATCAAAATGTTCTTTTAAATCATCAAGAAATTTCCTCCTAATGTTCTTAATTGTCCTCTGACAATGTGTCATTGGCTTATAAGAAGAAATGTCTATATGTCCTTCCTTTGAAATTATGGCCCTTAAAACCACCTTCAAATGCCTTCTCACAAAAAATGCGAATTAATTTGCTATTTTGTGATTAAAAAAATGAAAAAAAAAAACATCTATATTTATATGAAATCGTTAATTTAAAAAAATAATAGTAATTTATGGATTGCTTGCATGAAGATTGATGTAACTTTTCTCCACAATGCTTGAAGGATAAAATGCAACCTTGAATCTATAAAAATGTTTGATGATGAATGCTTCACAAATGCAAGAATGTTATAGATAGGTTGTAGATATCAAAATGAATTAATACGATGTCTTTATATAGGGTTCCCTAGGTAAATTACCAATTAGTTTGACCTCCAATGGTCAAGTGTAGCCCCAAGGACTAAAAATCATCAAAGAGGGAAAGGGCTTGCCCTATTTCAAATTGAAGTATGTTTAAGGGGGGCTAGGGCATTTTGGAGTGCCCTAGTCCTCCAGCAAACATGACCATCACAAAGGGAAATGGGGGAGAGACCTATAGGATGGGGTCCACTAAATGGTGTTCGTAACGTTAGATTTGGAGGATAGGGCAAAAATGGACCTGAAGAGGGGATGGAGATAGGACACGCTAAAGTGGGAGCACATACATGAGGTGTAAATTGTAGTAGTTACAATTTATGATGCTATAGTTATAAAAGAGAATTTTGGACCATTTTGAAAGGGTTCAAGGTTTGAGTTTTAGAGAGTTAAGTGTAGAGTTTTATATGTCTTTTCTTAGGTGTTATAGCAAAATATTTTTGACTATTATATGGTGTATTGTATGACAAAATCTTTATCAAAATGCATACATAATTTCAGAGTGTTTATCCCAGTTGCCTCTGTTTTGACCATACTCAAAGTTTTGAAATTAATAAACAATTTTTATTGGTTTTATCTATGTGTACTTCCAAGGTGTATGTTTTACTTTCTCCATCTTTTCAACCAAAATATTAAAATTTCTCTAAGTAAAATATAAGTCTTTGAGTGGAATGTTATGGATCTCAAAGTAGAATTTTAGGTAAATCACACATCGAGGGTATTATTGCAAGATGATGATATTGAGAAATCTATGATAAGCATTCATTTGATATATGTACATTGTATACTCTTAAATATTGACTTTGTAGCCCTAGGTAGGCACCAATCAGATATCTTGACTATGAATTATAATAGAATCATCATTTAAAGTGAAAATTTTAATTTTATTTTGATATTGATAGGTTTTTATGCTTTCGGAACCAACAATGAGTGAATCCAATAATTGAGCCATAATTGTTGTATAAATTTCTAAGTATGAATTGGTAGTGTCGTAAATTGTAACCTTGTACAATTCACACATCATTTTTATGCTCTTACTTTAGTGTGTCCCATCCTAGTTCTCCCCTAGGTTTGTTTTGGCCCTTTTTAATCCAAATTTGATGTCACCTTTCTACATGGCTAAGGACTATGCCTTCTTGATTGCTTACTTGTTTGGCCTATTCTGGGAGGACAAGTGTGCTTGGGGCGCCCCTATTTGGACCAACATGTTTTGGATGTCATGGTCCCCCTTAAAATGCCCTATTTAAAATAGGTTAGGGAACTTTCTCTCCTTGATGAGTTTTGGTCCTTGTGCCTCAATGTGACCGTTGGAGGTTGGCCTAATTGGTAAATTACCTAGGGAACCCTATATAAATACATCCTATCAATTAATTTTTATTTAAGTGATAAATCTATTCACATAATAAGCATTCGTTATCTTCTCACATCAAGAATCAAGCATTCTCAAGCATTCAAGGCAATATTTCATTCCACCATATTCTTCAAGCATCATGGAGAAAACCACATAAATCCTCATGCAAGCACATGTTCATGTTTGTGTCTTCTATGTGTTGTCATGTTATTACATCAATACTTGTGATCACATCTAAAGAGCATTACATCATCAACCTGCATTAATCATTTTATATCTGAGTTATATCTTCTAGAACTTACTTTAGAATTTCTATTTCATATTTCAATTCAATTCAAGGCTAATTTCTAAATTGGGGTTTGACCTAAGGCAAACCCCCACCAACAAACCCTATTTCCATCTTTTTGTGTGCAAGAAATTGATTCAAGAGCTATGAGTGGAGAATCTCACTGTTTGTTTTAGATCGAGCATTGCAATTCAAACCTAATTCAAATACAATTTCAACTCAAACAAAGGAGGAATTAGTCTAATCTATATTCAGCCCTTTTAGGATTGAATCAATAAAATTTGATACACTCCTTTACTATTTGGTGGTCCCATGAAATTAGTGGGTTTATTATCCCAATTGGTGAAATCCTAATTTCACCACCTTACATTTGGGTGAACCCAATAGTTCTAACATTTTGCACATTTTTTATTTGGTATTTTTCATCTCTAATTATTCATATTGGAATTCACAAAATCTAATTGGTTTTCTATTTCACATATGATTACATTAATTATTAGTTATTTTCATCAAAATCACGTGATGGATTTAATAGCCTTTTTCACTTCATCTTGCTTGAATTTTTTGATACCACTTTCACATATTGCATTTTAAGAATTTCAAAAATATTTCCCTTATAAATCATTATTCAAAGCTTTTATCCATATTTCATGTGGTTATATAATGGCATTGTTAAAAACATTGATGGAATATGTAAATAGCATAAGGGCTTTAGTAGACAATGTCCATGATAATCCTAGAGATGACATCGAAAAGGATAACACTTGTACCTCTCCTGAGGTATCTTATGTTAATAAGGAATGAATCAATACTCCTATCAATGATCTCTCTAATGGAGAGGCAACATTGAAGAGCAACATAACACCATCTTCTTCTCATAAAGATACTTTAGTGCAAGTGGGGCAAGGTAAATATGTTGGTATATCAATCTCTCTAAATCTTCCTTATTCTCGTAAAGCTTATCTTGATCATCAACATATTTGTAGGAAATATATTGTTATACACTTTATTCATGACCTATCTCCTAATATAATATTGAGGAAATATGAAGCCTTAGATGATGGGATCATCCTTCCCAACCTAATAAAGTGGATATGAATAGTAATCATGGAAATGAGAATCTCCATATAAAGGATATCCCTTCTTCATATATTCATCCTTTTGGTCCTTCAACATGTCATTACACAACAAATTTTGAATAAATTCATAATGAAATACCTTATCCTTCACAATTAAAAGCATCCTATGAGGTTGGCTATGATATGATTTCAAAACAAGACTATAGAGGACAAGGACTTGGAAATAAAGAACAAGGAATCAAGGTCCCTATAGATCCTCCCTCAAAATATACTACAAAAGGTCTAGGATATCCCAATTCATCAACATCTATTGATTTTTTCTTTAAAGTTCAAATACTTAAGGATTATTTTGCGAAAAAGAGAAATTATTGCCCATCTAAGAATCTTCCTCCATCAAACAATATTTGCCCTTCCTTGCCAATCCTTTTACCACAAAAAAATAATCCTTCTTCCTCAACTATTATACCTTGCCCTACATCTCAAGAGACAAGACCTATCCATATTGACAATCAAGAAAAAGTATTTACAAGAATCTTTTTGAGGTTGAAATATGATAAGAATGTTACTTTCACCTTCATAAGATATATCAATAATTTACAAAAACAAAGATGGTAATGTGTATTGTCTCTTTCATCATAGATATTCTCATTCTCTTGGAAATTGTAAAGATTTTAAATAATTTGTTGAAGACCAATTTGATAGAGCTCTTATTACTCTTACAATTGATCTTATGTTTTTTCTCGATATAAAAGTAGGGCCTTAGCACTCCATTTACTTTATTATATTACTCCCTACCCTATGACATTGGTAGTTTACCTTTATTGTGGGATATTTTTCATGTGTGGTGGTACAAATTAAATTAATATCATACTTGGACAACAACATAATAGTCATTCTTCCTTGTCTGCATGCTTGGGGGACAAGAATAATATTTCAATTTTCTCTCTTTTTCAAAGTTTGCATTTTCCTTTGAGATACATTTTTTCATAACTTGAGGTCCTTTCTTACATATAGTGGTCCACCATGCAAGTACATATATGTCCCTTGGTTGGATTTTTTCTTTGTTTGCATTGGTGAGTCTTCTTATGAAAATCTCTCCTTAGTGAATGTGTGCACTCCATCACTAAGAATCCACTTTTTCCTAAGTAATGGGAAAGGTGTGTAATTCTAGTCTCCTTCTCATTTCAAAGATGTTATCTTTATTAAATATCTCCTCTATTTTTGGAGATGAATATCTTTGGATAAATATCTCTTCCTCTGTGCATCACTTAAAAGGATTCCTTTACACTGGTTGTAAGATATCTCTTTTACAACTATCTTTTCCTTTCTTATAACAATTGTGCCTCTTTAGCTTTGAGTTATGTATATTGTTACCTAAAAGATATCGCCTTGGTGATGAAGGCGTGTATCCTTGTTTCTATCTTTTGCTTAAGATATCAACATAGGGCTATTTTGACATCTTAAGTAGAGACATACATTGTGGCCTCCTTGTAACATATGTTCAAATTCAAGTGATAGATTTCCTTTCATAATGCCTTGCTTGGTTATCTTATTCAAATTCAAGTTATGGACTTCCTTGCATGATTTATTGCTTGGTTATCCTTTTTAAATTCAAGTTTACAAATTTCCTTATGAATATCATACTTTGTTTGGTTATCCTTATGTCTTAAATGGGACCATGCTCGAAACTATATCAAAGTCTTAGATGAGATGTTTTCATTACTGAAACTAGAAATTTTCAATTGCATGTCTTATATAGGTTGTTTCATGCTTGAAACTAGACCAAAGTCTCAAACGAGATACTTAACTCCTAAAACCAAAAAACAATATATATATATAGAAGGATGAGTTGACTAACATAACACAACTTGCTAGACCTTTCAACTATTCCTTTTTCAACTTCTTTAAGGTAGGTTGACTAGGCACATAACATAGCTTGCTAGACCTTTCAACCTTCCTTGTGCTACATTTTCAAGATGAGTGGAACTAGCATAGCATAGCTTACTAGACTATTCCAATGTTGCAAGGTGTGTGCCCTTGGTCTCCTTGTGTTGTGCAGTGCAATGCTCGGGTTTGTGATATGGCTTAATTGCCTCCTGTGGATTTTATAAGTCTAGTGGTTGTATCGGGCATTAACAAGTTGATATTTTGGTGCAATGACAACCACACTTGTAACAAGTGGTATCAGAGCTTGGTCACAAGTTCAAACCCCTCACTTGTGCTGGGGGGATTGTTGCAAGGTGTGTGCCCTTGGTCTCCTTGTGTTGTGCAGTGTAATGCTTGGGTTTGTGACATGAATTAACCACCTCCTATGGACTCTATAAGTCTAGTGGTTGTATTGGGCATTAACAGGTTGATCATTTGGTGCAACGACAACCACACTTGTAACATCCAACTCTTCCTCTCTACATGGATCACATGGCATAGCACAACTTGTTTTCCCATGAGAATTTAGGTTTTCATGGATGACTTAGCATAACACAACTTGCTAGTTCATGGAATCCACATTCCCTCTTTCTCTCTCATAGATCACCTAGCATAACACAACTTTCTAGCCCATGGAGTCCATGTGCTCTCCTTTCTCCTCCCCACGAGCTCATAGCTTTGCTAGTTGTTGGATCATGGTTCATCATTTGATGCATGTTCTTGTTCTTTCCATGTGACCACTTGTGTTCTTATAATAGTATTCCAAGAATGATATCAGCGACTGAGACATTTTGACTATCAAGGTCTCTTCAACTAGTTGACTTGGAGCTTTTTGTTTTAGTACTAACCCCTTTGTTGTGTGTCTTTTGACTTTTATTGTTTTTGTTTAGATTTTTTGTCTTTGTCTTGTTTTGTATACCCTTGCATGTGATTGTATGAGTTAAGATCCTAAGATTGGTGGCTTGATTCCTCAAAATTAGTGATGTTTTATGTCTTTGTGATCTCACTCCTAATTGCTCATATATCTATCCTATCTCTCTTTTCATCATCTTTCTACTTTATTATGAGTATTTGTGTAGGCTCATGCTCTCATTAAAGTGGGGGCTAAATGTAGCATCATAATTGTAACCTTGTACAATTAACACCTCATTTTTGTGCTCCTACTTTAGCATGTCCCATCCTAGTTCTCTGCTAGGTCCTTCTTGGTCCTTTTTACTCCAAATCTAATGTCACCTAGTTGCATGGCTAAGTGGAGCCCATACTAGGATTGTGCCTTCCTAATTGATTGCTTGTTTGTCTTGTTTTGTCTGGACTAGGGCACTTGGGGTGCCCCTAGTCTGGACTAGGGCACCATGGTTCTCCTTAAATAGGCCCTATTTCAAAAAAGCCAGGGCACTTTCCCTCCTCGATGAGTTTTGGTCCCTATACCTCAATATTACCGTTAGAGGTCAGCCTAATTGGTAAATTACCTAGGGAACCCTATATAAAGGCATCCTATCAATTCATTTTCATCGAAATGATCAATCCATTCACATCATAAGTGTTTGTTATCTTCTCACATCAATTGTTAAGCATTCTCAAGCATTCGAGGAAACATTTCATTCCACCATATTCTTCAAGCATCATGGGGAAAATAACATCAATCCTCATGCAAGCATATGTTCATGTTTGAGTCTTTTATGTGTTGTTATGTTATTACATCAATACTTGTGATCACATCTAAGGAGAATCACATCATCAACCTACGTCAATCATTTCAGATTTGAGGTATATCTTCCAACATTTACTTCAAAATTTCTATTTCGTATTTCAATTCAATTCAATGTTAATTTTTAAACTAGGAATTGATTTAATGAAAACCCCCCATGAAAAAACCCTATTTCATTCTTTTGGTGTGCAAGAAATTGATTTAGGAGTTGGGAGTGGAGAATCTAATAGTGTAGATGAAGACAATTATACTTAGCTTTTGAAGGCACAACAAGAAAAGGACCAGGTCAGTTGACACCTCCTGGTCCAGAGAATTTTTTACGATCTTCTGACAATAGGTTATGTGCATCATCCTGATCCGGAAAAGATTTAGTTTGTATGCATCCAACATTCACATGACCAAGTTGGTCCACACCTCCTGGTCTCGACAATTCTGCCGAAACTTATTGTCATAGTTTTGATCTATTTCCCATTCTCAAATCTAAGTTTATAGCTCTATATGATATCTGGAACATATTGTTACATTTATTTTATGTCAAAATCTCACCATTTGTCCTAGATCTAGCATTGTAATTCAAACTTAATTCAAAGAAAATTTCAACTCAAACAAAGGAGGAATTATTTTGATCCGTATTTAGCCCTTTCAAGATTGGATTAATCAAATTATATATCCTCCTTTAATATTTTGTGGTCCCATGAAATTGGTGGCTTTATTATCCCAATTGGTGAAGTCCTAATTTTACTACCTTACAGTATTTAAAGAATTGAGAGCTATTTGTTTTAAGCAATACCTTATCTATTAAAGCCAAATATGTTTTATGTATTGTATTGCATCAGCCTCCTAGGTTTCATAGATCCAAAGTGTAGAGGAATTCAATCTTAAGATTGTTTCTTGTTCGTTGGCTAGTCCCCTTAAGCATAAGAAATTGGAAAATATTTAGAGGGATTTGGGTAATCAGTTGGAAGGACCAATACACACACACACACACACACACACACACACACACACACACACACATAGATACATACAAACACACACATACATAGATACACACACACACACAGATACATACATATGTTTTTTGTTTTTTTGTGCGTGTGTCTTCATAGCCAAATGTAGGAAGCTGATAACTACTCATGTAGCTTGGAAAATAAAAAATGAGAAGATGACATCTTTCTAGCTGGATTCTTGGAATAGTTACAAGATGCTCAATTCAATTCCTAGCTTGGAAGGTATACACCTCTTAATAGGGACAACTTATGGCAAAAGTGTTTTTGACCTTATGCAAGTACATTGAATGGGTGATGTGGTTTCATTTAAATGGAAAGAGTTCAATATGCTCAGTACAAAGATATGAGAAATACTGATTAAGGAATTGGATAGAAGACAAGTGATATTTTAAGGAGGTGAAGACAAAATCATCTTATGTGCTGCTAAGTTTGTATAATACTTAATTAAGTTGGGGTACGAGGTGGTGAAGATCGAGTCTGAATGGTTAGACCTTAAAGGACTTGGATTTTGAAGGATGATGGAGAAGGTGTTGAAATAAACTAAATTTTTAGATACAAATTAATCAGCAAGAATATATATTCAAGAACTATAATAGAGAAAAGAGACATAAATAAATAAAAATTGTGAAATATATTGATACATTGTTCATATATACATATATATCCCTTACTTGACACTATTTCAAGTTGTGTACCTAGATTTTGTTACTAAAATCATTTAAATTGTCAAATCCTATAATCCTAAGAGATAATTCATATGACATGCATGTACTCATTTTTTCACAATATGGGTGAAACGAATCTATATATTACATGAATTAGTTGCATATCATACATAATAGTATCACATAGTACAAAATATATAAGTTTTCAATACATTTATTGAATATTAGATAATTTGACATTATTTCAAATTATGTTGTATTTTGTTCAAAACTTCTAACTTATGTGACTAGATTTACATCCCACTATCATCAATGCACATGGTTGATTATAGTATACATTGTGTAACTTGTATTAGGATTAATCTAGTGATCTAGGAAGGATGATCTTTCAAATACAAGGACAATGTTAATTTTGTCATAGCCTCTAAATGCATAAAAAATATGAAATATGTGTTCAACTTGAATAATATCACACCATAAGAAGGAGAGAAATAGGGGTTGAGTTGTACCTACAATCTTATAATCATTATATCCAATCTCACAATCTCACAAATCTTAAAAGTTAATCAATGATAAGTTGAAAATCATCATATTTGAAAATTTGTGGTCTTTCTTGTCGAAAAAACTTTCCCCTTTTGGTTGGGTATGCGGGTCGTTTATCCGGTTGGCTTTCTTGGGTTGCATGCTTTGTGTGTGATAAAATTGAGTATTTAATCCTTAGTGTTTAATTTGATTAAATGTGTGTTTACACGTTAGTAATTAAGAGACTAAATTAAATAGGTCCCCTTTGTGCGATGAACCATTAATTAGAATTGCTCAATTCAAGTTGGTAGCAAGTTCGATTAGATGGTTAATTTTAAATGATAAATTTATTTAGTTTATGCTTTTGGAAAGGAAAGATTTAAATTTATTCAAAATAGAAATAATTTAACCTCTTTGGCATTTTGGAATAGAAAGGTTAATTTCAATAATTTGGGAAAATCAATTTTTTATTAGAAAAGCAAGCTTAATATATATTTGAATTGTTGAAAAGAATGATTTTTGGATTTTTTTGAAAGGTAAATATTTTAAATTAAAAAAAATGAATTTTGGTCAAACTTTTCCCCATTTAACCTAGGTTTGAAAATATTTTGAGAGGATGATTTTTGGAGAGTATTTTTGAAAAATAATTTTGGATGGAGAAAATTGGGCATTTTGGGGAAGGAAGGATTTCTTGAGCTTGCAGGTTGGGCTCTTCATCAAATCTCTTCCAGGATTGTTGAATCAGGTAGGTGTCTGGTTTATTTCATTGGTTTCTTTGTTTAAAACAAATTGTTTTGGATTTTGTAGAAATCTGGTTGTGAAGGTTAAAAATCTCATTTATTTGGGGAAAATGAAAGAGTTATAGTTTAATCTCCAACTGAAACCTTCCTTGTTTTCTGTCCAAACCTCCAAATTTAATTTGAGTTGCTCAGATTATTTTATTTAAATAAAAAAATCAAATAAAAATTGGATTGGTTGTTTACAATAAGATTTTGTTGAAATCCCAATGATATTGTATTCAAATTCAGTTTTTAAATGAGATCTTTGTTGTGCTTGGTAGAATGGAGGAAGAAGCATGGTTAAAATTTTGCCAGTCTAAGTATTTGGGGCTTTCTGGTGTTTTCATTTTAAGAATATATATATATATATATATACATATATATATATATGTATATACATATATATATATATATATATATATATATATATATATATATATATACATATGTATACATATATATACATATGTATACATATGTATACATATATATACATACATACATATATATATACATATACATATATATATATATACATACATATATATATATATATACATACATATATATATATATACATATACATGTATATATATATATGTATGTATATATATGTATGTATATGTATATATGTATATGTATGTATATATATGTATGTATATATATATATATGTATATGTATATATATATGTATATATATGTACATATATATATATATATATGTTAATATTTTGTTTAATTCTGGAAAATACTTCAAGAGTTTGTTCTCAAAAAATTTCTGATTGTTGTCTTTGTTAAAAAAATAAAAATAAATAAAGATATAAATTTCTTGGTCTGAGAATACCCAGAGACTAGGTACTGTTTTTATTAATTTTAATAAATTAATTATATATATATATATATATATATATATATATATATATAACATTTTATTGGGGCTTTGGTGGGGGGGGGGCGGGGACCATGGCCTCAACCCATGGCTAGGGAGAGTCGTCGCTTCTCCAAGCCATGGGGAGAGCCATGGCGTGGTCTCCACATAGCCACGGATGTGGGGAGACCATGTCATGGTCCCCACAGCCCTTCCCAAGGGAAGAGGGAACCACGTAGCTTCCACGTGGTGTGGCTCGTGGGTTTCCCAAGGGGTTTTAAAAAAAATATAAAAGTTTCTTTTTTATTGTTAAAAAGTTTTTTTTGTAGTTAATAAATTTTATTTTATTCAAAAGTTTTAAAAAGTTTTTTTTTAATTATTAATTATTATTAATATATACTTTATTAATTGAGAATATATATATATATATATATATATATATATATATATATATATATATATATATATACTTAATTTGTAAATTTTATTATTAATTATTAATTGTATATATTTTATTAATCACGGATTAATATATATAAAAATTAATATTTAACTTGTACTTTTCTTTACGTATGCAAGGAAGTATCAGTTTATTTGAGAAATGACCATCGTTTTTTATTTCTTTTTTTATGTATATTTTCATTTTTGGAAAGTATGTAATTGTGTCGCAAGAGATGAGATTAGATTGTTGTTTTCGAACAAGTCTGAGAATGATGTTTTATTTTGAAAAATGAATATCATATTTTTTAATTGATTAATGATTATTTAATTATATTCTTGTGAATTTGGTTTCAAAACTCATGATGATATATTTATGTTATTGAATGATGCAATCGAACTTTAGTGAGTTAGTAAACCATGAACGACATGTACCTAGACAAGGTAGACAAAATTGCAATATGTTTAGATCTATTAGAAAACTGGATCGATTCAAATGGTTGATCAATATGGAAAAGATTTTTTGTTTCGGTCTATGCCTTTGCATGTTTAATTTTCTGCATTCGCATTTGCTTAAGAAATGGCAAGTCCTTGATTGTGATTGTTAGATATTGTCGCATGTTGATTTGGGTACCTGCTTATGTCCTTGATCTCGAGCTTTGACTATTTTCTTATGATGGTGTGTATCCGGTCGTGTCCTTTATGCGGGTGTCAAATGTTGATTCGTGGTTGACCATAGCTGGTCAGGTATCTAGTTAGAGTACCGTCAGTCAGTGCACCTTGTATGATGTCTTGTTTGACCAAGTGGGTATTCCTACCGTATTGAACTCCGTTTGCTTGACCTTGTGTATTCCTTGGTTTATGAGTTCATTTGAGTATAGTCTAGTGTCATTTGGGAAGGTGGCTTTCAATTAGAGGCCATGCCTAAAGTGGTTGTTGGGTAACTCATCGAAAATGTGTCTAAATAAGTGATAACCTAATAGCATATTAGAGAGTTTAGTTATGGAAATCACTAAGTAAGATAATTGTGCCTCACGCATGGGATGAGGGCTAGTATAGACTCGACATGTAGTGAGAAGGCTTGAAGTGGCAAACCATCAACCTTGTCTTCACGAAAGGAAGTGTTGGGTCCACATGAGGCTTGGATGGGCCAGAGGTTTGGAATAGGTTGCCAGGGTAACCCAGTGGATGGGGCCAGGACCTATGAAGACCTGCAATGGTAACCATACCAAGTTATGTGATGACACTTGTCCCTTATGTTCGCTAGTGTGTTGTTTGTGTTGTCTTTGATAGGAGCACTATTGTGGAGTTGTATCTTGTTGTTTATGCCCTTGCGAGAACCTGATATTCATGTTAGACCATGGGTTGCAAAGATTTAGTTTTGCGGATGCTCCAGTTGATCTTTGTATTTGCTTCTTATTATGTTTAGTTGGATCCTTTCTCCTATTCAAGGTTCATTCATGTATTTATTGGACCGATGTAGTTGTATGTATTATTAGTTTATGTACGCCTTGATGGTAGGATGTAAATAATGTGACCTTATGTATTCTTCACCCTATTATTTTATCAAAGGGGTCTTGCAGTAGAGCAGACCCAGAGATGTAGCCTACTAGGGGTGAACTCCGATATCATTTCAGTGTTATGTGGTATTTATGCTCTTATGTTTCCTCTTTAATTTAGCATGTATGGATCGCATTATGTTAAAATGCATAATATGGATTAGATGAAGTTAATCTTAAATGCATGCATGTAGTCATCTTATTAAATGCAGTAATTTGGATCATAAAAGAATATGTATTTGTATAATGGAATGTATTCAGTTGTTGATAATGCAATTAAGTATGCATGGAAAGTATTTGTTAGTTTTTAACGAAATTAAAGTATGTAATGAAATTAGATGCATAACTTATGTTTTAATGAAAGTTTGAATGTAATGTATGGTTAAATTTTATTGGATGAACTTAATCATGTTATCTATACTTTTAACCTCAATGGATGAACCTTATCATGATATCTATATTTTTAATTTATCGAAAGAATTTACCCTTGATCAAAGTATTATCTTATCATTAAGTCAATCAACTTAATTGGATTAATTAGTGTGAGTTAAGTGTTGAATTAAGTAATCACGTTAGGAAACTCTTTAGGTGTTATTTAAGCCTTCCGTTGCGTTTTTTGATCTTATGATATCTCATTATTTCATTGTGTTGTGTTTAATTTAAAAATATATATATTTGCACTCTATTCTTGTGTTTTAGCTTAATCCCTTCAGGGTTTCCTGGCGGGGCATTACAATATATACATATACATATACATAAACATATATGTATATACATATACATATATGTATATGTGTGTGTGTGTGTGTGTACATATATATGTACATATATACATATATATACATATATACATGTATATACATGTATATACATGTATATATATGCATACATGTATATACATGTATACATATATATGCATGTATATATGTATGTATTTATGTATGTATATGCATATACATATGTATATACATGTATATGTATGTATATATATGTATACATACATATATATATACATGTATATGTATGTATATATATGTATACATACATATATATATACATATATATATATACATGTATATACACACACGCATATATATATATACATATATATACATATACATATACACATATATATATATACACATATACATACACACATATATACATACACACACACAAGTGTGTGTGTGTGTGTATGTATGTGTATGTATATGTATATATATGTATGTATATGCATATATACATACATACATACATACATACATACATATATGTGTGTGTGTGTGTGTGTGTGTGTGTGATATACATACATATATATACATATGTTATGTATGCATACACACGCACGCGCACACACACACACACACACATTAAATTACAAGCATAAACTTCATGAATATTTTGGAATTCATTAGTTTACATCATTTTGAAATTCAAAACATAAATGCCACTTTTATGTGGTTGAAGTCGAACAAATTTCATTGTGTTGGCCATTTCCTTTATAAAAGTGTGACACAGGTTTGTACTTTTACCCATGATTTATCCTTGATAAATACTAGAAGAGTTGAAGGAATGTTTTTCTTCTCATGTAGCCAAAGTTAATGATGGAGCAAGTTGTAGATAATGTGCATTCCATAAGGGTGGATTAACCACTCAATTCTACTTTATGAGCATAATGCTCACAAAATTCCTTCCTTGGTGTGTGTGATGTAGGAGCATTTGGGTCCGTGAGCAATCTTGTATCAATAAAAAATAAGATAAAAGGTGGTTTCAATAGATTTTATCTTTGAATGCAAATTTTTAGTGAATTGGCCTATGAATGAATGAGTTAAAAAGGTCTAAGAAAAATTCTAACTTCAATTGTAATATAGGACATTTTAGCATATTTAGTAGTAGCTTATTCCAACTTTGACAAAAACATATGATACTTCGATCACAATTGCAACAACATGTAATGTCCCCATCTTAGTGAGGAGAATTTCAGTGGGCCATTAGCCTATTCTGGAGACTCATAGGCTAACTGGAAGTAGAAATTAGGGTTTCCTACTTTGAGGGGGTATGACATGCATTATGTTTCGAAGAGAATTCTGGACTTACTATTTTTAGTAAGTGTCATATTTGGCTGTTCCATTTTTAGCAGTTTAGTTTGAGCCCTAGCACAGTTTAGTTTGATGGTTTGCAGCGCCACAATTCATGGTTCAATTTGGCTTAATCGGTAATTGATTTATAAGTGAATTATTAAATATTAATAATATAATAAATTTTAATATTTAATTGTTAAAAATAAGAGGAATATTTCATGTCTTGATGTTTTTATGTGCAAAGTGTTCACCTTGGGAAAAGTGCAAACATGTGCTTAGGAAGGGGACGCCAAAGTCATGTGGTGACTTGAAATGAAATTCAAATGAAAGTCTGAGAACTTAGGCGCCATTTTAAGATGAATTTGAATATTCGAGTCTATGAATATCAGAGATTGGCTTCTCATTTGTAATTCATGAAAGAAAATATAACGAAGTGTTGTCGAAATTTACATTGAGCTTCGAGGAAAGCATACCTCCTACCATTTTCTAGATTTATTTCTTGAGAGATAGCAACTAATCAAGCTTGAGACCTCTCTTCATTTAGGAGAGTGGATTGAAGGACAAAGATGCAGATTTGTGTGTCATTTTCAGAAGTGTGGAGTGTTTTCTGAGTTTTTTCATGTTGTTGGTTCATGTGTGTTGAAGGTGTTTTTTGTCTATAGCTCTCTATGTGTTGGATGTGTGGTTCTAGGTATTGGCTCCATCTATTCCTACACCTTGGGCAATGAAGTTTATCAATTTGTAGCCTCTGAAAAGCTGATTTGGATTTTTGGTGGCAAGTCAAACTTTCTAACTAGGTCATACCTTTCTTTGGTTGCCTCGAGTTGTGTGCAGATTGTTTGTGGTATCTATGGTGCATGTTTGAGGTTCAATTTGTGTCACCTATGTTATATATCTCTTTTTTTTTATTTTGTGCGATTCAAAGTTGATTTGGAGAAGTTATGAGCAATTTGGGGTGTTTGTAGTTTGTTAGTCTGTATTTTTTGATGCATGTTAGTGATTTTTTAGAATTGCAAAGTTGTGTATAAGGAGAGTTTTTGGGTGTGAGTAGTTTATGTCAGTTGGAGAGCGATTTCCTATTGTTTCTATAACTGTATAACTTGTTATCAACACTTGATTCTTATTCCTATATATTTTGTAATGTTGGTAGTAGTACTAACAACAATGTCTTGATCTCTCCTAGTCCCACTGCATAAGTGGAAGAGGTTGGCCTTGCCGCCTAGCTTGGATAGTGAATTTAGTACTTTGTAATCCATGTTTGCATTGTAAAGTTGATTAGTAGTACTAACAACTATATTTTGGATTGTTGTTCTTTGGCCTACTGTATAAGTGGAAGAGGTTGGCTTGTCACCTTCTTATCTATTGTAACACTATCCTCTCACTGATTAAGTGGTTGAGTTGATTGTAATGTTGTCCTCCTACTGAATAAGTGATGGAGTTTTGACACAATCAAAGCAGGGAGATCCAATGAAGGACAACCCAACCTTGCAACAAAACACATAAATCATGCAAAGCATACTGGTAACTGGTAACAAGGTGCCAAAAATAGCAGAAAGAACAACTGGTAACAACACATAACAATTAATTGGTAAACAATATGAATGAATCTTATTACAATCTGAAGAATGATACATGCCACATGTTGGATTGCAATCAAGGATCCAAATAATTCTTACAATGCAATTACAAGATCCGCAGATCATCCTCACAACAAATCGACCTCCAGTCACAAACTGTCGGTACTATCCTAATCCGGATCTCATCCTTCTGGCCTCAGTCCTATCGGATTAGAATCCAGTCAGATCTACATCTTCACTCAATCTCAATACTTCATCTTCAATCTTCTAACTTCTCTGATCTGACTTCTATCTTCAAAGGATTCATAATCTTCCATATATATACAACCCACAAATAATTACAACTTTATCAAGTCAGCCCAAAGACCAACCGGTTCAGGAAACGTGCAACGGTAAGATGTTGGCTCAATCACTTAAAAACAATCTCCAAAACACAAAATGATGCACATACCTCTGGGAATACCGTCCAAGGCCCAAAGCAACACCTCAAATGATCTGCAAGTCATGGAGATCAACCGCAACCCAAAATCATCTTCACTCAACAAACAACCAAGCTAACCGGTAAGAACAGACCAATCGTGACAATTCCGAAATCCACATCCAACCAGAAACAAAGCCAAAAGCTATGAAACTCGAATACAACAATGACCATGAACACGAGGGAATAAACCCAAAACCACAATGCTAAACACTCAAACATGAAGAAATGCCATGCTCTCAAGCAATGCCACTGAAAACTGCCTAACCAGTAAGAACTAGACCAGTGCTCTTGCATCAGACTCTCAGGTTAATTGAAAAGTGAGTCCCATCACTTGCTCTAGTTTTTCGATCGGTCAATAGGTACTTGCAACTGCCTCAGGGGATTCGACGATCTAACCACAACTTTCGGTTGCCTCTCCACGATGATCTACCAGTACAAACTGCAACCTGCCTCAATCGATGATCTATTCAAGTATCCACCCACTAACTGCCTCAAGTTCAAGCTCTAGGATCGGCGGTCTACTTGCAAACCTTGCTTTTCCTCACACTCAATAATCTGAACAAGTCCACAAGCTTCCTCAATCTTCTCTCCAACCAACCGGTGCACAAACAACACTTTGTCCAAAAACAAGTTCACGAACCAGCTCTGAGACCATTTGACGCAATCAAGGGAGGGAGATCCAATCAAGGACAGCCCAAACTTGCAAAAATAACACATAAACCATGCATAACATACCAGCAAATGGTAAAAAGGTGCCAAAAACAATAGAAAGAACAACCGGTAACAACACAAAACAGATAACTGATAAACAATATGAATGAATCTTATTACAATCTGAAGAATTATACATGCTATATGTTGGATCGCAATCAGAGATACAAATAATTCTTACAATGCAATTACAAGATCCGTAGATCATCCTAATAACAAATCGGCATCCGGTCACAGACTGTCGGTTCTATCCTAATTTAGACCTCAGCCTTCCGACCTCAGTCCTACCAGATTGGAATCCCATCGGTTCTACATCTTCGCTCAATCTCAATGTTGTCTTCAATCTTCTAACTTCTCTAATCTAAATTATATCTTCAGATGATTCACAAGCTTCCATATATATACAACCCACAAATAATTACAACTTAATCAAGTCGGCCCAAAGACCAACAGATTCAAGAAACGTGCAATGATAACATGTCTGCTCAATCACTTAAGAACAATCTCCAAAACATAAAATGATGCACAAACCTCTAGGAATACCAGCCAAGGCCCAAAGCAACACCTCAAACGATCCACAAGTCACAAAGATCAACTGCAACCCGAAATCATCTTCGCTCAACAAACAACCTGGCTAACCAGTAAGAACACACTAGCCAGGACAATACTGGAATCCACATCCTACCAGAAACAAAGCCAAAAGCTATGAAACTCAAATACAACAACGACCATAAACACAAGGGAATAAACCCAAAACCACAATGCTAAACACTCAAACATGAAGAAATGCCATGCTCTCAAGCAATGCCACTGAAAACTACCCAACCAGTAAGAACTAGACCGATGCTCCTCCATCAAGTTGATAGTAAATTTCATTTCTAGTCCTCCCACTGTATAAGCGATAGAGTGATTGTTCTTTAGTTTCTTGTATCATCCTTGGCTAGTTTATCGCCAAGTGATATTCAATATTCTCCATATCCCACTGAAAAGTGGAAGGGGCTGGCTTGCCACCCAAATATTGTAAGCAATTTTCAATTTGCATCTAACGATCTCTTATGCACTGTATGCTCTCACCCTCCCATATTGGGCTATTGGTGATCAAAAGGTGTTAGGGTTACTTTCCACAAGATTTGAGATTTTAGTTCTAACCCTATTGGGTGTTTGTATTGCTTGCAAATCTGAAAAATAACTGAAAAATTAAGGGGAATATTACACAACAGTTCAACACCAAAGTTCTCAAGACCATAACTTACTCATATAGTCTAAAAAATGATATATTTATTTTTAAATTATATATATATATATATATATATATATATATATATATATATATATATATATTGAAGGGAACATAAGTATGTGGGTGGTATTTACATAAAAACATTTTTTTACTTTGGCAATATTTATTATTCTAGCAACATGGGAATGGCTTCAACAACAAAATAAAAATAACAAGTAAAGGTGACATATGATGGTATCGACCCTAGAGGGACACACGACATGTATTTTGTGTAGATTAACTTATTTAATGTGTTTATCCTATAAGAATGGGATGCATTATTTTAGGGAAGTTTTGGAAAAAATAAAGTGTTTGTAAATGGCACAATAAGACACTTAATTAGTTTTCTAAGGCTGAAATGTAGCAATTGATAATTGGGATCTATTTGTTGGACATTGTTGCTGCTAGGATATGTTGTTGTCATTGATGTCAACATATTCCTGCTCCAGTGATTGCAAATTGGTTTATTGGGATTATGGCTTGGTGTATGGAATATTTATAGTATCATTGTATTCTCCTGTATTGGTTTTGGTGATCTAGAAAGCCTAATTGATCATATCATATGATTTGGTTTTGCAGTTTGTTTTTCTGATCAGTGCTTTACAAAGTTCAATATTTCCTCTGGTATATCCGATGTGATCAAATCTTGATATGAGATTTTGGGAGATTGTTTGTGATGGTCCTGTGTATCTTCATTTCAGATGGTTCATAATCGAGTCCTCCGCAAGTTAGCTTTCTTCGTGACAATTGTTGTTGTTTGAGTATTCTCAAGATTTGAGATGTTGATCGATGAAGATTTGATAAGTGGTGTTGGTGTAGCTATTTCTGATGGTTCTAACATGCTTGCTAGTGTTTCCTAATTGTGTCCTTGTTTGATGATCCACATTGATCATTGTGTGTGTTGTTGGTGATTTTGTTGAACCAATGATGTTCTTCATGTTATGTGTTCTTCCTGGTGGTGTAGCATGTTGTGGTTGATCTTGGCATGATTATCGGTGGTGATGAGAATTTGGGAATTTGGTTTAGGACCATGTTATGTCATGTACATCATTATATTGGTCTGGTGGTTGATCTTTGTATCATGTGATGTAATTTTGTAATTGTGAGTTGAGGGTTTAACCAACCTTGTTGTCAAGGTTGATGAATTGTATAAATAACTGATATTGTCATTTAGATGTAGAGGTGGTGTTTGCATTATCAGAGAGTGGTATATGCAAGAATAAGGATTCATCTTTCAGTGTGATGTTGTAGAGCAGACAATTGCTTAACCAGAACTGTAATCAACAATCTGGAGATGCTATTCTTTTAGTTCATTTCTTCCAGATTGTAGTTCGAATCTTTTTGTAAGTCAGTGAGACTTCCCAGAGGGTTGTATCCTTTTGGGTCATTATCTTTTGAGTAGTGAGCTCTAGGCAGTGTTCCTGAATGCATGTGCATTCCCCCTTGTAATATTTTCACATACTACTATAGAGTATCATCTTATTGTGGGTAGGTTCCCACCATGGTTTTTCCTTTAACTGGGATTTCCATGTCAAAATATTGGTGTTGTGTGTTGTGCTATCTACTTTCTTTTCTTTGTTGTTGATACAGTTTATCAGATTTGTTTTTGTGCTTAAGTTTGTAGATCCAGTGAAAACTGATTCAACGCCCCCCTCTCAGTTTTCTCTCATTATTGTTGCCAACAATTGGTATCAGAGCCAGATCCTCCAGAAGAATCTTGATCATTTGAGGAGATTTGGGGTGGCAACTAGAAGCGAAAGTGTTATCATTAAGAAGGAGAGTCCAAGATTTGATGGTAGTAACTATGTTGAACTGGATGGAAGTGCACTTGAGATGTCTTGGAGAAGATTATTGGAATATTATAGAGAATGTCTATTCTGCTCCTCTGAATGGACTGGTTACTAGTGATGAGATCAAGGAAGTTGAGCTTAACATTAGAGCGAGGGAAGCATTGTTGAGTGCCCTGATTGATTTAGAGATGACTAATGTAATGGGACTTTAGACCACACATGAGATCTGGGAGAAGCTTGAGACCCTGTATGAAGGAGATAAACAAGTCAAGGTTGCTAAGCTGCAGAGTTTGAAAGGGAAATATGAGATGTTGAAGATGGGAGAAGATGAGAACATAAATACCTTTATGACTAAGGTGAATGATCTTGTCCTAGGTATGAGATGTGCCTGTGGAGCCCTTGAAGAAGATGAAATTGTTGCTAAGGTGTTGAGATATTTGCCTCCTGCTATTGATGAGATCCATAGTGTGACAACAGTAACAAGAGATATGTTGGTTGGAAAGATTGTTGTTTTTGAGTTGAGCGAATTTGGTGAATCACATGGAAAGTTTGAGACAACATTTAGAGAATTTGTATCTTGAAAGAAGAAGTATTGTTACGGGACTTTTTTCCCATGGAAATAAATTGTAATGAATATAATTAAATAAATACAATTATGAATATTATTATAGTTATGAAAGGGTGTGATTTTTGGTAACCACCCTGTGACATTATATAAACTTGTGAATTAATAAAGAAGGATACACAAGGAGAAAATAATAGAAGAAAAAGAAATTGAAAGAAGCAAAAGCGAGAGGATAGTTAAGGTCTGGTGGTTGGGCATTGGGCATTGGAGAAGGGGCATACAACGTGTGTCCAACTCGGGGTACAATGTACACCTGAGAGTGTCCTAGCCAGGGCTGTGTTTATTTCATGTCGTGAAGGCATGTGGGGTTCTGTGTAGGAACCCCATCCTCCTATAGTGCTTCCTTTCTTGGAAACCCTAGGCCTATAACTAATCCTCTGCATGCAGAAAGCGGCCTCTCCGTGATTTATAGATATTTATTAATCGATTTTATTCAGTCATTGCCCTAATATTTCACTATTGCAAATTATTATCTCAAAGCTTTATTATTGATTATTGATGTTAATTCATGTTTATAATAAAAGCTCATCTTTAATATAATTTATAATTGTATTATAAATGTTTTTAATGTTCATTCAATATAAAATATAAATTTATGAACTTAATTAGTTTATTGTTACCTTGAATAATTACTATTGGAACTTTATTTAAATATTGTGCAAACTCTTCATAATAAAAGTAAATTAAACACCTTACTATTAAATTATTTATTGTTGGTAAAAGGTTAATTACATTAGATTTAGCTTAATATTTTATTTATTTAATCTCCTGCTAATGACGAAATCAACCATAGATAAACGTACCGTCACATTTGGTATCAGAGCCAAATTGATCTTGAGAGCCTGTACGAGATCGTCTAATTTTATTTGATTATGTTGCTACACATTTATCTCCCATGCATTACACATTTGAAAATAAATCACCAAGACAATAAAATAGTAGTTACTTTTTACTTTAGGTTTTGATTCAAGATTATTAGATTCCCTATAAATTATTTACCAAAGTATTTACCATCCCTTCATAAATTAATTCAATAGTTATGCAGAGCCAGATGGATCTATAAAAGCAAAGAATAAGGATAAAAAATTGATAAGATTAATATATCTTGAAAATGTTCTTTTATGAGGATTTCTTCCTATTATAAATCAAACGATTCAATAAATAGATGATCTTGCATATTTAACTTTGCAAGTAGCCAATCATGACCGATTAGTATAAACAATAACTAATTAATTAATTTTTGCTTCATATCTCTCATAAATTTACTTCATATGTGATCCCCACTGTATTAGGGTTATTACCCTAAATCCTATAATATTACCTCAGTTCTTCATAAGCATTTAGTGCACAAAGATCACCCTGCAAAACTTTTAATCTCCGTAAAGTGGACTCCCACAAGAAAGATTTCAATGCAAACAATAATTTCCCAAAGCATTTGCTTATGGAAATGAGTTTTGTCATCTATGTCAAACATATACGTTAAAAATAATAGCTAAATTGAAAACCATAGCATCCATTTAAAATAAAATGATCTTGTATGAATTACGACATTTTCCTTCATATTTGTGTAATCTCAATATACTGATTTTTGTAGTCCTGAAATATTCCATGGATATATTTACTTCATATTTGTGTTACTCTACCTTGAGATACTTATCGTCACTTCCGGATATGAGTTTTTTTATTGTGAATGGCCATTAAAACCCCTTCCTCGAAGAGAAGAAGCCCTTGAATAATTTCTTCAATAGCATCAAGATCAATATTTTTTTATATAAAGAGTTATATGTTTATTCACAGGTCTAAACACATCCCCTCCCATTGCTGATTGAATTTTCTTATTGAATTCAAATCTTTTCTTTTACCATTAAAAATGTTGATACCAAAGTGCCTGTTCATAATAAAACTTACAGACTTACATATAAACATTTTCTTAAGGTACAAAAAGGAATATTATTAAATCTTTAATTTTTTTCTTTACCAATGCTAAGCTGAAATCGATCTTCCAAATAATTTTTTGCACACCACGAACACTAAATTTGTTCTAGACAAAAGACTAATATCTTAATTTTATTATCTTGTAAGTACAAAGATAAATAGAATTTTACGTGGCTTCCTATTATCTGTGTTTAGCTTTTAGTTTCCTAAAAATGCTATGGGAAGTACAATGTTGTAAGACTTATGGACTTTTAGAAAATAAAGTTGATATGACATGCTAAGGTGAATAAAAGATTGCTTTTAGCTCATTCATAGTTAATAGTTAACATTCTGGAGAGAGTTTAGTTTTCAGTAATTATTATTGAATATAACTTTATGAGTGGATTACTTCTCATTAAAAAATAATTACTTTTAAAAGATGATAGTAAGTAATAGAATAGGCAAAATTTTAACATCTTTAAATGTAAATATGGTAAATTATGTGAGAAAAAGTAACCATTCTTAGTAGACAGTAACTTTTAATTAACCCTTTGTATGCTTTTTTAAAAGAGGGAGGAATAGGAAGATTTGGGAGATAAACCTTAGATTACACGTGATCTATCAATATTTTAAAATTAAAGTTTATTTTAGTCAGTTGTATGTATTATATTTTTTTTGAACCAATATGAAATTTGTTTTAATTTTCTATGAGTATCTAACAAAAACTTTTTATTTTACACAGAGAAAGAGAGAGAGATCCGCATCAACTTTGCCTTTTACAACTCTCTGAGGGAATTAAATCAAATGATGCATTTATATCCCTTGTTCTAAAATTATTTTCACTAGTTCCTTGTTGGATTCCTAACTTGATATTTGTTGCTCTTGGCAAAAAAAAATAAAAATCTAAATTGTCTTGTAAGGAAAATAAATTGGTTAAGCAAAGGAAGTACATTTGAAAGTAAAAATACATATCTTTAAATACTTGAAACAACTCTAATCTAGAGAATCTCCTTAAGACAAAATTTTTGGTAAAGACCTTTGGAAAAAAGGAATTGACCCATCACAATGGCTTCAGAAAATGACCGAAAAGCTTACGAAGACCTAGAGAGAACCAATCAAGTCCTACTAAATGAAATTGTTGAACTAGCGGCTCAAGTCAATCAACTTAAGAAGGAATCTATAGAAAGAAGCAAACAACAAGAGATGTCAATATCATAAAGAAAGAAAAGTTCTCAATCAACAAAACATCAAAACAAAAGAAATGAAAAACATAGAATAAAAAGTAAACGACGACGAGAATCATCTAAAGAGAGTGACACTTCTGAATCAAGCAACTCTAACACTTCTGAACTAGAATCCTTAGAAAACACATTTAGCAAACAAACACAATGAGAATTAGATAATTTTGCTCGTAAAATCAAGCTACCTGAATATAGTGGTGACACTAGTACAGGAGAGGAAGTAGAGCAGTGGTTGACTAACCTAGAAATATATTTTGATTTACAAAACACAAGTAGCTATGCTAGAACAAAGATCGCCACCTACCAATTGAAAAGTAGTGCATTAAATTGGTGGCAAGATACAGTTAGATCTTTAAATCTATGATCTAATAAAACAAAATGGTCACAATTTAAACAATTATTTTTTGATGAATAGGCCTTCTCTATTAATTTTAAATATTAAATTAATATATCAACAGATGAATGAATTTTTATAGATATATCTTTCCGATTAATTTTTACAAGAAAAGATGAATGAATTTTTTGAATTGAAACAAAGGCTACAAACTATAAGTGAATATAAACAAAGCTTTGAAAGACTCAATAGATTTGTACCATTCATCAAAGGACATGATCGTGTTGTTAGATTTATCAATGGTTTAAGATATGAATACCAAGCTCAAGTATGGTTCGGCAAGCCAGTATTAGTAGATGAAGCTGCACAAATTGTAGAAAATTTTGAAAATTATCATCAAATTTCAAGAGAAAAAAGAGAAAATCGCAAAAGAAATAGGGAAGCATCATATAAGAAAACTTTCAAACAAGGAAGACACTATTCCAACCAAAATACAGTTTAGTGTAGATCCACCAATATGTCCCATTTCAACAAAGACCACAAGATATCATCAAGAATTCAATGTTGGGCTTGTGGTGAGAATCATGTTCAACGAAATCGTCCTCGAATGCACCCTTATAGTGGGAAATTTGGCAAGAACCACCATAAAAATGATCATTCATGCAACCCCCAACAACACCAAAATCAAGATAATAAATTTTTCACTCATTCCAACATGAAGATTTAAGCAGCTATAGATATAGGTACGACGCATTACCAACCTTCTTTAATTGAAATTAAAGGTTCTATAAATAATATCCCATTGTTTTTCTTGTTGATTCAGGAAGTAGTCATAACTTTATTTCTCCTAGGGTTGTAGCACAACTAAGGATTGCATCTAAATCAATAGAACCTTTAGATGTCGAAATGGTAGATGGTAGAATAGTTAGACAAACAGGTGCAATTATTGAAAATTTAAAATTTGAATTAGACAAGCTTGTAACATATGATAATTTTCACATATTAAATCTAGGTACGTATGATGCTATTCTAGGTATGAGTTGGTTGGAAAACAACAATGCTTTCCTAGGTTGTGAAAACAAACAGGCTATGCTAAACTCTAACATGGGGACATTTCATATTTTATAGGGGGAGAAAAGACCTCTTCAAATTAAAACCATTTCAGCAATGCAAGTTAAGCGTAGTGCGAGGAAAAATTGTAAAATATTTTGTGCTATACTTTTTAAAATAGGTGATAAATTTAAAATAGATATTAATATTAAACTTGTGTTGCAAGGATTTAAAGATGTATTTCTCAAAGAATTAAATAGCTTACCTCCTAAATGATTTGTAGAACATGCAATTGATCTAGTTCCCAGGGAAAAATCTATCTGCAAAGCTCTTTATCGATAGTCAATCCCTGAATTAACTGAACTAAAAATACAATTAACGCAACTACTTAAGGAAGGTAAAATAAGGCCAAGTGTCTCTCCATGGGGTGCACTAGTATTATTCGTTAAAAAGAAAGATGGGACCATGAGGTTATGCATAGATTATAGACAACTTAACAAATTAACCATAAAGAAAAAGTACCCCTTGCCTCAAATTGATGACCTTCTAGACTAGTTACATGGTGCCAAATTCTTTTCCAAAATAGATCTACAGTCAGGATACCATCAAATTTGTATTAAAGAATTTTGACATTTCCAAAATGACATTTCAAACACGATATGGTCATTATGAATTTGTGGTAATGCCTTTTGGTCTAACTAACGCACCTGCAACCTTTATGACCTTGATGCATGATATCTTCTGACAATTTCTAGATGAATTTGTTATCATGTTTTTGGATGACATATTAATATGCTCAAAAAATGAGCAAGAACATGAGCAACATTTGAGAATGGTACTAGAAACCTTACGAAAACACAAATTATATGCCAAATTAAGCAAGTGTGAATTCTTTAAATTAGAGGTTGATAGTTCTGATACTTAATGTTAAGTACAGATGCCAAGCTAATAAGATGAGAGGGGGGGGTGAATCATACAACCTTAATCTTCCATAAAAACAACAGATTCAACCTCGGTAACATATACTTCAGTAATATAACCAAAACTGCTAAACATGCAAACTCAAAAGCATATAAACATCATAAAACTCGTGACACCAGATTTAACGTGGAAACCCAAATAGGGAAAAACCACTGTGGGATTTCGGACCCACTAAGAAATATACTCTTCTAGAGTATGCTCTGTTAAAAGCAAATCTTGTTAAAGATTACAAACACATTGCTAGATGCGACCCGGTTAAGGGATTTCCCTCAGATCTGTTAGGATCTTCACCTTGTTAGAAGTGACCTTGTTAAAGGATTTCAAACACTCAATCAGAATGTCACCTTGCTAGAGGGTTTTACAAATAAGACTGTTAAGTCCCCTCGGTTAAGAGATTTTCTGTCACTTCACAAAATAACAGTAATAAAATCTATCTGCAACTTCACATCTAAAATGCTGAAGCATATTCTTATTTGCTCAATACAATAGGACTTATCTTGTCCATCTGCTGGGCTCTATACATTGTTATTCAAACAAGTCTTCAAGCTTCAGTGCTCGGTAATCACTATGTAGCATCCTTGTGCATACACTTGCCTGCATACATTGTTTATCAACAGTTCCTTATTTATAAATAGTTTGCCAACCGCTTAATCTCCTTGATCACATATCCCATGATCAATCATAGCCATCAGATCTTGACGCTTGACCAGGTTCAATGTATCCTTCGATCTGAAAAACATTTTACCCCATCTTGGAACTTGCATACATTTCTTGGAACTTGTGCTAGGGTATTGCGGTTCAATTTGAGTTGTAGATCTTCCTGTTGATCTTTCTTTGCCATAGATTCTTTAATAAACTTCATGCATGGCATACCAATCATTTAATCATTTCCAGCTCATCAGCTTCCTTCATTAAATAATGCTTTTATTCATTCAATGCATTCTGTTACTACTCGGTTGCAACTCAGTAAATAGTAAACTTCACTCGGTAGACATTCTGCCTTCATTAATTGATAGCAATAACCTTAGGGTTTACCGACTAGGTTCTATGCTCAGTAACATAGTATAGTATTAACCTTACAATCAACAACATATGTAGCATATCAAAACAATCTAAACATCATGATCTCATCATTGTCTAACTCGGTAATAGTTGCCCATTGAATAACTTATTCCTCCCCTTATTCATCATATTCTTTCTGTGTCTTTTACCGACATCTTTATACTCATCAAATCATACTTCTTAAGATATAGCAACATCATACTGAATTAGAAAATCAATTACTTGACATCAATGACAAAATAATAATATTAAGACAGTAAACATCCTTAATCAGTTATATCCATAGTCATCAACAACCTTCTCAATATCCTTATCGAAATGCCAACAATCTCCCTTTGTCTATTATAATGCCAACAATCTCCCCCTTTGGCATTGATGGCAAAACCAATTGATTTAACTTATTCGATTCAGATTGCTGTGAGATTCTGAAATGCTCTCCCCCTGTTATTAGTCTTCTCCTCTTTTATTTAGTCTCCTCCCCCTTTGACAACAATGCTAAAAAGTAAAGAACTAAAACATAATTTCTTCCTATATGAAGTGATTTCCTACTGTTGTGTGTCAACTTGGTCTCGGTTAGAGCATTTTGTCTTCAATTCCTATTCCCTGTATTGTTTCCTGTACACCTTTAGAAAACATCCTAAAGTGTGTAAATCAGCATCAACTCCTAAAAGATATTCTGTAGAGCCATCGAATTGATGCTTTCACCGAACTCGATCAGTGAGTGGAAGATAGGGGTAGGACCCCTAACTTACTTCTGAGATACTCAAAAGTGTCCCTTGGTAGTGGCTTGGTTAAGATATCTGCTATTTGTTCCTTTGTGCTAACATACTCCAACGCCACTTTCTTCTTTTGAGCTTCTTCTCTAAGATAATGATATTTGATAGAGATGTGCTTAGTCTTAGAATGCATAACAAGATTCTTTGAAATGTTAATGGCACTAGTATTGTCACAGAATATAGTTACTAGCTCGGTAACTTTCTCATTTATACCTTCCAACAGTTGTTTGATCCATGCTATGTTGGTACAGTTCAATGTTGCAGCAACATATTCAGTTTCTGTTGTTGACTGTGAAACACATCCTTGTTTCTGGCTAAGCCAACTCACTAGTCTTTCTCCTAAAAAGAAAGCTCCTTCACTTGTGCTTTTTCTGTCATCAATGTTGCCTGCCCAATCAGCATCAATATAAAATTTTAAATCAAAATCATTTCCTTTCTGATATAACAAGCCATAATCCTCAGTGCCTTTTAGGTATCTGAAAATTCTCTTGATTGTTGTCATGTGTGTTTCCTTGGGATCTGCAGAGAATCTTGCAACTATACCCACTGCATGTGCTATGTCTGGTCTACTGTGAACAACATATTGTAGCTTTCCAATCATGGAAAGGTAAAGTGTCTCATCAACAGATGCAGAATCGTCATTCTTTGATCATTTATAGTTGGTAGTCATAGGAGTACTTACTAGTTTTGAATCTTCCATTCCAAATTTCTTCAAGATTTCCTTTATGTACTTGGATTGAGTAATGAAAATCTCATTTTTCATTTGTAGTATCTGTAAACCTATAAAATACTTTATCTCATCGATTAATGACATCTCAAATTCTTTGCTCATTTCATTTCCAAAGTTCTTGCATAGAGAGTCATTTCCACAAAAGATAATATCATCAACAAATATGGCTGAGATCAGTATTCCATTTTCATCATTCTTCATGTATATATTGTTGTTTTCACTTGTTCTTATAAAACCAATCTTGATTAAATAAGAGTGCAATCTTTCATACCATGCTCTAGGTGCTTGTTTCAAACCATATAAAGCTTTGTTCAATTTACATACCCGATCTTTATTCTTGTCTTCAACAAATCCTTCAGGTTGTTCAATAAAAACTTCTTTTTCTAATATACCATTCAGAAATGCAGATTTGACATCCATTTGATATACCTTGAAATTCTTGTAAGAAGCATATGCCAACAATGTTCTTACTCCTTCAAGTCTAGCCACAGGTGCAAAAGTCTCACCATAATCAATTCCTTCTTCTTGAGCATAACCTTTGCAAACTAGTCTTGCTTTATTTCGAATGACCTCACCTTTTTCATTCAGCTTGTTTCTGAAAATCCACTTTGTACCGATTACTTTTTTGTCCTTTGGTCTTGGGACCAGTGTCCATGTGTCATTCTTCTTGATTTGATAAATCTCTTTTGTCATAGCATTTATCCAATCTTCACTGTTACATGCCTCTTTCACTATTCTCAGTTCAAATTCAGATATCAAACATGTGTTATGTCTCAGTTTGTTCCTTGTCCTCACTGGATCATCCTTATCTCCTATAATCTGACTTGATGCATGATGTCTTCTGACATACTTGGCTAATACAGGCTTGGTAGGCTTTGTATGATCTTCTTCATCACTCGGTAACTGGATATTCTCTTCATTTTCTTCAACAGTTCTCTCGGTAGGACTTGTTGGTTGAACATAGACAAATTCATCATAATCTTCTGGTTCCTTGGAATTTCCTTCATTATTTCTTTCTGCAAATTCATCAATTTTCACATTTGCACTTTCTACTATTTTGTTAGATGATTTGATCAGACATTTAAACGCTTTACTTCTAGAAGAATAACCAAGAAATGTTTCTTCTTCACTTTTATGATCAAACTTTCCATTTCTATCATCTTTGTGAACATAGCATCTACTTCCAAAGATTTTGAAATAACTTACATTAGGTTTCTTGTCATACCAGATTTCATATGGTGTCTTCAAAGTTCCTTTCTTCAGTTGTACTCTGTTAAGGGTGTAAACTGTTGTGCTTATTGCCTCTCTCCAAAATGTTTGTGGCACTTTCTTTTCAATCATCGGGGTTCTGGCACAATCCACAATAGATCTATTTCTTCTCTCAGCTATTCCATTTTGTTGTGGAGTTCTTGGTGCAGAGACTTGTCTTTTTATACCATGATCATTGCAGTGTAAGTTGAACTCATTAGATGTGAACTCTCCTCCTCTATTTGATCTAAGACATTTCAGTTGTCTTCCTGTTTCATTTTCAACTCTTGCCTTGTACCATTTCAACATTTGAAAAGCTTCTAATTTTTCTTTTAAAAACATAACTGACATCATCCTTGAATAATCATCCATGAATAATATGAAATATTTATCACCATAATAAATTTGAACTTTCATAGGACCACAAAGATCAGTGTGCACAAGATCTAAAATTCCCTTAGAAGTGTAGGACTTACTTGTAAAGCTTGATCTTGTCATCTTACCCATCTAGCATCCTCAACACATAGCATTCTCAGGTTTTTCAAGACTTGGTAGACCTCTTACTCGGTACTTCTTGTTTATCTTGATCAGATTATCAAAATTTACATGACAAAACCTTTTATGTCATAACCAGGTATCATCTATCTTTGCATACAGACACTTGTTCCGAGTTGAGTCAAGGTGAAATGTATTACCTTTTGTTTGTGTCCCAGTAGCAGCTAACTTTCCATGCTTGTCATGAACTTTGACAATTCCTTTCTGAAATTCTATTTGGTAACCTATGTTGTTTAGCTATGCTACACTCAACAAATTATATTTCAAACCTTCAACCCAATAAACATCATTACATTTTGCATTGTCAAGAAGTGTTATGGATCCTTTACCTTTTACTAGACATGGTGCATCATTACCAAATCTTACATAGCCTCCATCATAATCTTCTAACATAACAAACTTGTGTTTATCACCTGTCATGTGATGTGAGCGTCCACTATCTATGATCCAAGAATCATTAGTATTTATTTGAGATATTAAGGCTTTTTCTTCATACCTTTCTTCATCTGATCCATCTTTGATAGCCACATAAACTACTTCCTCTGTATCAGTTTCATTTGATTTATCATCATTGGATTCCTCATCAACTATTAAGCATGACTTTCTATCTCTTCTTCTGAAGTCTCAGTGTCCTCTGTAATGATTATCTTTCTGTCTGTCATCTCAGTAATCTCTCTTTTCATTAGAATCTTTGTCAGGACAGTTAGAAGCCATATGTCCTATCTTATCACAATTGAAACATTTCAAAGGTAGTTTTCCTTTATACTTACCTTTACCTCTCGGTAACCTTCTGGCTAATAGTGCTTCAAACTCTTCTTGCTTTCTGATTTCCTCATACAATTTGTGTACTTCCTCCATGTTGTTACGAAATCTTTCACTTGTGCCACTGTGATCTCCTTCAAAATACTTACTCATTCTATCATTGTAATCATTAGATATACCAATATGAAAAGAACTAAATGCAGATTCCACTTTATTTACTGATGACCCATTGTTATCAAAATTACTTAACTCAAATACATGTAGCTTACCAATAGTAGAATCTAAAGAAACTGGCATATTGGGTACAGACATCAATTCATTGATTGCAGAGACTCGGATTGCATAAGCTGGTAGAAGGGTTCCTAACAACTTACTTGTTATATCCTTTTCTTCAATAGTTCCATCTGCTCCTTTGATTTGATTGACAATCTCCTTTAGTCTTGTACTGTACTGGGTTATGTTCTCACCTTCATTCATCTTCATAGATTCAAGTTGCCCTCTTAGACTGTCAACTTTTTCTCTTTGAACATGTTCATCACCGCCATACACAGATATGAGCTTGTCCCACATTGCCTTTGCATCATTGCATCCTTCTAGATCATTAAACTCTAAGTCAGTCAATGCAGATGTTATTTCAATCATTTCTTGGATATGTTCTTGCTTTGCCTTTATCTCTTCCATTGTCAATGGATAGGTGCTCAGTGTAATGAAATCATTTTCCATATAATATATAGCATATTCTCCAACTCCTGATAGGTGCAGCTTCATCCTTTTCTACCATGTAGAGAAACTTAACTTGTTCAGCTTCGGTACATTCCTCTTATACATCTTTGGATCTTTTCTCAAGTACCTTGAAACTTTTCTTCCGAAGTCCAAAGCTCTAATACCAATTGATAGTTCTGATACTTAATGTTAAGTACAGATGCCAAGCTAATAAGATGAGAGGGGGGGGTGAATCATACAACCTTAATCTTCCATAAAAACAACAGATTCAACCTCGGTAACATGTACTTCAGTAATATAACCAAAACTACTAAACATGCAAACTCAAAAGCATATAAACATCATAAAACTCATGACACCAGATTTAATGTGGAAACCCGAATAGGGAAAAACTACTGTGGGATTTTGGACCCACTAAGAAATATACTCTTCTGGAGTATGCTCGGTTAAAAGCAAATCTTGTTAAAGATTACAAACACATTGCTAGATGTGACATGGTTAAGGGATTTCCCTCAGATCTGTTAGGATCTTCACCTTGTTAGAAGTGACCTTGTAAAGGATTTCAAACACTCAATCAGAATGTCACCTTGCTAGAGGGTTTTACAAATAAGACTGTTAAGTCCCCTCGGTTAAGAGATTTTCTGTCACTTCACAAAATAACAGTAATAAAATCTATCTGCAACTTCACATCTAAAATGCTGAAGCAGATTCTTATTTGCTCAATAAAATAGGACTTATCTTGTCCATCTGCTGGGCTCTATAGACTGTTATTCAAACAAGTCTTCAAGCTTCAGTGCTCGGTAATCACTATGTAGCATCCCTATGCATACACTTGCCCGCATACATTGTTTATCAACAGTTCCTTATTTATAAACAATTTGCCAACCGCTTAATCTCCTTGATCACATATCCCACGATCAATCATAGCCATCAGATCTTCATGCTTGACCAGGTTCAATGTATCCTTCAATCTGAAAAATGTTTTACCCCATCTTGGAACTTGCATACATTTCTTGGAACTTGTGCTAGGGTATTGCGGTTCAATCTGAGGTGTAGATCTTCTTGCTGATCTTCCTTTGCCATAGATTCTTTAACAAACTTCATGCATGACATACCAATCATTTAATCAATTCCAGCTCATCAGCTTCCTTCATTAAATAATGCTTTTATTCATTTAATGCATTCTGTTACTACTCGGTTGAAACTCGGTAAATACTAAACTTCACTTGGTAGGCATTCTACCTTCATTAACCAATAGCGATAACCTTAGGGTTTACCGACTAGGTTCTTTGCTTGGTAACATAGTATAGTATTAACCTTACAATCAACAACATATGTAGGATATCAAAACAATCTAAACATCATGATGTCATCATTGTCTAACTTGGTAATAGCTGCCCATTGAATAACTTATTCCTCCCTTTATTCATCATATTCTTTTTGTGTCTTTTACCAACATCTTTATACTCATCAAATCATACTTCTTAAGATATGGCAACATCATACTGAATCAGAAAATCAATTACTTGACATCAATGACAAAATAATAATATTAAGACAATAAACATCCTTAATCAATTATATCCAGTCATCAACAACCTTCTCAATATCCTTATTGAAATGCCAACAATCTCCCTTTGTCTATTATAATGCCAACAGAGGTATCTTATTTAGGTCATATAGTTTCAAAAAAAAATATTTCACCATACCCTGCTAAGATTAAATCAATTCAAGATTGGCCTATCCCCAAGGATGCTCATGAAGTTAGAAGTTTCCTAGGATTATCTGGGTTCTATCGTTAGTTTGTTAAAAACTATTCAAAAATTGCTACACCTTTAACCGACCTAACTAAGAAAGATCAAAATTATCAATGGACTATTGAATGTGATAAGGCTTTTGAAACATTAAAATCATTTCTAACAACTGCACCTATTCTTTGCATCCCAAATTTTAGCAAACCTTTTGTTGTGATTATAGATGCATGTGGGACAGGTATAGGTGGTGTTCTAATTCGGGATAACCAAGTTGTATGCTATGAATCAAGAAAATTATTACCTGTCGAAAGAAACTATCTTATTCATGATCTTGAATTATTGGGGATTGTCCATGCCTTAAAGGTTTGGCTACACTATTTATTGGGAAACAAGTTTATTTTGCAAACAGACCATCATAGTCTTCAACACATATTTACTCAACCTCAACTTAACATGAGACAAAGAAGGTGGTTGGAACTCTTAATTGAACATGATTTCACTATCCAGTATGTTCCTAGAAAAGAGAATGCAGTGGAAAATGCCTTAAGTCAAAAAAGATATCAAATCCAAATTACCTATCAATGACTATTTCCAACCAATTTATGAAGGCCTCCAAAATTAATCCCCTAATGTCCATTTGAAAGATCGATTGGAACAATATTTACTAAGTAGCAATGGACTCCTCTATTACAAAGGAAGATTGTGTATTCCTAAGATACTTGGCATTAAATCACAAATATTTAAAGATTCTCATGATATACCTATAGCCGGACACCCTGGATTTCAAAAAACCTATCTTTCAATCAAGAAAAACTACTTTTGGCCTCAAATGAAGAGTGAGATCCATACTTATGGGCAACAATGCTTAACTTGTCAAAAGGTAAAAGCAAAACAGTGTAAACCTCCTAGCCTCTTGCAACCCTTGTCTATTCCAGAGTGGAAATGGGAATAATTAGTATGGATTTTATCATTGGATTACCTCGAACCTAGAAAGGTCACGATTCTATCTTTGTAGTAGTAACCAAAATCGCACATTTTCTACCCATCTAGATAAAATCTTCTTCTTTTGACATTGCCCACATATTTGTTAAACAAATTGTTAGATTGCATGGTATTCCAAAGAATATTATTTCAGATCGAGACCCTAGATTTACATCATCTTTTTGGAAATCTCTTTTTTCTGAACTTTGTTGGTATTTTCATTATGTTGATATGGTTTTTTCATTGATGTCAACACCTATTAACACTTAACAACTCTGGCACTTTGGAGGATTGGCAATGTTCACCGGCAAGCAAGTGACTTTATGCACAATCACCGGTATCTGGTTCATCGACACCTGGAATGACATGGAAAACACATGGTTATGTTGAAGACATCATTTGGACACTTTTTCTTGGAGATTTGTTCATTGGTATATTCGTATTTGCATATTTGTTGTTATCGGAAAATAGGTCCAAAATAAGCACCAGCAGGCTTATCCATTCCAAATCAACATGACATGCTTTGGAGATGATTTTATTGTTATTGTAAATGCATTAAGCTGACATGTTGAATCGGATATTGCATCGGTTATTGATTTACTTGTAATTGTTTTATTGTAATATATTTTAGAGCCGACCTACTAAAATTGGTCTTAGGTTATGGTATATATGTAAGATCTTATTCGTAAGATCAATATGCAATTAGGAAAAGGAATTGTAAGAAGGTATATGCGAGATTAAGCAAAGCTATACATGCAGACATCATTTGAAGGTGAAGCAAGGTTTTTGTGAAGACAATCAGAACTACACCGGTACTGAATCCAGCATATGAAGATTCTATTTTGAGCAGTACATCTTTATTAGATTTAACCATCCAATTGTAGTCAGTGTGACTCCTATTTGTGTTTGAGCAGTGAGCTCTAGGTGCTTGGCCTTTCTGCATGTGCAGACCCCATTTGTATACACATACTATCTGTAGTAGTATCATCTAATTGTGGGTAAGGTTTCCCACCATGGTTTTTCCTCTTACAGGGTTTCCACGTACAAATATTGGTGTTATGTGTTGTGGATGTTATTGTCTTTCTGTTTCATGCATTAATCTTTACCGATACTGCAATTAACTGATAAACTATCTACCGACATAAAGTTTGGTTTACCGGTATTAAGCATTAAGGTTGGTTAAGTTGTTTTTTGGTTTGAATTTATTTGACAACTAATTCACCCCCCTCTCTTAGTTGTCTCCGGGACCTAAAAATTGGTATCAGAGCCTAGTCCTCTTTTTTTTAGAAGTTTAATAGCTTGAGGAGATCCAATGTCTACTAACTATTTCAGGAAGGATAGTCCTAAACTTGATGGAACCAACTATGGCATATGGAAGATCAGAATGGAGACACATCTAAATTGCATTGGAAAAGACATCTAGGATGTTACAAAGAATGGCTATACTGCTCCTACTCAAAGTCAGCCTAATCCACCTACCTTAGGAAAAGATGAAGAAAATGATTGCAAAGCAAGGGAAGCACTTTTGAGCGCATTATCAGATTAGCAAATCATGGGATTATCAGATAGGTATACCTCTAAAGCTATTTGGGATCATTTGGAAACATTGAATGAAGGATATTCCATAGTCAAAATTGCAAAACTTGAAAGCTTCTGGGTCAGGTATGAAAATCTAAAAATGGAAGAAGATGAAAGGATTTCTTCTTTTATGGAAAGAGTTAATGAAATTGTTTTGGGTATTAAATGTTGTGGGGGAACCTTAAGTGGAGATGAAATTGTTTCAAAAGTTTTAAGAGGATTGCCACTGACATATAAAATGAAATTTACTGCTATAAATGAGTTAAGAACAATGCCTATACATCAGTAACTAGGGATACATGGATTGGAAAACTTTTAGTTTTTGAAATTGAGGAATTTGGTCCTATTGCTACTATAAAGACAGATTTAGCTTTTAAGGCATCAACATCATTTGCACCATCATTTGACAAATATGATTGGAAAACCTTTTATGCAAGAAAACTTGAGGAAAGTGAGAGAGAAAATGAAGAACTTGAAGAACTTGAAGCACTATTTGGAAGGAAAATGCCTAAAGGTCCGATTGGAAGTAAGTATGAAGGTAAAGCACCCTTTAAATGTTTTAACTATAATAAGATTGGTCATATGGCTTCAAGATGCCCTGATAGACATGCTAGACTAAGAGAAGATGCTAGAAGAACATACAAGACTAACCTTGAATATCAAAGATACGGATTTAAGAAGAATAAAGATAAATCTTGTTATCTTGCTGATGAAGGAGTCACTGATGATTCTGATGAGGATCCAACAAACAATGGATGGGTTTTTGCTGCTTTAACAGAAGATCAATCGACACCTACTGTTCAACCGGTAGAGCAAGCCCTAGAAGCTAAAGTTGAAGTTAAGGATGAATGGATCATTGATTCAGGATGTTCACATCATATGACTGGTGATAAAGGTAAATTCTTGAACTTTCAGGATTATAATGGAGGTCTGGTAAGATTTGGAGATGATAAAGCTTGTTTGATCAAAGGAAAAGGTACTATATCTCTTGATGATAAGCATAATACTGATAATGTATACTATGCAGAAGGTTTAAAGAATAATATTTTGAGTGTTGGTGAATTAGTTGAAAAAGGATTTCAGTTACAATTCAAGAATGGAAAATGCAAAATTTTGAACAGAACTAGTTTGAAAATTGCAACCGGTAATCAAACTAGAGGTAATATCTTTCATTTGAATAACAATGAAAAGACATGCTTGATTGCACATCTTGATGAAAGTTGGCTATGGCATAAGAGACTCTATCATGTAAATTTTGATTGCATGGTAAAAATCAGTACTGCTAAGGCAGTTAGAGACTTACCTAAGATTGTTAAACCTCACATCTGGTATGTAAGGAATGTCAATTTGGAAAACAAGTTAGAGCATCTTTTAAAAGTATTCCAGAAAAATCCAATAATGCTCTTGACTTAATTCACACTGATTTATGTCGTCCAGCTAGAACTAAAAGCTTACAAGGTGATAGATATTTCATGCTAATCATTGATAACTATTCTAGAATGTGTTGGGTTACTTTTCTTAGAGAAAAATCAGAAGCACTTGGGAAATTCAAACTATTCAAGTCAATGGTAGAAAATGAAACCGGTAAGAAAATCAAATGTCTGAGATCAGATCAAGGAGGTGAATTCACATCTAAGGAATTTAATGTATTCTATGAAGTGAATGGAATCAGAAGACAGTTATTAGCACCCCAGACACCATAGCAGAATGGAGTTGTAGAAAGGAAAAATAGAACTATCTTGGATGCAGCTAGAAGTATGCTATCAGAAGAAAATCTACCACATGTATATTGGAGAGAGGTAGTAAGCACAATAGTCTATACATTCAACAAAGTTAACATCAAAGGTGAAACCAGTAAGACCCCTCATGAACTATGGTTTGGCATTACTCCTACTCTTAAATATTTCAAAATATTTGGAAGTAAATGCTATATTGGAAGAGATGAGTATATTGGAAAACTTGATCCTATAAGTGATGAAGGAATATTTCTTGGTTATTAATCTAAGAGCAAAGCATATAGATGTTTTAACAAAAGATTGCAGAAAATTGTTGAGAGTACAAATGTGAAGATTGATGAACAGTTTAGAGGAACTTCAAGGTATATAGACTCTAAATCGGCAATAGAGATACTGACAAATGAACCTACATTGAAACCACCGGTATAGAATGAAGATCTAGTTACCCCGATATCATCTAAAAATTCCACTATAACTGAGGAACAACAGCAAACGAAGACACCCCAATATGTAAGATTGAATCACTCAAAAAATCAGATAATTGGGAACAAGTATCAAGGAGTTATGACAAGAGGAAGACTGGCAAATGAAGAGGTATGTCTTATTTCTCAAACTGAACCATCATCAATTGATGAGGCATGTGAAGATAAGCACTCGATTAAAGCTATGGAAGAGGAACTAGAACAAATTGAGAAGAACAAAACATGGACATTAGTTCCCCGACTTACAGACAAAAATGTGATTGGAACAAAATGGGTATTCAGAAACAAACTTAAAGAAGATGGTAAGGTAATCATAAATAAAGCAAGACTAGTGTGTAAGGGATATTCTCAGAAAGAAGGAATTGATTATAATGAAACCTTTGCACCAGTAGCTAGAATTGAGGCAATCAGATTATTCTTGGCTTTTGTAGCACACAAGAACTATAAGGTATATCAAATGGATATTAAATGTGCATTTTTGAATGGAGATCTTGAAGAAGAAGTTTACATTGAGCAACCTGATGGATTCTCTCTAACATATAACAAAGATATGGTTTGCAGGTTAAGGAAAGCTTTGTATGGGTTGAAGCAAACTCCAAGAGCTTGGCATGCTAGATTGGATAAATATCTTTTGAAGATTGGATTTTCTAAAGGTAATGATGACAACAACTTATACTATAAAGTGACTAATGATGACATCTTGGTTATAGAAGTTTTTGTTGATGATATAATCTTTGGAGGAGAAGATGAATTATGTAAAGACTTTTCTATTGAAATGTAGCAAGAATTTGAAATGTCTATGATTGGAGAGATAAAATTATTTTTAGGATTGTAGATTTAATAGACTGATAAAGGTATATTCTTGAGTCAATCCAAGTACTTGAAGGAGTTATTAAAGAAATTTGGGATGGAGAACTCTAAATCGGTAAGCGCACCTATGACTACAAATGACAAATTATCACTAAGGGATAAATCTACACCTATTAATTTGACTAGGTATAAATCTATGATAGGAGGTTTACTGTATTTGACACAAACAAGACCTGATATTATGAATGCAGTATGTATTGTTTCAAGATTTCAGAGTAATCCTAGAGAAAATCATGAATCAATAGTAAAAAGGATTTTTCGGTACTTACAAGGCACTACAAATCTTGGTTTATGGTATCCTGGAGATGCAAACTTTGACTTATGTGCATACATAGATGCAAATTGGGCAGGAGATGTGGATGACAGAAAAAGCACCACCGACGGAGCATTTTTTCTTGGAAGCAGATTAATTTCTTGGTTGAGTAAGAAACAAAGTTGCACATCTTTATCAATAGCAGAATTAGAATATGTTGCAGCAACAACTAACTGTACATAGGTATTATGGCTTAAGCAAATGTTGTACGACATAAAGGTAAAATGCAAGGAACCTATAACTATCTATTGTGATAACACTACAGCAATTGATATATCTTAGAATCCGGTACTACATTCTAAAACTAAACATGTTTCTATCAAATTGAATTTTTTGAAAGAGAATGTTGAAGCAAAAGAAGTAAAATTGTTTTATGTGAATACTAAAGAGCAGATTGTAGATATTTTCACTAAGCCTTTGCCTAAGGAAACTTTTTAATATCTCAGAGATTAGCTTGGGGTCATACCCCCACCGGTAGAGACTTAGATAGTTGATATTTGTCATCAACTGGCAGAATTAATAGAGAAATATTTTACTCTGACTTTGATGAGGAGAGCTACTTCTCAGGGGGAGTAGTTGGTATACCGAATTGATTGGTATTTTGTATTTGAACCTAGCTTTTTGGCTTTGGAATTTGATGTCAAAGGGGGAGAGATTGATATGGAAAAACACAAGGAAAACACATGTTACTCTCAGGAGGAGAGATTGTTACTTTGGGAGAGATTGATTACTCTCTGTATCTAAATTTTGATTTCTAGTTATGATCTCTTTTTGGGAGATTGTTGGTTTTTGGTATTTGGCATTTCTGTTTTGGCACTTTGATGGTTTTTCCATCTTGTGTTGCCATCAATGCCAAAGGGGGAGATTATTGGTATTTTGGTTATGTTGATATGGTTTTATCATTGATGTCAACACCTATTAACACTTATCAACTCTGGCACTTTGGAGGATTGGCAATGTTCACCGGCAAGCAAGTGACTTTATGCAAGTCACCAGTATCTGGTTCACTGGCAGGATATATTGTTCATCGGTACCTGGAATGACATGGAAAACACTTGGTTATGTTGAAGACATCATTTGGACACTTTGTCTTGGATATTTGTTCATTGGTATATTCGTATTTGCATATTTGTTGTTACCGGCAAATAGGTCCAGAATAAGCACCGGCAGGATTATCCATTCTAGATCAGCACGACACGCTTTGGGGATGATTTTGTTCTTATTGTAAATGCATTAAGCTGGCATGTTGAGTCGGATATTGCATCGGTTATTGATTTACTTGTAATTGTTTTATTGTAATATCTTTTAGAGCCGACCTGTTAGGCCCAATATGGAAAGCTAATGTACTGAGAGGGGAGGGGTGAATCAGTACTTCAAATCCTTTTCTCAACAATATCTTTACTATTATGCATAAACCAAAAACTACTGTAACATAACATAAAGCTAAAAAAAATGAGTAACAATCATACATGATTCACTCCATAACACATATATTTTGGTTACGCAGAAACTCTTGGTTAGAGAGAAAAACTGCGGTGGGGATGGCACCCACAACTTCACTACTGCAATAATAAAGAGTGCTCGGTTAGAGCTACATTTAGCTATTTCTGATAGCTTACCCTGTTAGGAGTATTAAGATCAATTAGATCTACTTTACTAAAGGATTTATACAACACTATATAAGTGTAGCACCTGGTTAAAGGATTTACAATTTATAGACTTGGTTAGAGTCTTTTACCTTGTTAAAGGTTTCTCTTACAACTTCAAAATATTACAATAAGACTTTACAAATATCTACAACTTTACATCTGAAATGTTGTAGCAGATTCTATGTGCTCAAAATAAGATTACCTTGCCTATAGCATACCTTGGTGACTCATAAAGTAACTCAGTAAACCCTTCTATTTACTCTGTTCCTCGATTGTTCTCTGATAACCTTCTCGGTGACCTCTATGTCTCTATAACAGTCATAATACTCTGTGATTTCTCATGTATCACATAAGTCTTGCTTCATACACATGCACACACATTTCTCACATTCACACCTCTATCTAACCCTAAATTCATGTTGTTTAAATAGACTTCTTATGTCGGTGATCTGATTCATTGCTTCGATCTTACAAACATGATTTCTTGAATAAATAACCATGCAAAATATTTCATTGGTTAGATGACCTCAAAATTATACAAAATCTATATGTGCAATTTCCAATGTGATAACGGTTCTATGTGCCTCGATCTTGTAACATGTTTTCATATGTGTGTCCAGGTTCAATGAATCTGGTAACACGTTTCACTCGGTGTATTATCTTTACTGCTCGATAGACATGAAATAACACTCGATAGACAGCTCAGTGTATACTGGGCTTTGTGACTGTTTTCCTTCTGTAATCGACTAGGCTGTTCATATCGACTAAATATTTCGATAGTGGTAACCGACTAGAGTATATAGAATGACTTTGTATATAAAACTAATGGCAATTTGATAAGTAGTAACTATCTCCCCTTTTGACATTAGTTGAGATGTTTGACAAAGCTACTTTCAAAGTCATTACTCAAAAATCTGTATACTTTACAAAATTTGACTAAACATGCAGTATATACATTAGTCATTGAAATAGTATAATCAAATATACTCCCCTTATCAATATGCTGTTCAAAACTCTGTAATGTGTGCTTGGTGATCAATACTCTGTAATCACTGTTCTTTCCTCTATTCACTACTCTTGGATACTCTGCTTATTCTTCTCATTCTCTGCTCGGTATACTCCCCCTGTATACTACACTCCGGTTGTTTGATACTTTGAATACTATACACTCTTGATGATATACTCTGATATACTCCCCCTTTTTGACAAACATCAAAATTTAGTTACCATTTGGAGGTGGCAACTGATCAAAAATGGATTTGTACTTTGTCTTGGCTTCGGTGAGAGTGACAAAGAGTGCATCCTTTACACTGTCCATTAAAGAAATCTATGCATTAATATCAACCAATAATGAAATTAAGCCATCTAAAGTGCTTCCCTCTTGTGTAGTAGAGAGATAAGTGGCTCAGTTTAGCTATTCTTGAACGGATGAAAGATGAGGAAGTAATAATGTTTGAAGTGTCATTATGTCCATCCTAATCTTGTGTTCTTCATTCGTTAGTTCCAATTGTTGAGCCATGAGCTGTTGTAGCTTAGTATAAAAATTTTGAACTGAATTGGGCTCGGGGGTCAACTTATTTGAGAGATCAGTGATCTCTTTCTCAATTGCTTCTGTTTTATTCTTAATGTCTTTAAGAAATAAAGAAAATGTGCAGAGTTTCTGAAATAATGAAAGAATGTGCTTGAGTTGAGGGGACAACTCAACAATAAATTTGACAAGTTTTACCTTGCCAACATCAATGGATCTCTGTACTTCCTCTATCATTTTAGTAGTTAGCTCCTTGTCTTTTAGTTTGCTCAAGTATTCGGATGCATCTACTCCAGATGTCTCAATCTGATTTAGGAGTTCATCCAATTGAATATGGATGGCTACATTGGTTGATACTGTAGCTGAAGGTAACATATCTGATAGTAAGGTCTTGACCTTCTGAAGTACTTTATTCTTCTTGTGTATGGCCAGTTGCTTCTCCTGTTCAGCCTTTGCTTTGCACAGTTCACCGAATTCATTGAGTGCTTTCCCTTTCAATGTGGAGATGTCTACATTGGGCAACACTATCGGTTTTGATAAATCAATTTTGAAACTATGCTTCTTCAACTTCTTTTCTTTACCTTTCACCGGGTGAACCACTACAATAGCTTGAGAGGCTTGAGAACCCTTGGTAGGTTACTTGGTAGAGACAACACTTTTGTCAGTTTCTTTAGCCTTGGTAGTGTCCTCTGGTGTCTCAGTGCTTGGTGTCTCAGCTGTAACATTTTCCGTGCTAGAAGGTGCTTGAGAGGTTTGTTCTTGTGAAGTACCTTCTGCTGTAGACTTTTGACCTTCAGTGCCTTCACCTGTAGCCTGAGGAGCTTCAGTTGTAGCAGGTTGATTGATCGGTGGGTAAGGCTAAACTTGTTCCAAAACAGATTCACTAGACAAGTTTTGCATAAGCATTGCCTTCTATCATTTCTTGTCCAAGTGCCTCTGCATCCATGATATCTTCATCTATTTGAATGGTGATAGCAGGGTCTTGCTCGGTGACATCAGGCTCTTGGTTGGTGACATCGACTATTTCCACTGTAGATTGTTCACCAGCCTTCTTTCTTCAAAAGATGGTCTTCCATTTCTCTTTTGTTTCCTTCTCCACTTCTATATACAGGTCATTCATCAATTTCAAGGCCTTTTGTTTTATTGTAAATTGAGTTTGGCTATTTGTTAGATGTTCTTTTATTTCATCAACCGACATATTAGGAAAGAGATGCACCAAACTTCTTTCTCCGCTTTGTTTCTTCGAGTCTAGGGCATATTGCCATCTGGTTTCAATATGTGCATATAATTCCGTAGGAATAGAATTACATACTTCTAGTGGGACCACTCAGAATTTGATAAGTGTGCAAATGACAGCTTCTTCAATTTGCCTCTTTTCATCAGTAGATCTGGATTCATATTTGACAAATCTGAATCCACCAAATCCACCATATTCCTTTAGATTATTACAAAAAATTTCTACACTATGTACATCTACCTTCTTGATTTTCACAATCTAAAATTTATTTGCATCTTTTGATTCGGTATCACTCGACTGTTTTGGCAAAATGAGTCTCCGAGTAGATTTCTTGTAAGTTCTAGTTACCTTAGGAATGACAATAGTCTTTTGTTTCTTACTCGGTGATGTAGTAGATGCCCTTGTGTTAGGTCTCTTTGTTGGAGGGGTCGGTAGGGCCATTGAAGTGTCATGTTTCTTTCTCTTCAACAATTTTCCCTTAGGCAATTCGGTGCTAAGTGTTATGGCTGCTTCTTGGGCTTCTGTCTCTTCTTTGGTGATGGCTAGAACTCCTTTGACAGGTGTGGAGGAAGACTCTTCTCCAAATTTCTCAATTAATGCCTTAATCATCTTTGTAGCTTTTCTTGTAGCCTTAGGTACTACAATGCTCATTTTTACTTTTTCCTTCATCTCTTCATAGGTTCCATACCTCAGCTCAATAGTATGCCTTGGCAATGATAGATAGGCATCAATTTGTTGTTGTGTGATATCAAAATCAATCTCGTAACCCATAGGTGACAAAGATTGAGTCCTCGGTTCCACAGCATTCACATAACAGTAATCAGTGTCGACCTCAAAACATATTTCATCTTTGTATTTTTCTACCAACTGTGGTGGAATCCAGTACCTGTTATACATTTTCTCTTGGAACTTGTTGAAGTAATCATCCATTATATCATTAAAGTTATCACCTAACTTCTTGATGAAGTCATTGATCTAATGGGTGATTGGTCGGTGTAGTTCCCAAACAACTTTACCGACTGTTGGAAAAAACTTCTCAAAGTAGAAAAACATACATACAAGTAGTGATCCAAATTTTAGAGTATTTGTCGAGTTGTTCTTCTTCGGCTTCCTGATTGTGTTCAGATTTTCAAACAAGTTCTTCAGCAATAGTTCACACAAGTCAATTTTCATGGCTTTCTTAACAATTTTGTATGCTAAGTCCACTGCTGCATAGGGTACACTGTTTTCCCTTGCCGATTGGAAGAAATAGTAACCAATTACTCTAATGGCAAATTTGAGTTCAGGATCAGTGACATTGTTCAACTTCAGACCTCTGTAATCCAATTCAACTCCAGTCAAACTGATCAATTCCTTCTGTGATATCATTTTTTGTGCTCGGGCATGATCATAGATAGGATAACCGGTGATCAAATGAATGATTTCTTTAGTGATCTTAAACGGTTGCTCTTGTAGCCACATAAAATCATCATGCACTCGGCTTAGTACAAACTTGACCCACTAGGGTTTGAACACACAGGGATAGGTTAGGGCTTCAGTCAATCCCTTGATTTTGATATGCTCATACTTGCTATCCATTTTACCATCTGTGCACAATTCATCATATGCATCTTTGATCTCAACATGACCAAGTTCTTCAACATGACATTTTGTGAAGAATCTCACATCCTCGACTAACAAGACTCGATCCGGGATGAGTGAAAAAGTAGTTTTGTCATCCGGTTCAGATGCAATTTTGGGAGTCAAAGAGTATTTTAGTGAGGGCTTTTCTACATTTGTGACAACAATGGGGTCTTGGATCTTAGATGCCATTTTGATTTCAGATAAAAATTGACACAGGAACCTTAGGGTTTGAGAACTAAACAAATGGCAGACACTTCACACTCAGCAGATAATAACAACTTAATGAATTCGATAAACCAGCTTAGCAATGCGATAAGATTCGATGTAAATACCTTAGATTTTGCTTTGAAGATGGTTTGATCGCCTTGATTCGCTCTGCTCTACTTCTCAAAAACTTAGTGAATGAAAATGATAGTGAAAAACCTTTTAAGTACTCAAAAATACCTTATCGAGCTCTGTGCAAGTTAGGTCAAAGACATTAAATGCACTCGATTCACTTAACTTTCTTTCCCTTTTTTTTTCACTTTAACCGAGTAACCAGATTTCCTTCATATACTGACTTGACAAGCTTCCTGAATTCACCGACTTAACAGTTTTCCTATAAAGTGCTCCAAAAGACTTTGATAGAATTTCAAACTTACTACTACATCTTACTATGCAGATTTTGAATTCAGTACATACTAAAATAGGAACTGTTTAAGATTTAACCTTGTGAGAATGCAGTCCCTTCATACCTTTACCAATTAATTTGGAGTGGGAGCACCTAACTCGGTAGGTAAGGTGCTTTCTTTATTTGACACAATTTCCTTCTTTCTCCAAATCATCTTTAATTTCTCTTTTATTTCCTCAGTGTCTTTTCTAGGTTGATCTCTACAATCTCCAGCCAAGTGTCCGACTTTGTGACAATGAAAACATGCCATACCAGGATTTCTCCATGATCTTCGGTTATTCATTCCAAACCTTATAAAGCAGTTGGCACTTATATGTCCATATCTTCCACAACATTCACACCATATCCTTGTATTGTAATCCCATGGTACTACAGAATATTGTCGGTAAGGATCTATGTGAGTTCGGTAACCTCTAGTATTTGCTCGGTGTGCAGACCACATGTGGTTCTTTTGCTTAAACCAACACTTCTCGATACTATGTCCATATCTATTGCAGTTTTTAAAAAACCCTTTGAATTTTGCCTTCTGATAATTGTTAGTAGACTTTGTCCTACATTGATTAGATGTGTGACCATATTTATTGCAATTGTAACAATAACCATTGGTCTTAGTGGTATTCGGTTGCTTACCTTTTCTGATTTGACACATGTTGGCAGTATGACCTTGATTTCCATAATAGTAGCAAATAGGCTTCTTCCTTTTGATGTTATTCCTTTTTCCAGCTTGTTTTGATGATTCTCCTCTCTCGGTAGTGCAGATTCCCTTCTTGGTAGAGTCTTTTCCTTTGTAACCGAGTCCTCCTTCTTTGTAGGGTCATCTTGTGTTCAGTTGCTCATCCAACATCTTTGATGCTTCATAACTCTTCTTTAGTGTTTCCTTGGATTTCTTCTATGTTTCAAGTTCATTGCTCAACCTTGATACTTCAAGTTTCAATGCTTGATTCTCATCATTTTTCAGATTTGCTTCATGATGTGTATAACCTAGTTGATCTGTCAGATTTTGTTGAATACTAGTTAGCCTTATGATTTCATCATTCTTATCAGATACTAAGACTTCAAGTTGTTGTTTCTCTCTTTATAGATCTCTTGCTTTATCCTCAACTATCCTTAATGCATCTATATTTTCAGTCATCTGTGTACTGAAATGTTCATGTTCTCTTTTCATTTCTTTTAGTTGATCAACCAATGCTTTGTTCTTTTCTTTCAACATTCCAATCATTTCTTCAGTTTCTTCAGATATACTGTTCTCAGATGATGTCTCAATTTGTTCCACTAGCTCTTCTTATAGATACACAATCCTCCGAGATTGTTTATATCCTTCCATTGATAAGATCCTTCTCTTTAGGTAGTCAAACCCTTTTCCAAGATTCAAGCTCTGATACCAATTGTTAGGCCCAATATGGAAAGCTAATGTACTGAGAGGGGAGGGGTGAATCAGTACTTCAAATCCTTTTCTCAACAATATCTTTACTGTTATGCATAAACCAAAAACTACTATGACATAACATAAAGCTAAAACAAATGAGTAACAATCATACATGATTCACTCCATAACACATATATTTTGGTTACGCAGAAACTCTTGATTAGAGAGAAAAATTGCGGTGGGGATGGCACCCACAACTTCACTACTGCAATAATAAAGAGTGCTTGGTTAGAGCTACATTTAGCTATTTCTGATAGCTTACCCTGTTAGGAGTATTAAGATCAGTTAGATCTACCTTACTAAAGGATTTATACAACACTATATAAGTGTAGCACCTGGTTAAAGGATTTACAATTTATAGACTTGGTTAGAGTCTTTTACCCTGTTAAAGGTTTCTCTTACAACTTCAAAATATTACAATAAGACTTTACAAATATCTACAACCTTACATATGAAATGTTGTAGCAGATTCTATGTGCTCAAAATAAGATTACCTTGCCTATAGCATACCTTGGTAACTCATAAAGTAACTCGATAAACCCTTCTATTTACTCTGTTCCTCGACTGTTCTCTGATAACCTTCTCAATGACCTCTGTGTCTCTGTAACAGTCATAATACTTTGTGATTTCTCATGTATCACATAAGTCTTGCTTCATACACATATGCACACACATTTCTCACATTCACACCTCTATCTAACCCTAAATTCATGTTGTATAAATAGACTTCTTATGTCGGTGATCTGATTCATTGCTTCGATCTTACAAACATGATTTCTCGAATAAATAACCATGCAAAATATTTCATTGGTTAGATGACCTCAAAATTATACAAAATCTATATGTGCAATTTCCAATGTGATAACAGTTCTGTGTGCCTCGATCTTGTAACACGTTTTCATATGTGTGTCCAGGTTCAATGAATCTGGTAACATGTTTCACTCGGTGTATTATCTTTACTACTCGGTAGACATGAAATAACACTCAGTAGACAGCTTGGTTTATACTGGGCTTTGTGACTATTTTCCTTCTGTAACCGACAAGGCTATTCATACTGACTAAATATTTCGGTAGTGGTAACCGACTAGAGTATATAGAATGACTTTGTATATAAAACTAATGGCAATTTGATAAGTAGTAACACGACCTACTAAAATTGGTCTTAGGTTATGGTATATATGTAAGATCTTATTCATAAGATCGATATGCGATTAGGAAAAGGAATTGTAAGAAGGTATATGCGAGATTAAGCAGAGCTATACATACAGACATCATTTGAAGGTGAAGCAAGGTTTTTGTGAAGACAATCAGAAGTACACCGGTACTGAATCCAACATATGAAGATGCTATTTTGAGCAATACTTCTTTATTGGATTTAACCATCCAATTGTAGTCAATGTGACTCCTATTTGTGTTTGAGCAGTGAGCTCTAGGTGCTTAGCCTTTCTACATGTGCAAACCCCATTTGTATACACATACTATCTGCAGTAGTATCATCTGATTGTGGGTAAGGTTTCCCACCGTGGTTTTTCCCCTTAGAGGGTTTCCATGTACAAATATTGGTGTTATGTGTTGTGGATGTTATTGTCTTTCTGTTTCATGCATTAATCTTTATTGGTACTGCAATTAACAGATAAAATGTCTACCAGCATTAAGTTTGGTTTACCGGTATTAAGCATTAAGGTTGGTTAAGTTGTTTTTTGGTTTGAATTTATTTGACAACTGATTCATCCCCCCTCTTAGTTGTCTCCAGGACCTAACAAACTTGACACTAAATTAAGCTTCAGTACTGCATATCACCCTAAATCTGATGGGAAAACTGAATGAATTAATAAAGTCTTAGAAGATATGTTGCGCATGTATACCATGGATAAACCCAAATCATGGGAAAACTACTTACATTTAGTTGAGTTTTCCTACAATCAAGGATATCATTCAACCATTAAGATGTCACCTTTTGAATCTATGTATGGTCGAAAGTGTAATAGACCTATCTCTTGGTTTGACCCTGTTCATAAGATTTCGTATGAAAATGAAAACTTGTTAGAAATGGATGCTATTATTAACAAAGCCAAACAAAACATGAAAGCTGCCCAGGATAGATATAAAAGTTGGGTTGATTCCAAGAGGGCTACTCGAGATTTTGATGTTGGTGATCATGTTTTCTTAAGAGTCAAACCGAAAAGGATCATTAAATCTTGGAAAGTATTCTAAAATAGCTCCTCATTTTTGTGGTCCTTTTCAAATATTAGAAAGAATAGGAAATGTTGCTTATAGACTTGCTTTACCTCCTCAGTTAGAAATTCATGATGTATTTCATGTAAGTTTACTTAAGAAATATGTTTATAATGTAGATCATGTTATTGATTGGAAAAGTATTTCTGTTGAACCTTCTTGTGAATTTAAAATTGAACCAGAAAGAATAATTGAAAAAAGAACTAGAACATTAAGAAATAGAATTATAGAAGAAGTAAAAGTTAAATGGAGTCATTGTGGTAATGATAGTGCTACATGGGAAAAAGTTGATTTTATTAGAGTTCAATATCCACAATTGTTTGACTAAATGTTATTTTACATGTGTTAATGATGCAGAAACTCCTCATGCTACTAAGGGCAGTAACTGATTTACAGGGGGAGAAATGTTACAAGACTTTTTCTCGTGGAATAAATTGTAATAAATATAATTAAATAAATGTAATAAATTGTATTAAATATAATTATGAAAGGGTGTGATTTTTGGTAACCACCTTGTGACATTGTATAAACCTATGAATTAATAAAGAAGGATACACAGGGAGAAAATAATAGAAGAAAAATAAATTGAAAGAAGCAAAAGCGAGAGGATAGTTAAGTTCTGGTGGTTGGGCATTAGGCATTGGAGAAGGGGCATACAGTATGTGTCAAACTCAGGGTACAACATACACCCGGGAGTACCCTAGCCAGGGCTATGTTTATTTCATGTCGTGAAGGCATGTGGGGTTTTGTGTAGGAACTGTGTCCTCCTGGAGTGCTTCCTTGCTTGGAAACCCTAGGCCTATAACTAATCCTCTGCGTGTGGAAAGCAGCCTCTCCGTGATTTACAGATTTGTATTAATCGATTTTATTCAGTCATTGCCCTAATATTTCACTATTGTAAATTATTATCTCAAAGCTTTATTATTGATTATTGACGTTAATTCATGTTTATAATAAAAGGTCATCTTTAATATAATTTATAATTGTAGTATAAATGTTTTGAATGTTCATTCAATATAAAATATAAATTTATGAGTAATTAGTTTATTGTTACCTTGAATAATTACTTTTGGAACTTTATTTAAATATTGTGCAAACTCTTCATAATAAAAGTAAATTAAACACCTTACTATTAAATTATTTATTGTAGATAATTGGTTAATTACATTAGATTTAGCTTAATATTTTATTTATTTAATCTGCTACTAATGACAAAATTAACCATAGAGAAAAGTACCATCACAAGTATGAACCCGATGAATGCAGAATATCTAGATATGAAAGAGAAAGGGGAGAGATGAAAGAGCAACAAAGAGAAAAAAAATGAGCTTGAAGCATTGATTGCATGAAGATTGCTTAAGGGAGCTGGTAAGTATGATGGAAAATTGCCTTTGAAATGTTTCTCTTGTAATAAGATAGGACATTTTGCTTCTAGATGCCTAGAGAGAATGGCTAAGTATGATAGGCATGATAAATTTGACAAGAATGATAGATATGAGAAGCATGAGAAGTATGATAAGCCTTACAAGTCTAACCATAAGTATAAGAATTAGAAGAACTGATATTATTTTGTTGATGAAGGTGTTATAGATGAAGAATCAAAAGGAGATGAATTTGTATTTATTGCTATTAAAGAAGATAGACCGGTACTTGTGGATTTCACAGGTTGTACTATTGAGGAGAAATCTTAAGCTACTAAAGTTAAAGAAAATGATGAATGGGTGATTGATAACGGTTGTTCACATCATATGACTGGTGATAAAAGAAAATTTGTGAGTATGGAAAGGTATGATGGTGGAATAGTGAGATTTTGTGATGACAACGCTTGTGTGATTTGTGGTAGAGGTTCTATTTTCTTTGATGGTAAGCTTAACATCGATGATGTCTTGTATGTCGAAGGTTTGAAGCATAATCTTTCAACTGTTGGACAGATGGTTGACAAAGGTTATGATTTAGAATTCAAGAATGGTAAATGAAAGATCTTAAATGCCTCTAGTATAGAGATTGCATCTAGAACTAAGACTGAACGTAATATCTTTCATTTGAATGTTGGTGAGAAAAGTTGTTTGATTGCTCAGATTGATGAAAGTTGGTTGTGGCACAGAAGAATGTGTCATGTTAACTTTGATTCAATGATTAAGATCTATTCTACTCAAGTTGTTAGAGATCTAACTAAGATTGTTAAGCCTGTTAATCCGGTATGTAAGGAATGTCAATTGGGTAAACAAACAAGGATTTCTTTCAAGAGCAAGCAGTATACATCTGATGGATTACTAGATCTTGTGTATACTGACCTATGTGGGCCTACAAATGCTAGAAGTGTGCAGGGAGATAGATATTTTATGTTGCTAATTGATGATTATTCCAGGATGATGTGGGTTGTCTTGTAGAAATCTAAAGCATTAGACAAGTTCAAGATATTCAAAGAAAAGATTGAGATTGAATCAAGATTAAAGGCAAAATGTTTGAGATCTAACAGAGGTGGATAATTTTGTTCCGGTGAGTTTGATTCATTCAGTGAGAAGCATGGGATTAGAAGACAATTATCTGCTCCTAAAACCCCTTAGCAGAATGGAGTTGTTGAAGGGAAGAACATGACTATATTAGATGTTGCAAGGACTATGTTGATTGAAAAAAATGTTTCGAAGATCTATTGGAGAGAAGTTGTTAGCACTGTTATTTACACATTCAACCAAGTTCATATTAAAGGTGATATCGGTAAGAGTCCTTATGAGCTATGGTTTGGTCATGTTCCTACTATGAGATACTTCGGAATATTTGGTAGCAAATGTTATATCAAAAGAGATGACGACATAGGAAAGTTTGATGCAAGAAGTGACAAAGGAATTTTCTTGGGATATTCAACAAAGAGAAAAGCCTATCGGTGCTACAACAAGAGATTGAGAAAGATAGTGGAAAGTGCAAATGTGAAGGTTGATGAGGATTATAGAAAAGAGATCAGAGCTTGCGGATATGATGATGACCAACATGGTGTTCTAAATTATGTTCAGACTGAGGAATTGAAGAAGATTGATCTGGTAGAAACTGTTGATCCAGATGTTGTTGTTGTCGATGGAGAGGTATAGGAACCTAAAAATTAGAACAATTAGAAGACTTTGATGTATGTAAGATTGAATCATTCAAAAAATTAGATTATTGGTGATAAAAACAAAGGTGTGATGACTAGAAGAAGGCTAGTTGCTGAAGAGGTATGTTTGATTTCTAAAGTTGAACCTAAATATGTTGTTGAAGCTTGTAAAGATGAAAATTGGATGAGAGCTATGGAAGAAGAATTAGATTAGATTGAAAAGAAGAACACATGGGAGCTTGTGCCTAGACCTAAAGATAAGAATGTGATTGGTATTAAATGGGTATTAAAAAAAAAATTGAATGAAGCCGGTGAAGTTGTCAGAAATAAAGCAAGACTGGTATGCAAAGGATATTCACAAAAAGAAGGAATTGATTATGAGGAGACTTTTGGTCTGGTGACCAGACTTGAAGTTGTTAGATTGTTGCTTGCATATGCTGCTTATAAAGATTTCAAAGTATATCAGATGGATGTCAACTCTTCCTTTTTGAATGGTGATCTTGAGGAAGAAGTCTACATTGAGCAACCTGATGGATTTTCATTATTAGATGATGGAGACATGGTATGTAAAATGAAGAAAGCTCTTTATGGATTGAAACAAGCCCCTAAAGCCTCGTATGCTAGATTGGATAAGTATTTGCTGAAATTGGGATTTAATAAAGGGACTGTTGTTAGTAATTTGTATTTTAAGATTAAGAATGATAACATTTTAAGTATTGAATTCTTTGTTGATGATATTATCTTTGGAGGTGATAATGAATTCAGCATGAAGTTTGTTGGTGATATGCAGAAAGAATTTGAGATGTCTATGATGGGAGAAATGAAATTTTTCTTAGGTTTGCATATTTCACAGACTGGAAAAGGTATTTTTATATCTTAAACTAAATATGTGAAGGAATTGTTGAAGAAGTTTGGGTTAGATGACTCCAAACCAGTTGGAACTCCTATTGTGACTGGTTGCAAATTGTCTAAAAATGATGAATCTTTGAAAGCTAATCAGAATTTGTTCATATCCATGGTTCGTGGACTGCTATATCTTACTCAGACTAGGCCGAACATTATGCATGTTGTGTGCATGGCTTCTAGATATCAAGTTGATTTGAAGGAGAGTCATTTCACTGTTGTAAAGAGGATATTCATATACTATAAGGGGATTGTGGATTATGGTTTGTGGTATCCAAAGAATGATGATTTCATGTTATGTTCTTACAGTGATGTTGATTGGGTTGGTGATGTTGATGACCAAAAGAGTACCTCCGGTGGTGCATTCTTTTTGGGTAAGAAATTAGTTTCATGGGCTAGTAAGAAACAAGATTCAGTATCCTTATCTACTATTGAAGCTAAGTATATTGTTGATGCTGGTAGCTACACTCAAGTGGTTTGGATGAAGGAAATGTTGAAAGATATCAGAGTTATTTATGATGACCTTACTATCATATTGTGTGATAATTCCAGTGCTATTAACATGTCAAAGAGTTTGGTGCAACATTCAAAAACTAAACATATGTCAATCAAATATCATTACTTGAGAGAAAAATTCAGTGAAGAGGAAGTGAAGTTAGAGTATGTATCTACAAAGGAATAGATTTTTGATATTTTCACAATCTTTGCCTATAGATACATTTGTCTATTTGAGAGACAAGTTAGGGGTATCTACCCCTCCTGATGAGAACTAGATGCATTGAGTTGCATCAATCCGGTCGACTTCATAGTCTTATGTCTTTGTTCGGATTGATGAGATGGTACTGCTCCTCTGGTGGAGTAGTTTGGTTATAAGTGGGAGAGATTCATGATTTGTTTATCTAAGGGGGAGAGTTTGGTTATCCATTTTGAGATCTTTGGCATTGCTCTCAAAGGGGGAGAGATGTATGTGAAATTTTTTTTTATCTACTTGATCTTAGGGGGAGTTTGTTGGAGATATTTTCTTTCTTTTCATTGATTGTTTTTCACATTCATATGTTGCTATCAATGTCAAAGGGGGAGATTGTTAGACATTGTTGCTGCTAGGATATGTTGTTGTCATTGATGTCAACATATTCCTGCTTCAGTGATTCCAGATTGTTTTATTGGGATTATGGTTTGCTGTATGTGATATTTATAGTATCACTATATTATCCTGTATTGGTTTTGGTGGTCCAAAAAGCCTAATCTATCATATCATATAATCCAGTTTTGCAGTTTGTTTTTTGGATCAGTGCTTTGCAAAGTTCAGTATTTCCTCCAATATATTTCAGTGTGATCAAATCTTGATCTGATATTTTGGAAGATTGTTTGGGATGGTCTTGTGTATCTTCATTTCAGATGGTTTGTGATTTGGTGCTCTGCAAGTTATCTTTCTTCATGATAGTTGTTTTTGTTTGAGTATTCTTGAGGTTTCAGATGTTGATCGATGAAGATTTGGTAATTGGTGTTGGTGTAGTTGTTTCTGATGGTTCTAACGTGCTTGTTGGTGTTTCCTAATTGTGTCCTACTTATTTTAATGATCCACATTGATCGTTGTGTGTGTTGCTGGTGATTTTGTTGAACTAGTGATGTTCTTCATGTTATGCGGTTTTCCTGGTGGTGTAGCATGTTGCGGTTGATCTTGGCATGATTACCGGTGGTGATGAGAGTGGTATAGGACCATGTTATGTCATGTACATCATTATATTGGTCTGGTGGTCGATCTCTATATCATGTGATGTAATTTTGTAATTGTGAGTTGAGGGTTTAGCCGACCTTGTTGTCAAGGTTGATGAATTATATAAATAGGTGATATAATCATTTAAATGTAGAGGTGGTGTCTACATTATCAGAGAGTGGTATATGCACGAATAAGGATTCATCTTTCAGTGTGATGTTGCAAAGAAGACAATTGTGCTTAACCAAAACTGTAATCAAGCATTTGGAGATGCTATTCTTTCAGTTCATTTCTTCCAGATTATAGTTCGAATCTTTTTGTAAGTCAGTGAGACTTCCTAGAGGGTTGTAGCCTTTCGGGTCATTATCTTTTGAGCAGTGAGCTCTAGGCAGTGTGCCTGAATGCATGTGCATTCCCCATTGTAATATTTTCACATACTACTGTAGAGTATCATCTTATTGTGGGTAGGTTCCCATCGTGGTTTTTCCCTTAACTGATTTTTCATCATCAAAATCTTGGTGTTGTGTGTTGTGATATATACTTGCTTACCTTTGTTGTTGTAGTTTATCAGATCTATTTTTGTGGTTAAGTTTGTAGATTCGGTGAAAACTGATTCACCCCCCCTCTCAGTTTTCCCTCATTATTGCTGCCAACACTATTAACCAGTAATTATTGAGAGCATTTAGGGAAAGGAATAAACACAATTCATTTTTCTTGAGTTGTGAATGTTGTGAAGGCAACATTAGCATCCCAATGTTGGGATTTCTATCTACTAGGAATAAATTCCATGTGTTCTAGTCCAATCTTTGTGAGTGTGTCATGTGTACACGATTATCTTCTATGCTTATGAATCTTTATAACTAGTTTTATCTCAACAAAACCTATATTTGAGACACATATGGTGTTTAAGAACACCTTGGCCCAATTTCCTATAAATTGGGGGAAGTATGAGACTCCCTTGATCTTGAGTCAAATCCCTTTGCGAATGTGTAAAAGGTTGAGACCACATAAAACAAGCAATGCAAAATACTTATGATGTAGTATTTGTTAAAAATAACAAAAGCTTTATATGACTACTTGATAATAAGTTTGAAGTAGCATTTTTTTTATATGAATGAATAGTAAAATCCTAGGGGTTATCTTTAAATAAAGGATCCTAGGTGCTCAATTTGAATTGTTTTGGTATGCAAACCAACAAGCAATAGTCATTTTCCAAAATTGTTGACCTTGAGAGTATCAAATTTGAATTTGAAAAAGATGACATAGGATCACACAAGGATTTTCTCAAGGGATAGAATCATACTCATGATCAAGTCTAAGAAGAAAAACCCCCAATGAATTGTATTGGCCTAGTGCTATAATTAAGATAATGAGTTTAGGGAGATAAATTCTATGGTTAAATTATGCAAAAAATGACAAGTTAGTCATCAAAACAATATATTTGTGCATAGTCCAATAAAAAAGTGGGTGTTAAACAAGAGGGTGAAAGTATAATAAGTGGAGTATATGATTTTCTCCTCCAAAGTTGTAAACTTTCATATTAATATTTGAAATGGTTAAAATTGCATCCATAAATCTTTTTGTCTTATGCTTTTGGTTTGCTTTGATTAGAGTGTCCTAAATGCAATAATAATAGTTTACAAGTAGTATATTCTTGCTTGAATTCAACTCATGACATCACCATAACATGATCCCATTATCATTTATTCTTAGAGATTTGATCCTAATCCCTATATCCCTTGTCCTTCACATTGATTTAGATTTGTGGGCACAACCTTGACCTAGGTTGCTTCCTCGATTTTGAATTTCCTCCCTAAACTATAAATATTTAGATTTAAATTTTAGCCCATTGACTCCCTCTTATTAGTCATTATGAGTCGACCAAGCATACATTTGTATTTATTTGTGTCCTTGATTGTTATCGTAGACACTTAAAAATGACTAGCACATTTCATCTCCATTTCTCATCATTTATTCTTCTTAAATTAATCAAATAATTTTATTATTTAATTAGGCTAACATCATTTGTTCATTCATAATTCAAATTTTATTTTTCCCTTCATTTCTCACTTTAATTAAATTATTATTAATTTAATTATTTTACTAATTATTCACTCCTCCCATATTAATTACACAATTTTGATTATTTAATTAATTTATTATTTTTCTATCCTTATACATTAATTAAATATTTTTAAGTATTTAATTAATTCATTTTCAATTATTCTTCTAATTCGTAATAATTTAAAAATAATTATTTAATTAGCTAACTATTCTTCTATAGTTAAATAAATTATTTAAAATCATTTAATTATTATTTTTCTAAATATACTTCTTCTTTTTCTATCAGTAATATTTATGATTTTATTAAATATAACTAAAATAGTACATCAACAGGAAAAAACCATCAACCACCAAAAATCCACCCACAATCCACCAAACCACCCTACAAGAATCTTGATATTCTCAGGCAAGTATCTTGCACAAACCCTACCTCATAGCTACTAGAAATAAATTGTCCATATACATCAAGCCAAACTTAATTTGGCATTATACTGCTCAAACATAAATTAACTAAAAGCTACGATTTTCAAAAAAATAGCAAAAAAGAGTGTGTTACCAAGAGGTAGCTTGGTCTGTGTAGTACCCCTGCCCTAACCAATTTCTAATCTTGGTTTGACCTTGGTTAGTTTATCATAATATAATGTTATAGTCAGATGTTTTGATTTCAATGCATATCTGTTAATGTGGTTTTTGCACCAATTTGTATGCAAGTTAATTAATTTCCCTATTTCGTGTTATTATCTCTGGCTAACGCTTTCATTAAGTTTATATATGTATGCATGTATGACTCTTAGTTGCAGGAGATTTCAGGTACAATGCCGCATGGGTGCGAGGTTCGTCTCCGCCTTAATTTGCAGGTTTGAGTGTACCTCTTTAATCCTTAGAGTTGGATTAGGTGGTTGTGAGATCCTTGTTTGACCATAGTCGTGCTCAAGTGAGTGTCGTCAGTCATCATCGATTTTCCCTTTGGTTGGGTATGCGGGTCATCTGTCTGTTTGGCTTCTTGGGTTGCGTGTTGGGTGTGTGTGGTTTAATTGAGTAATTGATCCTTAATCTTTAATTTGATTAAATAAGTATTGTGCATTAAAGATTATGGACTAAATTAAACAGGATTTCTTTATGTGATTAATTGTTAATTGAATTGCTCGATTTAAATTGGGAGTAAGTTCAATTAAATGGTTAAATTTAAATATTAAATGTATTCTGGTTATGCTTATGAAAAGAAAGATTTAAATTTAATTGAAATAGAATTAATTTAATCTTTTGGCATTTTTGAAATAGAAAGGTTAATTTCCGTTAATTGAGAAAATCAATTTTTAAATTGAAGAGAAAATTTAAATTATTGATATAGTTTAAAAGAATGATTTTTGTGAATTATTTTAAATAAAAATTTTAATTCCAAAAATAAATTTTGGTCAAATCTTTCCCATTTAACCTAGACTTTTGGAAAATATGAGGGATTGATATTTTTGGGAAAATATTGTTGGAAAAATATTCTTGAGGAAAATTTGGGGGTTTTGGAGGAGGAGAAATTTTTTGAGCCTGCAGGTTGGGCTCCTCTCTAAATCTTTTCCAATATTGCTATATGAGGTAAGATTCTGGTTTATTTTTTTGGTTTCTTTGTTTATCAGAAATTGTTTTGGATTTTGAAGAAATCTGTTTGTGAAGTTTGATAAATCTCAGCTATTTGGAGAAAATGAAACAATTGTATATTTAACTCCAATCCAATCCCCTCTTGTTCTGTTTCCATTCCATTTTTAGATTTGGGTTGCTAAAATTGTTTTAAAATCAAAAATAAACTTGAGATTGGTTGTTTACATGGAAATTTTTTAAAATCTCAAATTCATGCTTTCAAAATTCAAGCTTTCATCAAAGAAATCTGCCTATGTTAGGATATATGGATGTTATCAAGCTTACTTTTGCCAATATGATGTTGATTGGAAGAAATTTTCCCTTCCGTAGTTCTGGGTATTTTGAAATTGCAAATGGACAAATAAAATAAAAATTCATTTATTTTAGTCTCTGCTGAGACTGTGGTTTTTGGCTGGAAGCTGTTCTTTTTTTTAACAGTGATTTTAAAATTTTAAAAAAATATATATATCAAACGCCCCCCACGTGGCAAAGTTTCCCTCACCACGTGGAGGGGAAGGGCGTGCCCCATGGGAAGCATCGCTGCCCTTGGTAGCTACTGCTACCTTTGGGTAGCAGCACTGCCCAAGGACAGCGCCTGCTACCCTTGGGTCGCAGCGCTACCATGGGTAGCGTGAGCTCCCAAGGGGGGGGCCCACGTGGAGTTCCACATGGGTACCCTCCCCCATATTTATGTTTTTGGTTTACAAAAAAAAAAAAAAACATTTTTTTTATCTATTTTTTTAATTAAAAATATATATATATATATTATATTTTAATATTATTTAATGCTAAATTTTAAATAAGTTTTTAATTACGATTAATGTTTTAATTAAGTTTTTTAATTGTGATTAAATGTTCATTATGTAAAGAATTATTGTTAAATTGTTATTAATCATTTGTTTAAAGGAAAATATACATTTATTAATATTCAAATTCTAATTTTTTTATTATTAATGAATATTTTTCTAATTAAATAGTTGATTAGTTAATATTGTTTTTTGTTAATTATTAATTTGTTATATTTTATTAATCGCGGATTAATAAAGATATATATATTAATTAATAGTTAATTTTGACATTTTTCTATATGCGCATAAGGAAGTAATTTTTGGATTTTGGAAATGATTATCTACATTTGGATTCCTTATATTTTTATGTTTCCTTGATCGGTATAGTGTAACTGGGCTTGGAAAATACGAAATTAGAGAGATTGTTTTTGAGCCAGTATGAGAACGATGTTTTATTTGAAGAATAAATATCTATTTAGTAGGTTAATGATTATTTTATTATATTTATGTGAACTTGGACTAAGAACTCATAATGGCACATTTATATATGTTCGATACTAATGAACCCTAGGGAGTTAGAAAACCAAGAATCAAATTGTACCTAGATGAGGTAGATAACTACAATCTAACTTAGATCATGTAGAAAACTTGATCGACCTTTATTGATTAAATCAATGGGAAAGAAAATTGTCCTTCCTGATTGTTGCCTATGCCAATTTCATTTCTGTATTCACTTTTACTTATGTAATGGCAAGCTTTGATTGTTAGATTGAACCCTGTCGCATGGTTGATTTGGGTACCTGTTTCAGTCCTCAGTTCCGAGTTGACTGTTGTATTGTGGTGGTGTCATATTGGTCATATCCCTTTATGCGGGTGTCGAATGATGCTTCGTGGTTGACCATAGTTGGTCAAGTCTCTGGTTAGAGTACCGTCAGTAAGTGTACCTCTTTTGAGTCATGTTTGATCAAATGGTTGTTTCCTCATTTTTGAACTTTGTTTGCTTGACCATGTGTATTCCTTGATTTCTGAGGTCGCTAGAGTATAGTCTAGTGTCATATGGGAAAGTGGCTTTCAATTGGGGGTTGCGCCCAAAGTGGTTGTTGGGTAACCCATTGAAAGTGAGTCTAATAAGTGATAACCTAATAGTAGATTAGAATGTTAATCTCTAAGTAAGATAATTGTGCCTCACACATGGGATGACTGCTAACACAGACTCGACATGCGATGAGAAGGCCTGAAATGGCAAACCATCATTCTTGTCTTCACGAGAGGATGTGTGGGTCCACATGAGGCTTGGATGGGTCGGAGGCTCAGATTAGGTTGTCAAGGTAACCCAGTGTATGGGGCCGGAACCTATGAAGACCTGCCATGGTAACCATACCAGGTTGTTTGATGACACTTGTCCCTACGTTCGCTAGTGTGTTGTTGTATTGTCTGATAGGAGCACATTTGTGGGTTGTCCTATTGTCTATGCCCTTGTGAGTACCTAGTTTCATGTTAGACCTTGGGTGGTGATGACTCCATTTTGTGGATGCTCAATTGGACCTTTGTATTTGCTTCGATTATGTTCAGCTGGATGCTTTCCTTTTCAGGGATCATTTATGTATTATTGACCGATGTGGTCGTTTGTATATTGATTATGTTTCACCTTGATGGCAGGATTGTAAATTATGAGAACCTCATGTATTCTTAACTTTATTATTTATCAGAGGGGTCTTGTAGTTGAGCAGACCCGGAGATGTAGCCCTTTAGGGGTCAACTCTGAGATCATCTTGGTGTTATGTGATGCTTTTATTCTTATGATTCATGTTCAGTTTTAGCATGTATGGATGACATTTTGATAGAATGTATAAGTGGATAAGATGAAATTAATTTAAAATGCATGTACGCGGTCCTCTCTTGAATGCAGTAAATTGTATCATGAATGAATGTAGCTTAGAGTAATGGTATATATTCAATTATTGTTAATGAAATTAAGTATGCATGGAAAGATCTCATTAGTTTATGATAAAAATTCAAGTGAGTTGTTATATTAGATGCATGGCTTATATTTTAATGAAAAGCTTGAATGTAAGGTATGAACGAATCATAATGGATAAACATTAGCATGTGGTTTATATCTTGGTCAATTCTGAAAGAAATTATCCTTGTTTAAGAATTATCTCATTTTTAAGATAATCAGCTTATTGGATTTTTTAGTATGAGTTAAATTAAAAGTGTAATTAAGTAATCACGTTGGGAAACTCTTTAGGTGTTAGTTGATGTCTTCCACTATGTAATCTGAATCTTTGATATCTTGATGTATCTTAATGTTGTGTATCTTAAAAAAAAAATTATTGCACTCTATTCTTGTGTTTTGGCTTAATCCCTTCGGGGTTTCCTAGCGGGGCATTACATTTGGTATCAGAGCCCATGTTGCAAACACTGGGATCTCTGGTTTCGTTGTGCCCTTAGTTGTTGTGAGGTGTATCGACCTTACGTGCATGCTTGTCCTCCTTTGTGTATGTGAGTGATTGAGAAGACCTTAACTTGTGTGTAATGTGGGTGTTCACACCTTGTTCTCACCTTCTTGATGTTGGTGTTTTGAGTGATTGATCATGCTTTATGTGCTTATTGATGTCTTGGTCTATGATTACTCATATTCTGAAAGAGAGTCGTATGTACCTTCCTTATTGAGTGTTGTACTCTTTGGACTAATCCATTTGGGTTGGTCAATGCTTGTCTGGAATCTTAAAGTACGAAGTGTGCTTGTTTAAGATTATGATCTAGCTTAGTGTTGTTCGCTTGAAGGACTAGTATGGCAAGTATTGAATGCTTATTAAGTAGCAAATTGAATGATTAAACACCCTTCCTCCTCTCTCTCGCTAGAAATTAAAATGTTGGGATAGGTGTAATTATCTCTTATATGAGGTTTCTTTTTGCAAAAGAAAAGGGTGTGACTTCTTGAACCCTATGTGAACCCTATGATGCTTTTGTGTTTTAGATAATAAAAAAGGGCCTTTGGGTTTGAAAGTTAATATTGGTTATTGGGAGAAAACTGTATGTTTTCATTTAAAGAATTCTTCTTGTGTATTATAGGAGTAACACAATTAAATTCTATTTTAAGTAACGTGCATTTATATGTGAATAGTTGTTATGTGAAACTGCTTTGTTATGAAGGAAGTATAAAAAGAGAACATGTTATAGTAGCTTCAAGAGTGTATTATTGTGTTCCACGAAAGATTGTTTTATGTATTTCATTAAACCAGATTGATTGAGGATTTATTTTAGCAATGCTCCATTGGACTTGCTTTTGGGCATATGTAATTACCTTATTATGTTTAGAAAGTGCAAATGAAAAGCTTGTTTGATGTGCATGCATTAGGATGTATTATTTTGTTTATAGCTCCTCACTTACCTCCTAACCATAATTTTATTCTCAATGATAGGTTGCAAATTATGACATGTGTCTGTATTGTATTAAGAATAAGTGAGTGTTCTCAAGAGGTCTGGTATTATCGAAAAGATTGCTTGTTTTGATCTCTGTTGTTTGGAAAACTAGAACATTCTGTTGCAACCATAATAATTGAAAATGTCATGTTAGGTTGTTTGGCATCCTTCTAAAATGGTAGCGAAATGAAAACTGTGCAATTGAAATGGTAGGCTTATAGTGAGAAATTTTATATTGTAGTGTGACCTTGTTGATCTCGTGCCCTTGTAGGAAATAGTTTGATTATCAAACTCTCTTTGCCTAAATCATAAGATTTTTAGAAATTCTACGAAGAATAAATTAATTTAAATAAAATGTTTATAAAACATGTGAAATTGTACTATTGCATTTTGGCTTCATATTGAAAGATGAAAGTCCTCTTTGGGAAAAGAATTTGCATAGTTAGTAATTTAGTTATGAATGCTTAATGTAATTCGAGAAAGATATAGGAATGATGTTATTTCCTTATGTAATTGTGAATTGTTAATAATTTTAGTACCTATTTCTAGAATAAGCTTTATTCAGTTATTCATGTGGGAAGCATTATTAAAATCTTCCTTGTGTAGATGATAGCGTACTAGAAAGTACTTCCCGTAAATGTGACTAAACTAGTACTGGTGTATTCATGTGTATTGTAAGAAACCAGTGCTTATTATATGTGCCCATGGGTTGGTGAAGTAATCAACCATGGAGGATATGTTGCTTATGAGTATGGGAAACCATACTGTGTATGTGATGTTGCTTAATTGTTTCCCTACTGAGTACCAAACCTCGGGTTGCGGGTAATTCAGTATCTTAGGGGGTAGTATTCGAAGTCACCATTCCTTAAATAGTATGGATCGATGTATGAGTAATGTCGGTGCGAAGTGACTTTAGCTTCTCTATTTTGAGGAATGATATAGTTATACTATAAAACTGTATCAAAGGTGTACTCAATATTTTCCCTTTTGATGAATCTATTTATAGTTTTATGTGTGGTAGCCTATTCCTTCCTTTATTTGAGCATTTTGATGGCATTTCTTGTGCATAATGATGGTGTATTTTGGAGGATCCTTTGCCTTGTCTTCATGAAAGGTAGGTTTATCCACATGAGCTTCCAGTTAGCATGTGTTGGTGGGCATGTGGGTGGACCTTAGTCATGTATACCTCTGGCTTAGGGCGAGTATCCTTATACATACGTCGCTATGCGGGATGTGACATGCGCGTGCTTATTTTCGTGAGGTACACTACCATGTGGGATACGTCCATTGTGTGTCTTCTCCGCTTGGGGTATTGCCATGTCGTGTGACGATGTGATGCGGGGTGATGTCAAGGTGCACACCGCCATGCCATGTGGATAGTGTGACTATGTTGCACCACATGAAGAGCTACTGCAATAGCTAGACGATTGTTCCTTCCTTCCTCGTGGGTGGCTAGATGCTAGTCACATAGTGATGTTATGTACAATTGTGATATTCTTTATATTTCTTTGGGGACCAGCAATTTATTTTATTTTGACTTTGAAGGTTTAGCCATGATCTTGTGATCTTTTGTACTTTTGATTTGGTGTTGCAATTCCAGATTATTTTCTTGCCTTACTGTTGGAATTGATGATTTATTATCTTTATTCATCTATACTTTGGTGGCTAAACCGATTTATCCTTATTGTTTTCATATGCTGGTCTTGTGTTGAAATGTGAAATTCCTCTCCAAGGACATATGAGACAGTCTTGGTAGAGTGTGTACGAGGAAGTAGACTTAAGAAACCTTGAGGATGGGGGTATGTGAGGCTTTGATGCAGCTAGGATCCACTACATACCTATGTGTGGTGACTATCTCTTGGAGGCTAACCACCTTGCTCAAAAAGGGATATTCACAAAGGTCTTGTATGGAAGGTAGCACCGCTATGGTGTGCCTAGCACCATCGAGCCTTTGAGTGAGATATTGGATTTTTATGATCATATTATTGTCCCGAGATCAGACATAGAGATGTTGATCATGCATGTTATCTTTGACCGAGCATTAGACATGCTCACCTGTGGCCTTTTGAGTTATGCATTATAGTTATGTGGATGGTTATTATTTGTATCATGGAGTAAATTGTGTTAACTTGTCACTATGTTATGGGACATAGTCTTTGGAAAGGTTTTCTTATGCCTGGCAAGTGTAAACAATTGAGTTATTTATGTTGCTCTTATTTCATGAAAGTTAACTTGGTTGTAGAAATTAAAATTTTGAAGCTAGTTCCATGCGATAAAGTTTTATGAAAAAGATGGATTGGTAAAAGAAATTGATCATGATGGCATGTTTTCTTGTCATGTTTTATAGATGAGTATGACAATTGTTGCTTACTTCTTTGTAATGCATTAATTTGGTGTAATGAAAGGGAGAAAATTTTTGTTTCTCTGCTATGATTATTGATAATTCCTAGAATATTATAAGAAATGTATGGATTTAGATGTATCTTGCCAATGGGTAATGGCATTCGTAAAGGATTCTGCAATAATGTTTCATTTAATTATGGAAGATTCCTATGTGCAATTTAATATTTGTTGAATGATTTTCAGGGCTTATGCGTGCGACATGTTCTCCATCTAGCCTTATGACTTCAAGGAGTAAGTCGGAACCTAGGGGGAAGAATGTAGTACCCCTGCCCTAATCAATTTCTAATCTCAGTTTGACCTTGGTTACTTTATCATAATATAATGTTATAGTCAGATGTTTTGATTTCAGTGCATATCTGTTAATGTGGTTTTCGCACCAATTTGTATGCAAGTTAATTAATTCCCCTGCTTTCATTAAGTTTATATATGTATGCATGTATGACTCTTAGTTGAAGGAGATTTCAGGTACAATGTCACATGGGTGCGAGGTTTGTCTCCACCTGAATTTGCAGGTTTGAGTGTACCTCTTTAATCCTTAGAGTTGGATTAGGTGGTCATGAGACCCTCGTTTGACCATAGTCATGCTCAAGTGAGCGTCGTCAGTCGTCAACAGTTTTCCCTTTGGTTGGGTATGCGGGTCATCTATTTGTTTGGCTTCTTGGGTTGCGTGTTGGGTGTGTGTGGTTTAATTGAGTAATTGATCCTTAATCTTTAATTTGATTAAATATGTATTGTGCATTAAAGATTATGGACTAAATTAAACAGTATTTATTTATGTGATTAATCGTTAATTGAATTGCTTGATTTAAATTAAGGGTAAGTTCAATTAAATGGTTAAATTTTAATATTAAATGTATTCTGGTTATGCTTATGAAAATAAAGATTTAAATTTAATTGAAATAGAATTAATTTAATCTTTTGGCATTTTTGAAATAGAAAGGTTAATTTCCGTTAATTGAGAAAATCAATTTTTAAATTGAAGAGAAAATTTAAATTATTGATATAGTTTAAAAGAATGATTTTTGTGAATTATTTTAAATAAAAAATTTAATTCCAAAAATAAATTTTGGTCAAATCTTTCCCATTTAACCTAGACTTTTGGAAAATATGAGGGATTGATATTTTTGGGAAAATATTGTTGGAAAAATATTTTTGAGGAAAATTTGGGGGTTTTGTAGGAGAAATTTCTTGAGCCTACAGGTTGGGCTCCTCTCTAAATCTTTTCCAAGATTGCTATATGAGGTAAGATTCTGGTTTATTTTTTTGGTTTCTTTGTTTATCAGAAATTGTTTTGGATTTTGAAGAAATTTGTTTGTGAAGTTTGATAAATCTCAGCTATTTGGGGAAAATGAAACAATTGTAGATTTAATTCCAATTCAATCCCCTCTTGTTCTGTTTCCATTCCAAGTTTAGATTTGGGTTGCTCTGATTGTTTTAAAATCAAAAATAAACTTGACGTTGGTTGTTTACATGGAAATTTGTTAAAATCCCAAATTCATGCTTTCAAAATTCAAGCTTTCATCAAAGAAATCCGCCTGTGTTAGGATATATGGATGTTATCAAGCTTACTTTTGCCAATATGATGTTGATTGGAAGAAATTTTCCCTTTCGTAGTTTTGGGTATTTTGAAATTGCAAATGGAAAAATAAAATAAAAATTCATTTATTTTAGTCTCTGCTGAGATTGTGGTTTTTGGCCGGAAGCTGTTCTTTTTTTTAATAGTGATTTTAAAATTAAAAAAAAATAAATTATATCAAACACCCCCCCCCCCACATGGCAGAGTTTCCCCCACCACGTGGAGGGGAAGGGCGTGCCCCATGGGAAGCATCGCGGCCCTTGGTAGCTACTGCTACCTTTGGGTAGCAGCGTTGCCCAAGGACAACACTTGCTACCCTTGGGTAGCAGCGCTACTATGGGTAGCGTGAGCTCCCAAGGGGGGGGGGGAGCACGTGGAGTTCCACGTGGGTACCCTCCCCCATATTTATGTTTTTGGTTTACAAAAAAAAAAAAACATTTTTTTTATGTATTTTCTTAATTAAATATATATATATATATATATATATATATTATATTTTAATATTATTTAATGTTAAATTTTAATTAAGTTTTTAATTACGATTAATGTTTTAATTAAATTTTTTAATTGTGATTAAATGTTCATTGTGTAATGAATTATTATTGAATTGTTTTAATCATTTGTATAAAGGAAAATATACATTTATTAATATTCAAATTCTAATTTTTTTATTAATAATGAATATTATTCTAATTAAATAGTTGATTAGTTAATATTGTTTTTTGTTCATTATTAATTTGTTATATTTTATTAATCGCAGATTAATAAAGATATATATATTAATTAATAGTTAATTTTGACATTTTTCTATATGCACATGAGGAAGTAATTTTTGGATTTTGGAAATGATTATCTACATTTGGATTCCTTATATTTTTATGTTTCCTTGATCCGTATAGTGTAACTGGGCTTGGAAAATATGAAATTAGAGAGATTGTTTTTGAGCCAGTATGAGAACGTTGTTTTATTTGAAGAATAAATATCTATTTAGTAGGTTAATGATTATTTTATTATATTCATGTGAACTTGGACTAAGAACTCATAATGACGCATTTATGTATGTTCGATACTAATGAACCCTAGGGAGTTAGAAAACCAAGAATCAAATTGTACCTAGATGAGGTAGATAACTGCAATCTAACTTAGATCATGTAGAAAACTTGATCGACCTTTATTGATTAAATCAATGGGAAAGAAAATTGTCCTTCCTGATTGTTGCCTATGCCAATTTCATTTCTGTATTCGCTTTTACTTATGTAATGGCAAGCTTTGATTGTTAGATTGGACCCTGTTGCATGTTGATTTGGGTACCTATTTCAGTCCTCAGTTCTGAGTTGACTGTTGTATTGTGGTGGTGTCGTATTGGTCATATCCCTTTATGCGGGTGTCGAATTTGTGGTTGACCATAGTTGGTCAAGTCTCTGGTTAGAGTACCATCAGCAAGTGTACCTCTTTTGAGTCATGTTTGACCAAATGGTTGTTTCCTCATTTTTGAACTCCGTTTGCTTGACCATGTGTATTCCTTGGTTTCTGAGGTCGCTTGAGTATAGTCTAGTGTCATATGGAAAAGTGGCTTTCGATTAGGGGTCGCACCCAAAGTGGCTGCTAGGTAACCCATCGAAAGTGAGTCTAATAAGTGATAACCTAATAGTAGATTAGAATGTTAATCTCTAAGTAAGATAATTGTGCCTCACACATGGGATGACTGCTAACACAGACTTGACATGCAGTGAGAAGGCCTGAAATGGAAAACCATCATTCTTGTCTTCACGAGAGGATGTGTGGGTCCACATGAGGCTTGGATAAGGTTGTCAGGGTAACCCAGTGTATGGGGCCGGAACCTATGAAGACCTGCCATGGTAACCATACCAGGTTGTGTGATGACACTTGTCCCTACGTTCACTAGTGTGTTGTTGTATTGTCTGATAGGAGCACGTTTGTGGGTCATCCTATTGTCTATGCCCTTGTGAGTACCTAGTTTCATGTTAGACCTTGGGTGGTGATGACTCCATTTTGTGGATGCTCAATTGGACCTTTGTATTTGCTTTGATTATGTTCAGCTGGATCCTTTCCTTTTCAGGGATCGTTTATGTATTATTGACTGATGTGGTCGTTTGTATATTGATTATGTTTTGCGTTGATGGCAGGATTGTAAATTATGAGAACCTCATGTATTCTTAACTTTATTATTTATCAGAGGGGTCTTCCAATTGAGCAGACCCGAAGATGTAGCCCTTTAGGGGTGAACTCTGAGATCATCTTGGTGTTATGTGATGTTTTATTTTTGTGTTTCATGTTTAGTTTTAGCATGTATGGATGGCATTTTGATAGAATGTATAAGTGGATAAGATGAAATTAATTTAAAATGCATGTATGCAGTCCTCTCTTGAATGCAGTAAATTGTATCATGAATGAATGTAGCTTAGAGTAATGGTATATATTCAGTTATTGTTAATGAAATTAAGTATGCATGGAAAGATCTCATTAGTTTTTGATAAAAATTCAAGTGAGTTGTTAAATTAGATGCATGGCTTATATTTTAATGAAAAGCTTGAATGTAAGGTATGAACGAATCATAATGGATAAACATTAGCATGTGGTTTATATCTTTGTCAACTCTAAAAGAAATTATCCTTGTTTAAGAATTATCTCATTTTTAAGATAATCAACTTATTGGATTTTTTAGTATGAGTTAATTTAAAAGTGTAATTAAGTAATCATGTTGGGAAACTCTTTAGGTGTTAGTTGATGTCTTCCACTATGTAATCTGAATCTTTAATATCTTGATGTATCTTAATGTTGTGTATCTTTAAAAAAAAAATTATTGCACTCTATTCTTGTGTTTTGGCTTAATCCCTTTGGGGTTTCTTGGCTGTGCATTACAGTCTACCATGTCTTCATCTTTCTTTCATCACCTCTGTAGTAGTCGGTACACTCAAAGCATCTCCCTCCTTATATGCTCCACCAACCGCTCTGATATCTAGCTCATTTTTCCTTGCCAATTCCACTGAGAGGCACCCGATAATCGATCGCTTCCTCCACACCTCATCCACCATCCTAGCTTCCTCCCTTGCTTGGCTGATAATTTCCTCCAACTCCATAATTTGATCATAAATTTTCAATCCTTCCCACCCTCTCTTTGCATTATCACAGAAGTTGGCTTTAATCTCTTCATGACATCGCAAGAAGGGAATCTTCATGTGTCTACCCTGAATCTTTGCTTGCTCCTCTGGAATGCCTTTAGAGATGTTAAAACCCCACCTCGAGATCATCCACTCCAATAGAGATTCCAAATTAAGAAGAAATTCTCTCAGCACTATCATCATCATCACCTTTCTGACCTCCTCATAGGAATAGCCCAAATCGAGCCCCCATGCCATAATTAAAGAGTATATGTCTACCCTCGAGTGGTATATGTGGCCAATGACAACCACCTCCTCGCCAAGAACCAGTTGAATAGCTCTCAAAAATAGGGGATCTCTCACCAAAAACATGTTTTCTAGCCATTTAACAGGAACTGGACCCAAAAAGGAAGGCATTAACTTACACGATTTGAGGGTGAAATTAGCTTCCATGCTGAAAGCCACACAAAACCATCAAAGTTTATAGAAAATTCATTATCACCACCACCAAATACACTCATCCACCACATTGAATGAGTGTAAATTCTTTTTCTAACTATTAATGAGGCTCGCACAACATTTGTTGCCATTGCAGAAATATTTGACATTAATTGCTCGTAAAGATCGATCCAACCTCGACACATTAACATAGGTGGAAACCGCATTTCGCACATTTCAAGTATGCGATGGTACTGTACTTAGTAGGTTGTCTTAACTCCATTGAATGTTGTTGGCATTACCATCCCACCACCTCACCTCTCCCTTGGAAAGCTCACATGCCATGTTAGACAAGCTGTCAACAATGACATTCCACTTCTCCTTACATTAGAAATACAAAAATTTTGAAAATATTTTAATTTTGCACAGATTAGGGTGATGAACTTATTCAATTTCCAGCTCGGGTTACACCTTTCATAATAGTATTAACCGCCACTTGGGAATCTCCCTCCAAGTGGACTTTCGAAGCCTTCATATTCACTGCCAAATCAGTTGCTAACAAAGCCATTTGCACCTTTGTGTCATTGTTATTGTCATCTTGTAGTCTTTTGCACCTTTGAAGAGAACCTTCCCTTCAGCATCACAAGCCACACATCCTACTCCAGAGGTATCCGGGTTACCCCTTGAAGCCCCATCAAAATTAATCTTAACCCAGCCCCATTCAGGTTTTGACCAAATCTCCTCCTTAACACCTAGATCTATGCAGGAAGGATTAACCCTAGGGTGTTGGCATTACAATAGAAAGGAGATTGTTGGCATTTCAATAAGGATATTGAGAAGGTTGGTGGAGATTGTTGATATAACTAAAGAAGGATGATTACTGTCTTAATAATATTATTTTGTCATTGATGTCAAGAAATTGATTTTCTGATTCAGTATGATGTTGCCATATCTTGAGAAGTATGTGTTGATGAGTATTAGGAGGTCAGTAAGTGACACAAAAAGAATGTGATAATAAAGGGGAGATATAAGTTATTCAATGGGAAACTATTACCAAGTTAGACAATGATGAGATCATGTTGTTTTGATTGTTTTGATATCCTACACATGTTGTTGATTATAAGTTTAATACTGTATTATGTCACCGAGCAAGGAACCTAGTCGGTAAACCCTAAGGTTATTGATATCGGTTAACGAAGGCAGAATGCCTACCGAGCAAAGTTCAGTATTAACTGAGTAACAACCGAGTTATAATAGATCGCATTGGATGGATAAAAACATTATTTAATGAAGGATGCTGATGAGCTGGAGATGAATAAATGATTGGTTTGTCGCGCAAGAAGTTTGTTAAGAATCTACGACAATGAAAATACAGAAGGAAGATCTACAGCACAGATTGAACCACAATAACCTAGCACAAGTTCCTAGGAAGGAATGCAAGTTCCAAGGTGAGGTAAAACATTTTCAGATCGAAGGATACATTGAACCTAGTCAAGTTTGATGATCTGATGGCTAAGATTGATCATGGGAAATGTGATCAAGGAGATTAAGCAATCAGAAATTGTTTATAAATAAGGAATTGTTGATAAACACTACATGTGGGCAAATGTATGCACAGTGATGCTATAGGAATATTTACCGAGCTCAGAAGCTTGAAGATCTTATTGAAGAACAGATTGAGAAGCCCAGCAAGCCCATCAAGGGATTAGATAAGTCTTATGACAAGATTGTTTTGAGCAAATAAGAATCTGCTTTAGCATTTCAGATGTGAAGTTGCAGATATATTTTATTACTATTATTTATTTTGTAAGTGACAGGAAATCTCTTAACCAAGTGGACCTAACAGTCTTATTTGTAAACCCTCTAGCAAGGTAACATTCTAAATGAGTGTTTGAAATCCTTTGACAAGGTCACTTCTAACAAAGTGCAAGACTCTAACAAGTCTGAGGGAAATCTCTTAATCGGGTCACATCTAGCAATGTGTTTGTAATCTTTAACAGGATTTGCTTTTAACCGAGCATACTCTAGAAGGGTATATTTCTTAGTGGGTCCAAAATCCCACAGTGGTTTTTCCCTATTTGGGTTTCCACATTAAATATGGTTTTATATGTGTTGTGATGTTATTTGTTCATGAGTTTGAATGTTTTACTGTTTTGTTTATGTATTCTGAAGTATAAGCTACCGAGGTTGAATCTGTTGAATATATTGAAGGTTAAGTTTGTATGATTCACCCCCCCCCCCCCCCCTCTCATCTTGTTTACTATTAGCATCAGAGCTTTACATAGGGAACCCATGAATGGGTCCTAAATATACTTCTTCTATAAATAAACAAAATGATCATTTTATTTATTTTTCCATGTGCACATGAATTCAATAATCAATTTATTTTAATCTCTTACTAATTAATTCCTCATACACATGAATTAAATAACTTTAATTATTTAATTTTATTAATAGCTCCTTTTCATCAATTCAACAAACACTTACTTTTAGTCTACTTATCAATCATTCCTCCATGCAACTAGTTCATTAAATCATTCATTTAGTTAACTCTTATTTTTAGCATTCAATTCCTCTCATCCATTCTCCATCTTCCAATTTTTTTCTTGAGTGATCTCTACCCTTTATCAATATCAAATAAACCTATAAATGCAACATTCTTCCATGTCATTATAACCACAATCTTTAAGCTTTGGCACTATCATATTCTTACTTGTGCTTGTGAAAAATCTGCAACAATCCTATCATTCTCAAAAGAGACCTTGAAGAAATAATGGAGATGAGAAAGATGTTTGCATGAAGGTAATATTTCCATTTTAGTTTATGGTTTATGCATTCATTTTTATCTTTATTGGTAGATTGGAATTAGTTGTGAATTCTATTGGGTTTTATTGTAACATTAATTCACTCTCTAATTTATGATTTCCACACATATATTTACAGATATTCACATTCATTTGAAATCATCTAGGACTTATCAAAGGGTGTAAAAGAATATATCGAAGAGTAATTGTGAGAACATTATATCAACATACTTCACCCTAGATCCATTACACATTTTCTTCTTGTGTTTTATCTTTAATTTAGAGTTGCGAATATAGATTGTCAGGCATTGAGGAGAATGTGACCTTGACATTTCAACAAATTCTCAAAACACCATTTGTTAGGGTTTCAAGAAGATCCAAAGCAAATATGAACTAACAATTATATGCAGATTTAAATACAAAAGATAAAGAAATAAAACAGGACACAGATAACACAGAGATTTAATGTGGTTCACCCAGAATGGGTTACATCCACCATACACAGTCGTCCAATCTTTCTTATTATCTAGCAAAAATAGTACATCAACCTTACAATGCCTTAAGCATCCCAACTACTTATAATATGCATTTTTAGGGCAATAAACAAAGTTGGCCTTTTTAGGGTTTTATTACAATGTCGATTTTCATCAACGAAAAACGGTAAAAAAAAAATTCTCGGGGGCTCCCGCCCCCGAACCCCCACTTTTCTCAGGGGCTGCCGACCCGGCCCCAGACCCTGGCAAGGATACATGTTGAGTGTACAGTACTTTGTTGATCAGTCACCACATTTCAACAATCTCCCACTTGGAGACTGATACTACACAACACCACTATACATGCAACATCCGCTGGATAAAACACTAGGACTCGACTGGTATAAATTCCATAATTATCAATCAAGAAGACCAATAGAAACTGATGAAGAAATCAGCTTCTCCTATGGAACTACCTTCATGAACATATCAGCAGGATTCTCACTTGTGTGAATCTTCTCAAGCCGTAACTGACCCTCCTCCAAAACAGTTCAGATGAAGTGGTACTGGAGCTGAATGTGCTTTGTCCTTGAATGAAAAGCAGAGTTCTTCGCAAGATGAATGGTACTCTGGCTATCAGTATATAATGGGCTATCCTCTTGTGTCTAACCCAATTCCTCCAGAAAACATTGCAACCAAATCATCTCCTTGTTGGCTTCTGTAGCAGCAACATACTCAGCTTCAGTGTTTGAAAGTGCAACAACCTTTTGCAGCCTAGAAATCCAACTGACTGCAGTTCACCCTATAGTAAAAACATACCCTGTAGTACTCCTCCATGAATCAATATCACCCGCCAGATCAAAGTCAACAAATCCACTTAGAGCAGCATTAGATCCTTTGAAACATAATGCCTTTGTAGTAGTTCCTTTCAAATATTGAAGAATCCATTTCACAGCATTCCAATGTTCCATACCCGGATTACTCATAAACCTGCTCACAACTCCCACTGCATGTGCAATATCTGGCCTTGTGCATACCATTGCATACATTAGATTACTAACAGCTGATGAATACAGGATGTTAGACATTTTATTAACCTCTTCCTATGCCTTTGGGCACATCTCCTTAGTCAATTTGAAATGACTAGCCAAAGGTGTACTAACTGCTTTTGCATCTTGCATGTTAAATCTTTTCAACACCTTCTTTATATACTCACTTTGGGACAAATTCAAGGTTCTATTTTTCTTGTCCCGTGTAATCCTCATACCAAGAATTTGCTTAGCTGCACCCAAATCCTTCATAGCAAATGACCTGGCTAATTTCGGTTTAAGATCATTTATATGTTGCATGTTAGACCCAGCAACAAGCATGTCATCAACATAAAGAAACAGGATAATATAACTGCCATTATCAAATCTCTTAAAATATACACAATGATCAAAATGACATCTATGATAACCGTGTTCAGCCATGAAACTATCAAATTTTAAATACCATTGTCGGGGTGCTTGCTTTAGGCCATACAGACTTTTCTTCAATCTCCACACCAAGTTCTCCTTACCTTTGACCTTATATCCCTGTGGTTGCAACATGTAAATTTCCTCCTCCAAATCTCCATGGAGAAAAGTTGTTTTGACATCTAATTGTTCAAGATGTAAATCATCTGCAGCCACAAGACTAAGTACAGTTCCAATTGAAGTCATTTTTACAACTGAAGAAAATATTTCATCATAATCTATACCCTTTTTCTATGCAAAACCTTTTACCACAAGTCTGACCTTATATCTTTTCTGACCTCCTTCCTCCTCCTTCAGCCGATAAACCCATTTGTTAGGCAAGGCTCTTTTTTCTGCAGGTAAAGGGACTAAGTCCCAAGTCTTATTTTTCATCAAGGAGTCCATCTCCTCTTTCATGCCTAGCTCCCACTGTTGTTTGGCATCTACCTGCATTGCTTCTTCATATTCTTCTGGTTCACTAGAATCTATTAATAAAATAGAATACAAAGAAGGAGAAAACCTTTTAGGGGGTCTACTTGTCCTCGTAGAACATCTAACACTTACAGGAGTTTGTGGGAAAATCTGTTGCTTTTGAGCATCAGGTACTTGTGGCATTTCATTTTCAGGAATCTCATCCAACACCACATATTCTTGTTTGTCCTGTTCATGCTTCTTTTCCTTCATCTATTCTTTATACATAACCTTCTCATTGAATATAACATCTCTACTTCTAATTATTTTCTTATTTTCAAAATCCCATAACCGATAGCCATATTCATCTATCCCATATCCAATGAAGGTACATTTCTGAGATTTAGCATCAAGCTTGGTTCTGTTTTCTTTATCAACATGGACAAAAGCTTTGCAACCAAAAGTTTTTAGAAAAGAATAATTTACCTTTTTACCAGTCCATGCCTCCTCTGGAATACCACCATCCAAAGGGGTTGAAGGTCCTCTATTTATCAAATAGACAACAGTATGTACAGCATCTGCCCAAAAATGTAAGGGCAATCCAGCATGCAATCTCATACTCCTCGTGCGTTCCATGATAGTCCTATCCATTCTCTCTGACACACCATTTTCCTGTGGAGTTCCTAGAACTGTCTTCTGCTTTCGAATCCCATTTAAGGAGCAATAATTTTCAAATGCTTTGCTGCAATACTCACCTCCATTATCCGATCTGAGACACTTCAACTTTTTTCTTATCTCATTTTCAACCAAAGCTTTCCATTTCTTAAAAGTTTCAAAAACATCTTATTTTTGTTTTAGGAAATATACCCATGTTTTTTTGGTTGATTCATCAATAAAAATAACATGATAACAAGAGCCACCAAGAGATGATACCTAAGCCGGTCCCCATACATCTGAATGTACAAGCTCTAACTTCTCACTCTTCTTCTCTTTCCCAACCTTGAGAAATCTAACTCTTTTTTGTTTACCATAAACACAGTTTTCATAGAACTGTAAATCAATCTTCTTTAGTCTTGGCAATAGATTTTTGGAGTGAAGGGTTTTCATCCCTTTCTCACTCATGTGCCCAAGCCTATGGTGCCACATTATCGAATCTATTCTTGCAACATTTATTGTTGTTGTCCCTGCAGTAACTTTATCTGTAGCAGCTAAGGTAGAGTAAGTGTTACCAGTACACAGATATAATGTTCCTACCTTCGCACCTTTAGCTACTACTAATGATCCTTTAGTGACCTTCCACATATTGTCTGAGAAGGTAACTATGCAATCTTCACTACCTAGTTGCCCTGTAGAAATTAAATTTCTTCTTAAATTAGGAACATGTCTTACCTCCTGCAGAAACCAGTCATTACCATTCTGCAACTTGATCTTTATCTTTCATTTTCCAACAATTTGACAGGGCTCATCATCACCCAAATATACCTGTCCAAAATCACCTTGAACATAATCTAGAAAATATTTTCTATGGGGTGTAGCATGAAATGAAGCCCCAGAATCTATTACCCAGGAATCATTAACATTATCCAAACATAAGATTAAAGCATCTTGTAAAGTATTACTTGCAATATTAGCTTCCTTACTGTCATTTTCATTTTTGTCTCCTTCTTTGTTTTTTTGAGACCAACAGTCTTTCTTTAGATGACCAGGGTTTCTGCAGTACCAGCAATCTTTCTTTCCTCTAGATTGAGAGCGTCCTTTCTTTGACTTCCCTCGTGACTTCTCATTCCCAGGGCCTTTTCCTCTTTCCTTTGATCTTCCTCTGTTCTCCACATTCAAAACACTACCTGATGATATTGGAGTCTCACCTGTTCTTTTCCTTCACATTTCCTCGCTTGGGATAACACCAACAATATCATCAAATACCAAAGTATTTTTACCAGAGACAGAGTTACTTACAGCCATAACCAAGCTATTCCAGTTTTCTGGCAAAGAACATAAAATCAAGAGAGCCCTAACCTCTTCTGCAAAGGTAATTTTTACTGAAGACAATTGACCAGTAATCATATTAAATTCATTTAAGTGCTCCGCTACAGATCCTTCCTCACTCATTTTCAAATTAAATAGACACTTCAGAAGAAATACCTTATTCGAAGCCGAGGGTTTCTCATACAACTTAGCCAATGTCACCATCAAATCTATAGTCATTTTTGCTTCTGTTATATTGAATGCTACAGACGGTGCAAGGCACAATCGAATGGATCCTAGTGCCTTTCTATCTAAAATGTCCCACTCTTCATCTGACATTGTGGTCAGTTTCTTTGCCTTTCCTTCCAATGGCCGCCACAAATCCTTTTGATACAGGTAATCCTCCATCTGCATTTTCCATAACTGATAATTTTGGCCGTTATTCTTTTCAACCTTGAATTTGGAATCCTCCATTGCTCCCACTCAAATTTGAGAGTCCTACCAATTTATAGAATACCTCGCTCTAATACCAATTGTTAGGGTTTCAAGCAAATCCGAAGCAAATATGAAATAACAATTATATGCAAATTTAAATACAAAAGATAAAGAAATAAAACAGGACACAGATAACACAGAGATTTAACGTGGTTCACCCAGAATGGGTTACATCCACCATACACAGTCATCCAATCTTTCTTATTATCCAGCAAAAATAGTACATCAACCTTACAATGCCTTAAGCATCCCAGCCGCTTATAACATGCATTTTTAGGGCAACAAACAAAGTCGGCCTTTTTAGGGTTTTATTACAATGTTGATTTTCATCAACGAAAAACGGTAAAAAAAAAATTCTCGAGGGCTCCCGCCCCTGAACCCCCGCTTTTCTCGGGGGTTGTCGGCCCGGCCTCGGACCCCAGCGAGGATACATGCTGAGTGTATAGTGCTTTGCTGATCAGTCACCACATTTCAGCACAATTTGCCCTTACAAACATTCAACCATGAAAAAATAAGATAAGCAAAATATAATAGTCCATATTTTGCCAGTTTATATCTACAAATCATATATGCGCATTAGATTAGGTCTACACTTATAAAAATGAAATCCACATGTACCTAAATGAGCAAATATATAGAATTACAAATTATCTAATTGATGAATTCTAAAATTTTGATACCATAACAGATTAATTCTAAACATCTAAACTTCACTTTCTTACGTTTATAATTGAGCTGATAGGCTCTAGTGTGGGCTTTTCCCTAGAAAATTGTCATCTCGGCGGTCAAAAAGAGGAGTTGTTGGCACCAAAAAAGGGTCAAGAAAATGTTTGTTTTTTAAAATGCATTGTTTTTTTGGTAGGTTGCGTGGGGAGTGTGGAGGTGGACACATATGCGGCTCAGAGTTTAAAAAATCTTAGTATATTGTTTTGGCGGAGGGAATGTTGTGAGGGAGGTGGGTGGTTTTGGCAGTGGTACGCCTATCAGGGATGTTAATGTGCTTGCCTTGAGCATTGATGGTTGTTGTAAGATCATTTTTTATGGTGTGTGTTTAACAATATGTATACCTGTGTCTAATGAATAAAGGATATTGTGTGTTTTTTGTATTCTGGTTTTTGCAGGCGATCTTCTAGCTTTCCGAGGTAAGGCCTTCAACCTTACATTATTTAATTTTATCTATAGTTTTTGCTGCATTTTTTACAGTGTATTTCATTACCTCTTATGCCCTAATTAAGAACTGGTTTCTGTTTAGTGTGTGTAAATTTCATTGTGTTTTTCAGTAATGACAAATGTGTATACTTGTGTCTAATGGTAAGGTTAGATAAAGGATATTGTGTGTTTACAGAGGGGTATTTGCAGACGAAGATGGTATTTAGAAATTTGGGTGTTTTTTTGTATTTTGGTTTTTGTAATCAACTTTCTAGCTTTACGAGGTAAGGTCTTCAACCTTACATTATTTAATTTTGTCTGTAATTTTTGCTCTTTCCAATTAATTTGCCCAGTTTTGACAGTGAATTTCATTACGCTTTCAACCTTACATTATTTAATTTTGTCTGTTGTCTTTGTAGCAGTTTTGATAGTGTATTTCATTACCTCTTATCCCCTAAATAAGAACTGGTTTCAGTGGTCTGTATTTGGGATTTGTTGAGTGTGTGTAAATTTGATTGTGTTTTTTGGTAATGACCAATCTATATACTTATGTCTAATGGTAAGGTTAGATAAAGGATATTGTGTGTTTATAGAGGGGTATTTGCAGATGAAGACAATATTCAGAAATTTGGGTGTTTTTTTGTATCCTGGTTTTTGCAGTCGACTTTCTAGCTTTTCGAGGTAAGGTCTTCAACCTTACATTATTTAATTTTGTCTGTAATTTTTGCTCTTTCCAATTTATTTGCTCAATTTTTTACAGTGAATTCCATTACCTCTTATGCCCTAATTTGGAACTTGGTTCGCAATTTGTATATATATTTATATCAATCCAATGGCCAGGATTATTTAAATTTATTTGTGATTATTCTTGTGTATATGATTTAAAATAGGTCGCTAACAATTTCAGCTTCATGGGTAGTGCGATTTAACATAGGTCGCTAGCAATTTTAGCTTCATGGGTAGTGCAATTTAACATAGGTCGCTAACAATTTTAGGTTCATGTATATATATAGAATTTACACAGTGAATTTGATTACCTCTTTAACTCCAATTTCGACAGTGTATTTCATTCTTGTGTATATAATTCAAAATAGTTGGCTTACAAATTCAACTTCATTGGCACTGTGATTTAATGCCCTGATAATTATTGGAGGCATATATTTGTGTGTATATTTATATTTGTGTCTATATACACACTGTAATCAAATTCACACAGTTAAAGAGGTAATCAAATTCACTATGTAAATTCTATATATATACACACAAATATATATATTTTAGTTCCATGGATACTATGATTTAAATTTGTGTATATATATCTATGTGTGTGTGTGTGTCTCAAATTTACATAGTGTATTACATTAGATTTAATTTTGTATACGTGTGTGTGTGTGTGTGTCTCCAATTTACACAATTATAGACACATTGCCTTGCAATTTACAAACTAAATATTGCATAAGTTATAGACACGTTGCCCTGTAATTTACAAACTAAATGTTGCATAGTTATAGACACATTGCTCTGCAATTTACAAACTAAATATCATTCTGCAATTTAGAAAGTAAATTAAATATATATAAGATTGTCATCCTGGTGGTCGGAAAGAGGAGTTGTTGGCGTTGGGAAAAGGATAATAAATGTTTTTTTTTAAAATGTGGTGTGGCCTTTTGCCCGGAAAATTGTCAGTCCACTAGGTAATTGTCATCTTGACGGTTGGAAGAAAAGTCATTGGCATTGGAAAAAGGGTCAAGAAATGTTTGTTTTTAAAAATGCATTGTTTTTTGGGCGGGTTTAGTGGGAAATGTGGAATTGGACATGTATGCGGCTCAGAGTTTGAAAAAGCTTAGTATTGTTTTGGTGGCGAGAATGTTGGGAGTGAGGTGGGTGGTGTTGGCAGTGGTGTCCCTGTCAGGGAAGTTAATTTAGTTTCCTTAAGCATTTATGACCGGTTAGATAGTCATTTTGTCGGTTCCGTCAATTAGGTTTAGTAGAAGTGGATTTGGGGCTAGCCTTTCAGATGCATGGACAGAGTATGAATTATTGTGTAGAGTAGGAATTTTATTGTGTTGGCTATCCCTGTGCAGGTGAAGAAGAATGTAAGCTGATTAATGTTAATGGGTATTCAGATTTATTTATCATGTGTAAATTTAATTGTGTTTTTCTACTAATTGCCAATGTGTATACATGTGTCTAATGCTAAGGTTAGATAAAGGATATTGCGTGTTTATAGAGGGGTATTTGGAGAACCAGAGGGTATTCAAAAATTTGGTTGTTTTTGTATTCCAATTTTTGCAGTCGAGTTTCTAGATTTTCGAGGTAAGGTCTTTGAGCTTACATAATTTAATTTTTTCTATATTTTTTTTGTTGTATCCAATTTACATAGTGAATTTCATTACCTATTTTGTTGTAGTTTTGACAGTGGATTTCGTTGCCTCTTATGCCCTAATTATGAACTAGTTTCGATGTTTAAAGTATTGATTCCATTTTGCTTGTTATTTGTATATATATATATATATAGTTCAACGGTTATGATTATTTGAATTTGTTTGTGATTTTTGCTCTATATTTGGGATTTGTTTATTGTGTGCCAATTTTATCATGTTTTTTGCTAATCACCAATGTGTATACCCATGTCTAACGTTGAGCTTAGATGTGTGTAGGAGAAGAAGAGTGTAAGGTGATTAATGTTAATGGGTGTTGGGATTTGTTTATTGTGTGTAAATTTGATTGTGTTGCCTATCCCTGTGCAGGAGAAGAAGAGTGTAAGGTCGTTAATATTAATGGGTAATGAAATTTGTTTATTGTGTTTTTCACTAATCACAAATGTGTATACCTATGTCTAATGTTAAGGTTAGATAAAAGATATTGTATGTTTATAGAGGGGTATTTAGAGAACCAGAAAGTATTCAGAAATTCGACTGTTTTTGTATTCTAGTTTTTGCAATTGACTTTCTAGCTTTTTGAGGTAACGTCTTCAACCTTACATTATTTAATTGTGTCTGTAATTTTGGGTGTCTCGAATTTACATAGTGAATTTCATTGCCTATTTTGTCCCAATTTTGACAGTGAATTTCACTACTTCTTGTGCTCTAATTGGGAACTTTTTTTCATGTTTAGAGTATTAATTTCATTGTGTGTAATTTGTATATATATACATATCAATTCAATGGTTATGATTACTTAAATTTGTTTGTGATTTTTGCTTGTATATATATATATATAATTTGCTTTCTAAATTGCATAATGAAATTCAGTTTGTAATGGAATTCATTGTTTGGATTAGAGCAAAAGAGGTGTTAGCCCTACTTTCGAAAGTTGAAAAGTTACGAGAAATTTTTGCCATATTTCATTCCATTAGCTTGATTGATTATAATAACAGGTTGATATATATATATATATATATATATATATATATATATTGGAGGAAAGAGAGAATGATGTCGAAGCAAAGATATTTCCTGGGTATATTCAAAGAATTTGGATATCCACCATAGCTGATAATGACAAGATATGAAGATGGACAAAGTGGAAAAGAAATAATTTGAGGCAAAGAGAAAAAAAATGTTGATAATTAGAAATCATAATTTTTTTTTAGTTGCCTATAATAAGTGAAAATTATATTGCTTGTTATTTCGCTTAGGTCTCCCAAGCATCTTTTCTATTGATGAAGCAAGTTTCGGTGTTTTGCTAAGGTTGTTGATAAGGGTTTAAAGTAACTTGTGAATGATAATAAAAAAACATGACCATCGATAATTTGGCCAAGGGTGCAGAACGATGCTTTTCTATCAACAAACAAACAAATAAACATCTAACTCTCGAAGCCTTCTTAGTTTATTATGTTCACTTTCCACCTCGTCACCCCTTTCCGTTGTAGAGGCCATCTAATTATAAACACTATGAAATGAAAGTAAGATGTGACCAAGTCGTAAACGACAACTTATGCTTTTTCCAAAAGTCACCGATATGCAACATGATTTGTTCCATCATCTACGTTGGCAAGTTATTCTAAATGTAATTGGAAAGTTGGTGAAATGAATAAACAAGTCGACGCACATAAGTTGTGAAGATAGCTCCTAGCTAGCAAAGGCAACTCGGCATGTGCTCCACGATAGGCATGTCATAACTCAAGTCAGTTTTAAATAACTACCTCTTGGAGCTCGAAGCAATATATTTAGCATGCCACGTGTCTCATTCTTTTATGTAATTACAGTTACAAGTGAATGGAAAAAATGAATTACATAACTTCGAGATGGAGTAAAGAGCCCAACATGCACTCAGCAAATTTGTGAAGAAGTATATTGGCCACTAGCGAGTATGGAATAGAATAGGCTCGTCATATGCATGCAAGAAAGCTAAAGATTCATGTCCATCCTCTCCTCCATGAACATGCAGAAAGTGTAATCACCTAAAACACACACGAACAATTCGACATAACTCTCAAGCAAATGAATATCATGTGCAGATGAAGTTGCAGTTTATGATTCCTTGAATCGTTGTTGTACAAAGAAAGGAGTTGAAGACTCATGTCGATCCTCTCCTCCTAAAACATGAAGAAATATTGGAAATTGCAGCAGACATGTTTACACTTCTTCTTGGTGCTTCAGGGTTTTATATGAATGCGAGCTTGGTTAAGAACAATGATGAGATATTCCAGGGCATTTCCATTTGCATCAGAGTTCCTTGTGCCAGTTGGTGGGCTGAGAATCTATCAACTAGACCTCGTGCTAGTTCTTGGGCTGAGACTCAACCATGACTCGTGCGAAGTGGCTAAATGAACTTTGTCATCGACCTACTATGATAGACAAGACATCTTGTGAGACTTAGACCTTGGTCTATCCAAATTATGAAGGAGAATGGTTATTCTACATGCAGATTTCAAATTAACCGCACTATACAAGCAGCATGTTGATTCACATCAAAGCATGATGAAGGAGGAATTTTGTTAGTTACTATAGTTAGAAATGCTCTGGTAGAGTTTCATACTGAATATAGAAGCATAAAGATGCCTTGTAAAGTTTTCCAAGTTCGGCTCTAAAGAAACAAAGTCTCATCTCAAATATTCATATTAGCTTCTCATGATCATGTTGATGCACTGAGATATGAGTGTCAAAACATTTAATGGACATACATCGAAGCATAAAAGCTAAAGGTTATAAAAATATGCCCAAATATTGTGATAGTTGCAGGAGGTCTAGTAAGACTTTAGAAATTTCTTCGTAAGCACATCCTGCTAGAGTAAATGAGACTTCAAAGTTTTGAGTTCCTTTCATCATGAAGTATAAAGACCAGGATTATGAGTATGCTCCAATGATTGTTACTATGCTTCATGAGGTTCTTGATACTAAAATAGGGCATATCAACCTACAAGACATTCAAAAATCACTAATAGAAGGAGAAAGATCGAAATTGTCCCGCAAGATAGTTGACAGCGGGTTGGTGGATGCGGCTTGTTTTCCCATAGCAGTGCAATGTTCACAACTGGTGGTAGAATGTACAAGAGGATATAACCCTAACACCAAAGAAATAAGGACTATTGATGGACATCTGATGGCTAAGCTAGATGGAATTTCCATTGACAATGTTCTTCGATTGCCATACAAGGAGAAGTTCACTTGCATCGATAAGCAGAAGGCTTACCATTATTTCAGTGACAACAGAAGCCAATGTTTGAATAACTTAGCCAAAGAATGGTTGGTGACATCACGAGGAGGACAATCTCAACTTCCTATGACACTTCATCACTCTCTTTTTATTAAAGAGATATTTTATCTGATAGTCCTACTTCACAGAGTAACAGGCAGCCCTGATTCTACTGAATTCGAAATGTGGATGTACCTTTTCATCACAATCATATCAGCAAGAAAACAATTCATTGATTGGGGCCATCTTATTAGTGATTGCATACATAATCAGTTGATCCATTTCAAGACAAGTCAATGCTTTCACATGTCTTCATATTTGATATATGCAATCTCTAATCTAAGATCATGGCTAGGTTTGAGTACAACTGGTGTTCTAAATCTGGAAACCCAGATTTATGATTACTACAAGCAGTTATAGTTAGAGGAGAGCTTCATGCATTTCAGACGAGTAAATGATGCCTTTACAATGCCATCAGTGAGGCTACTTCAAGGAAATATAGCTATGAGGATATCAAAAGAAGCAATAACACTGATAAAGAAGTACGGAAGTTACTTCATTCAATTTCCAAAATTCACCTACTTTCGAGTAGGGGGATTCGATGGCTATCTGATAGGGAGTTTGCTAGGAAGTGCTCAACAAGGATGTTTAAATTCTAATGGTTCAATTTTTTTCCCAAAGACTTGTTTGAGGCTATTGTATATGTCTGCAAAATCATTCTTATGGTTTTAAGGCCAAGCAACTCATGCATCACTTTCCAAACAAACTCCCCTTTTGAGTGAGCTCATTCCTTTGCTCATCCACTATTGGCTATATCCAACCATTACATACTTTCCTACACATTCCTCTATGCTTTGGGAAATATTTTGATTGTACTTTGTCATTACAAGCTCCTCCAAATGGTTTAGGAACCTAAGCAAAAGTATTGTCTTTGACCTTGTGTAGTTTTGGGGTAATTAAGCATTTTTGGTCTTCTTACTCAAGCCCTTTGTTGGACTACAAACCACAAATGTCTTTGTCATACTATCAAGAAGGTGGAGGGGTGTCCTTCAATGTACCTAGATAGCTATTCATAGGTTCTTCAAGTTCTACCTAACCCAAACCAATCAGGTTCTTAAAAAGTGTGAGTTTTGCAATCAAAAGGCTTGTAGCCCGTGGAGGCCTAATTGGCACCTTTTTGCTCACGCAACCCAATGATGGGAAATTCCTCCCAAAAAATTGATTTGGATGGTGTTTTATAGGTACATGCTAATAGATTTTCATGTTTTAGGCCACTGTTAATGCAAAATGAGGATTGTCCACTATTTATGGCACTTTTGTAGGGTTTGGTAGGGTTTAGACCCAACCACATTGGGAAATCATTGCAACTCCACTAAAAAAGATTCCAAACTGAAGTTTACCTTCTTACATATCATGTAGGGCCTTTCTTTACTACTGTCCTATAGGCATTAGTCCAAACACATGGTGCACAAACTGAAAATCTAAAACATGTAAGTGACTGTCACAAAAAACTAGTCATAGCAACCTCACTGTTATCACTGCATTCCAAGGTGTTAGAAGTTCATTCCAAACTCTTCCATGGTATTAATAAATCTCCAAACACCTATGAGGTTCTTATAGCAATATTGAGGTGTGTTTACAAAGCTTGAATAGGCTCTTGAAGTATCTTTTTGCACATACTGTCATTAAAAAAATAGTGAATTCATTGTCTTGCAAACAAACTGAGAATGTTTAATAAGAAGTACCCTTCTCTGACAAAAAAATGTGACTCACAATACCCTTAGAAGCATATTCAGACCTCTGTCTCACACATTTGTTCACTCCAATTATTCTTGGGTGCAAATTTTAATTTCTTGTTCATGACACTAGTCGAGTAATCTATACTTGCCTAGCTTTCACACAAATCCATCCTCCAAGCATAGTTCTAACTCAAAAAGACATATATACACAATGTAAATGCATAAACCAACTTGGCCAAATCCATTTGGTGGGAGCCTAGGCTTGGATTAGTCAAGTTGCTACATTTTGTAACCCCATACCCTTGACAGGGCAGTGAGCACACCAAACTGAAAGAATTTGTTAAATCAACTTGAAAATGGGAAACCAATCCAAAGATCACTTGGAGAGAATTGGATAATAAAAAGGAACACTTCCCAAAAGGTATAGTATAGACCAATATGCTATAGTACAGACTGTTACTCCAAAGAAGGAAAAAACTATGAAACAAACCAGAATTTCATGCTTTTCTATTAGGATTCTTTTGCTAATACAATCACCAACCCTTTCCAAGGAAAAGGGAGGAATTTTATATTTTTTCTAGTTTTTTATCAAGCCCTAGTATGGACATGAGGCTTCCACAACTTCATTGTCCTAGAAAAGTCAAAAAAATGACAACTTTTACAACTTTTACAAGCCCAAATGACAACATTTCTTGCTCCAAAAGACATTTTTGACAACCTAACCTCATCAACTTATCTAAACACCCTAGACATGCTTAAAAACACTTAGAAAACATGTTGAAATTCTTTGGAAAGCATTTCTAGACCTTTTAGGCAAATTTTCAGATTTTTGCCCTTTTTGGCCTAAAAACCCAAAATTGTCAACTCACATCCTGAAAGACAAAAATTGACCTCTTGAGAACATAATGAGATCAAACCCATTTGAAAATACACACAAAAACCTAAAACAACATCATAAACCTAACACAAGACATTACAAACATGAAAGCAAGAAAGACTAAAAAGGGAGAGTTTCTACTCAACTAGGTGCTCCTGCACCACTACCTTATAAGTTACCAAGGTATGTGGATGATAAGCTCTTCTTGATCGAGCTTTGTAGACAACTGATGTCAGTCTAGAAGAATTGTAGAAATAGGAAGAACAAAGGAGTTACTTTCCCGATTTGCCTTGGTCATTATAAATGCGAGTCTAGCTCAAAAGCAAAAGAGGCGGAAAGGGCTCTAGCCAAAATCAATTTGTACACCTGCCAGATGAGATTTCCCTTTGATAGTAAAGGATATATCAAGAATAATTTGAGACTTGGTCTGGGATACCTTCATTTCCCAAATATTGAAGACTTCTGGGAAGATTGCAAGGATGAATTTGAAGTTAGAAAAAGAGATTGGACAAGATTCACCTTGAAATAAATTTGTGATTTCAAGATGGAATGGATCATTGAAGGTATTGAAGATGATGAATCGGATCTAATTGATCCCTTTTATTTTGAGAAGATCCAAGCTCAACCTCTTCCTTCTATTAATTGGGCAGATCTAGAGATTAGAGATATCAGAGAAAGAACTAGTTTTCTGATCAAGAAGTCAGAAGCTTGGGTCAGAAAGAGGATAACAGAAATAACTACTACAAATCCAACAAGTCAAAAGGAGACACCAAGGAGAAGCGGCCATCAAGATAGTTTTGCTTCATCAGTTCCTTCTCATACACTAGTTGCGGATATTATTTCTCACCAGAAAACTCAAGGAAACGGTGGAGATGAAGATCCTCCAAGAAGAAATAATCTCCAAAATACATGTGAAGATGAACCCAGACAAAGAAAGAAGAAATCCAGATCAAAGGACAAAGAAGAAAAATCTACTTTGAGAGAAGAGAAAGATCAAGATCTAGTAGAAGTCTGAGATGATCCAAGGATTGATGAAGGTATACAAACTATGTCACCTTCAATCCTTATTGAATCTCCTCATCACAAGGTACAAGACCCTACTTTAGCTATGGATATTTCTTTCCTAAGAAATCCAGTTGATCAAATAGAAGAGGTTAGAGAGGAAGCAACTTCACTAGTACCTGAGCAACAAAATCTTTAACAAAGTAATATGCAAGAGCCCTCGGAAAGTATTTCTCTCCCATGGCTAGAACAAAGCCTATTGAAAAAGAGAAGATTGGAGGAGTTAGCGGTTCCTAAATTCAACACAATATCTTATCTTTTCAAGAGACCTGAGAAGCCAAAGAAAATCAAAGTGACTTCAAGAATAAAGACTGATTTGAATTCAAGAAATATGTGCCTAGAGATAGCTCGACCCATCGCTGAAAAAGATGTGAATGAAGCCACTCTTGTAGATTTTGTTATGACAAAAATTGATATGGGTCCATCTACTCATGAAGTTGAAATACAAAATTTCAATGTGGTGGCTACAAAGCTAGTGGAAAGAACTGAAAAAGAGAAGCAATCAAAGGATAAACTGAAGCAACAAGTGCAAACTTTGTCCTCTTACTTGAAGTCCATAGTTGACACTTCTACCATGCCACTCAATGTGGTTCACCAATTAGTTATTTTAAGTCTAGAAGGAGAGTTTGAAAGAGATGTTATTGAAGGTCTTCAAAAGTATCAAGTTTATGGGAAAGTGATTGAAAACTGGGTGGCGAAAGTCAAATCTCTTGCATTTGATTTCATTGTTAAGGCCAAAGTTGTTCATGATGAAGCCTTAATCAAGAAAGAAACCATTGAAAATGACCTGAATTATGTCAAGAAAGAAGAAGTAGCTTGGAAGGAAATCATGAATGATTTCAGACAAATGATGGAGATCAAAATGGACATCCTTGTAGCTAAGAAGACTCTCCCTAATACTTAAGAGAACTACTTGGAGTTATGGACAGAAAATATAAGTTGGAAATTAGTGATCATTGATCAAATTTCAACAGAGCGAGAAAGGCTTATGCTTTCTTGCGATCAAGTATATGAAGAGCTTCAAAGTCAGCTCATCATCCTCCTTCCAAGTACATCATTGATGGAAGACTCACAAGCATTACAAATGGTTTCCAGAGCATGGTTGATCAACAACTGTTTAACAAAGAAGTCTTCAATGAAAACACAATGGATAAGTTGATTGATACCTACACATCTTTGAAGATTTATATTTCTCAAATACCTAATATGGTGGCAGAGTTGAGTGGCATCTACAAAAACTTGAGGACTTGGAAGATGAGGATATCCAACATCTGTTGGTCGTAAAATGGGCTTTGTACTAGTTGTTAAGCTACATTGGCTAAGTATGTTAGTGTCATTGAGGGTAGTTGTCTGTTGCACAACATTTCCCCATGGGTGGTAACCACAACCCTCGACCGTGTCTTTATATATGCTCTGGTACTTGTTGTTGGATACACTGATGCAGAGAATGATTATTGTACTAGAAATTTTGGCATTAATGAAAGCATTGCTTTGAGTTTCTGGTTACTATTCTATCCTATGGTTATCATTTGACTGTTGATATACAATATTAATAACACACCCCATGGGGTAAACATCTGGCATCATTGTCGTCTGAATCTGGGTAGCCATGGAGCATGAATGGCCTATGGAGGATAATGGGCCCACCCATTGGCAGTAGCATCGAGGGGGATGATAGCTGACTGAGAGAACTTTACGAATGGGAGAACGAATTGACAGGCAACTTCGTGATCCAGTTCCAGGTGGCTATAGAGACTTTCATATGAGGGGAGGCTACACAAGAAGAGGTACCCAAGGGTGTAGTCTAGGATGCTCTCAACGTCAGTCCGACGGCAAATAGGTTGTTGCACCAACTCCTGTGTCTCCTATCCCAAGAAACCCTTTCCCACCAGCATCAAAAGGAGGAAACCCAACATGAGGAGTGACACCAATAGGTCCTTCGGGAGTACGAAGAAAATAATTGTCGCTGGGAAGAGGAGTGTAATGGCAAGCGATGACGAGAAACTTGAACCTTGAGCCTCATGGGAAGAATAAAGAACACTCCTACATTATGTATGAGAATTAATGTCCAACTTATTAAATAAAGATAGAAATAAGAAGGCACAAAGTGAGGAGTGGGAGGCCACACAAAGAGCCCTGATTTTGGAACAACAAGTAGAACATAGACGAAGGCTGAGGCAACTTGCTGAAGGATGACCTGCCGAAGGGTTGCCCAAAGGGAACCAAGGAGGTGTCATGGAGGGTGCAGGAGCAGAAGCCGAAGGAGATTTCTACATGTCGCCAGAACACCATAGGGTGAGAAGCTATGGAGAATTTTTGGAGGAAACAAGGCTACGAAGAAATCTAGTCGAAGAGACCCAGGATCAGTTCAGGAATTTATCCCTTACACCACGCATGGAGGACCACCGAAGGGAGTGAACAGATGATGAGGGTGAGAATAGAGGGGAGGGAAACCGTATGACCATAGGTGCAGAGGAGGCATAGGCACACGGCAAGTAGGACCCCCTCTTGGGACCCATCACACCAAGCACGCGGGTACAAACCACTGTACCCCCAATCACTCAAATAGCACACACAACCGGCATGAGTGGGAGTGGTGTAGGTGCACGATAGGTGACACAACCCCCATCAATGGCCAGTAAATAAAAACTGCCAAAGTTCAACGACGATGGGAAGGAAGATCCCATCCGCCATTGCCGCACTTGCAAAACCATATGGTCAGCGAACGGTGTTACCGACCAAGATGAATGGGTAACACAATTTCCAACAACCTTAAGGGGAGTGGCCATTGACTAGTACTCCAATATGGATAAGGCCAAAGTTAGCACATGGCCCAACCTGAAGAGGGAGTTTGAGATAGAGTTTTGCCTCCTCAAAGACGACAATGAAATAGTAACCAAAATCTATCGCACAAAGCAGAACAAGAACGAGACAGTCTGAGCCTATAGTTGGCGACTCAAGGAACTGTTGGGGAAAATGGAGAGTCAACCAGTGGATGGGTTGAAAAAGAGATGGTTCATGGAGGGATTGAAACACTCCCTCCAGAAGAAGATGAAAATTGTTCCACAAACCTCGTACGAAGATGCATATAATAGAGCGATGGATCTCGAGAGCGAGACCAAGACATCCAAGAAGAAAAAGAAGAAGGATAGCTCGTCCAAGGATGATGACTCTTCCGAGGGAAGTGACGGCTATAGCGAGTCTAGAAAAAAGGTGTAAGCTTTGCAAAAAGACATGCTGAGGATAATGAAATAGATGAAGGTTATGAAGGGAGGTCCAAGCAAGACTGACGAAGGGGAGCTTTTGTGCATGGAATGTAAGACGGACAACCACACGAAAGGCTCCTACCCAAAGAAGGCCTATTGTGATATATGCCAGTTGATGGGGCATCCCACCAGGGAATGCCCTTACAACATGAAAACACAAAACCAACAATTATTGCTTACGTAGGAACAACCAACTACATCAGGCGGTACCAGCAGGTCCCAAGAGAACAACAATGCAACATCAGGAGGCTACTGAGATAACTGGTGGGGAGGACAAAACAATAATAACAATACAAGGAGCTAGATCCAATATGACTCCAAAGGTCGATCGATGATACAATCTAAAGCATGCAGCCAGTGGGGGCACTTCGCGCAAGACTGCCCGAAGAGAGAGGCCACACAAGATTTGTGCAAATGATGTGGACTGGGAGACCACAAAGATGCCACCTGCCCGAAGTCCGGTGTCAACTTGCTCAATATCAAGGAAACCAAAGAAGAGTAAGTGTTGGTCGTAACCCGCACCCAAGCCAAACAAGCAATGTGCCTAGACCCGGAGATGGAGAAGTGAAGGGTACGGGAAGCACGGGAAGAAATTGAGAAAGAGATACAAGAGAGGGTGAAGGCAAAGGGTACGATGGGTACTTCCAGCTGACTAGAGGCAGAGGAGGCTATACTAAATCAAATTTTAAAACTAGAGGTTCCTGTGAAGGTACACGACCTCCTCCAAACGATGCCTCAATTACAAACGACGTCGCTGAATAATCTCTCCCAACCACGCACCAATACCAACCACCACACAAATTTTCCTGGGGGGTCTGCAATAGACCCCAGGCTGCTGGCAGTTAACACTGGAAGGAACTCGACCATTGTGGAGATGGGTATCCTTGGCACCATTCTAACCGATACCATCGTCAATGGTGGATCAGGAGTGAATGTTATTCTAAAAGAAACCTGGTGGAAGCTGGGGAAGTCGACATTGTAGCCATCTACATTCAATCTGTTGAGGGAAGATTGGCATGGAATCAAACCCATTGCGACACTAATGGGCCAACAAGTTACCATTGGGGCGCAACCCTTCATACTAGACTTTGTGGTAATCCCACTAAATAAAAAAGGGTATGATGCGATCTTAGGGAGAGGGTGGCTAGTGGCAGCCGAGGCCACCCACAACTGGAAGAAGAACACTCTATCTATGGAGAATGGAGGAAGGAAGTTTATCGTAGACCTTGGGCACACACCAATACCAACCACTGCATGAATGTTCATGGGGGGTCTGCAATAGACCCCAAGCTACTCGTAGTTAACACTGGAAGGAACCCGACCATTGTGGAGATGGGTATCCTTGGCACCATCGTCGATGGTGGATCGGGAGTGAATGTTCTTCTAGAAGAAACCTGGTGGAAGTTGGGGAAGCCGACGTTGTGGCCATCTACATTCAATCTACTAAGAGAAAATCAACATGGAATCAAACCCATCGGGACACTGATGGGCCAACAAGTTACCATCAGAGTGAAACCCTTCATACTAGACTTCATGGTAATCTCACTAAAGAAAAAAGGGTATGATGTGGTCTTAGGGAGAGGGTGGTTGGTGGCAGCCAAGGCCACCCACAACTGGAAGAAGAACACTCTATCTATGGAGAATGGAGGAAGGAAGTTTATCATAGACCTTTGGACATAGTTGGTTAGTGATGAACTGACATCATCTTCGGAATCAGAGGGTGAAGGAGAAGGCGACCTGAGGGACGAAGGATGGGGTTGCATGGAGCCCAACGACAAATGGATTCTCAAACTAGGAGAGTGTTCTGAGGATGAGATGGGGTCATTGAATAGGCTCTTTCACTAGTAGATGGAAGATTACGAAATGTTCCAGAGCTACAAGCTCGAAGTAGAGGCACCAGAGCAAGTAAAAGAGGAGGTGTACCTGTCAGAATACAAAGAATATTGGAAGGGAGATGCCCATGTGAGTGACACCACTGCACATCAGTTCTCGAAGGAAGAACCCATCAAGTACCAAGAGGTAAAATCGAAGGAGACAAACCTTGGTGACGTAGATAATCCCAAGATCATTCATGTCGGCAATGATTGGAACCCTATGTGGAAGACCGCATCCTTCAAAATCTTTATTCTTCTTCTTCTTCTTATGTACAGGAAGGAGACCATGGTCCCTATAGAAATTATGGTTCTAGGTTTTCGGATGGCCATTGAAAATAGACTTGCCATCAACGGGTCCAAATTGAAACTCTACCACAAGAAGCGCGCAGGGGACCCGAGAGGCCGAAAGGACACCCGAGAGTCTGGAGGGGGACCCGAGAGGATGGAAGGGGACCCAAGAGGCCAAGCAGGTGACTCGAGAGGCACGGGACCAAAGTGGGAGACTCTTGGGTGAGGAAAATTGAGAAGGATGAAGGGCGATCCTAGAGGCATGGGACCCAAGCTAAAGACTCTCTGGACAATTAGATTAGGAAATTAAAATAAAAAAATCAGTAGCCACGGTGGAACCGTCGTGCGGTGGGACCATCGTCGAGGGGTCCCCGTGTAGTGGAACCACCATTGGGGGGGGCATCATCAGTGACCACCGTGCAGTGGAACCACTGTCAAGGGGGGCACCGTGCGGTGGAACCACCGTCGACGGAGGTCACCAGCAGTGGAATACCATCGTAGGCCTGAAGGAGCACGATGATGACAATTTAAAAAAGGGTGAAAGGAAAAATACCATGGAATGACAGGGATAAATGGTAGTGATGGCACGTGAAAAGAAAATTGTGTTAGCATTCAAACAAGCATGCATTTAATTTTTTTTAAAAATGATGACTAGATTGAAAAATCATTTAATGGAGTCTGAAGCCAGGACGCTGAAAAAATTAGAGTGGAGAAGAAGGTTTTTGGTATCTTAAAATATCACAAAAGTGATGTGTGCTATGGACTTCCGTGTGGTTCTGAAGGTTGGGGTACAAACCCAGACCCCGCGAGGGTGTTGCCCTCGACCCTACTAGGGGCACTGCCCCCAGACCCCCAGTTTATTTTTGAGCTACAATACACTTTTGAGCTGGGCGAAGGGCATCAAAGAAGTCACAGTGAGTGTTGGGGTTGTTATGTACTATGAGAAAGAAGCCTGAAGCTAAGCATTAGCAGGGAAGCCATAAGTCGTAGAGGGAGACAGATTTGGAGGTTGCGAACAAATAGAGTTTGAGGGAAGGCACTGCAAGAACATGAAGTCATACAACACTAGGGAGTTATTTAGTTCAGTTATCAGCCTTTGGGGAGTGTGATGGAGGATTTGAGGCATCTCCTAGCCTTTGTTCCAAAGGGTTGTGGCCACTTCCAAGCATGAATGGTATGCTTTGAGGAACTCAGAGTATGTCTTGGTTGGACGTGAGGTTGCCTTGGTGGATGCATAGAGGGCTCAGGAGGAGATAACCACCAGGTTGAAGGCAGTAGTAGCGTGAGACTTAGCTTAGCGTACCCATGAGTTGGATGTCGAGAGGGCAGCACAGGTGGCTATCAAGGACAAATTGGCTAGGGAGACAGTATCATTTGAGTAGCAGTTAGTGGAGGCTGAGACTAAAAAGCATGTTTTGTAGATAATTTTGGTTTAGGCATCGGAGGACTGTGATGTCAAGGAAAAAAAAGAACTCCTGGCAGAAGCAATAATAGTGAAATCTATACTTGAGCATCAAATGGTAGCAGAAAATGGTTTTCAGGTGAGGATGCAGCAAGTGTATGAGTTTCGGGCTCGACTGGTGTTAGTAGTTCCTGCATCTTCTTCATCGGCGGTGCAACTACCTTCTTCAGGGACACCCCCTCAGCCCCTTCTTCTCAATGATTTTCTTATTGTATACAATGTACTTCATCCCCATTTTGTTGTGTTAGTCCCAGATTTTTGTCCTTGTCATCCGGAGATGACTTTTCTTAGGGGGAGGATGATGTTGGTCGTAAAATGGGCTTTGTACTACTTGTTAAGCTACGTTGGTTAAGTATGTTAGTGTCGTCAAGGGTAGTTGTCCACTGCACAATGATTCTCCATGGGTGGTAACCGCAACCCTCGATCGTGTCTTTATATATGCTCTTGTACTTGTTGTTGGATACACTGATGCAGAGAATGATTATTGTACTAGACATTTTGGCATTAATGAAAACATTGCTCTGAGTTTCTGGTTACTATTCTATCCTATGGTTATCATCTGACTGTTGATATGAAATATTAATAACACACCCCACGGGGTAAACAACATCCTTATTCCTAAAGGGAAATCCATTACTCCAGCCATAAAAATTTTAAGAATATTTAAGGATAAAGAATCCAATCAACAAAACCTGCTTTCAAAATCAACAACTTCATTAGCGACACCCTTAGCTAGCATAGAATAAATCCAGTGATGCATAATGTATATTTTTCATTTTTGTTGTGTGTGTTACTTGAATCATGTTTTGGCTTTTCTTTGTAAATAACTTTCATGATCGAGTTTTCCTTATTCAAGTCTTATCTTCATCTATTTTTGTAAAGTTAGGTTTGCCCTAACACTTTCTTTTGAGGTAGTTATTTTAAGTGCTCAACTCAGCTAGTTACTCTTAGTAACTAATATTCCAAATGAGTTAGTTATTTCAAGTTGTTACACTTAAAGTGAGTTGGTTATTTTAGGTAGTTATAAAGGTGGTTAAGGTAGTTACCCTAAGTGGTTACTAACCTCACCTATATATGCCTCATTGTAATTCAATCAAAGGAGTTCCACTTTTTCACAAAGCATTGTATGAAGGACTCGAATAGTACTATTCAAGCAAGAAAGCAATAGAGAAATATTTTGGATGTGTGTTCAATTCATCTTGAGTGTCATTGTTAATTTTTTTATGTCCTATCAATGATAATCATTTGCTTTCCTTTAACATTGCATGTGAAGAAGATTATCATTTCAAGTTTTGGTATCTTAACTTGAATGTGTGGAATTTAAAAATTGATAAGTTTATATCTTATTTCTCAATCAGTTTTGACTGTTCTTATTGTTCTTTAAATCTTAGAAAATTTATATACCCCCATCATACGAGGGAGCTGCCCCTCTCAAACATAGAGAGGAATTGTTATCATTTTGCAATTATTCAACTGTTGTGAACACTTTGTTGTTGTTCAAAGGGTGAAACAGGATTTTTCAAGAAGAATACTTAAAGCAACAAATATGTTTACCAACAAGAGGTAATAAAATTCACTGTGTAAATTGTAGGTGTAGACGTATAAAAATGACCATATTCCTAAATGAATATTTTATGTTCATTTTCCTATTTGATTAAATCCAATTTAATTAAATTATCCACATTCTTCTATTTTATTAAGTAAATTACTCAATTTATTTAAATAAAATTCATTATACCCATTTAATGAATAAATCATTTTATTCAATTAAATCCTCCTATCCACTTTTAATTAAATTCAAATTTAATTAAATGGTTATTTTAAATTGAATAAATCTAATTTATTTAATTTCCCCAAATTGCAACCAAATTGAATTAAATTACTTCATTTCAATTAAATCCTATTATCCCTCCATCCACTTGCAAAATCCTAAACCCCTTTCTAATCCCTTCTAGAATCTTCTAAATCGCTTCTAATTAACCTAACCCCTCCTCTAAACTTTGTCACATCCCTAAGCAAAGGGAGGTCACTTCTCAAAGCCACAAAGTCTTTGATAACCATTAAAGGCTTTCAACCTTCAACCACTAAATGTCTCAAAGTCTTTGATAACCTTTGAAAGCTTCCAACCTTCAACCACTTAATCCACAAAGTCTCCAATAACCATTAATGGTTAACCCAAACCCTCCTACATGGTTAAAACATTTGTTTCGACTCAACCTCTATCCAACCCAAGGGTATCATCAGGCCTTTAATGCTTTGACCATGATTATCTCTTAATCATTTGCACAAAGGTTTATCCTTGGATTAACTCCTAGTCCAGTGGGTAATCCTAACTTAGACTTGACCCTTAACCTCTAGATAACCATGAGGTCTTCTCAGGCATTCAATGTCTCCAACCCCTTCTTTCAACCCAATCTTATGTTGACACTTGTCACCATTTCATTGGTGCAATTTGCAAACATGGATCCCCAACTTTCAAACTCAACCCTTGATTAAACCATTCAATCCTGACCATCCATTGCCCTATTTTGACTATAAATAGAGCTCTCACTCCTCCATTTTCATATATAGAATCCTCTAAATTTGAAGCATTACACTTATGCTCAAATACCTTCAAGCTTTCATATCATTTTTTATGCTTATCATTTAGCCTCTTTTAGATCAGGAATTAGACTAAATATGCATGTTTAGAGTAATTTTTTATCATTTTAGCTCAATCATAGACTAAATATAGTATGCTAGGATAGTATTCATACTAACCTTATCATCTTATCATCTAGTTTAATGCATTTCTAAGATCATACATAGCTTAGCATCCATTTCATACTAAAATTTATCAAAGCATCTCTTGTTCTCATATTTGCCATCCCTAAACCATTTTGCTCGGTAATCTGAGAGCAAAAACATTGGTTTGAAGGACATTGTGAGATAGAGAACCATGGGACCCTCCTTGGGAAGCTGAGTAATACTACGTTACTTCATAGCTTGCACCAAGAAGTCCTGTGTGTGTGTGTGGACTAGTAATTTAATCATATTTTCACATTTTGAGTTCTATTAGCCCACTTTTCCCACATACATTTCTGGCGTCCACCGTGGGGCCCGACACCAAATATCATATCGGTTTTTGAAACTAACCTCTTTTGCAGGCACACGGGAAAAATGAATTAGCACTTTCAACTCACTATTTAGCGCATCAAGGAAATAGTGTAGCGCATCCCGCTCACTGTTTAGCATGTGGGGCTCATACTACAACGCGTGAAGACTATACTTTAGCGCATAACCCCACTAAACTTTTCCTGTAGGTCTCAACTATTGGGAAAAATGGTGTCTCAACCTTGCATTTATGCGAGGTTACTATTTATAGTAAGTTTTTATTTGAGCACGAAATGGTGCGAAACTCTCCCTGAAGCTTCTGGTTGGCTAGATAAGCATTCCGGTAAAGTTGCGTCGCAAGGTCACAGCTAGTTTTGAAGATATTAAAGTTTTCATCTTGGAGGGGTGCAATAAAATATTTAAACTTAATTTTGGGGACTTTAGAGGCTCCAAAATGCCCTGAAAAGTGGCCGTAACCAGCGAAGTGGGTTACGAGGTGATAGAGCACTTTGCGAGCTTTCTGGCGCTCCAAACGGTTCGTCAATCGGACACCCGGTTCTCAAGTTATGGCCTCCGGAAGTTTGTACTCCTGAAATAGGAAAAATAATTTGTATCGGATACATAAATGAGCTGTAAAAGGGAGCGACACGTGTTGATGTGTGCTTTAACATGTCATAGGGCATCTAGAAGGGAGATAAGGTCGGCTACACCTTATTGGGTGGTTTTAGCCCATGGTTTTGTAATACCGTTTGATGGTTTCTTGTATTGTATCTCCTATTTATGAGGTGTGTGAGATAGAGGTTGGGTGTAAGAGTCTTATGGCTATTGAGTTGCCTCTGAATCTCTGATTAATGGTACTCCTGCGAAGAGCTTGCTCTGCAAGTATTTTGTAATCTGTTTTTTATTGCTGAATAAAATATTGAGCTGCTTTTGGAGGGTGGGGTTTTTCTCCCGAAAGGGTTTTCCCCACGTAAATCATTGTGTTGTGGTATGATTGCTATTATATCTATTTCTATTTTCTGTAACTGTTGTAATGATCTGAAAAAGTTTTGCATTACCCTCCTCTCAAGGTTAGTGTAGGAAGTTGTTTCCGCTACTTAACTTCCTTACAAGTGGTATCAGAGCCTGATCACCTTTGGTTTCAATTGTGGGCAGTTGGGTTTTTTTTGAACTAATCCAGATTTGAGTGGGAGCTTGTGCAGAAGACACTTTGTGATCCTGTTGCAGGAATATTCAGATGGCGAGTTCGTCAGGGAGAATAGAGGTGGAGAAATTTAATGGAAGTAATTTTGAGATGTGGAAGCTGAAGATGGAAGATCTGCTAATAGATCGAGATCTTTGGGATGCTGTTGATGCGAATGTCCAAAGGCCCTCAGATCCTACTGCGGCAGCTCAGTATGATGTTATGGACCGAAAAGCCAAGGGTCTAATCAGACTGTGCCTGGCAGACTCTGTTCTAATCAATGTCCATGAAGAAAACTCTGCAAAGAAGCTATGGACTAAGCTTGGTGAGATGTATCAAGTGAAATCTTTATTAAATCAAATTTTCTTAAGAAAGAAATTGTATTCCTTGAAGATGGAAGAGGGTGGACGAATTGCAGACCACCTAGAAGCATTCAATATGATTGTGGCTCAATTAGTATCCGTCGGTGTTAAGATGGACGAGGAGGAAAAATGTCAGATCTTGCTTTGTTCTTTGCCTGATTCGTGGGATTCTCTTGTTATGGCTATCGGTAGTACTTCTGTTGTTTTGAACTCTGAAGACGTGGTGGGTGCCCTACTCGGTGAAGAGATGCGAAGGAAGGTATCCATCAATTCAAAGGAAGCCCTAACCGTTCGTGGAAGACCTAAGGAGAAAGGCAAGAAGAATGAGAAGCGCGGCAAGTCCAAATCCAAAGGGAGATCGAAATCTCCTGGAAAGTCCAAAGTCATTTGCTGGAATTGCGGTAAACCGGGTCACATCCGTAAGGACTGCAAAGAAGAAAAGAAGAAGAAAAAGAAAAAGTTCGATTCTGATTCTGAGTCCGACAAGGAAGATGGCGATGCATTTATTGCGGCTTTGGCGACTCATGCAGGTAATGATGCCTAGCTAATTGACTCAGGTGCATCTTTTCATATGACTTCCAATAGAGATTCGTTTTCTGAATATGAAGGATTTAATGGAGGTAAGGTGTACTTGGGTGATGATTCACAACTAGACATTGTTGGTCGAGGTAAAGTTAGAATCAGGTTTTCTGATGGTAGAATAAAAAGGATTAATGGTGTGCTGCATATCCCTGGATTAAAACGAAACCTGTTATCTATGAGCAAACTGATAGATGCAGGTGTGCAGGTAGTCTTTTCTGAAGCAGGATGTAAGATGATTAAGGGTGCTATGGTAGTTGCTAGAGGTGTCAGGTTTGGCACTTTGTATAAGCTTGAAGCATACACTGTTGAGTGTAATAGCACTTCTATAAAAAGTAAATCTGCGGATACTTCACTGGAAGATTTGAAGGTTTCACCTTCAGCAGATGGAAATGGTTTTTGGGTACCTAAGGGTGCTCTTTCGTCTGAAGCAAAGTTACCTGCAGAGAAGACTATGTTATGGCACCAGAGACTTGGCCACATTGGAGAAAAGGGTCTAAGGACCTTGAAAAATAAAAACCTTGTTGAAGGTTTGAATGACTGTAACCTTGACTTTGATTTCTGTGAGCATTGCATTTATGGAAAACAAAACCGCGTTCAGTTTTACTCGAGTTCTCATAAAACTTGTGGTGTTTTGGACCTTATCCATTCTGATGTGTTTGGTCCAGTAGATGTCTCTTCGATTGGAAAATCCACATATTATGTTTCATTTATTGATTATTTTAGTAGAAGGACATGGGTATATTTTCTAAAGAGTAAATCTGAAGTTTTTAGTCGTTTTAAAGAATTTAAAGCAATGGTTGAGTTGCAGACTGGAAAGAAAATAAAATGTTTGAGAACTGATAATGGCGGTGAGTTTTTCTCTAATGATTTTGATAGATTCTGTAAAGACTGTGGAATTAACAGGCAGAAGACAACTCCATATTCTCCACAGCAGAATGGAGTTGCAGAAAGAATGAACAGGACACTGATCGAAAAGGCTAGGAGTATGTTGAGTGGTGCTGGTCTTGAACAAAAGTTTTGGGCTGAAGCTGTTGCCACTGCTTGCTACCTGATTAACAGGTCTCCTACATCAGCTCTTGTTGATAAAACGCCTATGGAAGCATGGTCAGGTCACAAGCCTTCATTGAGACATCTTAGAGTTTTTGGTTGCGAGGCATATGCACATGTGCCAAAGGAGAAGCGAACAAAGTTAGAGAACAAGGCTGTGAAATGTATCTTCATCGGGTATAGTTATGGTGTGAAAGGATACAAGCTTTGGGACCCTGTTGCACAAAAGGTAATTCACAGTAGAAGTGTTATTTTTAGAGAAATTAAGTCTCCTTCTGTTACATTGCAGCCAGAACAGACTAAAAAAGAAGATGTGATTCAACTTCCTTCTACACCTGAAAGAGTTGAATCGAGACCTCTAGATAGGCAAGAATTTGAGGAGAGCTCGTCTAGCTCTGAATCTTCAGAAGAGGAGGAAGAACCTCCAACTCAGCTTGTTCGAAGGTCTACAAGACATAGACAACCACCTGAAAGGTATTCACCTGATGATTGGAGATGTATTTTTGCTCTGAATACTAGTGTGGATGAACCGAAATCTGTAGAAGAGGCATTAGGTATGAATGATGCAGAATCCTGGAAGATTGCTATGGAGGAAGAAATGGCAGCTCTGAAAAAGAATGATACATGGGATCTTGTACCATTGCCTGAAGGACGAAAACCTGTTGGTTGTAAATGGGTGTTCAAGAAAAAGATTGGTTCAGATGGAAGCATTGAGAAGTATAAAGCAAGGTTGGTTGCAAAAGGCTACTCTCAGGTTGAGGGTGTTGATTACGGTGAGATATTTTCTCCTGTTGCAAAAATGACGTCCATTAGATTTTTGCTTTCTATTGCTACTGCTTATGATTTAGAGGTTGAGCAAATGGATGTGAAAACTGCTTTCCTTTATGGTGATTTGGAGGAAGATATTTATATGACACAGCCAGAGCACTATGTGGTGAAAGGCAAAAGTAATTTGGTCTGTAAATTGAAGAAATCTTTGTATGGCCTCAAACAAAGTCCTAGGATGTGGTACCAGAAATTTGATACATATGTGTTGAGTTTGGGATTTGAACGTTCTAAATCAGATCACTGTGTTTATTATAAATCTTATGGTGATCATTTCTTATTCATTGCATTGTATGTTGATGATATGTTATTCATTGGTAAAGGGAAAGGTATGATTTCAGAACTGAAGTCTCAGCTTGCTGCTAAATTTGAAATGAAAGATCTTGGTGCAGCAAAGCACATTCTTGGGATGGAAATTAGAAGAGATAGGGCGAACAGAAAGCTATGGCTAGGCCAGAGTAAGTATGTGAATTCAGTGTTATAGAGGTTCAACATGCAGAATTGTAGACCATTGAGTGTTCCTTTTACAGTTGGAACGAAACTATCTATTTCAGATTGTCCTACATCCCCATTGGAGATGGAAGACATGAGCAGAGTGCCTTACCAAAGTGCGGTTGGAAGCTTGATGTATGCTATGGTTTGTACTAGACCAGACATTGCCCAAGCAGTGGGAGTACTTTCTAGATATATGTCTAATCCTGGTAGAGTTCATTGGGATGCAGTCAAAAGAGTCTTCAGATATTTGAAGGGTACTTCAGAGTATTCTTTGTGTTATCATGGTAATTCAGTTGGAGACATGACTTCCCTTGATATCCATGGTTATGTAGATTCAGATTGGGCAGGTGATATTGATAGCAGAAGATCCACTAGTGCTTATGTGTTTACTTTGTTTGGTGGTGCAATTAGTTGGATGAGTAAGCGACAGGCTGTGGTTGCTTTATCCACTACTGAAGCGGAGTATATGGCAGCTACTCATGCTTGTAAAGAGGCCATTTGGCTTAAGAGACTGTGTTCGGATATTGGAATAAAACAAGGTACAGTGACAGTTTACTGTGACAGTTAGAGTGCAATTAGCCTAGCTAAGAACCCGACATTTCATGCTCGGACCAAACATATTGATATTCAGTATCATTTTGTTAGAGATATGGTCGAAGATGGTAGGGTGAAGCTGGTTAAGGTGGACACTTTGATGAATGTTGCAGATGCTTTAACTAAGGCAGTGAGCACAGATAAGTTCAGATGGTGTTCAGAGTCTATGGGCCTTATAGCCCCTAGCAATTGATTCATTGTGTTGACATTCCCTTCCGCTCATGCAAGGTGTTCGACAAGTGGGAGATTTGTTGGGAAAAATGGTGTCTCAACCTTGCATTTATGCGAGGTTACTATTTATAGTAAGTTTTTATTTGAGCACGAAATGGTGCGAAACTCTCCCTGAAGCTTCTGGTTGGCTAGATAAGCATTCCGGTAAAGTTGTGTCGCAAGGTCACAGCTAGTTTTGAAGATATTAAAGTTTTCATCTTGGAGGGGTGCAATAAAATATTTAAACTTAATTTTGGGGACTTTAGAGGCTCCGAAATGCCCTGAAAAGTGGCCGTAACCGGTGAAGCGGGTTACGAGGTGATAGAGCACTTCGCGAGCTTTCCGGCGCTTCAAACGGTTCGTCAATCGGACACCCGGTTCTCAAGTTATGGCCTCCGGAAGTTTGTACTCCTGAAATAGGAAAAATAATTTGTATCGGATACATAAATGAGCTGTAAAAGGGAGCGACACGTGTTGATGTGTGCTTTAACATGTCATAGGGCATCTAGAAGGGAGATAAGGTCGGCTACACCTTATTGGGTGGTTTTAGCCCATGGTTTTGTAATACCGTTTGATGGTTTCTTATATTGTATCTCCTATTTATGAGGTGTGTGAGATAGAGGTTGGGTGTAAGAGTCTTATGGCTATTGAGTTGCCTCTGAATCTCTGATTAATGGTACTCCTGCGAAGAGCTTGCTCTGCAAGTATTTTGTAATCTATTTTTTATTGCTGAATAAAATATTGAGCTGCTTTTGGAGGGTGGGGTTTTTCTCCCGAAAGGGTTTTCCCCACGTAAATCATTGTGTTGTGGTATGATTGCTATTATATCTATTTCTATTTTCTGTAACTGTTGTAATGATCTGAAAAAGTTTTGCATTACCCTCCTCTCAAGGTTAGTGTAGGAAGTTGTTTCCGCTACTTAACTTCCTTACATCAACGCGGGAAAAACACAGAGTAGCGCAGGCAATAACCAGAATAGCACATACGATCCATAGTTCAGCGCTTATAGTCCATCATCCAGCGCGTGCGGTTCAAAAATTAGCACATCAAATTCAAAATTTTCCTGCAGGTCTCAGCAAAACCACATAACAGTGCTTCTAACTTGTAAAATAGCGCATTCATTGAACAGTGTAGTGTAGGGGAAAATAGTTGTAGCGCATCTTGTCTCTATTGTAGTGCTTAAAAGCCTTTTTGTAGCGCATAACAGACAAAGGAAAATTTTAAAATTGTAACCGAAAAAGAAATTTTAGACTTGTGGAAGTCTACCAAATCAGCTAACAACTTTCTTTGGTTTGCTTGCAGGCTGCTAACCACATTTGTTGCAGAAGGGAGCGTGATTCTAGCATTTTTAGATAGTTAAAATTTTCTCTAACTTAGTTAAGTTAGTTTAAAATTTTAAAGCATCTTTTAGTCTTAAAATTGAACTCACTTGTTTCTTTTGGGCTATAAAATGAACTACTATCCAACATCTTCTTGCTTTTTTTATGAGAAAAACACTTCATTTTGGAAGCTCTAAAAAGAACCAACAAATTTTTATTTTGGCAAAAGTTTTAAAAAGAACCTCACCATCCTTTGGTGCATAAAAGGATTCACTTCAAATTTCTATCAAGTAAAAAAATCACACAAGTCTAGAGTCAATTACAACTAAAGAGGGAAGATCTTCCCCTTTTAATGATTTCTTTTGTTGACCAACACATCAAAAATTTTGCTTTGTTCACGAAATTCCTTTCATAGATCAACAAATCATTGCTTTGACAGGATAAAAATGAACACCATGTTTTTGTGGAGCAACATCTCCGCATAGATTTTAGCAAATCACTGATTTGAAAGGATAAAATAAACCCCATTGATTGCTTTGTCTCGAAAGTGGAAGGAATATGCTCTCCCCTTAACTAGGTGATAAAAAATCTAGCCCACTCTTACAGCTTTCATTATTTCAAGCATTTACATCCTTTAGCAGGCCTGCCTTCCCAAGGAGTTGTAATCAACTCTTAAAGCCGTTTATGGCCGGTGTGAAGGGAACAACCTAAGTAGAGAATGGCTTTGACGCCAAGAATTCCAACCCACTATAATCAAATGTGGAAAGTGATGAAAGTCCTTTTCAACGGTTGCATGCAGTGATTAGCCTTCCCCCAGTATCCTCGAGATACGTAAAGCCTTTGTTCTAAAGGTTGGGAAGCCTCCTGAGGGAGTTTATCACTGACGACCAAATGGGAAGCCTGATTACGAATCAGAGAATTAGAAACTTTGAGCCGAGTCAGTAACCAGACATTTGTAACATCATAGTGCAAGGGTGGGGAAGAATCCACCCCCAAGATTACTCACCATATATCTCCCAAGATAACTACTCAACTGTGGAGCAATTCACTTTGGGTTAATTTCTGGCAAAAGGCAAAAAAATAGGCACCCTCTAGGGGGTGACACGGCTGTTTGAGCTGGCGGAGTATCGAGACTAGTGGGCTATGATGTTATTTATGACCCTTGATTAAAGAGTCTTTCTGAAGTGTATTACTTGTATCCAAACCTGTTAAAACATTGGAGATTTGAACACATCTGTTAGATTAGGCAAAATGGTTGTACTTTTTGTGTCGTGCTTGCATTTATTACTTCAGAAAATCATCCATCACACTTGAAAAATTTTACACCAGAGTTTCCAAATTCACACAAAAATTCAATCAGGGCAGTTTAGTGCATAAGAGCAACATCTTAGCGCGTAGAATACTTTTGTTAGCGCATTCAAACCTCAAATTAGCGCGTGGAGTTAAAACAGTAGCGTTTCAAACCTAAGGCAAAACAGTATAACATCCTTTGGCACATCTGCAACACAGTCTAGCATGTGGAAGCACCATTTCAGCGCATAGGAACCAAAAATTAGCGCATAAGGTCTAAAAGTTAGCGCGTGACAGGCCTAGTATAGCGCGTAGCTTTTTTTAACAAATTCGACAACAATTTTCAACAGTCCAAACTTTAGCGCGTGGCAGCAACAGCTTAGCGCTTAGGAATCAAACATTAGCGCATCCAATCTAACAGTTAGCGCGTAGAAAGTCCAGGATAGCGCATAAACTTTTTCAACTATTAGACCACAATTTTCTGAAAGTCCAAACTTTAGCGCGTGTCTAGGGGCAGCTTAGCACATGTGCTTATTCTTTTAGCGCATCTCGTAAATTCAGTAGCGCATGTAGACTTTGTTCTAGCGCGTGATCCAAAACAAAAAAACAGAGAGCAAAACCGGGAAAATTTTTTAAATTTCAAAAACATTTTTAGAAGCCTGTTTTCATCAAAGCATCATTTTTCATCAAAACAGAGTGACCAACAAATCATTAAAACCATTTCTCAAGTTAAATTTGTGTCCAAACAAAAGTTGTCTGAATCCTAGACGAATCGCACAATAGAGGATGTCTCTCCTATCATAATCCGGAAAATTTTCATCATTAGTATCAACAGAATCCTTTACCATCTTATGGATTTTTATCTCAAAACACTTGTTTAGAATTTTCAAATTGTCAAATCCAGTTTGCTAATCGGGAAGCTTTTATCCATATTATTTGACACACTTTGTTGTGAAGGGGCATCTAAACCTTCACTTTGATAAAGTAAGATTTGAAATTTTTCAAACAAGAATCAACTAAATCCAAACAAATCAAAGGAAACCATTGATCACTCATGCATGACTAATCCCCTTATTCTGAGACAAAAGAACCTCTATCGTAACATCACGTTGAAGAAACAACAACCTAGTTTTTCCAAATTCATCAAGAGAAATAAGTTTTTATACATCAATCGTCAACTCTTCAAATCTCATTGGCTATTTCTTCATCACGTCAAACGTTATATCCAAAACAAATCTAGCGAATTTGACAAAGAACCCTTGAAGACAAGAACATACTGTCAAAAGTCTACTTTTAATCAAAAGATAAACCGCAGAGGAAAGATCAATCCAGCATTCTTGCCCGACGAGTGCATCACGTATAACACATCTCGACCAGAACCACCAACACCCGAGCAACACATCAACGAGGCTTTTGTCCCTTTCATCACTGAAAGTTTTTACTAAAATGCCTGTTACTCGCTCTCAAAAGAACAAACAAAGCGAGACACATGCCGAATCAAGTATGAATCGCAGATTGTCAAATCCTTTTGAAATTTCACACTCAGAAGAGCCTGAAATTACTAATGCAATTCTTCAAGAATGTCAAGAAAATCCTTCATTCCAAAAACTCATCGAAAAACTCATGGAAAATGACAAAGAAAAATATATGCTCATGCTTACAAGTAAAGGCGTTAAACTTCCTGAAGATTTCGACGCAAACATTTTTCAAACCGGGTCTCAACAATATACATATCAAGAACAACAAAGAGAAGAAGAAACTCGCATTCCTGAGCAACATATTCCAAAACAACATATACCAGAAATGCATATACCTGAGCTCAAAACTTCAGAACAACACATACCGTTTACTACACCTTTTCAGCTAAGAACAAATACGAGGGAAGAATTCATCCCTCGACAAGATAATGCACCCTTGATTGCTCTTACTCAACAAATGCAAATGTTGCAAAGACAAATACAAGATATGCAACAAGGGATAACAGTACAGTGTTCTTTAAACGAAATTTGTCCTTATCCATTTGACAGAAGATTGAACATGGTGCCTTTCCCTCCAAACTCGAATGTTCCCAAATTTGATAAATATGATGGGAAAAGTGATCCCCGCGATCATGTTCAAGAATTTTGCACACTGAGCCTTGAATTTGCTCATGATGACACCTATTTGATGAGGTTATTCCCCTGAAGCTTGGGAGGGCAAACCATGGAATGGTTATCCAAAATTTCGCCACCTGTCAGATCATTTGATGAACTAGTTAACAAATTCATAACCCACTATTCCTACAACATCCAACATGCCATAACCATGCTAGATGTTTGCAACACCAAACAAAAGAACAATGAAACATTCATGGTGTTCCTTCAACGCTGGCGATGCATGGTATCTAGATATCCTCGAGATATTCCTGAAAAGGAGAAAATGGAAATCTTCATCGATAACTTGAATGGCGAAATGAGTTATAGGCTAAAACTTCAATGCATACCATCTTTCGCTAAATTGATTGAAAATGGCATTCAAGTAGAGGAAGCTTGTGTCAAAAAGGGAACACTCAAGTTCTACAAGGAAGGAACCAACTCATCAAACTACAATAATCAGAACAACGCCAACCTTGACAAATCTCTATTTTGGACTCGAAACAAAAATGAAGGCAACAATGAATCATATGATCCCAAATCTAAACAACCAGTGCTTGCATTATCCGAAAATCCTCAAAATCCGAAAAATCTTAAAAATGCTACTCCCAATGCTAACACATATGCACCAAACAACAATCAAGGACAACTCAACACGAACAACACCAACGATACCCAAAGCAAAAACATGAATCCAGGACCTAACAACAATTCATGCAACAACACTAACAATTTCCAAAAGCGTATCTTCACACCACTGGGCCAATCATTAGAATCTACATTCAGAGAACTGTTGGCAAACAAAATTCTTTCTTTGCCTCCAATCAACAATTATGAACCCCCAATCAAACCACCTTGGTGAAATGATTCCCACTATTGTGATTTCCATCGCAACAAGGGTCATAGAACAAACGAGTGCATGAGATTGAAACATATAATATAAGACATGATTGATCAAGGTGACTTAAAGGTGGATGGTCTTAAAACAAATGGTGATCACGGAGCCTTCAAAAATCCTCTCCCAAATTACAACAAAGATGGAGCGTCCACTTCAGATGATACACGCGGAGCTCATATTAATCATATCTACAACAACACAATCAACCACATATCAGCTGAAGACCATCAAGTCAATGTCATAACCATTCGAGATCGGCATGATCATGAATCTGTCAATGTAACAACCCAAACTCAGAAATATGTCTTGAAAGGCCATACTGTACCTACAACTACCACACCAAAACTCCAATATGACTTGGTTAACCAATTACGCAAGACTCCAACTCAGATATCTATCCTGGAATTATTGAAACTATCACCAAAGCACAAAGACATATTGGAGCAAGCACTATTAGAAACAAATGTACCTCACAATCTGGATACAGACAGATTTCAAGCCATGGTCGCTCATATGACCTCACCTTCTCAAAGCATGATAATACTTCCTTGAGCCATCTACATAATACTCCACTCCACATTGAAGTCATTGTTTGCAAACACCGAGTAAAAAGAGTCTTAATAGATGGAGGAGCCGGACTTAATATATGTACTTTAAAGCTTATTCGTGCACTAGGCTTCTCAGAAGAATCTATTGATCCTTGCAAAAAGATTACCATAAAAGCATATGATGATGAGGAAAGGTCCTCTAAAGGAACAGTAATATTACCTATTCAAGTAGGACCAGTACAAAAGGATACTATATGTCAGGTCTTAGATATTGATCTCACCTACAATATCTTGTTAGGATGACCCTAGATACATGAAATGCAAGCAATACCTTCTACGTATCACCAGTGTGTCAAGTTTTCTTATGATGGACAAGAAATCTCCATATCAGCTGATCACAATCCATTTCAACATTGCAACGCAATGGGGGCAGCCCAAGACAGTTTGATTCCTCATAACAGAGAAAAGCAGCGGTCTTCAACATCAGATCCACCAACAGCAAAATCCAACTCCTTATGGGGAGACTTCAAACAGAAAATGCAAATCAAAGACCAAGGCATGGGAGAATATTCTCTGGAGCCTTTATGTTTGGCCAAATTGCCAACATCACCTAGATCACATGGTTTACCTACTATATCAACACAACTGGCTACTCAGCCCATCACTAAATTTGATGGTACCTTCATCCAATTGGGTACTCTAGCACATGAATCAAAAGACAAGGATGTTCTTAGCTGGCTATACAAAGATGAAGAAGAAGATCATAGAGTAGCCGCTCTGGACATTGTTCTACCAACACACCTATATGGAAAAGGCTACTTAATCATGAAGCAAATGGGATATGGCGGTAAAGGACCTATTGGGAAACGCAAGGAAGGAGTCACGAAACCTATAGATCTTCCTTCACAACCTAGTAGAAATAAAGCAGGATTAGGTTCTAAACTCACATTCCTATTAAAACGGCCGCCACACACAATTGCAAAACCTCAATGGAAGGAAAAGAAGAAATACAATGAAGATTCCTGGAAGGAAGCACTCTTTGAATCAGCAAAAACAATCCGCAAGGCACGAGAACGTCAAGATCAGAAGATGCATCAGGGAAAGCTTCTAAGTCATAAAAAAGCCCTATCTACAGCGGTAGCTCATATTCAAACACCAAAGTCTCAAGAACAAATCCTGTCATCTCCAGATACCGTTATTCCTCCTCGAAGAAGCACAGTCTATGAACAAATCTAGCAAGTGGAAGACGGATCGGATACAGAATCAACACAAAATATCAAAATAGTATCCATCATCAAAGATTTGTTTTCACCATACAACATACCTGTTTACAGCACAGATAGAATCTGGGATGATGCCTATGAGATAGATTCTAATGAATATGAATGGGGTACCTGCTCTGATGCTGCTACTAATATCCTGGATGATACTGATTCTATATCCCTTTATTCAGAAGAACATAACGCAGAAGATAGACCTCTTGAATTTGGACCACAACATATCTATGACGCTCAGGAAAGCAAACAAAAATATTACGAACAAGTCTATGTGGAAGAGGATACCATCGAAGACCTCAATGAAACCCTGGACTTCTTTAAAACCAAAACCCAGCACGATGAAAACTCTATCCTAACACTTACAGTAGCCGAACTTGATCCGCCCAACGATTCCTTACCACTTGTCTTCCCTGATCTCATCGACTGGAATGAACCTGAAACCCATGATATACCAATTTTCCCAGATGATGAATCTATTATCCATTACCTATGTACCGTAAATCCCGAAACAGGCTCTACCAGTGAACAAAATAACGATGTCTGTCAATCAGGGAGTGCCAAGTCTCTCAATCGCAAAAATACATCAAATAAAGGATCTAATGCTGAAAACCAATCAATGGCACCTCTAGATCATAAAAAGGTAAAAATAAAAGATGCATCTGAGGGTGAAAACCTTTTTAAGGCACCTAACGATGGGAGACTTGACACTCTTCCTGAACACTTTCATGAGCGATCACCCATTTTGATTGAGCCCACTCAATCAATCAACATTGGTACCAGAGAAGCAGCCAGAAACATACACCTTGCAGAATCTCTGATAGAGGAGGAAAGATTGGCATTCATCATCTTCTTTAAAGGACAGCAAATCAACTTTGCTTGGTCATATGTTGATATGCCTGGAGTAGATCCACACTTAATCATGCATCACTTGTCCATTTCTACAGGAGTCAAACCAGTCAAGCAAAAGTTGCGCAAGATGAATCCACAGGTGGCACTCATGGTCAAAACTGAACTGAAGAAATTATTAGACGTCGGATTCATCCGACCCATTGACTATGCAGAATGGATTTCCAACATCGTTCCAGTGTCAAAACCAGATGGTAGTATCAAAATATGCACTGACTTCAGAGACGTCAACAAAACTTGTCCAAAAGATGACTTTCCTTTGCCAAGTATCGATATAATTGTAGATCTCACAGCAGGCCATGCGATGCTCTCATTAGTGGACAATTTCTCAGGCTATAATCAAATCAAAATAGCTCCTGAAGATCAAGACAAAATAGCATTCACCTGTCCTTGGGGAATGTATTGTTGGAATGTTATGCCTTTTGGCTTAAAGAATGCAGGAACCACTTATCAAAGAGCAATGACAACAATATTTCATGATATGATGCACACATTTATGGAAGACTATGTGGATGATTTACTAGCTAAATCCTTGACTAGAGCCGAACATCTTGGCATCCTAACAAAGATTTTTGATCGATTGCAGAAATTTCAAGTCCGGCTCAACCCTAAGAAGTGTGTCTTCAGGGTTACATCAGGCAAGTTACTGGGCTACATAGTCTCAGCTAAGGGTATTGAAGTTGATCCAACAAAGTTACAAGCTATTATGGACATGCCCCCACCACAGAATATCAGTCAACTCAGATCTCTACAGGGACGACTTCAATCAATCAGGCAATTTATCACTCAATTAGTAGATAAAAGTCTGCCATTTAACTATTTGCTACACAAAAATGTACCGTTCAGATGGGAGACTAAGTGTGCAGAATCTTTTTACCAAATCAAACAGTACCTAATGAATCCACCAGTTTTGGTACCACCAGTCGCCGGAAAGCCTCTTATTTTATATATCTCAACAACAAATATATCACTAGGGGCACTATTGGCACAAGAAAATCAACAAGGAAAGGAACGAGCTATTTATTATATCAGTAGGACATTGAATGGCTATGAGCTCAACTATACATTCATTGAAAAGGCTTGCCTAATAGTGGTTTTTGCATCTCAGAAGTTCTGACATTATATGCTAGCACACACTATAAAGCTAGTGGCAAAAATTGATCCTCTCAAGTATCTACTCAGCAAAGCAGCTCTCACAGGTCGATTGGCTAAATGGGTCATCATTCTCAGTGAATTTGACATCCAGTACACTGAAAGACGAGCCATCAAAGGACAAGCAATTGCAGATCAACTGGCTGAAGCACCGCTACCAGGAAAACAAACCATGGAAATTGAATTTCCAGACAGGGACATTCTTGCTCTTTCTTCCAAACAATGGACCCTATACTTTGATGGATCCTATACACAACATGGTTCAGGGGTCGGCATTCTATTCATCACTCCTGAAGGACACACTATGCCAAGATCATATAGACTTATGTTTCCATGCACGAATAATGTGGCAGAATATGAGGCATTAGTTATAGGCATCAAAATGGTTGTCGAATGGAAAATCACAGAGTTAAAAGTCTATGGAGACTCACAACTGGTCATCAATCAAATCAACAACAACTATCAAACAAAGGATGACAAACTACTACCCTACAAGCGAATGGTGGATGACTTCAAACAATATTTTGTGCACATCACCTTCGAACAAATACCAAGGTTGAACAACAAAGTAGCCGATGCAATGGCTACTATCACTTCACTACTACAAATTCCAGAGCAACAGAGTCATTACGAGTTCCTGGTAGAGCAACTGTTCTCTCCCACCTATGACCACTCTGAATCCCATGTTATCTATGCCTTGACTGGTTCAAATTCTCTGTTATATGGACCAATATATGCCTACCTCAAGCATAATATCTTACCCATCGACCAATCCCGTAACCAAAAACGTAACTTTATTCGACAAGCCGCCCGTTACACCCTTACCGCTGATACTTTATATCGTCGAGGTCTCAATGGTACTCTTCTTCGTTGCCTTGATCGTAATGATTCTGATTCTGCTTTACACGAGTTTCACGAAGGTATTTGTGGTACACATTCCAGTGGCACTACTCTTGCTAAAAAGCTTCTACGAATGGGATACTACTGGCCTATAATGGAGAAGGACTCATATCATTTCGCCAAGAAATGTCCTAAATGCTAGATCCATGGCAATCTGATACATGCACCAGCATAGGAACTGCAGCCATTTACAACGTCCTAGCCCTTTTGTCAGTGGGGACTGGACCTAGTTGGCAAAATTCATCCTTCATCTTCAAATGGACACAAGTTCATTATAACTGCAACAGAATACTTTACCAAATGGATAGAAGCAGTTCCCATGACCACAATAACCAGGAAACAAATTGTCTCTTTTATTCTAAATTATCTGATCTGCAGATATGGTATTCCAAGTTCAATCGTCACAGATAATGGACGACCATTCAAAAACCAAGATGTACAGGAACTATGCAAAAAATTCAAAATCCAACATCGGTTTTCTACACCATACTACCCACAAGGCAATGGTCAAGCAGAAGCATCTAACAAGACAATCTTAAAAATCCTCAAGAAAACAGTGAATGATGCAGGCAAAGATTGGCACGTACAACTCAATCCAACACTTTGGGCATACAGGACCAGCATCCGCACACCTACAGGAGCAACACCATACTCATTGGTATATGGATCAGAGGCCATTTTACCCTTGGAGGTAGAAATTCCATCTCTCAGAGTCTCTTTGAAAGGCTTAATCCCGGATGAAGAGTATAGAGTTCACCGACTACAAGAACTTGAACTATTAGATGAAAGATGCCAACATGCTTACACTCATCTCAAAGCATATCAGCAATGCATGTGCCGAAGCTACAATCACAAGGTCATTCCCCGCCACTTCAAGGTTGGTGATCTAGTCCTCAAAGAAAATCCAAGAAATCAACAAGATAGAGAAAAGAAAGGGAAATTTGAACCTAACTGGTTGGGTCCCTATGTCATCATATCAGTCTATGGATCAGGTGCTTATCAGTTAACAAATTCTGAAGGAGATGTGCTCGATGACCCAACTAATAGCATTCATCTAAAGAAGTACTATACTTAAAGTAGTCTAGTGCACGGAAAAAGCCAAACACAATCACAAAAAAATTAAAAATCCAGAAAAAAACAAAAATACAAAGTACAATAAAAACAAATGGTGAAAACTTGGCAAACAGGCGCCCTTGTGAAAGAACGGCTCCTTTATCTATATCCATGCCATTTTATCCATCAAAACACTATTGGCCATCGCCCAACACTTAGCATATATTCATCCAGGACCTACTTAGCGTAGTCACTATCCTAGGTTATCCATCTGTATCTATCCTCTTACCGCATTCCACCATGGCTTGGAAATCACTATACATATTCACATCAAGAGGCACACTCAGCTTGGGGCATTAATTGGTTCAACAACTTGCAAAAATTCCAAACATCACAAAAAAAAAAAACGCGAAAATCAGAAGCATGACATCCAACAAACAACACTACGCTTCATCGCAACAACCAAAACAAAAACAATTCACACAAATATCACAGATGAATGATTTTTCTGAAGAACTAAATGTTGCATTATAGCATAAAATCTTAACTAGTTTTGCATTTTGAACTTTTTGACTTATTAGATCTTCTTCCTTTTTCTCACTACAATGCTTCACAGCTAGAGATCATGGAGAAACTCCAATATTTTTATTATTCTTCTGTCTGGGAGGCGATCACTTATACTGTGTGAATATGTGCTTCAAGACGTGATACATCACATATCATTGAAGGCCTGATTCCATTTCACGCATATAAATGATCTAATCTTGTCTGTTTACGCAATACGCACTCAGGTCGTCCTGGTTCAATTATACCTTGATGCTTGTGCTATCTTGCAAAATCAAATATCATGTAAATTTTACTCAGATCATTATGGTTCAATTATACCATTATGCTTGTATAAATTTTCAAACATATCCTAAAAAAATCAATGCTCAGTGATGATATTTACAAAGAAAGCAAACGAATGGTTATATCGGATGGCAAATACAAAATGAGGGATGCTCCAAAAACAATTAGTTGCATATCATTTTACAATTAGTTGCATATCATTCTTACATCATTCATTACATATCATTTTACATCATTATTACATCATTTTACATCATATCATATTACAGTTAGTTGCATATCGCAACATACATCTCCTTTTCAAGATACATCTCACAGCATATAAAAGCATACATCCTGCATCACACATTGTATCATTTATATAAACATTACATAATCATAAAGAAAAGAAGTAGCTCACATAACATGCATCCATATACACATCACATGCTCAAAAATGGTGCCATTTATATATATATATATATATATATATATATATATATATATATATATATATATATATATATATATATATATATATATATATATATCTAAAATTATCCAAATGTACAAAATGTGTCAAAACTGTGTCCAGTACAATAAATACAATGCTCAAAAATACAACAGAGACCATGTCTCTCAAGTATGACTATCTCCTGATGACGATGGTCTCACTCCAGATGCACCTGCCCCTGGATCTCCAGGAGGGTCCTGTCTCAGTGGCCCCGTCACCCCTCGGCTCTCAGACCGTGACCCAGTAGCTCGAGATCGACTGGATCTCGACTGAGCAAAACTTTGTACTCGTCGGTCCCTGGGTACGACTGCCTCATAATGCCGCCTATAATACTCTGCCTCCTGTGCCCTCAGCGCCAGCTCTCTCAGGGTGTCTCTCATGGGACCACCCACCGCTGCTCTCTGCATACTAGCCACCACCTCCTCCACTCGTCCCCACCACTCAATCTCAGTATCTCTCTCAATAGTCAACTGAGAAATTTGTCACTGATAGGTCAAAATCTGTGCCTGCAGCTGCTGCACAGTAATCTGTAAGGTCTGCATCTGGGCATCCTCCATATGTCCTGGGACTCGAACCCGTAGCGGTACCTGTGCTGGAGGAACCCCACCCACTCGGCCTGTCCTCGGTACTGGAGGTGGGAGCACATCTGTCCTCCTCCTCTGAACTAGTCAACTAGGCTCATCCTCACCACCCACTACAGCTAACGCCTCCCCCACTCTCCCCTCTCCACCGGCTCCGATAGCCAATCCGCCTCTCCCCCTGTCTATCCTCCCTTGTCTCACCGCTCTATCTACTCCTCTATCTCCTCTCCTCACTATACCTCCCCGCCTCCCTCTAGCTCCTCTACCTCCTCCTCCTCCATCATCCCCATCATCTCCATCATCTCCCTCGTCTCCCTCCTCCTCATTTGAATCAAACGCTGGCCTCATCTCCTCCGGGTCAGAGATCCTAGCCACCGCTCGCGCAGCAAACAAACGAGCGAACTCATCTGTCATGCCCGCATCCTGGATCTCTAGGGCATAGTCCCATATCTACCCAGCCAAACCTGTAAACTCCTTTATCACCACCGCACTATCAATAGTCGGCCCCCAATCTGCTATATCCTGCTGCCACCGTGCATAAAGACACGCTCCCTGTGGAATGCCCTGCTGCCGCCCGAACTGTCTCAAAACTCGGGTCACCAGGAATCTCTCTATAACGTACGGGGTCCTCCCAATTAGGTACCTCATCATAAATACAAAGGGCATCTCCAGCCCATCCTCTGCCCATACCTCACAGCCTGTATACGCTCGCTAGGTGACCGTATCAATATCGTCAAAAACCCTCCTCCGATGCTCTAGTTTGCCCAGCTTACGCTAGACAACTAGACCTCTATATCCGTAGGAATATGCTACACCTACGGGCCTGTCCCTATCTGCTAATTGCCTCACTGCTAGAATGTGCTCCCAACACCATACCTGTAACAACGTCACGCCAGCTGACAAACTGTCGTAAACAAGGTATACTCCCTCATGAAGACTCCTGTAAAGATGAGCCAACATCGCTGACCCCCATGCAAACCTCTGGCCCTGTGTGACCATCTCCTCCAAAACTAACCCCCATCCCACCGACAATCCCTTTGACCTGCAATCAGGACAAAGGAATCCCCCAATGAAACCTGCTAGTACGGATGGCAGTGGTGCATAGTCCAGATCCAAAAACTCCTGCCAGGGGATCTCATACCCACAAACTGTATCATCCTAGAAAATGCGGCACAGTGCCTCTGTGTCGCCCTCCTCTGACTGCTCATAGGGAAGTAGTGCCCCTACCACAGGAATGCACAAAATCCGGTAACAGTCCTTAGGTGTGACTTTCATCTCTCCCATAGCAAAATGAAAGGTGTTGGTGTCGCTATGCCACCTCTCTGCCAAAGCTGTCAAAAGCTCCCGGTTCACAGTGAACCGAGGCATATCCAAGAGAGAGGTCAATCCACATCTCTCAATAATGTCCAAATCCGCTTGTGACAACTGCGATATCAATCTCCACGGTTTGAGGAATCTCTCCCTCGATTGTACCACGCCCAATCACTCCTGTCAACAAGCAAAACAAATCCAATATCAGTTTCCACATCAAAACAAAGATATCGAATTCAATCTTACATCAACAACATGAAACAATTTTCTCATCTATATCAAAGTTCAAAAACCTATCATTTCATATCAAACTTGTAAAACAATTCAAGTTTTCAAAAACTATATCAAAACTTGTAAAACAACTCAAGTACCAAAATCACATAAACTTGTAATACAACTCAAGTTTCCCACCCATATCAGCTTGTAAAACAACTCAAGTTTCCAACCCATATCGGCTTGTAATACAACTCAGGCTTTCACACACATTGAACTTGAAAAAGAACATGCAAATACATCATATTCTGATCAATACAAACAGATTGATATCTATACATAACTTGGAAAATCGCAAATCAAAACAAGTTATACAAGCACTCATATTGGATAAAATCATCAAAACACGACAGGCAAACAAAACAAAATTTTCAAATCGATCAATTCTGCAAAAAATTTTAGATGCGCTAAAACAGTTATTTAATGCGCTAAAACCCTACCATGCGCTAGGCTGTCTCTCCTACGCGCTAATTTATCTATCCTGTGCGCTAGACTGCCTCTACGCGCTAAAATTTTCTCTCCATGCGCCACCTAACCTACCCTATGCGCTAGACTCTGTCTACGCGCTAATCTATCCCCCCTAAGCGCTACCTGTTTGGCCCTATGCGCTAGGTTAACCCTACGCGCTAAACCCCCTTTCCTATGCGAACCCCTGTGACCCTTATGCGCTAGGTCACGCCTACGCGCTAACCTACTTAGTGGACGCGCTACCTGACACTTTCCATGCGCTATTCTACCACTACACACTAACCTAATAATTTTATGCGCTAGCCTATCTTTTTCGGACGCGACCCCTAAATTTAAACTCGATGCGCTACTCTAAACTTCGTATGCACTAAACTAAGCCCTAGACACGCTAAATCGAAAAGCCCAAACTTTGAAAGTCAAAAAAATGACTAAAAACGAAAAAATGAAAAGTCAAAAAGGGGTCAAAAACGTTGACTTACTGGTGGACCACGCGCTACAGGTCTCCGGTACCTCCGAACGCGCTTGAATCGGTGTCTGTGATAGGGAATCGACATTTTCTCTCCAGAGCAAATTCTCTTTCTCCAAAGTTAACAAAGCACAAATGAACCTAAGTTGAGCCCTTTTCCCCTTTTATAAGAGGAAAATGAAATTAGGGTTAGCCAAATGGACCTGTAATATGGTCGCGGTCTCCCCTATACCAAAAAATTTGTAACTTATCGGGAGATGAATCAATTTACACACATTATACATGCACAAAATCATACACATCATATGCACTTCATCAAATTAAAATAAAAAAATTTCAAAAAAATATTGATTCATCTCCCGAGGGGGCATCACCATCAAATATCGAATCTGGGGCATGACTTGCAAATCAAAGAGCGACAAAAAAATTGCATTTGATCATAAATCACAAAAACACATCATTTTCTTTGAAATAACATGTGCACACACGTCACTTCAAAGAGGGGCAAAATATAGACGTATAAAAATGACCATATTCCTAAATGAATATTTTATGTTCATTTCCCTATTTGATTAAATCCAATTTAATTAAATTATCCACATTCTTCTATTTTATTAAGTAAATTACTCAATTTATTTAAATAAAATTCATTATACCCATTTAATGAATAAATCATTTTATTCAATTAAATCCTCCTATCCACTTTTAATTAAATTCAAATTTAATTAAATGGTTATCCTAAATTGAATAAATATAATTTATTTAATTTCCCCAAATTGCAACCAAATTGAATTAAATTACTTTATTTCAATTAAATCCTATTATCCCTCCATCCACTTGCAAAATCCTAAACCCCTTTCTAATCCCTTCTAGAATCTTCTAAATCGCTTCTAATTAACTTAACCCCTCCTCTAAACTTTGTCACATCCCTAAGCAAAGGGAGGTCACTTCTCAAAGCCACAAAGTCTTTGATAACCATTAAAGGCTTTCAACCTTCAACCACTAAATGTCTCAAAGTCTTTGATAACCTTTGAAAGCTTCCAACCTTCAACCACTTAATCCACAAAGTCTCCAATAACCATTAATGGTTAACCCAAACCCTCCTACATGGTTAAAACATTTGTTTCGACTCAACCTCTATCCAACCCAAGGGTCTCATCAAGCCTTTAATGCTTTGACCATGATTATCTCTTAATCATTTGCACAAAGGTTTATCCTTGGATTAACTCCTAATCCAGTGGGTAATCCTAACTTAGACTTGACCCTTAGCCTCTAGATAACCATGAGGTCTTCTCAGGCATTCAATGTCTCCAACCCCTTCTTTCAACCCAATCTTATGTTGACACTTGTCACCATTTCATTGGTGCAATTTGCAAACATGGATCCCCAACTTTCAAACTCAACCCTTGATTAAATCATTCAATCCTGACCATCCATTGCCCTATTTTGACTATAAATAGAGCTCTCACTCCTCCATTTTCATATATAGAATCCTCTAAATTTGAAGCATTACACTTATGCTCAAATACCTTCAAGCTTTCATATCATTTTTTATGCTTATCATTTAGCCTCTTTTAGATTAGGAATTAGACTAAATATGCATGTTTAGAGTAATTTCTTTATCATTTTAGCTCAATCATAGACTAAATATAGTATGCTAGGATAGTATTCATACTAACCTTGTCATCTTATCATCTAGTTTATTGCATTTCTAAGATCATACATAGTTTAGCATCCATTTCATACTAAAATTTATCAAAGCATCTCTCGTTCTCATATTTGCCATCCCTAAACCATTTTGCTTGGTAATCTGAGAGCAAAAACATTGGTTTGAGGGACATTGTGAGATAGAGAACCATGGGACCCTCCTTGGGAAGCTAAGTAATACTACGTTACTCCATAGCTTGCACCAAGAAGTCCTGTGTGTGTGTGTGGACTAGTAATTTAATCATATTTTCACATTTTGAGTTTTATCAGCCCACTTTTCCCACATACAGTAGGCATGCACGCATACCCAATTATGTCCATTGGATTCTGGTTGTTTAAATTTGCTTATCAGTTTTATTGTTCAATATTCTACAGTTTATCAGGGGATATTGCATCTTTACAGTAGGCTTTTATACATACACATACATTTCCCTGCAATTTACAAACTGAATTTCATTCTAGAATTTAGAAAGTGGATTGTTTTAAATGCATGTTTTGCATTTGATTATGTCTTTAAATTATATATATATATATATATATATATATATATATATATAACAATTTTTTGGTTGTCATTATATGCTCTGAATCAGATGCCAGGAGTTGGCAAAGCCCTGTCTGTTAGGGAAATTAATCTACCTAGTTTAATCACATGCATTTGAGAGGTTTTGTATGCTATTAGGTTTTTGTCCACTACTAATTATTAAAAACAAAAAAAAGGCATTCAGTGAATTATTTTAGATGTGACAATATGTATTTGTCACTTTTATGGGTGCAAGTATTTAAGTTTCCACGTGCTTACTATTAACTAGACCTGTTTTTTGTTCATTGTCTACTGATTAGAAATTTGTTTCTTGGTCAGTCCTCCTAGGGCTTCATGCATGACATTGCATCTTTATTTTTTAATTTTTTGTTTGCGTGCTTGTGACTTTCCACTATTGGTTTCAACTTTTCAAGGCAAAGCATGTTGTGGTCCACATTTCCCATGAAATTCCTTTCGATCATCCTCAAATGCCAAATCTACAAATGAAAGTGCATCATATCTGTAAAGTGCTCTCAAAGGATATATGCCTATGGACATATGATAGGTCATATTGTAGCAATACTCACCTAATAGAACCATCTCACCCATGCATAGTGTTGCCTCACTACATAATTGTGAAGTCACCCTTCTACCCACTTGTTCAATGTTTATGTTTGGCCATCCATTGAGGATGGTAGTCCCATGTTCTGTAGAAAGCCTTTTGAATGTGTGTTATTAAACGGAGACCAAAAAAAAGTTGAAGGGAATTACCAATTTTGATAAATGTATAGCTAACAGAGATATATATAGACAAATTACAAACATAATCAAATGCCCAGTGTAAATTAGTGTTGTTTGTGTTTCCACAACTTTTAGCATATTGAATGTATTTAAATTTTTAAATTGCATTGTGTTTGTTGATGGTTTGTGTTTTGTTGGGCATAGAGTTGCAAATGAGATGCATGGGGTTGGTATCTGTACATTAGTAATGGACCTTGATTACAGCTCCTATTCCCTACTGCAAATCCACTCCAAAAACAAATTAATAACTTACATCTCGTAGCTATACCATCGAAAGTAAGTGAATTAACTTCCTTCACACATGTATGGCTAACAATTTCTCATCCTTTCCACATCGTTGATGACTCATTTTCTCAGCCGCAAACCACTTCAAAAAGAAATTAATAGCTCCCATCTCATAGCTACACCATCCAAACTAAGTGAATTAACTTCCTTGACACATGTATAAATGCCAACTCTATGCATCTCATTGCTATCTTTTGTTCATGGAAACTTTGATTATTGCTGGCATTTATTTATATATACAAGTATAAATATACATATATATTGATATATACATGTATATATATAGGAATACATACATGTGTGTGAGTGTGTGTGCGCGCGTGCATATATATGTACATATATGTTGTATTTTTCTATACATATGATGTATTCTTCATTGAAATGCACATGTAGCTGATTTGTGCATCTTGGTAAGCAAATATTGCATATAAAATTTTCCTAGCCCCAATTGACGGAGGAGGGAGAACCATTGGATGGGAATAAGGGTTCTATTGATTGGAGGAAAAAAGGAAAAAAAAAAAATTGAACTGACAACTTAACTTCCTAGGCACATGTGTTGCTACCAACTTTTCCCTTCTCATTGCTATCTTTCGTCCATCAAAACTTTGATTACTGACCTCACTTATATGTGTGTGTGTGTGTGCATGTGCGCGTGTGTGTGTGTATATATATATATATATATATATATATATATATATATATATATATATATATATATATATATATGACACATATGTATATGTATATGTATATGTATATATATGTATATATGTGTATATATACA